>NC_086256.1:7586554-8249831 GCF_021018805.1 Prinia subflava
GAGCCGCTGCCCACGTCGCTCGACATCAGGGATGCTCCAATCTGAAACACAGGGCACAGGGAGAAAGCTGAGACAGTGGCACTGAGGAACCTCTCTACCAACCCAAGTGTTCCCCCCAGAAAGTCTCTTTCCCCAGGATCCCATCTCCTTGTAGTCAGGCAGCTGGGTGCTAACAGAGAGTTGAGTTTTCCTTCACCTCTCAAAAAACCTTACATTTTTATATGTTAATGCAGGTTCCTGCTCCCTTCCACTGTCCCCACTCCAGTGCAAAGGTCAATCTCAGAATCAGGGCTCACTTTGCAGTGGTTCTCCTGAGCAGCACACTTGTCCCAGGGGCACAGCAGAGGGAGGGGACCCTGGTGACACCACAGATCCCTCTGTGCCCATGAAACATGGTGGGTTCCTCCACTCCCTCGTTAGGCAGCCAGCAAGGTGCCGTCTCTGCCCCTGCTGTACCTCCCCATGTCTTGCAGACAGCCTCTTTCGAGGCTGGTTGACACAGCCATGGTGACAGGAGTGCTCTTGGAGCTCCTCCTGGGGGAGGCGATTCCTGAACTGCAGCATGGATGTTATAGGAGCATGCAGGTCTTCTGTGGTTAGTGTCCAAGGCAGGTTCAAAGCTACAGAGCTCTGCAGCAGACTGGAGAATGCTCATGCCTCAGGTTAATTTTGACTAGAGGGTGGGCAGGCTGGGCTGTCCCTGCCATGGCTCATTGATACCCTAATTGTAAGAATGCCAGGGAAAAGGCTATCTGACTTAATTACTATTTTTACTGGCATAAAGCCTCACCTCCTTTCTGCATGCCAACATCAAACCTCTCTCAGGGTCAAATGAAAAGTTACCCAAAGGGTAAGTCAAGCCCTTTCATCCTACAGTTTGTTTTTAGGCACATCACCTACGAGGAGCTTTTCTCTCCTTAGTACTGCCACATGTGAAAAAAGGAAGGATGGAAGCTGATCTGCTTCTCACCTTCGGGCAAGGTAAAACCAAAATGACATCAACACCCACACTGACTCTGCCTTCTTTTCTGTCTGACAAACCTCTTGGTTCAAGAAGTTGCTGCAACAGAACCTTGCAACCAGTGCTCACAAAAAATGTGAGCAGTTCTCCTGATGTGTAGATTAGACACAGAAATAAAAAAGATGCATTGCACAGCAGCAGCAATGCAATATCAGGGCTTAGTTGAGGCTATTTGATGCACAGCTGAAACCTGCCACTTATAAAAACAATAAAAAAGGCAGATAAGCCAGTCATGTACTCAAGGTGAAGGCCACAAGCAGCTGAGCCTGCAGGAGAGCTGAAGAGGTGGAATCAGCTGTGACAAACAAATCTGGGAAATGAACAGCGTTAGAGCTGACCTGTACCAAACAGCCTCTGTAGCCACCTGTAGTTGGAGCCAAAAGCAGTGAGGATGTTTTGGGATTTGTTTGGGGGATTTTTTAATAGAAAAATATCCCAGAAATTTTGTTTAAAAAGAACAAGATTGAGGGGGGGAAAATCAATTTTAGTATCTTTTAATTTTCCCCCTCCTAATTAGAGAAAACCATCAAGCTAAGCTTTTGCATTAAATGTCACTTGGCTGAGACAGAAGTTTAAAGAACTTTTAAGAAATGACATTTTAGAGAGGTGTATGTGTCTCTGGTGGAAGAGGCTGAAAATCTAGCCTAGTGAATTTATGGGCAATGCACAGCCAAAGGAAAAAAAGAAAAACCCTGTTTTGGTTGAGAAGTGCATTCCATTACCCACGACTCACTGGAGAGATATATGGTTCTAGAATCTGGCACTGGCTGAGAAGAATCTTTATTCCTGTGGTGTTTTTATTCCTTTCCAACTCTAAATTATCTTTATATGTACCTTTCACTCCCAAGAAAAGGTGCCTTCAATAGATTATTTTTTCCTTCATAGAGAAAATTTAAGTTCCAGTGGTTTGAAGTTTATATCCTTTACATCATTAGTCAATAAACTCAACTCTGCTCTAAATAGCAAGGGCTCAGAAAGTTCTGAGATTAGGGATTATTTTTTATTATTTTTAATTATTTAAGGGCCCAAATGCTCTTTACTGGATAACACATTTCTAGATTACCTAATGCTCTCTTGACTTGAATATCAGTGCTGCTTTGAGGCCAAAAAGTTTCAAACCCAGCTAGGCAACCTCTATTCCCTAACTTTCATCAATGGGTACATTTTTATATTTATTTCTCTGCTGACTTTAGCAGAGAAACTGAGAGTAGGAAAACCCTGAAGATGCTGAGCTACCCTTTTGTCCTGGCAGCTCCGTGCTGCAGCCTACCAGCAAAGATGTGTGGGATAATCCCTTATGGATCCTCCATCTGCCCCCTTCATCTCAAGACTGCAGTGAGAACATGCAAAGACTGGCTCCCCTCACCAGACCTGCCCTCACACCTGGAATTGCTTTCAAGACATGAGAAACAGAGGGAAGCATTTCACTCACAGGCACCCAGGTCATGGACCGTCCAGCCAGGAAATAGCCTCCGACGGTCCCGCGGCTGGCTCGGATCGATGACTGCAAGCACAGGAGAAAGAACAGAAAAAGGTGTGTTCCTTGAGCCAGACCAAGCCAGGAGAATCCTTTGTGCCTGGCCTCAGCACCAGCTCCAAAATAATTGCATGGATGTGTTAAGTATGCCAGGCTTCACACACGGCTTCTGCCCCTTTTTGTGCAGGTTTCTGATGCTTGTGCTCTGGAAGGAAGCTGTTTGTACCTGTTTAATGACCTCTCTGTGAATGTACCAACTAGGAAAGAAAAACAGTTCAGCCAAGCAGAATGCAGTAGGTGTCTGTGACAGAGGCCTTCACCAAACAACGTGAACAAATCATTAGCAACAACCTTTACAAAGTTTTTAAGGTCCCATTTCGGTCTTCTCCAGCACAACCCTGGTCTTCCTTTTGCCTCCTGCCTGCCACACCCAGATGTGAGGCTGCTCTGCAGCACAGGAGTTGAGCATCATTCCCAGAACAACCCCCAGGAGTGATCCCACAGTTGTCTCCATGTGGGGTGGGAGTGAAGGCTCACAGAAGGATTCCTGTCACCCCCAAATTTGCTCAATAGGCCCTGGGATAAGCTGTGCAGAGGATGCCATTTGCAGGCAAACCCCTTTGTACCCAGGACTCCAGGAGCATCAAAGCTTCTCTGGCTCAGGCAGACCCAGCCCCGGCCCCCTCAGGGACTCACCCATATTCCCACAGCGAGGATAAAGGCGAAGTACAGGACCACCACAACGATGTCTGCCACTGCAAAGGCTGCTGCCCTGTCCCCTGGCGTGCCAGGCAGCTCCGTGGGGGCTGTGCCACCCTGGCTCATGGCTCGGAGCAAACTGCAGAATTTCTCACTCACACACTGGGCTCAGGTGCACATTGGCCTGAATTATTTCCCTTGTAATTATTAACAGGGTGAAGAAGGTGTGAGTGGGGAGCAAAAGGCAGGCAGGGCTGTGGCTAACATCTCCCAGCAGGAGCTTGGCCCCCGTCAGTGAGGGCCAGCACACAGCTCTGTGGTGTGAGGATTCCTCCCATTCCCCCTCGTGTCCATTTACCAGTGGTCCTTTCTGCTGCCCATTTATCCACTGGTGACACTCACTGGGATGTAGGAGATGGTTCTGCTTTGAGGTCAGGGGATTGCCTGGAGAAGGTTTGTGCCCCACAGCCACCTCTGGAATGGCTCTGCCAGCCCCAGTAGGATCCTTGTGTCCCAGGACATGGGCAGGAAGGAGGAGAGGGCTGGAGCCTGTGACATATCAAGCTGTGAATCCAGGTCCTCAGCAGGGACATTTCTCACCCTGGTTTGCAGACAAGGTGGGCACCCTCCAGCAGAGCCCCCTGAACCAGGACACAGGGAGTGGGTCACACCAAACCTCTGCTCCTTTGTTGGGACAACTTTGGGGGGATCACAAAAGGTTCATACCGGGGCTGGCAGAGCCTTTCCAGAGTCTTTTCCAGGCAGAACCCAGACCTCAAAGCAGAACCACCTCCTACACCCCCAACCTCCACCATCTGTGGTCCCCCACCCCCTGCCATATCACATGGGACATTTTAAATTTAGGTGAGCTGTGCTTGATCTTGGTTTCAAGGGATGCAACAAAATCCCTCTCTCAATGCTTTATTCCCCTCTCTGCCAGAGTTTTCTTGCAAATGCTGGCCACCTTCTTCATTAATTCATAATAAATAAGTTCATTAATTGCACCACTAACATGAGGCCCCCATCCACCCCTGCTCCCAGGCTGAGGCTCCCTGTGAGCAGTTCCTCCCCATAGGCTCATCATCCACAAGAGGCTTTTCAAGACTGAAACATTTCAACAAGCTGAAGTACAGTTACCAGAAATTAAATATCTGGAAGCCTAAATCCCCTGGTATAAACAGGCAGCTCTCCCTGCACAGAGCTGATTTGCACTCACCCACACACTTATCCCTCTTAACACCTCAGCACCAAAAGCAAAAGACTGTTGCCTAATCCTAAAATGCATTAAATACCTGCCCAAGAAGCAAACAAAGCAATTCCAGTCTTCCCAAACCAGGAATGCTCCTCCAGATGGGAAGCCCAAACCCCAAGTACCTGCCTAACTGAGACCTTCACCCCACCTTCCCACATTGCTGTACCTGCAGCAATTAACACTTGGAAATACTTGAGAAGTTTCACCCCAGGCCAGCAAATACATCTAGTAAGCCATTCCCAACAGCCATGAGCTACCACGAGTCCATTGGACACTCTGGAATGACACAGGGTTATGGCAGGAGGACGTTGTCAGGCGTTATTACACAGCCTGGATCATCCCAAACTGCGGTGGCCAACTGGGCAGGATTGCAGCAGCTGCACCCCAAACATGGACAAACACCTCAGCTGTGTTTGTGGCAGTCCTCTCCTCGCTGCCCCATCCTGTCTAGGCAGGAGTTGCTCTGCTCCCCACCCCTGGGACAAGCTGCAGAGAGGTGTGCTCCTCCCTAGGGACACAAATACACTACAAATACACTGTCCCTGCCCACAGCCAAGGGGTGACACGTCCTGGCTCCCCTGGGCAAGAAGGAGGTGCACAGTTCAGGGCCCTGCTGGGTTCCAGCAGCAGGGCAGCCCTTATCTCCTGCTCCATGCACTGCTAGGTCAGCACTGGTGGCCATCCATGCCCAAGACATGCGGTGCTCCTTGCCCTGGGTGCAAATGTGGGAATTTATGCACGCAGGAAAACAATAAAAATTTATCGCAGCTGATAAACAAACAAGTGGCCCTTGGAGTGAAAGATATGACAGCAGCACAAGCTCAGCACGTGCAATTTGGCAGATTCCTGTTGATTCAGAGGGTGGCAAACTCTGCCTCCCACTTTTCTCCAGGGGCCTGGCGAGGGACCTCGAGTGTGCAGGTTACCTGCAGCAGCAACCCACCCTCCCTAGCAGACAGAGGGCTCAGAGCCTCTTGGCCACACAGGCAGTGCTGAGTTTTGCTTCCCCAAAGTGAAGGAATGAGTTGGTTTATGTCACCTGTGTTGGTGGGAGTGAGGGTGGCAGCAGAGGAAGTGCTGGGCATGACAGAAGGGTGAGGCAGTGAGGGATAAAGCTGTCCCCACAGTGTGTCACCCACAGCAGGATCAGGTGCTGGCAGAGGTATTGGCTGCACTCATGGGAGCAATTGGCACAGAGAGCTGAAGAATACAGATCTTCATCCTCTCCCCATTCCTTCCTTCCTGAGACATCCTTTACCTTCCAAAAACCATTCCCTCCTCCCTCCAGGACTCACCTCCTGGTGCATGCCTGGCTTTGTGCAGTCTTTCTGTTGTCTTGGTGAAGGCTGAGAGCTGGGTTATCAAACGAGGCAGAAAACAGCCCCTGGAGCTCACATGGTGTCACTGGGCCACCTTGTCTCCTTGGCCAGAGACAGACCCATTGTCACTGAGCCCTGCATCCATGGCTCCTTCCAGCCCTGCTGTGATGCTGGCAGAGGTGTGGGGCAGGCTGCAGAGTTGCAGCAGCCCTGTAAAATCTGCAGTTTCAGCAGCACCTGGGAGCTGCAGCCAGGCAGCCAGACCTTGCAGCACTGTTAATACACTCTCCTCTCCTTGCAGCAGAAGTGACAGGACGTTTAGTGTCCCCTTGTGTGGTGTTCACCCTCACTCCTGTCACAGAGGCTGAGAACGAGCCCTTCAGGGACTGCAAATTGTAAGTGGCGTTTCAAAGTGTGCAGCTGAGAAAAAATATAAAAAGGTGCGGAAGAGCAAGTGTTTCTGGGCAAAGGATGTTCTGTGGAGTGACAGGCAATTATTTTCACAAATGTTAACGAATAAATGGACTTCCTCTTCATTACCAAGCTACTTCACAGTCATCAGCAAATAGTTGCAATTTCTAGATGGATTGAGAAATTGGCTTGTACACAGATACCGATGCAGGGAGGTGAGGCGATAGCCCAGCCTCACTCCTTACCTTTCCTCCTGGGGGATTTTCCCGTGTGCTGAATGGGTGAGGCATTCAGCTAACCATTATTTTCTTCTCAGCTCTTTCTCAGGGGAATGGTTCTTGAATGAAATCCAGCAGTTTAATTTTGGTGTGATATGAATGGGCTTTGAACGTATTTAATGTTTAAAGGCAGCTATTCAGCTCGGAGTCTGCTCCAGAGGAGCAGCGGGAGCAGAGCAGACCCCCGGGAAGCGCAGTGGTGCTACCACAGCTCTTTTCTTCCCTCTGCAGGCCACACTCTGATTTTCACTCCTGGACTGTCCCATAAACCTGGAGGCAGTCCATCACTTCAAGACTCCTTGCACTACTTCTGTTTGTTTGTTTAACCTGGGTGAGTCAGGGACACCAGTGCTGAGGCAGGGATAAAATGGCATGCAGAGGAGCCAGGGAAGGTGCTGGATTCAGTGGGAACCTCAGGACCTTGCCAGGCTGCTCTGAGCCCTGCCATGTAAGGGGAAAGCCCCCAGCTCCGTGGGCTCCCTTCCATTCCTGGGGATGGGCAGAGCTCCCTGTGCAGGCTGTGTGGGCTCAGTTCCAGCCACGCAGTGCAGGTGGGCTCTCATGGGATGTGCTTCCCGTGCTTGGGCTCCCTTGGCTGGGAGCTGGGAGTGTGGATCTCTCCCAGCAAGTGGCACTGACCATCTCTTACCCCCTCCTCTCTCTCTCCCAGTGATCTCCTGTAGCTCCTGCCTGAGCACAGTGAGCCCATAACCCTGGCATCTGCCTGTGGACCAAGGACAGCCTTGACACACAGGACAGTTTCAGGTTACCACACAGCTTTTGCTGCACCTGAGTGGGACCTAAGGTAGGTGAGTTTAGTGAGAGGAGACACCCTGGGCTAAGTGTGGTGTTACCAACCAGTCAGCCCAGGGTGAGGTGGACTCCTAAGAGTGCAGTCTCATCCTGGCTGTCTTTATCCAGATACCTCATTTGCTGCCCCAAACAAGGGGTTTGCACCTCCTTGTTCTGCTCAACAGCTCCTCTGATTGCCCCTTCCATCCCCATACATCCCATTGGGAAACTTCTGTGACTGCTGAGAAATTAAGGTGAGGAGACATGGAAGGAGTTTCAGGTCACACTTCCAGCCACAGCTGCCTAGAAGAATCACTCTAGGACCAAGCAGACTTCGGCTGGAAAAAATATGTCACATTTACTGAGTGACTTTTTTGACTAACAGCCAGACTTTGAAAAATATTAGCAAGGGTAAAACATTAAGTGACAGAACAAGGACACTTTAGATGAAGGATGTTGTTCTCCCTTTAATTTACTCCCCTCTACAGCCTTGTGAAGATCTCAGCAGAGTAAGTGTCCTTATTGATGGATACACTATCCTTGTTAAGATGGGACAATATACTTATTTACAGCTTTTATCATTGTCATGAAGGCATAAAGCAAACAGGTATAACTAATGAAGATTTAGCTGTTACATAATGTCTTTGCCAACTCCATGCAGGAGTCTGGGTAAAAACCCTGGAAATAAATCTTTTTATGAGAGCATTTTTTAATGAATTTAAGACATGAAGAGATGTATTTGTAGTTTGTGTTAGGACTCTGGGTATTGCTTTTCTGGAAAGATGTCTCAGGGTTGGAGTACAAATGAAATGATGGTCTGAGAAACACCAAGGAAGTAAAAGTCACATTAGCCCTACAATCCAAGCAGTGAATTAGGAAATTCATGGTGATACTCCACAATAAAAGTGGTGTGAGCTGTGACCATTAACAAGATGCAGACTCAGTAATAATGGATCAACAGGCAGAAGATATGGAGGAGCTGCAGTAAAAGCTTGTTCACTTCATTTGATCCTCTCTGGGTCGCTGTGAAGATGACAACAGCCAGGAGGAGCAACTCATGGTGGCTGGGACAGTAATGCTCCACAACAAAGCAGGCGAGGAAATACTTCACAGCTCCTGCAGGAGGCGTGTTTGGTGCTACAGGAACAAGCAGATTCCTTCGATTTTCTCCTGAAATCCATTGTGAATCACAAGAAACTTAGTCCAAGAGTGGTAAAACTGCAGGTGGTGCACGATAACCTGCTAAGCTCCTGTGGAGCAGGGAATAGGATGCCTCTCTCTGTTTCCCACTATGACCTCACACAATCCTTTTACAGACACACACTGGGGAAGAAAACTGTCCTTGCTGAATGATTCTGACCAGTGCTTGCCCAAAAAGCACTCCCTAAACACTGCTAAAAAGCAATCCGAGGCATTTAAATTTTCACTTTGTGGCCCCTTTGAGAAGAAAATATTTCATGGCAAACACAGATGTGAGCATCTGTTTTGGAACTATGAATTCAGACAGGTATCAGCAGCTTGATCCAACTCTGCTTGGTGACTATTTAAAAAAATCCTTCTCCTCCATGTCAGGAGCAAAATGGCAAAGTAGAATCAGGTCCTTCTTTTTAAAGTGAGGAGGCAGCATCAAGACATTTTCCCTTCTGACAGGTTACTCAGTGTTTGGGGGGCTGCTGGTTGGTCTCACTGGGAGGTGAAGTCTGGTACAAACCTTGTCTAGAAATACTGAAGTCCAACAGAAGCAATAAAGGAATGGTTTCTGTACAGCAGGGGCCTCATCCCAGAGTTTTATTAAAGTTACAAGGTTTCCTCCATGATGTTTGGTGCTCCTTCTTTCCCTCCTTCATACACAGCTCCCTCACACGGTGTCTGTTCCCCACATCTGCATCAGGGCCCCAGGGAGAGCCCCTGTGCAGCACAATCCTGGTGCTCCCTTGGAGGCAGCCTTGAGCATCAGGGGCAGCAGCTCCTCTTGCTCCAGTGAGGGGGTCCACACACACATTTAATTTCTTTCCACATCCAGGCTCAGCAGAAGACAATTATATTTCACTGTCATTTCCCTGCAGTCGCTGTGTTACAGACTCATGGAACTGGAAAGGAAATCCATGTCTTTGAGACAAACCCTACAGATGCAAGACCCCCTTTTAAGGTTCAGCAAGAGCTTTCTACAAAGTCTGTCAATCCATTTCTGGCTGAATCACATTTCAAAGAGAACTGGCCAGATAAGATACTTTTTTTTTGTAGAAAGGAGCATTTTTGAATTGATGCTGAATTCCCTTTGACTAGCTGATAAAATAGAAGTTGAAGAGCTCTGAGGGTCAAGGATATCTAGGAAGAGAGCACAGTTTTCAGAGTTACTATCCCCAAGGAAAAGAACCAGAAAGGAAGGCTGAGACAAAATGGATGCTGAGAAAATGAAGGAGGACGAAAGGCAGGGTGGGGAGGGGTGAAGGAAAAAGTAGTAAAATAGTAGTAAAATCAAACTTAATGGTTGTCTGCAGTTTGTGGAGACTGAGCAAACAAATTCTGGAACTGAAGGAGTTGTCAAGCAGTGAGATAGGGTTACACACTTTCCACACAGAGCCTGCAGTGTTGGCTTGATTAGGCGAAAGGACTTGGGATCACTACAGACAGAGCTGCCTTGCTCCCTGTCAGCTTGCACCAGTAATCAGCATCCCAAAATGACAGCTCCCTCCAGGGCTGAGAGTTCTTAAAACAAAACTAAAACTAAAATAAAAGGCCTCTTTGGTCCTGCTTCAAACCTAGTTGCGCTACCAAAAAGAAAAATAATTGTTAAGAGGCAGAAAAACTCTGACATTCTCCAGCAACATCCTCAATGTTAATCTGCACCATGATAATAATAATAGTAACAATGACTTATATTATTCCTATGCCACAGTTGAGCAGCTCATATCCTGAAGAATACATCAGACTTGATAAACTACTGCCATCAACTTGCACAGTGTGATGAGACTGAGCGTGGGAGGATGCTGATGTTTCGTGATGCCCTAGAGAAGCTGAGGACAAAATGTGATGAAGATTCCCCCCCTGCAGACCTCAATTTCCAGGGAGGATTTTGAGTACATGGAAGGGGAATCATACAGTTTGGGACATTGGCCAGGACACAGGAGATAATGCCCTTGTTCTTGGCCAAAGCATCACTTAAGCTTTGTTACTGCCAACTCCAAGCCTTAAAAATTCTTGAGATGGGGGCCAAAATTGAATGATATTGGCTTAGATATGATGAGGACTTTTTTTTTTTTCTTTTTTCAGCAGTGGAGTTTTTTTGTTCTTTCTGGTTTCTGCTCCCAGAGGGTGCATTTTTTATACTTTCTCCATCATAATGAGCTCTAGCAGCAAGTCTCATATATGCGTGAAATCTGGGAAGTTTACTGCACTTCCATGACTGCAGAAACTAGGACTTCAGGGAAAACAATAAATCTCACCAGTTTCACAGGAGAATTGCCAATGCTGGTGCTCAGCTGAGGCTCCTCTCCACTCTTACACTCCCCCATTCTTCTGGCAAAGCCTCTGCTCTGAAACATAGCTGCAGCTCCAAGGGTGGCTTTCCAAGAGGGTCCCAAGAAACAAAGCCTTCAGTGGCCAATTAATCCAATCAGAACAGCTTTTTTTGGATCTCTGTCATAGTCTAGGAGGCTCTGGTGTCAGAGAGAGCTGTGGGGTCTCACAGACCCACTCTGATGGTCAGAGTGCACTGCTGCTGTGGATTTTCTCCACTGCCTAAGGAGGCTTAAGCTCACACTTTAATTTTTCCTTTGTGGTGGGACTGATAGAATCTTTCTGTTTTGATCCATAATTTATTTTTATAAACCTTTTAAGGACTTAATACATTTAAAACTATCAGTTCTCTACCATATGTAATTGGTGTTAACCAAGACACCCACTGGGTTGTGATGCTCACGAGGATCAACAGACCCCTGCAGCCTTCTCCGTATGATCACCCCAGGAAATCCCCCTTTCAAATCCAGGGAAACTAATTCCTCAGATCACTCCTGGCAGTATCTGTGGCTTTTCTCCTCTCACCTACAAGATTCCTGCACTCAGGGAAGGCAGGAACGGTGTCACAGGGCCTGGTGCTGCCTGGGCCCTGTGCTCAGCCAGTATTCTTGTGACAGACCTAAGACCTGACTCATATTCTTATTGGTAAATATGCAGCAGAACAGTTCTGAAGTTGCACAATCCAATTAAAACCAAACAAATCAAAACAACTCCCAAACCCCACTAGTCAAAGCTAAGCTCTCAATAACCTCTTTCACTTTTTGCTAACTTGCTTTTCTGTGCCTAAGCAAGCAGAAAGCAGCAGAAACATATTTTAACAGATTGTTTCCCACCTCTTCCCCACCTCCCTAAGGCGGGTTTAATATCTCTCCAGAGAAAAAAATTAGTCTCTAATAAATCATTAAGTTTACTGCAGCGTTTGAACCCTGCTTGTCCTTCAGTGCTCTGCTAGAAGAGGACTGACTCCCCGCATTCCCTGAAGCGGGGTCCCTTTGGCTGATCCCTTTGGCATCTCCCGAGCGCTGCGTGTCCCGGTCCTGTCCCCAGGGCTGCCCGCACAGCCGGGCCGTGCCCGGCGGGGATGCGGCGGCTCCGCGGGTGCGGCCACCAGCAGATGGCAGCTGGAGATCGCGGAGGGAAACCCGGGAGCTCTCTGCGCTCGTAAGCACAGCCCACAAATCCTGGGTGACCTTGGCACAGACACACCGCGGAGCAGGGATGGGACCTTCCCGCTTCTCAGCCCGAGCTGGGGAGGATGCACAAGGAGCCCCAACAAGGAAAGAGAGGAGATAATGGGGAAAGACACGGTGCTTATCCTTCCAGGCGCTGGAAATAAAATTAAAAAAAAAAAAAAAAATCTACAAATTCACAGGCCACATCTCTCCTCCCTTCACCCCAGGCTCAACCTCTCAAGCCACAGAATCATTTAGATGTCATTTTCTAACCCAATCCCACCACAGACTCGCTCGTGCAGGTCCCAGCCAGCCCTCAAATGCATTTTAGGCAGAGTAACTCAGAGGGCAGGAGCAATCCCCGTCTCCCTCCACACCAAATCCTCACCCACAACCCTCCACTGCAGCAATTCCCCAGAAACGAGCTTTACCCTGTTATCAGCTCTTGCTTCTTTCTTTTCAGGCCCCACTGCCCATAAACATCCCTCTCTCCCTCCACCACAGTCAGTCCTGCATCGGGACTCACACACTGTGCAGTGGCAGGACCCCAGCTCCCCACCTTCTGAGATGTCCTTCACTGTCCCGTGCTCCTTCCTCCTCCTCCCAGCTGGTAGCCCAGGTGAGCTGTGTCACAAAAGACAACCAGTGAAGGAATCACCCCCACCTTCTCACCCAGAGGAGCTGGCTCTGAGGAGCTGCAGATGTGAGAAGATCCACGCAGCCCCTCTTGCACTGATTGAATAATTGCTTCTTCCTCAGGAGGCCAAGATGGGCTCTGCTAATGCACCTGCTTGGGTTACCCCTCCAAGCCAGACAACAGGAATGCTTTGTGTTAAAATAGATTAAAAACCCAAAGATAACCCCCAGTTTTAAAAAGTTCCTTGTTGTCTAAGGGCCTGATCTATATCTGATAGGAAGTGCTGTGCATCCTCTGTATCCCTGCTCAAAGTTGTAGGACAAAGGTGTGTCCCACCAGGGCGACTTCTGGGCAGCCTGTGCTCAATCTGGGGTCACTGACCCCCTGAGCAGCTTTTTACCCCCGGGAGGATCCTTGCTGTCCCAGCTCCTTGCACAGGCTCCTTCCACTGGCAGCACAGAGATTATTCACACACAGAATCCTTTCTTGGCAAGGACAGAAAATGAAAACAGCATTTTTTCCTCATTTCCCCCAACCCCCAAAGCTTCATTTCTGCAGAAGCCAATGGAGCCAAAAAAGGGACCAGACAACACATCAAGCACTACCCATTTAATCCAGCTCCAGTTCCTCATTTACCAGTGTCAGCCTCCTGCCCAAGCTTTCTTTGGCTTTCATCTCTTCTTTTATCTGCATGCTGTCTCTGGTTTGCCCCTTCTGGTTGCTACTGCTTTGATCTCTTGAACTTCTGCAATCCAGACCCAAATCCATGAGAGCTTATGATGAAGAGTTTCCAGGTTTTTTTTCTGTCGTTACACTCTTTAAATTCTTCCTTTGTTTCTCCCCTGAAGCTTCTGGCAGATTTTTTCTGTGCAGCAAAATGAAGATTTTAGATGTCCAGCCTGGGCAAGTGATGCTTTGACAATTCCCCACATCCTTGGACATTTGCATCCCTGTGGTTTTTGTTTCTTCCATCCCAACCCAGTAGCAGAACCCCTGTGCAGGCTGAGGCTGTACCTGTCTGGGAGAGGTCTACAAGAACCCCAGAATTAATTGTAGAGTTTTGCCTATACCATGTTATCTGGTTTCTATGTGGCACAGAGGGTGTCTACTGTTCCATAATTAAATTTATAAGAAAAACATGGGAGCCACGATGGAAACTGTGTGCTGACTCATTTGATTTCAGCTATTTCTTATCCAAAGGTGGATGGTGATTCTTTACTTCATCATGAACACAGTGAGAAGAGGAAAAAAAGGCAGCAGCAGCAGGACAGACAGGTTTTTCAGCAAGTTTTGCTATTCCCAGGTAGGGTTGTAGGCATTATGGGGGGGTTCATCTTCCCCATGCTGGAGAATGCAGGAGCATTGCAGCAGAGCAGAGCAGGGCAGGGACTGTGGATTCCCTGTGAGTGGCACTCAGCCTGCTTGCCCAGAAAGCAGCCCCTCATGCTGTTCTCCAGTAGTTTTACAATAGCTGTGTGCAAGGGAAGTGTCCTCATTTTTACTGAGACATGTGGGAGAAGAAAAACATGAGAATACATGATTGTGCTTTGAACTTCCTAGTTCTTCACCCTAAGGGCCAGTGTCAGGGCAGACTGTCCTGTCTGTGGCCTCTGGCTGATAAGGACTAAGTTGAAAAGGAGCTGGGGTCACTGCACTGACGTGTCTGCCCCAGACCCACCTGGGGCAGCCCTGTCCCCTCACCCCCGCACCACTGCAGGGTGGGGGCTCCTCTGCTCCAGAGCCCTCAGCACTGGGGCAGCAGGACCTGCCTCCCCCTCACAACCAGCCATCCCCAGCTCAGGGCCCTGCTGCCTCTGCTCAGGCTGATTCCTTTTGAAAGCAAAGCACATAACATAAGGCCTGTGTTTATTTTTCCCTTAAATTAGGGTGGCTTGATTTTAATTGAGAGATCTGCCAGAATAAGGCACATTGGTGCAGCTGTCATCAGAAATGCATACTTGCTTTTTTTCTCCTCCTTTCCTTTCCTTTCCTTTCCTTTCCTTTCCTTTCCTTTCCTTTCCTTTCCTTTCCTTTCCTTTCCTTTCCTTTCCTTTCCTTTCCTTTCCTTTCCTTTCCTTTCCTTTCCTTTCCTTTCCTTTCCTTTCCTTTCCTTTCCTTTCCTTTCCTTTCCTTTCCTTTCCTTTCCTTTCCTTTCCTTTCCTTTCCTTTCCTTTCCTTTCCTTTCCTTTCCTTTCCTTTCCTTTCCTTTCCTTTCCTTTCCTTTCCTTTCCTTTCCTTTCCTTTCCTTTCCTTTCCTTTCTTCCTTCTTTCCTTCCTTCCTCCTTCCCTTCCTTCCTTCCTTCCTTCCCTCCTTCCTTTTCCTCCCTTCCTCCCTTCCTCCTTCCCTTCCTCCTTTCCTTCCTCCTTTCCTTCCTCTCTTCCTTCCCTCCCTTCCCTCCTCCCTTCCCATCCTCTCTTCTTTCATGTATCAATTTGCTTGATGCAACACTTTCCAGGCTGCCCCACTTCCAAAGAACAAGACAAAAGGGGGAGAATTCCCAAGGGAATCTCAGGGAGCCCCAGGAGAGGTGGGACATTTGTTCTGGTGTACCTGGTGACACCCTGGTGGCACTGGGCAAGCTGTGGCTGCACGGGACACACTGACAAACCTCTGTCTCATAAGGAGTTTTCCAATGCTGTAGCCCAGATTTCCTATAATATCTCTGGACTTTGTGTAGCTGGATGCTGAAGGAAGGCTCCAGGTTCATACCATTCCCAGACCCAGAGCTGGACAGCTGGTGGAGAGTAGTCCTGGGTACAGGATACTGGGAATGCCTCTGAAAAGAGCAGCTGTCTGACAGGGAGAGGGGTCTTGCTGGCACCCTGTGTGGCATCACCACCCCAGCATCCTCTAACCTCCCTAGCCCATTGCTTTGCATCCAAGAAGTCCACTTGACATTGTGGAAAGCAGTCAGGGAGATCCAGCCCCGCCTGATTCTTTTTCTCATATGGAACAGCTGGAAAAAGTATCCTGAGAAACTGGCTGACCTTTTTGATGCATTCAGCTGTCTAGCCTTATATTTGTTGTCCTTTAAATAATTTGTCAAAAACCAAACAAGCCCAAAACAACCAATCAGCAGGAAAGTAAGAGCCCAAACAAAACAAGAAAGGCTTCCTTTTCCAGCCTTGCCCTTCTGCAGTTGCTGGTCTGAAGAGTTTAATCTAAAGCAGGCTTTGGCAATTGCTGGAGAAAGCAATGTCCGTGATGGGTATTTAGAGACCAGGGCTTGCCTGCCATACACTGCCCAGGGGTTTATTACCTGCTGAAAAAGCTTAATGTGCTTCAGGTGCTATGTGATGTCCAGATGTCGTGGCAGAAGCCGCTTGGAGAGTGCTGGTGATAGAAATGCTGCTGGGTGAATGCAGAAACATTAGTGCCAAATGTGATATTGAGTCCCAGTTCATCTATTTGCAGAGAAACAGGCTGAGCTGCTCAGGGCCAGAGGCCCATCCACGCCAGCACCCTGTGCATGGCAGTCAGCTGTACTAGGTGCTTAATGCACAGCATCAGGGCATGTAGATCATGGCTCAGGGCCAGTGATTTGTGGTGCTGGGATTTCCGGAGCCAGACATAGTGCCTTTGTATTTAACAGCCCCTGGTGAGTTTTGTTTCCAGGAATTTACCTAGCTAATTCTAAATCCGTTTGTACCCACAGTTTCCTGTGGCAAGCAGTTTCACAGCTTAACAACACATATTGTTGAGGGTTGCCCATTTTTTCATACCCTGAAGCTGGGTGAGTGTTCTCTGCTGGATGCCACTCAAGACCTGCCCCGGATCCAGCTGACACAGGAAAAAGGATGGATGGGTGGGTGGAATCTGAAATAACGTTGCTGTTGTGATCAGATGTGCAGTTATCAGTAAGCCACAAGCAGGCTGTGTTTCAGGAGCCAAGACACAGCTCCTCACCTGCCTGGTTGCTAACAGGTTGCATGGGGTGTCTGCATTATGGACAGAGGGAGTTTTTGAGAATGAACAGGAGAAGAAGGGCACAATCTGGGTAGGGAATGAAGGGCAGCATGGAACCAGATGTGTTTGTAGATCAGTAGAAGATGGTGAGATTGAAGGCAGCACCCACTGTCAGGAATGTGGAAATTGTGTTCTAACAGATTTATGCCCAGGTCAGGTAAGGAAAAGAGAGCTGCAGGCTCTGATCTGCATGCAAAGGCTTGGAAGCAAGACCTTAAAGTGGGAAACCCTAAAGGAAGAAAGGACTCAGCACCCATTGTTGGGTGACAACATGAGGGGACGGATTCCTCTACAGAGGTCAGTGAGACCAACCTGGCAGACACAATTGTCCCTTTCATCTGAGCAGTGACAGCTTTTGAGCTAAAGCCCACCAAGTGGCTGGGCTCTGGCAAGGTAGAATAGCTGTGTTTAAATTAGGTCACACAAGAAGTTCAACTTACCAAAGCTACCTGCATCATTTCTACCCTTATCAGGAATAGTAGTTGTGGGAATTGTTCAGCAAGCTATGGCTCAGGCATGAGGGATTCAGAAATTGTTTTCAAATACACATATGGTAAAAGCATCACGGTGCTTTATTTCCCTATGAACACGAGTGATGAAGCAGAAGTGGGAATGTCTTCTGCTTTGAGTCCAATTTCCAGAATTGCTCTGCTCCCATTTAGACAACAAAGTCATTGTCCAGATGTGGGGAAGAGACAGTCAAGGGATGGTGCTGAGCAATCCTGTGTGGCTCCTTCCTCGAATGAGAAATTCAAAGCCTCCTCTGCTGACTGGGAGCCTTATCCAAGGGCTATTTATGGATCCAGAGGCTGTTTAAAAGCTTCATGGTTGACCTCAGGCACACGCTGGATGGTCAGCACATTTTTCTGGGAAAGCAGAGCGCAATTCAAGATTTCTTGTAACTTTTTTTGTTCACCTGACACATGTGCTCCAAAGACAGTGAAAGATGAGAAAATAATATGGGCTTGATAAATGACCGAAAGAAAGTTTCCGATCCGCAGCGGTTCCCATTATTCTTATTCTTGGCATCAGCACAGTTATGGCAATCTCCCTCTCCCCCCCTTCCCAAGCTCTACTCCCTTAACTTTTTTTTTTTCTGTCAAATTCACGGGAGTGGCACCTGGGAGCATTTTGACCAAGGGGAAATTGAGCAAAGTTGCCTCTTTTCAAATACATTTTCTTGAGGGACTGGAATGAATGAGAATCATAGTCATAACATGGCTAAACAATCTTTGTTTAACTTAATGCAATATAATAACCTAAGTGTTGCAACACAGCTCCTTGCTGTGACATCCTTTTTCCATTTGCTTAATTTTCACCCCAAACACACGCTGTTAATAAGCTGCTGAGAAAATACAGCTCTTGTGACAAAATCCAGAAACTGAGCCCCTGTATGGTGTGTTAGATACACAACTCTTATTTGGACTGGCAAGTGGCACTGAAATTGGTATTGCAAAACAGATCCATTTTTCTTGCTGCCAAATGTGATGGACAGATGAAAAGGGAGGCTTGGAGAAGTGGATGGCAATAAGCAGAGAACAAGTAAAATAAAATCCCTGACAGAACGGTAACGTGTGAGTTAGAATAGGCACGTGATTGCCAGGAGGGAAATGCAGGATGCGGGGTGCTTTGTCAACAGCCAAAGTTAAAATAAATGTCACACTGGCACTGAAAACTACAAAATTAAACTCCTCCTGGTGATTTATAATTTATGAGAGAAAAAGGCAGACAGACACCCAGTGACTGAGCTCAAAAGAAAAACTCCTATTGATTTTAGTGGGTTTTGGAGAGGATCCAGTGCAGTAAAGGTTCAGATCTGATCTCTGGAGTCAGAGTATGTTTGACCAGTGATTTTAATCAGCAGAATCAGGCTCTTAATCACAGTTTGGTTTACATTTACTGCCTTTTTACTCGCTTTGTAGCAAATCTGGAAGTCATACTTGTTCTTTAGGAGCTAAGTGAAAGTAAATAAAGACTGCCATAAAATTTGGACATCTTTAAATTAAAAGACAATTACATTAAGGAATATGAATAACCCTTTCCCCTTCATTTTACCAAACCAGCCCAATGCCTTAGAAAAGCCTGAAATAAACTCTGGTTTTGTACAAACTACAATATCTTGAAAGTTTCACAAATTGTCCTGCAGATAGCTGGAGAAAGGAGATTTCTCCAAGAGAAAATGCAAAAGAATGTCTTCCAGAGTGAAAGCTGAAAAATGCATTTTATATCATTTATAAAAAGTAATTCATACAAAAATCACATGGTGCCATGTGGAAAATAGGAAATAAGATACAAAGACACTGGTTCCCAGATCTTTATCCTTCCCACAGCTACATCATTCTGAGACTTTTTCATCAGGGATTTCCAGACTTCAGCTGGAGAGTGCATTTGCCAGGCACTGAATGCTGAGATCCAAAATGCAAAATCAAGGACAAAAAAAAAATTCAACTTTGGCCACTCAAACTTTTTCTGAGAGTCTCAAGTGTGTTTTAGGCAGCAAGGCCAGTGTTTGTGGAAGGAGTGTTCAGCACAACATTGCAGGAAAGGAAATGTTGTACAGAGGTATCCACTTCTGCAGCAGTGGATGGTTTATAAGGATATGAAAAACAGATAAATGCTGCTGAGGCTCTCCACACATTGGAAGTGGCTGTGCAGGGGCTCTGTTATCCTGGATGATTTGGCACTGGCATTCAAAGCAAAGAAAAGGCTGTTTGACACACTTCCCTCAGGAACACTGAGCTACTGACAGGACTGGGGGGAGCCAAATGGACTGCAAGTGATCTACCAGGGATGGAGAATTCAAACCTATTGTACCTGGCTATTAATGATTTTATTCAGTTATTTAAGTTATTTATTTTATGAGTAAGTTTTCCTTTCAGTTAGACCCTCTGAAAGCTGGAGACAATGTGAGTTATTTTAAAATAACAGGCAGATTTCAAACCTCAGAAGCCTATGACTTCCCAAAAGAAGGAACGTTTCAGATGATAATTAACAAAATTACTTTTCTGTAGTCTGACTGTAGTTTTTTGCAGAATCTCTTGCTTTATCTGCGAAAACCAAATAAAATGGGCGATTAACAGTTTCCAGTGTTCCAGAAGTTACGTCAGGCCCTGTCAAAGAGCTCCTGGCCTGTTCAAAGGGCTGTCTGAAGGGATTACAGCTCCCTCTTGCTGATGAGATCCTCTGCACAGAGAACTGGCTCAACAAGGCTGAGTCAGAGTCATGGATTTGTGAGCAGAGTCCTTTTGAAGAGCCAGGAGAAAATCCTTCCCCGTGCCACCCCCCTTCTGCTTCTTGCATAGAACCGGAGACAATCCTGAGCAGAAATTTCTGGCAGCCAAGAGCCACCATATGGCACAGGCACTGCTCTGGTGCAGAGCCTGTGGCTGTGATCATCCAGGAGAGGAAGGACTAACTCTGTGGGATAGCTGGAAATCACACAGCTGACATGGGGAGATGTCTTAGCAACAGCACTAGGAAAGGAAAGAAAACCTGAAGACAAGAAAGAAGGCAAAAGGTACTGCCTGCTTTTGGGAAGAAAAAAAAAGTATTATAGCTGTTGCTCTAATGCATAAACATTGGGAAAAATCTGAAAAGATCTCTACTGTGAAGAATGGAGACATTTTCATTGTTTGAAGGGGAGTTTTGCTGCTGGGGATGAGAAATTAAAACAGCTGCAAGGCCTTTGATTTGAAGGAAAAAAAATTACTCAAAGTATGGGCAAGATTGCCTACATAAGCTACAAGTGGAGACAAACATGAATCACATGAACAAATAAAAACTCCAAGGAGCAATACCCAGAAACTTAGTGCTGTCTGTCTCTGTGAGACTGGGATTAGATCACACATTAATTGTGATTTTTGTTTGACATTAAAAATTCCTTTGGAGCAAGTTTTGTGTAACAGCAGCATTGCTGGAAAGAAAAGGTCCTGAAAAATATCTTCATAGTTTTCCGTGTATGTGTATAAATATTAGACTGCCTTCCTTTTAGACATGCCACTGAACTCTGCTCTTGTTTGCATGTTGAACCTGGAAAATTCTCAAAAGTTTTGCCTACGGATAATTCATGAGTTAAAACCCAAACTGAAATGCCAAGTTACAACTTGTAGAAATGTTAGACAAATATAACGACCATATTTTCCAGTTACCTAATGCCCACTCAAAATATAAACCCCAAAAGAACAGAATTGTTTTCATTGCTGTTAACCAGACAATATCACTCCATCTAAATATAGTATGTGATGAAACCAATTTAAATATTGTCCAAGTATTTAACACTGTAAATATTAGACTTAACACTCCATAAAAACAGGCTTTGATGATGTAGGCTGACAAAGGGAGACTAGTTAATTGCAGATTACATCATGGCTAGGACAGCATCACTTCTAGGACAGCCACGATAAATGTGAGGTGCAAAGTAAATGTAATAAAGTAAAAATAGTCTCTGTTCAGTGTTCACCTTTATCAGTTTTGCTAACCTTTCTTAGCAAAGACTGGGGGAGAGATGTAGTCCTAGGTAGAGAAGAATCTGGAGTGGTGAAGTTTGCATTTAGAGCCTGATTCAGAAAAACATCCAAATCTGTGTTTGACTTCTAGGATGGGTTTGTCCTTTTCACTACAACAGGGCTCACATGTCCTGACATTTTCCTGCAGTGGGAAGATTTCCTGAGTCACGGTCTGAATCTGCCTCATGGTCTTATAAAATATGGCACAGCTCCATCAGGGTTGCAGACACAAAATTTTAAAGCTTTTGGTTACTGATAACTTCAATGGATTTCTTAAACTTCTGAGTTCCGATAACTATCTTGAAAATGGGGACATTTTCCTGGCAATACAGGCCTGATCTTCTTCTTGTAGCAACCTGCACCCTTGTGTGTCTATCAATCTGAATTAACCTTCCTTGACATCTGGCCCGATATTAACATAAAGATGGATTCTGCCCTGTGTTTTAAAAGTACAGTTTTGTGGTACCTCAAAGCCTGGAGGTGGGATGTGTCCTCATGGGTTTAGCTTCAGGCTCATATTAGCAGGAATTTCAGCTTGTAGGTGAAGTCTGGCCCCTCACTTGAACTCCTGAATGGGATGGAGGCATCCATTCCATCATCCTGTCCCCTCCAGCCAGGGCTCCCAAATGTGCCAAAAAGAGGCCTTCACTCTCACTTGCCCAAGACATCAAAAGTGAAGTTCAATGGACTACAAAAAGTGCATTGATTTTCCTGAAAGGACAGTGAATAACTCTGTGTAAGTTCTCAGCTGTTGTTGTGCTGAGCTGATAAAGTATCTTAGAGGGGACCTCATTTATTGTTGAAATCACTGAAGGTGCTTCTGGTGGCTGATGCCACCAGCAAGTGGTTGCCACTGTATTTTGGGCATAAAGGCTTTGTAATTCCCAAAATGCTGTTTGCCTCTCTTATTTCATGGATCTCTTTTTCTCTCCTTCTGCTGAGTTCTTGCACTTTCTACAACATCCTTCAGCACCCAAAGCACCTAAAATCAGTGATGCTGGAAAGATCCTTCTGCTAACAAAAGATCTGGTCCCATAGTGGCTTGTGAGGCCTGTTAACACATCAGAGTAAAATCAAAATAATGATCTTATATGGAATAAGTGAGTCCAGCTGTCAATGTTGACACTCTTGAGCCATGAAAGGAGAAATGTGATATAACCTTGGGTGACTGTGGTTTATGCAGGCCCAGCACCATTGCCTGACTGTGTTTGCCTGCACACAGGGATGGATACCTGCAGAGACGCAGTGGTTTTGGTGACTTCATCTGGAGCTGGTGGTCAGCATCAACTCAGCAGCAAAGCCAGGACTGGCTATGAAAACTGTGTATGTGTGTGTCTTTGCTTCTCCTCCCTGCTGGCTGATTGCTTTCCTCTGTCACAAGGGACACAGGATCACCCTCAGCCATGGTCCACTTTGGTGTCTGTGCTGGAGAGGAGAGGTGTGTGTAGCACAGATTGCAGGGCACAACTTCCACAGGCCAGGAGCACACTGGTCATAAGAGCAGGCAGGAATGGGATGCAGGCCCTCCTCCAGCTTCCCTTGTTTCTACTGTATTTGTCTGTCTTAATTAACCCTGCACCATGTTACTGACCCAAAGACATGGCAACAGCAGTGTTGAGAACTGCAGGGATTAAGACATTTGCGTTATAATACCTCAGCCATGAGATCATGAATGCCCTTGTGCTGTATTTTGTTATCCTGGGTTGATAATGGGGGCTGATAAAACTCCCACTTTCTCTCTGTATTCAAGAGAGTTAATGTGTCTGGGCTCGTGAGATCCCGGCAGGCAGAGAAAGCAACAGCACAGAGTCCCCAGCCTCGGATGTAATCAAGTAATGAGGCTGTTTGAGGACATTACTTGTTAACATATTAGCAGGTACCAGGGGTAAGTGAGTGTTTATTTAGTCCTGGTGTAAAAGCATGTCTAAAATGATTTATGCTGGAAGCTGTTTCACAGCAAACAGGCTGCTTTCATGAAAGCGGGTCAATCACCATCTCCCGTCTGCCCTCATAAATCATATTCAGGTGCTAATGTAACCAAAAGGTTTATATAATCTGCACAATCAGCATGGAGGTCTGGGTGGATACAGTAATAGCCTGCCTGCATTAATGCCTTCTGCCTCTAAAGGTTGATATTTGAGGGGAGTCAAATGATTGATTTAAAGAAGAAAGAAAAGAAATAAACTTCCATGACAAGTAACAAAGTGTATGTACAGTTTTCCAGCCACATTTTACACACACAGGAGTAACTTGCCACTGTTGAGATCCGCTGCTGGGGCTGGTTTTGCATCAGGATAACTTCCATACATATTCTCTAACAGAAAGTGGACTGTGATTTTAAGGTAACAATGACAGATACCAGAAGCACAACACTGTAAAACTGGGATTTGCTTTCTATGTTCCCCAAATTTCTCTGGTTAAAGGTTAGTTTCACATTATTGAACTCTTTTTCATACTGGTGGAGGACTCTTTTGAGAGATGACATAGTGTGGAAGGACCTTCTGGACCTACATCCAAAACACAACTTCATTAAGTTCCATCTTGAAAGTTGCCACAGGTCAATTTTTTCCGCTATTTACTTCTTCATCCTCCCTCTTCCTGAGGAGGGTTACAAGACCACATTTCCCTTCTTCCCAGTTTTCAGCTTGAACTTATTCATTGCCAGCTTATTTTGGTAGACAGATTTTATCCTATTCTTCCTATTCCCTTTCAGATGCCAGCAGTGTCCTTTAGTTTAAATTGCTTTTCTCTCCCACATGTGTTTACCACTGGATAGGTTTCTACCTTGGGTCTTCTTGAGGTATTAGACCACACAACACACAACCCCCATAAAATCTTCCATTTTTTTTTCAGACAAAAATCTTATTTTAGTTCCCATTAATCAATAGTATCTTCTCTCAGCTTTCAGTGGTTCCCACCAAGCAAGAGAAACCATTTGTCTCATAAACCAACTTGGATCAGTCTTACAATGGCACACATCCTTGAGCAGCACACAGCTCCTATTTACAAAGCTGCAGCTCCCTCTTTTGCTAGCAAATCCTTCAGCCAGCAATTTCACAAGCACTGTTAGTGCTGAAAAGAAGGTTTCAAAACATTGTACCATAATACTTTGATTTGGGAACGATGTTTCATGAACACAAGAGGTGAACATATTTTTTCTGAGGAGCAGCATCATGTTACTTGTTTGCTCAAAGTGTCTGGAGACTTACTGATGGACCATGAAGTCCAGACTGCAGGTAATGACTGTGCTTGGACTTCAATTGTTAATTGCTCTTCATTATTTACTTCTTATGAGTCATATTATACCATTATAAAGTCAAAAAGCATTAGGAGTTGAATATGGACACAGAAAGGATACTGAGCAAAATAAATAACCAGCCATGGGTAAAGATCAGTGAATATTTGGTATGAGCAGATTGAAGTTAGCAAATCATATTAAAACTTAGTGTTTGGTGACTAAATGTAAGTAAGAAAAGAATTTGTGGGAGCATTCAATAATAAAGAAGGGGGTTTTTGTGAGCAAAGCTAATGAAGCTGACCTCTGTTGTATTGTAAGTTTGTTTGTTTGTTTTATTTTTTTTTCTTTCCCCATCACAATAACCCACATTTGTTGGTAATATTCTGTACTGGGTTAAGGACAGCCAAGCTTTTTGTATGAGATTCACCTCTTACAACAGCAAATAAAAAGGATTAAGTCAATCCAGACTGTGGAATAGCTCACAGAGACTCAAGAATGTTGAGTTTGTTTAATGTGCATCATAGACAAACAAAGCTGCATCTGCAAGGTGTGTGGTAGTTCAGTTACAGAATATTGCATGTTTGGGACAATTCCTGTCTGATGTCCCTTTGAGTTAATTTGTGGCAGACCAAAGGAACCCTTTACAACAGGCAGAGGTGCTGCTCAGCTGCTAAGAAAGCTGGTTTGTGAAGAGCAGGGGCATGGTGGGTCTAGAAGAGTTCAGGTCTATATGTTAGGTACGTAAATGAGATGTTCTTTCTTGAGAAAACTGATCTCAGGATGGTCTGAGGAATAAGGACTTCCAAATGTTCTAGTAATTGACTAAAAAATGTTTAGACAGTGACTTCTTTTTCCTACAAGAAAGTAGTGGCATCAGTCCTCCTTGATTTTGCTTATTTGTTTTAGGCTCTATAGAGAAAATGCTGGGAATCACAGTCAGTACTTGTACCACCTTGTATTTTTCATGCTTTATTTCATTCCTGTTCAAGTAATTGAGGTAATGTGACAAGGGTCATTGAAATTTGTCTGAAATATTCTTCCCAAGTCTCTTTGAGCTGTTTATTAATTAGGGTGTGAACTTGGCTGGGTGTTGGTTTGGGTGTTTTGCCAAGTGCACTGCTCTCCAGAGATTTGCTGCGTGATGTTGGGCAAGTCTTCCTGCCCCACCAGCCTGCTCTGTTTCACTTGAAGTTCCTTGGCACTGGTGTTTCTGTCTGGCTGTAGGCATGGCTTCCACTCAGCATGAGGATGGGGGGCCTCAAACTACACAATTCTAATACAAAAAAACTAAATTTACGGTACAACTGTTTATTGCACATAATGGATCAGCTTAACTGTGTCATTCTCATTCTGAGAATCTCATTTAAGCTTCAAAGCCATCACCACAGGATGTAAATAGTCTTTCAAAAATCAAGTAAAGATGACACACATGAGCTGACTTTTTAATTTTTTTACTCCAAGACATGCACATATTGTGGCTTTTTTCTGTGACAATTTATTTCAATTTCATTCCTTTCTCCAAGAATTATTTATTGACTTAAGCCATTTGTCACTTAGACAATCACTGTGATCTTTAATTCTGACTTAGAAATCAATATAATATGCGACATAATTAATATACCTATTGCCAGTAATTAGACAGGTCTACCCACTTGTCCAGCCAGCAACATGCATTTAAAGAAGAATGCTAAAAATTGTTTTTTGACGTTACCAGTAAAATATACAATTAGCCATCAGGCCAATGGGAATCACTTGTCATTTATCTGTCCTAGGAAGGAAAATAATACAGGATGGAACAGAAAATGGAACTCCCTGGATTGGTACCCTCAGTTTTTGATTCATCTATCCAAGATAGCTGAGGTGAATGGAAGAGATGTTGCGCAATGACCTTAAACAAGATAACTGTTGTTTAAAAGACCAAAGGTAAGGAAACAAATTTTCACCCTTTCACTGCAGAATTAAAGGTCAAACTACCTGACTCGTAAAACACACCTACTGAGTAACCTTGCTACCCAAGCCCCTGTGACAGCCTTTCCTCAAGGTTGTAAGATGAATGTAGGGTAATGTTTAACAGAGCTGGGAAGAGAAAACAGAAGAGAGTGGGATGTGGTGCTGGCAAAGGCACACACATGATCTCTCTGGTACTGCTGAACTGGACTGCAGGGACTGTGGGGACACATCCTCCATGCCCTGGGAGAAGCCCCACGTAAAGATCAGGAACAATATGAGCCAATGCTCTTTCATTTCCTTACCACACTTTTGTTACTGCCCGTGTGTGAAAAAAATATCCCTGAGTGGCCAGCCAGGCAGCAGTCACAAGTTTTTTTAATGTATAATAGCACTCATCCATTAACCATAAATAATCCATATTTATCCAAGGGGTCCCTAACAAAGCCATGTGTACATTGCACAGAGCATTAGGCTATCAAGGTATAAACTATTTAAAGCAGTCAGTGTTTGAATTGTCATTTCTCAAGTTTAACATTATGTTGTTTCAATATCTAAAGCCTCCTTCCCTATGCAGCAAAAATGCAAAACACATTGAGAGAAAATCTAACACATACTAACTTGATTATTATGAGTGCTCTGGATTGTGTCACAATTCACTATTAATTTAGACCACATTCCAGTGGCTTCTCCCTTCCCTCTGCATTCTGGACCAATCTGTCAGGGAACTACACCCCCGATTAAATAAAAAATGTATATTTGCATCTATGTATTTTAAAGTCTGCTACTTGGAGGAAATGTTTGGGATATGCAGTTTAAGGAGCATTATTTTCCATTAGCAACTAAAAGGGATGGACTGATTTTGAGGGTCGCTGGCATAATAAATTTATTCTGGGCGTCAGGGACATCCACATGGTCAATTCTGTGAATACCATCATGGGCTTGATGGCGAGGTCTGTCTCACCTCCTCCTACCCATTAACCATCAGTAACCAAATGATGGTTAAATCCCCTCCCTGAGAAACTGTTACAGCCAGAACCAATTTCTGCTTTGGGAGAGGTGGAATGGCCTTGTGGTCACAGCTCCAGAATATGATTCAGCAAAACTGGTTTGTGTTTTCTCCTCTTTTATAGACAGCCAGTTTTGTTCACTTTCCACCTGTATAGTGAAGAAAATTAATTTTCCTATTTTCTCAACAACATAAATACTTTGGGGTAAGTTAATCTTAGCTAGTGCTATGACAGTACTAGGCACAATGGCATCCTTCTCTTAATAGAACTATTGTGAATGTCATATTTATTTAGGATATTTTGACATCACTGTGCCAAAAGCAGCTGTTGGAAGGAAATGCAAATAATGCATATAATCAGACTTTTCAAAGGCGTGTTTTTTAGGGGAGTTTTGCTGATTTTCTGGCCACAGATTATGCAATCAGTATGGCAGGCATGTATGAAAGTGGCAATAACTATTTCTGGTGATCTCTGTTGCTCATTCACAAGTTGAAAAGCCAATCTTCAGAGCACCTTTTAAAAGTCTCACAGAAAGAGTTCAACTCCTGGCAGAAAATTGCTCAGAATTCACCCTACACAGCAACAAAAGGACAATGTCATGGTTTATCTCCACCAGAACACTGGACAGATCCCTCTCAATCCATGAGGTTTTGATGAATTTGTTTTTCGTGCTTGGTGGTGGTAGTAAATTTTGGACAAAGAATTTGGGATCCAAACTGTTTGTAGCTGGACAGCCCAGCTGCAATGTCTCTCTCCAGTTTGTACCCAGAGGGGGCCATAAACACCCAGCTGAGCACTCCCATCTGAGTTTCATGCTTATGGGAGAGGAGCACGTCTCTCAGGGAAGACATCAGCTCCTCAAGTCACTGTCAGTACGCGTGGGACAATAGTTTGAAGGATTAAGTGAGAGACCAAAAAAACCACTTTATGATCTGTGCGAGGCAAATCCCATAGGTACATCTCCTGAATAGCAGAGGTTTTCAAAGGCTGCCTAGGGCGGGCTAACTGCAGAGTCTTGACCCCAGGGAGAGCAAAGTTTAGCAAATATGTGGCAGAGGTGGGGGAAGATCCTTCCCTCCCTGAGTGGTTTTGCTTTAAAAATGGCCTCTTCATTCTCCAGAGACACAGGCCTTTTGTGTGCTGATGCTCAGCTGCTCCTCCAAGGGATAAAGCCAGATTATGCAGGGTTTGCTCTGGAAAGACTGGAGCTGGGTTCCAGCCTGATACCTCAAAGTTATTAGCTACAGCTCCAGTGTATCCTTGTTGCTTCCTGCCCTTTGTGGTAGTGCCCAAGTGAGGACACTTGTCACTCTACACTCCTGCTGTATCCTACAGCCCAGCAAGTACCTCCAGCAGTACTCTGTCAATCCTGCTGATCTTTTCCACTGACTGGAGAGGGAGCCTGGTGCAGGTGTTTCAGTGAAACTTATACAGTCCAGATGTAAATCCAGTGGCAAGTCCCTCAGGATTAGACATGTCTGGAAATGAACTTTATTGGGCTGATAAGATTTCTGAGCATTTTTTCCACAGGAAACCCACTGATTTTCATCTCCGGGTTTGGCATGCAAGCTCCCTAAGGCTCCTGGAGAGGCATACCTTGGATTGCCTGTGACAAGATATGAACAGGAGAGCTCCAGCTGACACGAAGGGCCAGGCTGGGATGGCAGTTAGGAAGGAAAAAACACTCTATTCTTTACTGTCGACTTTGAAAATGTGTTCAGGAAAGGATTACAATGTCAAGATTGTAATACTGGTTGCGTAAGGATCGCTGTTTGGAGGAGTCGTTTTTTGGAGAAAAAGCTGAGAGAAGAGACCATTCACTTCATTCCTGCAGATACACCAAATAAAAAGGGATCAGCTAAACCACAGACAAGCCCCTTTTTGCTTTTGCAACTGTTCATTTTTTCCATGAGAGCTCAGATCATGGAGCTAAAATCCAGTAATGGATTGCAGCCCATGGCTTTGCAATGCCCTAGACCAGGCCGAGACTGAACTCAAATGGAGTTGATCCCCAATTCTCCAAGCTGCAGCAGGGCAGGCGATGGTCTGAGCTTCAATCTTCACACAGATGAAACTGCTGCAGTGGGACTGGTTTCTGGGCTGATGTTTTTCATCTCTCAGTTACTGAGAGCCTGAGAGGAAGCAGGGAAACATTATCAATTCCCTCTGTTCCAAACCATCCGTCTTTCTCTGCTGGCATACCTGACAGCTCGAAAATGATCAGGTAGTAGCTGCTTTTTGATTTCTTCTCTTATCTCTAATCCACTGTCTCGTGAAATGGCACGTTAATGCTTTAAGGACGTTCTAGCCAGGGGAGTGTGCTTTCCCCTCTAGCCAGCAGGTAGAGCCAGCAAGCCTTGCATCGTGTCACAGGTTAATGGCAATTTCACAGAAACCTGGATAAACAGATCGCTTCCTCTCTCCCTTCCTCCCTTCGAGAAAGTCCTGACTCTAACAGTAATCCTAAAAACCTGTGCAGGGAATGAAGAGTCTCACCGCTGGAAAATACTTGCAAAGGTGACTTTCTCTAATGAAGATTTCAGCATTTGCTCAAGTGACTGCACAAGTTGGACCAGGAGATGGGAATTGCACTGGATGTAAATTAGCATCCAAACCGACCTAGCTCTGTGATTGGAGGGGGGGTTTAAGTAGGAAAACAAGAAAGAAGCTTGTGTAAAACATAGACATATATCTAAGACAAAACCTAAATAATCCTACAGACAGTAGTTATATATAAAGAATATATAAAGAATTTTTCATTATAGCATATGCACACAAATACCTTTGATTATATTTGTGAATCCTTAGACTGTTGCATTTCAGCCCATGATTAGTTTGAATTTCATTTTAATATCATTAATGACCATAGGTTTAATTTCTCATTTCAAAAACATTACTGAGATTATCATTATTTCACTTTTCATACAAAACTTGTAGTTACTCTTTTTCCCCCAGTGCTTTTAAAATCCTTTTGAAACTGCTCTCCAGTCCAATTTCTAAGCTTTCCCAGCACAGCCATTTACCTCTGATAGGCACAGTTTTTCACAAAGAGGTCAAGGATGGTGAAAGTTGCTATCACATCACAGGAGTTGATAGTGCTACTTTCCCCTCAATGCTTTCTTTTGCTTGCCTTGCAAGGCCTCTTTCAGTTCCCTTGACCCCGCTGCCCTGCTCCTTTCTACTGATACAAGAGAATTAATAATAGAGCTCCGGTTTTCACCGGAGCCGCACAACCACTGGGATATGGCAGTAAAACACACAAGCAAACGCTCAAAACAGCAAAGCCCCCCCACCTCCTGGAATCCATTTTCCTTGATGCCTTTGATCTGGGGCAGGTGGGAAAGAAAGCAAAAGGCCTTTGGGAGAATTATGACCGCAGTGCCTTCCTAGGTGGCACGGCCGCTTCCTTGAGAGTGGCGGTGCCATTAATGGCTCCTTTGTGCCAGCGTGTATCAGACCACCAAGGCATTTACCCAAGGGCTAGAATGCGTGTAGAATAAAAAGTAACATTTTGCAGCTCCTTTCTGAAGGTCAGATTCATTTCGGTCACACGGCAGTTCATGCTCAGGCAGATGGGCAATGGGACAGCAGATTGGGGGAAGAAGAGGTTTTCTCATCTCTGTTCTGTGGGAACAGCCATAACTTCTCACATAAATGTACTCTCCCTCCCCCATCCCAGCTTCCTTAAACCACTGGACAAATCCCCTTTTGATCCATCTTCCAAAATCCACTAGCAAAGAGAAACAGCTCTTCTCTTTCCACAATGTCATTGTGGCCTAAAAGGTCATTAGTGAATAAAAATCCATCTCTGTTCATGTCATTTTCTGCTGTTGCAGTTGTGTCTTGGCAGGACTACCAAAATTCTGGGAAAGACTTCCCATAATTTGCAGAGATTAATTGCTGGACAGGTGATATGGGTAACCCTGTGTCAGTTATATACAGAAGAGGTCAAAGATCCGTGGAAGTTTCCTCACAGACTGTGAAGAACCTTTAAAAGCAGAAGTCTCTGAAAGAGGTGTTCTTAATCTAATAGACTGAATGGAGGAATGAGCAGGTTGTACAAACTCCTTGAGAGTGCTATGCCCTGTCAGTGGTGTCAGGCATGAGGAAACTCTAATTGTGGCTGAGCAGGGGATAGCCAGATTCTTCTACAGAAATCTCTGTCTCCCTTGCCCTCTCATTCTGCTCCTGCCACCTCCTCTCTTCCCCTTGGTGCTCATCCACAGATCCCAGCCATGCAGCTGTGCCCATTCCATGGAAGAGTGTGGAACCTCTTGTTGTGGAGGACAGGTTCAGGAATGCTTTCAAGCTGGGTGTCCCCAGGCAGCATGGCTGCTGAGTTTGCATCAAGCAGTGCAAAAGCTGCCTTAAAACAAAGCAGAAATCTGACTATCAGGTTAATCTGCCCTGCATCCAGCTGCCTTGCTTTGCAGAGAAACACAAGTGCATATTTCCCCATTTTTCCTGAGTCTCCAGAATACCCTTTACAGTGAAGGCTGAAGACACAAGCACTGAGGTGGGCACTGGGTGTCCAAGGCAGTGTTTGAGTGGAATTTCGATTTACAGCCACAGTGGCTTTGGAAAAGTCATCATACTTTTGAAACAGAAGAAAGAAACAGAAAAAAAATATATCAAGGGGATGGTAATGTATCTTTATAAGATCTTTTGTGATAAATTCTTAGTAAAGGTCAGAGAAGCCCATTCAGACTGAATAAAAAAAATATGCTTGAACCCATGATTGTTTGGCTGGCTTGACTTCTCCAGTCTCCTGCATCTGTGAGTGAAGTATTGAAACCAGAAATTGAGAGCAATTCCTTTCCCCAGCTACCATTTTCAGACAGCACTGCTCAGTCGTGTAACTCCCTGAAGACATTAAAATGTCTTTCCCTTCCTGTAAGAGAAGATTTTCTTTTCCTTTTCTTAAGACATTAATTACAGGGTCACTGACTTTGGCAGATTACTTGCCAAATTGAGTTGCATCCCGATATCCTATATTTTATTGGGATGACCACCCATCTTGACAGCCAGCTTGGGTTTGACCTAAGATTATCCAACAATGAAATGATGACTCTTTAAAGGGAGAGGATGAATGGCTGCTCAAAAGTGATCTAAGATCACTGAACAAAGCCACAAGCACTCACCTTTCTCCAGCTCCTGGCCATATGGACCAACTTCTCCTTTTGTCTCAATACCAACAATCGCAGAGTTGCATGGGGGGTTTAATCTGCTAGGTGATCTGTCAAAAAAAAAAAAGTTAAACATTGCAAATCTCTTCTTATTAGGGTGGTTTTAAGCTGGATTAAAGAGGAGGACCGAATCTTCCATAAGTGTGATTGTCACCACAAAAAGGTGACAGAAGTAAATGCCTGCTCTGGCATCAGCAAGAACCTGGTGAACTTTGGGAGAAGTAGCATTTCCTCCTGGAAGTGGAAATTCCCGCAGGAATGGACCACAGGAAAGCACAGGAGAGCTGTGAGCCTCAAATCAGGTCAGTATCTATGCTGTACAGGACTCTCAAAACAAGGAATGGCATTCACCACCTGACACAGGTGGGGGCTCAGAAGGAGCAGCAGAAGGAGCTCAGGTTTGTCTCCTCAGACCAGCAGCAGATTCATGTGGAAGGGGGCACACAAGCTGATTCCTGGGTTCAAAAGTCTTTCTCATCCCTTTCTTTGACATCTTGGTCTCTGGTTTTATGTAACACAGATGCAGAGCCATTCACTGGATTGCCATAAACACTCACCATTCCACTGCCCATTATCAAACTGAAACAAGCTCTCTGGCACTTTAAATTGAGAGATGTTTGTAAAAGAAATCCAAAATACAACTTTTCAGCTTGTGTTTTGAAGTTGATGGTAGACAATCTCATAATTTAGTAGCTATGACAACAATGTGATTTAACACAGAAATTCAGCCTTCCTGATGCTTGGTGGAAAAAGAAGTGGCAGATATTTTTATTGGCCCACCTGCAGGGAGGGGCTGAAACCCCAGGGCTGGTGGAGACAACCGCTGGCTGCAGTTTGGGATCAGCACAGTGTCCTTGCAGAGTCGTGGGTCTGGCTGGGGCATTCCTTCATCAACAGGCACCATTTATCACCAAGATGCGGCCGGGTTCCAACAGCGACAGAAGGAAAACACTGGCAATGTTTTCATTAAAAGGTACAAAAGATTTGCAGTGTAGCTGACAGAGGCCATATGTGACCTGCTCAGTGTTCAGCAGGGCTGATAAAGAGCAAAAGGAGCGTCCTGTGAAGGTAAAGCTATACCTCACCTTAATGAACAGCCACTCAGGGGTAGGAGGTGGGAGAGGACGATCAGATTTCCCCTGACCTGGAGTTCAACTTCTTTGGATGCAACCAAGAGTGGCTGAGATAGCAAGGTAACTCAGAATAAAGAGAGTGAGAAAGGAGGGAGACCCTTTTTTTCTTACTTAATGGAAAATCTTAGCCTGGGGCTGTTCACAAGCTGCCAGCAGCAACAGGGATCTGCATGCAGACCACTGTGTTCTGTACGTCACAGCAAAACCTTACCAGGAAAAGAACCAGGATGAGTGCAAAAATGTCTCCTGTTTTCACACGTGGAAGCATTTTAGAGGTGTGGAGGAGCAAGAGCCACCCATTTCCCCTGTGGCAACTTTGCATGTCAATTTTGCACACCTGTGATCAGCCATGGCCATGGCCATGGGCAGCATCACCAAGGCCTTGGCAGACAAATGAGGTGCCCCATCCTTTTGGGCTCTGTCAAGAGTTCAGAGAGCTGCATCTCCTCATCTTATATGAAGGACAAATAGAAGTGCTGTAGGACTGTGGGCAGCAATTAAGACAATTTCTTACAACAGGGAGCCTGCTCTTCTCTAACCTCAGTCAGCACAAGATGCCCATCAGTCCTGTTCACCTTCCTACTACTCTTCCCTTTTGCCTGACATTCCATAGTTATGTGTTTACAGAATGTCTCATATTTGTTACCTTTTTTTTCATGCTAGTGTTTTCAGCTGCTACTGTGAAATCAATTTTTTAAAAAACCTTACTAGTGCAGCACAGGAGAGATGGTCTGTACAATCACACCAGATGTAAGAGAAGAAGGAAACAAATCTCAACCTTATTTCATGCTGTTGAAAAACACTTGAATAAGTCCAAACATTTCCTCAAAGTTAAACTGGAGGTCAGAGACAGAGGAAGAGACTTGAAGTTGCTTCATTCCCTGTAGGCTCGAGATCACACTAAAGTACAGCTTGCCTGTAACACCAGGCACTGACACGAGCCAGCTCTGGGGTGGCACTTGGCAATGTTCAATTCAGCCAGACCAGAGGCTGCAATTCCTCTGGCTGAAGGCATTTGAGTGCTAATTCACCTGCCAGTGGCTGGGGCCCTGGTTACCGCAGTGCTGCACAAAATACACTGCAAATGTCATATCAATTAGTCATGTGAACCACAGAGAGCTGAACGTCCGCACAGCTAAAAGGTTAATAGAAATAACTATATTAAAAAACATTATTTATTGTTTCTTCAAGTAGCAGGCCTTCACAGCCCCATGGCTCTGTGGCTGGAATATGGTTTCACAGAATTTAGGTGGGCACTTGTTGAGGTGTGTGGGGGTAAGGTTTGTGTCCCAGCATCCTGACACCCTTTGCTTGTATATCACTTGTACCTCACCTCGCTCCTGCCCCCTGCTCGCCTCCTTCACTGCCCCAGCTGTGCAAAGGAGGCTTTGTGGAGCTGGCAGGGTCAGTGATTAATTACACAAAGACAAACAGAGTTAATATTCTTCCTGGATAGAACTAATTACTCAAGTGTTTGCTTTTATAAACCTCAGATTGATTGTTTCAGAGACAAATCAGTCTAATTGAAAAGACCGTTTGTTTCCAAGAGAGGAAAAATAACATGTTTGTGCATCATGGACTGGGGAGGCTTTTTTTCCTCTCCTTTTCAAAAGGGAGGCAGTGAAAGGGTTGGTGCATATTGTTACACCCTCACTGGACATCAGAGTGGCTGTGCCTCAGCCATTCCCAGACCATTTCCCCTTTCACACAAGCTGTTATTTCTCTCACCAGCACTTTGTGGAGGATCATGGGGTGTGAGGTGGAGGGTATGCACATACTGAAAAGCAGCCCCAGCCCAACATGCTCAGGATTGAGTTGAACAAAGGCAGGAAGAGAGAAGGGGCACAAGATACACTCGTCTTTTTCTTGTATATTCTCTGAATCAATTCATGAAGCCTCTCCCTTCTGGGAAACTGAAAACAACTGGCATATAATTTCTGCTCCAGTGCACTCAAAACACTTTACTGCCTTTCTGCTGCCTTAGTCTGGTGTGTCATCTCCTACTCTCTGCTCTCCTTGGCACTTCACCATCTCAGAGCACTTTGAACTCCTTTGTCTTTCCTTGCAGCCCACCCTCTCTGATGTCTTCTTTCACCGATGTCTCCTCTGACCTTTTTCATTTGTGTTTGTTCCTTTCCAGTAGATTTAAGCAGACAGGACTGGATTCATGGAGCAGCCATGGGACAAGAAAGATCCTGGGTGCCATAAGAGAAAGCACTGGCACATGAGACAAGGTACAACAGAGAGCTGGCATGAAATGCATGCCTGGGCTCTTCCCCCCTGAGAAACCTGGCCAAAGCAAGGACTGGAAATGGGGTTGCATCTCAGGAGGAACCTTGAGTATTGCTATTGTCCAGGAACACAGACTGAGGCTGGGCATCAATCTCCAGCTCCTGATCCCACTTACAGTACCGACCTGCTCAGCTTTTGTCTGCATCACTGTCCACATGGCCTCTTGGGAGTGAAGGGAAGAGGTTCTTGCTGTGGAAATGGGTTGTGAGTGAGCAGGATACTTGTAGGCCATTCAGTTCAGGTTACTTTTAGTTAGGGAATCACACTGGTCATGATAATGCAGGAGGCAGATGAAATTCTGTGCCCTTTGTCATGTGGACCAGCAGACCACTTCCCATTTTTGGCTCCCAAAAATGTCTCAACAGAGATGCACCACATCATTTTGCTCCCTGCTGTCTGTCACTTGAGTGAGGCTGCAGGACATGAAGGCCACCTTCCATTCTGGCTAGAAATAATCAATCTTAGATTATATGTGCTTGGTGATGACTGAGAAAGGGGAAAACCACCTCCAAACAAATCAGCTGAACAGAGGCAGGGGCACCGAGGGACTGATCTGAGAGTGAAGTGGCAAAGCAGCCCCAGCAGCTCTCAGAGGAGGCATGAGAGAAGCACCAGAGAGCAGGCAAGATTTAGTGGCATCATCCTGGGGGAGAAAAGTGGATGCTTTGCAGGCAGAAGGAGAACCATGTGCAAAGAAACCATCTCCCACTGCTAGTTTTCAGCTGCTTGTTTTCAGCTGTGCTTGAGAAAACACAGCAACAGGGTCATTCTTCATAAATAAACACTCATAGCATCCGCTGCTTAGCCAGGGAAAATAACACTGTAGGCATGTGCTAACTAGCCATGTCTGAGAGGAGCAGAAATCTCACCACTGGATTAAGCTGAGAAAGTGGAGGGAAACTCCAATAAAACAAGTCTGGCCCAGTTGCTGTCTTGCTTTTTTTTTTTTTTTTTTTTCCTAAAATAAAAAAGATTTAATGCCAATTTCTCCATTCTCCACCAGCACCAAAATCAGGTGAGCATTTTGCACATTGAAAGAATACAAACCACAAAGCAGACAAACACTTTTTCAGAAATGCTCTTATCAGGCAATTATCCAGCCCTCTTCTTAGGCCATGACAACAATTATGGCATGCTGCTGCCTCCTGCACTTCGACTTAGGACGAGAAAGCCCAGCAGTACCCTGTAAATCCCAACACTGCTGACAGCCAAAATCAGGAGCAGCTCGTTCCCCTGGGAAGAAGGTTTGTGAGAAAGGTGCTGAGCTTTCCTTACCCATATGCTTTCTGTTCTCACTACATCTACGCCTTCACCCGCTTTTTGTTTATCTCTGTCACAAAGTTCATGTGTGCGAGCCTAGAACTGAGGAGGATTTTCCTTTTCCCTTCCCCACTTCCCCTCCTTCAGGAGAAGACACTTTTAAAGTATTTGAGCATTTTCTTACAAAAGGCTCTTCTCCAGCTCCTGGCCTTCCTTTGCTATCCCTCCTTTTTGTTCTGGATGAATTATATGGTGTCAAATGTCCACAGCAGCATCCCTGCTCTAGTCCAGCACTGCAATGTGCAGGAGATGCATGGTGGAGAGGAAGGAGTGCAGAAAGAAAGGGATGTTTAAAATTGCTGACCCTTTACAATCATAATGCTGAGAGAGGATATATTTTTCATGTGGGAGGGCTGGGCAATTTTCACAAAATTGCTGGGCTGTTTGGTGATCAGGCAGGAATTCAACTGCAATAACATGTTCTCCAGTTTCCTAGCTGAATACCAGGAGGTTTGGAGGTGAAGCCACAAAGGTTGACACCTTTGATCAAACCTTTCCTGCTCTTGGCAGGGGTTGCTGCTCAGAGTGTGATCCATGTCTTTATGGAGATAACAACAATAACTTTCCTCCTTCAGTTTCAGGGCTGGTTCCACAGAAAGCACCTGCTGGTCCTGCTGTAATGGAGAAATGCTGCAGAGCAACAGCCTTTCCCCAGGCTTAGTGGGAGCAGTCAATGGAAATTATTTGAGACATTTGCTCTTTCCCTGTTTCACTTGCAGCTATCATTTCTCATTTCTAGTTGCTAATGACAACCACCAGGCTGATCAGCAGTAATTCCTCTCTGCATATTGCAAAGAAAATCAGTGGATTTTTTACAGAGTGGGAAAGCAAAGGACAGGGAAGAGCAAGGCTTGCCCAGCACCACCCAGTAATCCAGTGACACACAGACAGATCTCTTGAGGCCAGATCCAGCAACAGAGCCCAGAAGAAATGCTACCTGACAGTAAATGTTTCTTTAGCCTACATGCACATATACACAGATGACAGGGTAAAAATTGCACATAATATTTGGTAACAGTACTGCAAATTGGTACCTGCCAAAATGTTTTCCAGAAGCAGCCCCAGTTTTCACTGTCAAACAGACAACATGATTGAGCCAGTCATCTTTGTAACCCCCTCCCTCTTGCTCTCCTTCTTCCTGCCATCCCAGTGACCTTATCTCATCCTTGAATGCCAAAATTCAAACCCCAAATATGAAGAGTTTTCCCAAGTGTTTCAGGACAAGAGGTTTGTGGAGATTAACATGCCTGAAACCAAACAGACTTTACAAAAATCAAGCTGCAAAGTTCTGGAATTTAGTACACAAATACACAGCCTTTCTGCAGGTACTTCTGCTTTTATATTTTAAATCAGTGTAGTCTGGGAGGAGAGGAGAGGAGAGGAGAGGAGAGGAGAGGAGAGGAGAGGAGAGGAGAGGAGAGGAGAGGAGAGGAGAGGAGAGGAGAGGAGAGGAGAGGAGAGGAGAGGAGAGGAGAGGAGAGGAGAGGAGAGGAGAGGAGAGGAGAGGAGAGGAGAGGAGAGGAGAGGAGAGGAGAGGAGAGGAGAGGAGAGGAGAGGAGAGGAGAGGAGAGGAGAGGAGAGGAGAGGAGAGGAGAGGAGAGGAGAGGAGAGGAGAGGAGAGGAGAGGAGAGGAGAGGAGAGGAGAGGAGAGGAGAGGAGAGGAGAGGAGGCTTGGTTGATTTGAGTAATTCCCTGCTGCTGTTTAATCCACTGAACAGGCAGACACCTTGCAGGGCTCATATTTCAGTTTTTCAAGCACAGTGTAGTACTGCATCAAGCAAACCCCTTCCAGAATATCTACAGAACTGCTATAAAGAAGACCTCTTTCCCATCCTTACCTCACATCAGAATGAAAGAAATTAGTAACAGAAAATACACGCCATGATTTTTCTCTCTTTCTGTTGCATTTGTTTTCTGGCATCCTATAACACCATTCCATAATGTTGTGTCATGTACTGAATGCTTTTCTGGGAAATTAAAACATAGAAACATGGGTTTTGCTTCAGGAGTGAACAGCAGTTGACAGGAGCACTTTGTGGTCAGATATGGCTACTGTAAATTTTATTGAATTTGAAACAGACACTGAAAGGCAAATCACTTTGCAGATGTCAGGGCAATTCGATCTGCAAGGAACCTGATCCTACAAGCTTCTGCACTGCACTGACTTTCAAACATTAAGAGATTTTAAACATCTGAAACAGTCACTAGAAGTTAAATGCTCTTGCTTATTTGTAAGCACAACCTTGCAGCCCACAGAAAGGATTTGAGTATTTGACCAAAGAGGCAAAGATCAGTCCCTTCTGTCCAATTTAGAGACAGAAACAGTGTTCAGATCCAAATGCCACCAGTCAGGACAGACAGATCCATACTGGTCACTCTGGTCTGTGGCTGCATCCTCAATATGCTGTGTGAGGAATTTTTGGGAATGCCGCTAATGCGACAGGTTTCAGCCCAGCAAGATATTTTTCCACCTCTGAGATGTTGAGAGCTATTACTCTTGGAGGTCCTTCTGAGACAACAAACAAAAGAAAATTATTATTTAGGGTAACCATATTTTCATAATTAAAACTTGGGAATTTTTAGGGTCAATATTTCTCACGACTGCAAAACAGTCTGAATGCCCTTTCTATGGTCTTCTGAAAATGTCAGCTTTCGATTATGCCTCAACATGTATATATTTCTAAAGCAAGGACATGGGGGTTTATTTTGCCAAGTAACACCACATTCTGATGAGGTTCATTAATATAGCTGATAGGGAAAGGTCATCTCAGTCCCTGCACTAAATACCATTATTTTGACATTTGAATTTCAGCCTCCACTAAGGTCAAAGAGAGAGAGAAAAAAAGAAAACCACCAAAGTCTTAGAGGATGTAAATACTTAAAAAAAAAAAAAAAGGTTATTTTTTTGTTCATAAATCAGAACAAACCCTATAGTGCACACCTACACAGCTGCACATTCAGGAAAAGGGAGACTTACTGGGCCAAGGGCATGAGGTTTAGATTTCCTGGAAAGTACCAAAGGAGCTCTTTAAAAAGCAGCCATTTATCTTCACGTGAAAAAGAAACCCTCACAAATTTCAGGACACCAAACTAGAGGTTCACTTAGACCCAGGGAATATTCTCAGAATCTCCTTCACACATATTGAACAAATCCCACTTCAAGCAGAAGACAGGATCAGATTGGAGCTGTAGTGAAATAGCTGAGCAAACGGGAATTTTGGAGATGCTTTCTCTCATCTGTTTTCCTCTTGTCTCTAATGGGGATGCATTAGAGACAAGTGCACCTTTCTCAAACACCTAATGTCCTGCTCTGCTCAGGGTTGCACCTTGAACAAACAGTGTTTAGTTACAAGAATTGAACACTGATTGTGTTGGAATTAATTAACAGGAAACCACCTGCACAAGACAGATTTTCTTAAGGAAGCTACTGAACAATTAGAAAAACAAAGTTTTGTCTCACAAGAACCGGCCCACAGCTAGACAACCTCAGCATATCAACTGCAGTTTGAAATACTTCGCTCTTCAGGTTTTAATTTCTCACTATTTTCTCACAGCCTAAAACTTCTTGTAAACCAAATTGAAATACTGAAATGAAAAGCCTGGGAGTTTATTATCTCAGTGTAGCACTAGCATTCCTGCTCAGGAGGTCAAAATCAGGAGGCAATCGTTTTAATATAGCAAACACTTTGGAGGGTAAGACTGTAGTAATTCTAGAGGATTTTTTTCATAGCATGAAAACATCCTGTCATTACGTAGAGAGCAAGGCTCTCCATCAGCAGTTTATTCCATGTTATTCTCTTTTGACCTGCCTCTGAGCCAAGCCCCAAATTCAACGTTCAGTGCTTGAATCATGCATTACAAGATAAAACAAAGTCCCTAGAGTCTTCCACCCCTTTAGAGCTATATAAAAATAAAAATATTTCAGGCAGAGAAGTCACGAACAAGCCAAACACAACATGGCCATAACATGCAGCCTGACATTGTTGGCTCTAAACAAACAAACAATTGCACATTCATTTTGACAAACATCTGAAGAGCTGCACTACACAGAGAGAAGAGTCCAGGGGCCAATATTCATTCCCAGGCAAGTACATTGGCTTTGGTGGAGTTACTCAATAGGCATGCAGAGCCATTGTGTGTCTCACTTCCAGCAGTCTCCAAGCACATCTGAATCACATTCCTCTGCTAACCGTTTCCTCTCCCCCTGCACAAAAGCAGCCCTAACATAGGGAGCAGCAAAAAGATCAGGCTTTGTTATCTTTTCTGCCTGCTCCAATATTTCAAGTGCTTTGGGGCCTTGCTAGTTCCCTTGAGCAGCAGCCATTCCTTGGTTTATTTGGCATAAATTATACAATTATGTTTCATATCATCACAAGGCATCCGCAAATGAATAGCAGACACCTCCTTGCACTCAGCCTGTTTAAACAGGATGCCGGCAGAGGAAAGAATGTGTAATACAATGACTCCACACAATTTCCAATGGCAAGAGCCCATTTACACCTGCATAAATAGAGCTGGGCCAGGCTGGTTGTACAGGCATTGTCTCCTCCAGCTACATGCCTGCTGTTGTACCAGTCATTGCTTTCATTAGGGCTTGGTGTGCTGGCGTGCCTTCTACAAGAAATTCATCCTCTACCTGAGTGGTTACCATTGTGAAAAGGCAAGTAACAATAGAAGGCAACAATGCCGTGTAAAGACCTTGCTGGAGCTATGCAGTACAGCAAAGTTTCACTGAATGAACACGCTGCTGAACCTGACCCTCTGGTTGCCATAGAAGCAAAAAGCAACTCGTTTCAGTTTCTCTAATGTGAAATTTGCTATCACTTAGGGTTCTAGTGTCAAAAGACTTCCTATTTTACTGGCCACTCTGTGTTTGAGCTCTGGTTGAACATTCCTGTTTACAGTTCAGGTGCAAGCTGTAATCCTCAGCTCTCATCCAGGATCACTTTTGAGGCATTGTCCTTCCCCACATCAGCTCTCCCGAGGGCTTCAGCAACCCTGTTTTTTCCTCAATGATGAGGTCTGGCCCAGCTGCTGCAAACGGTGATGTGGTGGAGTCTGGGAATGAGATGGACCATCCTGGACATTCAGATGGATCACCTTGGACACTGAGCATCCTTTCAAACCTTACCTGGTTGATACCAGACTTTCTGATCTGGTCCTTAAACAGGCCATGGGTGCATGCTCTTGTCCAAAGGAGTGACTCACCAAATCCTGGAGGGAAGCTCTCAAGAAAATAATGAGGAATCTTAACCTATTTTGCATAGCAAAAGTGCTTCCCCAAAGGTAGCTGTGTCAAAAAAAGGTTTTGTGTACAACTTGTCATGAATACATTGAAAGAGGAAAAAAATTGAAGACACATGAATTCTCCAGGCATTTCCAGATGGGAGGAAAAAGCCCCATCATCAGCTGTCAGCTGTCACTGGATGATCAGATGACTTTGATATTTAAAACAGACCTTTAAACCAGATGCAGCGTTAGATTAAAAAGTATAAACCTGTTTAATTGTTTGGCATTAAGCAAGGAACGGTTTGTTTAATTAGAAGGTATTTGGCAACTTGTTAGATTGTAAAATGTTTGACAAAATGCCAGTCAGACCCTCCAAGTGATAACAGCAACATCAGACGCGTACATGTTGTACATTTTGTGCCACATGTGTGGTACATTCTTCAGTGGAGACATTCCAAAGCGGAATTTAATGGCTGGGGAAGGTGCTGGATGAGCAATGCAATTATTTTGCAAAATAGCTACTCCACAAACAAAGTCAGTGAAGGATTTTTGGAGGCTCAACCCAAGCAGGACACTTGTGGTTTTGGTCCTCGGGGTCTCCCACTCTTACCCTCTCCACTGGAGAGGACGAAAAGCTTGGCCCCCCACACACTGGGAAACTTTCTATTTTACCAACCCTTGGTACATGACTCAAAGCACCTCACTTAAACGAGGCTTTTAATGGCCAACTGCCACATCCAGTTGAAAGAGATGGACAGACAAAAGACATTAAGATAAAATACCACTCCTACAGCAAATTGGCTTTGCTGTGACTGCCAGTGAAGGACGAGACACAGCAGGACACCCACCCAGACAGACACGAGGGAGCCATCCTCACACAGGCATTTCTGCTCAGGTTATCGTGCTCCCTGCATGTGTTTTAAAAGAGAAGATTACGTGGATACCACCACAGTTCTTTGCCTTTTCAGTGGAGGCAGCTGATTTCATTGCATTGAACATGGTGATACAAAAATAAACAGATTGACAACCCAGTAATTTTGCTGATTGGAAATGTGAAAGGAGCAGGCCTTTTGGGGTTATATCAGGTAATGCAGTTTCCAGCTAGAGAAGCCTTGTGGTGTTTTTTTCCTGATCATTCAGAGTTTGTTCCAGTAGAGAGAAATTGTAATAATGAGAAATACATTGACAGAGCTGCTCAAAAAACATGTTTGAAATAGGCAAATTTTGATCCAGCTTGGTTCAGCAAAACTTTCTGATTGCAACAACAACATTTTTGGCACGAGAGAAATAACAATTAATCATTTTTATTTCTTTCCTTTTGTTCTTTAAATGTTAAAATGTATGTCAGTGACAGTGTTCTGATTTGCTGTTTGAACAGGAATATACATCAGTCACTGCAGTGCATTAATGTGTGCATCCTTCCATATTCAACATTATGTTTCAGCATTGAATGGAACATATTATCTTGAAGCCAATTCTGAATAAACACATTTCAAAATATTGGAATTCTTTGCAGACTGGAAAATTTGGTGTTTTGGTCAGTGTTTATTAAAAGCACGCAGGAGCAAACTACGTAAATCTTAAAAATGTAATAATCTGGCTCATTTTCAGTTTCTCTTTTATTTGATATCACACCGTTGGCTAATTATTTTTTTTAATATTATTTCCTAACACTTTTCTTTTTTTTTTTTTGCTCAGTAAACTAATAAATCTGATTCTTACTCTTGCTCTAGATTACCCATTGCACTGTCAAAAAGTCACTTCAGTGTTCTGTGCTTACATTCTCTGTCAGGAAAATCCTACAGCTGGTAGAGACCTTGAGAGATGATACCAGCCAAATATTCCTCCATTCTACTATTAAAGACTTACAGAGGCAGAGGCTCTAAATCCAGGCAATCTATCCCTGTGGTGTTTTTTCCATCCCCTTAAAAAGCTTTTCCTCCTGTCTAACCCCAAACCACCACTACTGCAATTTAAGCCCATACTTCTTGCCTTATCCCCAGTGGATATGGAGAAGAGTTCATTACCTCCCTCCTTGCAGCAGTCTTTAACATATTTGAAGACTGTTATCATGACTGTCTCACAGTTGTCTTTTTCCTAGACTAAACAATCCAAGGCCTGTCAATCTTTCTCACAGAAGTTCTACTTTCAGTCCTTCTCATTATCTTTATCATTTTCTGCTATTTTCTCATATTTTGTGGCCACCATCACACTGTCTTCCCTCTGCCACCTTCTTGGCTTTTATCTTTGTGATGGGAATATTTTTTCTCAAGGTACACAAGCACCAGTGGGCACAATTCAGGCTTTAGTGATGGGGTACTGCTGTTATACCAGTAAATAAGAGAAAAATATCATGAACCACATCACCAGAATGTGGAAACTACATCACCTAAGCCATAGACCTCAGGACTCTACAGTAAAATATGGAGAGATTAAATACCAGTCAGCTCAAGCTGATCATTGGCATGAAAGGCTGCTTTGCTTTGCTTTGGTTTTCTTTTTCTTTTCTTTTCTTTTTTTTTTTTTCTTTCATTTTCAAAGGAAAATTCTAATGAAAAAATCTTTGAATGAAGTTTATAAGCAAAACTTCTCAGGAAGTTGGTTGCCTTTGTAAATATTGGGAGGCACAGTTCTCTTTTCAGGTCAAAATAGTGATTTTTATTTTATTAAAATCAACTGTTTGAAAATCTGAAATTGCTGGGGAAAAAGAATGCCTGGCAAGTATGCCTAAGTATATGAAAACCACTGAGCAGGTCTTTAACTTGTGGTATGCATGCTATTTCCATCTGTGTCACTAGCAACCATTCCAGCAAACCACTCTGATCTAGAATCATAAGCAACAAAGTTTACCACATCTATTCTATTCCTAAAAATACTCCCCAGAGTCACCATCAAGTGACAGATCTCACACGCCAGGGGTGACTCACATTTATGGTGTTCCTCTGCACACAAGAACACAAGGTGTCTATTATATAAATCTGGGCTGTTTTCTTCATGCCCCATAGATCTCTGAATAAATACAACTTAAAAGGGAAGATAATTATTTCAGCACAAGTCTTAGTATGGAGATTTGGAGCAAGGAGGTAAATATTTATTCCTACATTTATTTCTTGGAAAGCTGTCTCTGTAAACTGTTCCAGGCTGTAAATTCCTCTCTGAACACTAATTCAGGCATATCTCAGATGACTTCAGAGTATGCTTTTGTTTCAGATAAGGTATAAATTCTTCAAAGACTTATCTGTGTCTCTTCTAAAGGTCTTCAGTTTGCAAAATTAAGCAATAAGTATCTTGACAAAGAGCTTCCACACCTAATTTTTTCTACTTTTCCTTCCACTAAAATTAGAAGAGCAGGATTTAAGATAATTTCTCCAGCACTGTCTCTTGCTGGATAATACATAGGAAATGCAAGAGAAAGCAAAATTTAGCCACTGGATATTGAAAGAGAACACATGGAGTTACAGGCAAATTATCCCAACAGACCTGGTTTAATGACACCCAAGAGACTGGGGTCCAGGAGAAACTTGGATTAAGCCAAGTTGTGCAGGAGGTCCTGCTCAGCAGGGTCACTGAGACAATCTCTGCATTTCCTTGCCCCTCTGCAGGGCCACACTGACAGCAGAGATTCTGCTCTTTATTTTCAAATAATGCTAAAATATTGACAAATTCACTTTTTCCAACCATAAATGCCTTTCCAAAGACTCCAGAGCACTGGTGTGCTCAGAGCAGTCTCCAGTGAGGTTGGGGGCAGTTGTGACCCATTGTTGTCTTCACCCAGACATCGGGCACTGCAGTACAAACCAGGCAGGCACAGAGTAACCAGTCCTTTGGCCAAGCATCTTGCCTTGCTGGGTATGGCTCTCTTAAATAGAAGTCTTCCATGTTTATGCTAAAAATGAATTCTATTGGAAAAAAGTAAACAAACAAGCCAACCAAGACCTTTAAATCAGTTTTCTCAAGATTCCTGCCTTGAGTCATGGATGTTATGTTCCCTCTCATTGCAACATTAGCAGTGCTGCCTGGAAATTTCCCTTTTCTGCTGGCAGCCTTGTGCTGCATCAAAACCTCCTGTTCTGAGGTGATCTGAGCTGCAGGTTGACTGAAAAAAACCAGCTCCTTTCATTTCTGGATGTAACTGGCAACAGCAATGGTAAAAAGCAGGATGGATCCTCAAGTTGGCATCTAAACTGTCCCTGCTTTCAGGGATGTGCTCTCAGAGATCATCTTTGAGGAGCCTGCTCAATACAGCCAGATGGTTAGAGGAGGAACTGTGGGATTTTCACTGGCATTCATATTGTTATCATCACTGTTTAACATTCACAAGTGTTTGGGACCTTTTGAAGACTCCACTCTCTTTGTGAGCACAGAACATACTAAAAATCATCGTCTCAAAGAGCTTATCATGGTCTCAAAGAGCTTGTTATGTAGCTGGAAAAAAAAAAAAAAAGTGCCCAATCCTGACACTAGAGATGAGGACAGTTCTAGTTGTAAGGCAGAGACAGTTCTCTGCTTTGCAATAAAGCTAGTACTGAGAAATACTGGATCTGTTAATACAGCACTGACTAGGTTACATAAAGGTTTTACCCTTCAGTTTGGACATCTTCAGCTCCTACAGATCTCTGTGTTTTACTGATGGCCAGTACCCAGTGCTTCTTATCAAAGACAATCAATTCAGCCAAATGCCACATGGAGAGAAAACTTTCCCTGGAATTACTCATGAGTTCTGCCCTTCTCCTTTGGAGCTTCCTTCCCCTCCAGCTAATGGGGCATCTTACATGTGGAGTGGGACAATTCAATGGGAAGTCAAGAGGAGAGGGCTGGTCATTATCTGTTCACCCATCCCAGTGTCAGAGGAGACCTCCTCTTCCTCACAGCTCCTGAAGAGTTTCTGGTAATCAGCAGGACCTTGTACTCTTCCTCCTGGCATCAGCAACTTTCCCCTTTTATCACATTTGTTGCTGACTCCTTCCAGTCTGCTGCTCTTTGCAGCTGTCTGCCAAAACCAATATTCTCACAGCTGCCAGAGGCAGCTTAGACTGGCACATCATAAAAGGCAGCAAGGGCCACATTTCCAGATTAAAATAAACCCAGCCACTTCAGCGCCTTCTGACAATGTGTTTGACATGCCTGTGCTGTGGCCTCACTCCTTGGCTCTGACAGGGCACAGACATGGCCATGGCAGCTCACGTGGGCATCTCCAGCAGGAGCAGCCCACAGGATGACACAGTGCCACAGACCTGATCCTGCTCCTCCCTCATACCTGCTTTCCTTCCTTGGGGTTACAGAGGGCTGTAGTTGGCTGTACCAGACTGTTGCCTCTAGTAGAGCTTCCCTCCTAACACTTCCAGGATTATATGCACGCATTGTTGATTTATTTGTTGCTGCCTTTTGATACTGGTAGGAATAGGCAGTCACCTTGGTCATTACAGTACAATACGTTTTATTTTAGAAGAAGATTATTCTCTGTGTCGAGCCACAGATGGTAGCAAAAGGGAAGGGCATGCCTACACATTCCTGGCCAGCACTACATCCTTGTTTTCTGACAAAAAAATCACGGAACTGGCACAGAAGATTGCAATTCCAGAAGACAGGAATTCCCAACCCAGGTGGTCCTTTCCCATTTGCCGTTCCAAAGAAAACTTTAGCTCGTACACAATGTCTAGCAGGAAAGAACTTCAGTGCAAAATGAAAAATAGCAAGCCCTGGGTAGAACAGGATAAACAGTGCCTGAACTTTCTGCTTTGAGTGAAAAATATACTCACAGGCTTTGAAGATATAAGGCCTCTTTGCTTTTTAACTTAGTCAGTCAGTAAAGTCATTTGGAATACTCAGGGGGAAGATCCCAGAGTGTTTATGGGTCACTGAGGGTGAAAACACAACCTTAAGTCATAGGGTAGCAATCAGTGTTTGCTGAAAACTCACCTTGCAAGGACACCAGCATCCACATGTCTCTAAACATGTGAAAAAATGAGGCCACAGGGTGTGGCACACACAACCCCTTCCAAGGACCAGCAGAAATGCAGGGGTGTGTCTTTTACACGTTTCTACTTCTAACACCATGGAGTTGGCAGTGTTTTGGGGCAAACACCAGGCTGTCCTAGTGCTTGTTTTCCCAGATTCCTTCCCCAGTGCTGGTCTCCCCATTGTCATGCTCCAAAGGAGTTGCCAGATTTGAAGCACCCCTCTCTTCACCCCATGCTAGGATGCTTTAGACACAGAGGAGGGTTTGTAGGATCAGTGAAACTTCACAACCACCAAGAAACGTTGTTCCAACCTCTAAACTGCCACCATCAGGAGGCTGACATCAGTGCTGCTATGAAAATCAAAAGCAATCAAAATCCACCAAAATTTGATCCAAGGAAATTAAAACTTGCTCCATGTCTGGAGATAGAAGCTGCTTTTTAATATAGCAATGCTGGTTAATTATATTTAAGGACATTTCTCTCGTGCAGTTAATGGATCCAATCAATAATACTTTTAGGTCTCTCTTGTTTTGCCTCTCTCTAGACCTCTTAATTTTGGGGAAAATCTTTCAGGATTTATGTTCCCTGTCTCTTCTGAGGGTGGGAGACATATCTTGTGCTGGGTAGTTTATCCATTCATAGCATCTTTATAAACTAATGGTGGGAATGACTCAAGAATTTTAGTGAATGGTGCAAACTTCCTTATCAGATGCATCTTACTTACTCAGAGCCATGCAAATTCCTCAGATTTTAACACAGTTATAAAACCAATGAGAGGAGATCCACTCTCTCCAGATGTGCCTGTGCTCTATATTGAGCGGGGAAGGAGATCAAACATTGCTTAGATTGGATGTCTAAATTTTGCATGGGTAAAGTCAGTGCCAGTGTGAAAGAAAAGGACCTCATAAATTTCAGCCGTGGAAGCCAAGAATATTATGGCTTTTAATCTATCAGCTGCCACATTTATGCTTCATTAGCAAACAATTTTCTACTCTGTTTTTCTAACTTCTTGGAGCGGTTTCTTAATTTTTGAGCAAAAAATTTTCCCATGAGAAGTCAGGGTGTCATCTCATTCAAAAGTCTTCCCTATGAAATGGTTGATTTTCAGATGATTTTTTCCTTGCCAGAAAAAATGAAGATAAAATATTTCCCATCAGTGTTGTGCTCTGTATCAGCCAACATGTTTCTCATTGAAGATGCAGTTCTGAGTTTGTCATGACCTTGTCTTCTCCTCAGCTGAACACTATCTGCCCCCAAAAATTTGGAGGGCAAGCAGTTAGTCAAATGGGACATCTGGATTCCTTATCTAGCCAGGACTGCAAGCAAAGTTATCTCTGAACACGCAGGGATCTGTTCTATCTGAGCTGTGGTGTTCAGAATGGAAGGACTTCCACTCTAGACTGGCTCATCCCACTCTTTCTCTCATTCTAGAAGACATTTTAGGCAACAACAGCTCTAGGAAATTAAACTGAGACTCTTATGACTGAAATGTTCTAGTATCAGGACTCTCCTTACATTTGGATGTAAGAAATAATTTAAGTCTGATAACACCTTTTATTCCGCTGGTGGAAACATTGGTGCTCTCCTCTTCTGCTCTGACATGGGATAAAACAAGTATGTGGATTTCCCATGAGTCAGATTTTTCTTTTCCCATCCATTGCTATTTTTTATGCTGTGATGCTATATGTGGAGTTGTACAAGAAGAAAAGATTGCCAAAAATATCAGCTCCTCCCAAACAGCATGACAGATCCAATATATGCAATACAGATGGAAAACAGCACAGCGTGGACACTTTTATAGCATGAAGATTCTCAGCACTGTCAAAAGCAGAGTGAAAAAAAAACAATAGGCCTGACTTTCCTCCCATCTTTCCTGGTGTAAATCAGATATAAATCCAGGAGAGCTGCACCTCTGTAAAACCAAGAAGTGAGGTGAACTAAGAACTGGACCCATCTCACCTTCTAATCCCTGCAATCATTCAAGTTAGCACCATGTTACAGACCAGCTTTTATGAAAGGCAAGAGGAGAAATGGGCTTAACTTTCATGTGGAAATTGGAGGTTTGTATAAATTCCTGTCCTCCCCTTTTTATATGCTTACAGCTTCTGAAACTTAGCAAATATAAGTTAGAAAATTTCAGGAAAGAGCTGCAGCACCTTCACAACAAAACATCTAATCACTGCTGTCCAAGTTCCTCCCCATCCCTTGTTTCTCCCTCCCCGCTATACTACTGAAAACTCATCCTGATTCTCAGCCTGTAACATTTCTTAACCTACCAGAAACAAGATGTGAAATTCATACAGAAGCAACACAAAAAGATATGACTGAGAAGGAGAGAAATAACTGTCTGCAAAATCATGACTAGTCTGTAGAAGATGAAAACAGTGTAATTATTTATGGTCTTTCAACTCAAGGACAGGAAAGGATAAAACAAACTGCAAAGTTAAAGACAGCTTTAAAAAAAAAGGTGGTTCTTCATTCAGCTGTGGAGATGCTTGTCACAGGAACTTGTGGAGAGTAAAGTTTTACAACAGCTCAAAAACTTGTTTTGGGGGAAAAAAGCCCAAGTCTATCAAGAAATGTTAAATGCTCAATCCAGGAAGTCAGCTGAATTGTATCATAGCAGGGGGTGTGCTGAGGGGTATTCTGTATAAATATGCTGCCTTTACCATTATCCTGGACGTTGGATATGGGCTGACTTTGAACAGAGGGAGGGACCATTGGCCTGTCTCAATGATTGTTCTTGTGTCAATCCATGGGATGCAGCCTGCTGGGGCAATGTCTGCATCTCCTGCTCTGGGAACAGGAGATGACTGCAGAATCCACATGTGCTTCCAAAAATGACTCTTGCCTTGTGTTCATCCCCAGACATCTGGCATTGCTTGTTGCCTACCCAGCAAGGCAGTGGTAGGAGACCTGGCTGAGTCTCAGGTTCACATGGGAGCTTCCTTCCTTCCTTCTTGATCCTGTCAGTGCCACATCCTGCTCTCAGCTGCAGAGTGCCTCAAGATCCCTTTGACAGCCCTTGGAGGCTGTGGTCCAGAACCCAAGCATTCAATTGTTATGCTATCCGAGCCATTTAAATCATGGATAAAGAAAGAACAAAGTGAAATCTGCTCTCTGAGCCCAGCTGCACATATCACAGAGGGCTTTTACAGCCGAAGCCCAACGGGGCACTGCAAACCCTGGTTGAGTCAATAGGCCAGAAGATATCCTCCACAGGAGAGAGTGCAGTTCCAGGATTCAACCCATCTGGATACATGCAGAAAGAAACAAGGCAGATGAGAAGAAATATGTGGGGCATAGTTAGAGGATGAAGGCATAAAAACTGTTCCAAGCAGGATTGCAGATAATTTCCCAGTAATACAGCATCATCAAAGTTAAATCCTTCTTGAAAGAGAGTAGAGCATAGGATTGGGGAGCTAAGGGTCTGTACATGTTGGGGGAAGGGCCAGATGACTGACTTTGCAATGTCTGAAATCAGACATCTGTTAAGGATTGTACGTGACAAACTCTTGCTGAGAGTTAATGAGGTCACTTGAAATGGTTCAACATAATAAATTTAATGAGGCAATAAAAATAATTAGAAATGGCCTGGCTTGTAAGAGTTTGGATTTGAACTTCCTCCCAATTCAGGGCTATTTGGACTGAAGGCTTTTGGGTTGGCCCACTACAGAAGGAGAAGTGAGGAAGTAAACTGGAATTCATATCTATCTCTGTCTTTTAGGTGGCTGGGTTTGCATTCAGGGCAGAGTTTAGACTGCTCTCATTGATTTTTATGAAGCACTGAAATCATACTACACTTCATTGATTGAATCTGTCTAAAGTAAGAGATATTTAGATCCTGTGACACTGAAGACAACAAAAAGAAAAATGGATAGCTGGGAAGAAAGATGTGAGTCTAAGAACTGAGTCAAATCCTCTGAAATTGGGATTTGGCTATGTAAAATGTACACAGTAAAATTCATCATGTAATTCATTCACTCTTCAGAACTTGCAAATCCATTAGTGTCTAGCCCTTAATTACTATCTCCACTGGCTTAAAAGTTTTTCAGGCTCTGGAATTAGATGACAATACAACTTAGAAATATCTTATGTGTGGAGGTAAACCTATCTCACATCTAGAACTCTGCTGTGATCTGGCAGCGGGTACCTAAGCATGGCTACCTAAAGCCTTGGAGACTCATGAGCCATTAATATTAGTCTTAAGCAGAGCAAACTCATTTTAATATGATGATGTGCATTGGTTAAAGAACTTTCCTGGAGTGGTAGTTCAGATTTCCTGAAGGTAACCCTAGAAACCGTATCCATCCCCTGGGTCAAATGTTCTGGCCACAAAATTGTTACCACTGCTTTGGTTTTTAACAAGAGCCAGGCCCATATGATAATCCTTGTGGAAAGAGGACTTAACAAATTGTATCCTGTAGTGAGATATGTCTTTATAGCAGGTTGGCCGCCTTCTGGAAGAAAACCTGCAAGGAAGAATTGGATTTCTGCGGGCACACAGAGGGATCTGCCACGCTACACTGGAAGAAGACACTTAAGTGTTTACTCTCAAGGTTTGAATTACACTGTAAACAGAAGATGAGATTCTCAAAATGCTAAGTTCTAGGTGTCTAAATTAGGTACACTATCATTCTGAATGAATACATATATAGTATTTTACAGGGAATTATATATGCATTTAGTCAGTACAGTAGCTACCTCTTGGACAACAAAGTGTTCTCTCATACATGGAACAGCTCAAAGTGAAGATAAATGTGTAAACCATGTGCCATTCCCTCACCTGTGCTCTGCAAAAGTCAGTGCAATCATGGAAGCCCTTTCTGGTGTTGCTGTCTAGGTATTGTTACCATACATGGGTAGACTGAGAAACAGATATGTTAAGAAAGAGCAAAAATAATCAAGTTTGAAGATGAGCAGGCTGAATTACACACTGCACACTTCAGCCTACTGAAAGTGCCCGTGCTATTTATGTGGCACAGCCTTCACTTAATAATCAGGCTCAAAGTATTGATCCATTCAGACCAGTGCATCTTATTTCAGGTATTAACACAACCTATCTCATGTTGCATCTGGAACGTGGGCTTCCTTCTGTGCCTGATCAAGGCTGGGAGGCCTGGGTTCCCAAGGAAAGGTTTTAGTGTGTTTGTTGAACCAATTGGATTAAGCGAAATCATTAACACCTCAGCACAATGACTTCTGGACCCTGCTGTCGCTAAGAAAAAGCACAACTGAGGCCAGTGCTGCAAGTCCAAAATCAACAGAAGGCAATGAGAGCCCTCTCATACTCTGATTCAAAGCTGCTGTGTCAAAATCTGCAATGTGCAAGGGTGACATTCCCACCCCTGTACAGAGATGAGACTTTGCTGAAGCAATAACTCTCTCTTCACACAGCTGCCTTGTTGCCTTTTACTTATTTAACTTCCACTGCTGTCTTGTGTTGTCCATTTAATTGCACAATATTAACCCTACCAATACCTGCTCTCACATTCAGGAACACTGACACTGGCAGAATGATGGAATCTATGGGACAACATTGAATTCAAACACAAAGCAGGGAAATGATGCCACAAGGCCTGTGAGCACCAGGGGCAGCAAAGGAAGAACTCAGTTTTCTCTGTGCCATTTCCTCATCCTTTCTGAGAGCCCACGTATGACGATTGTGTCAGACCAAAACGGCAGCAACTCAAGGCAACGTTCCACAGATTTAAAACCAAGAACCACCTATCTTAAGCTCAGGAGCCATTATATCATTGAATGGAGGACTTTTTCTCATGAGTGGAACACATGTTATTTTGTCACATCATTTGTAAATCTCGAGTAATGCTGCAAGATTTTTATCTCCAAACTTTTTTCATGTTGGGTTTTCGACAAGGTAAATGAAAATCCATCTCACTTGGCTGAGTTACAGAGTATAACTTCAAGGGCATTCTTTCATTTCCAACCTTCTGTTGCTTTTGACATAAATCTTGGGAGCTGGACTACTTAGAAAGCAGCAGGACACCCCAGTCAACATTTCCTTTTTTTTTCTTTCAAAATATTCTTGTTTTCATTATAAGGTACTCTCAGAAAGGGGAAGGCTTTATTAATTTTATTTTTTTTTTGTGAAATGCTACAAATATGAGGAGATCAAGAGCAGAACCCATGTCAGACAAAATCGTAGCTGATAAAAGTGATCCATTGAGTTGTACTACATTTTGCATATGTGTGTATTTAACCTCCTTGTTGCTACAGGATTTTTTGTTACTCTTTCTTCCCCCTCTTCTAAGAGCTGATGGAGTTTTAAGATTCCAAGGCTAAGATATTTTAAACTTCAGTATTAACTGTATATTTCCTTTGGGATATCCTAGGTAAACTGAATGCTGATTTTCTTGGCGTGCTATGCTAAAATTTTATTGGTGTCAACATTTTCTCTGTCTCGGGTCGCATGGCAGCAAAGTTCCTCCTAAAAGTTCAACAAAATCCATACTAAGAAAAAGGCACTGTCCCCTCACTTTAAATAATTATAAATTAGGCTCTGGGCAATGAGAAATTTTGGGAATCATTCCAATGTGTTCATCTGTATACAAGAATCAAACATGGGAATGTATGGATCAGGATCCTGGTGATAATAGTGTTAGAAAGAAACAAAATATAGAAGAAACACATCCCTGTTAAAGAAATATTTGTATGCAAACAGAGATATAATTAAGTGTGAAGCAATACAGACATCAGACCAAACATGACTGAAAAGTATGAAAGTGAAAACCCTTCAGAGAGGGGTATGACAGAGAGATCTGACATGCCACTCATCTATGATGTTCCCAGGCTGCTTTCTAACACAGCTGTAATACCAGAATACAAAAGGCAATTTTGAGCATAGTGTCTATTATGGGCACATGCATATTCACAGAAATGTTGGAAAGTGTGTCCGTGAATTTGTGTCTTATTCTGAGAAGACCCACCTACCCTCCAGTGAGGTGTTCTATACGTTCTCACAGTTGCTATCACCAAGGTCTCCAGGCCATCTGTGATTTCTGCAGCCAATCCTTGGGTTGCTGTGTTTGCTGGGGTTTGTGGCACCACATATTCTCATGTCAGGCCTCAAATTAAAAGCATAACTACAAGAACCTATGTGCATGTAGCATGTGGGGCTCAGAAACAGAAAGAAGGAAACCCAACCACTTCTTCTGTTGGGAGCTGTCTGTGGGAGGCAAAACAGGGGGATGAATTTAGACATAAATCTGTTCTCAGTTGGGTGGGAATTCTCATATCTTTCCATAAGAACATTTTACAGCATGATATTATTTAATAATGATTAGCAATTAAAAAACAAAACAACAACCACAAAAAAGAAACCAAAAAGCACTAACCCCCTCAAACCTAATCAAAGCATCTTAGAACTAAAATACAGGTAGTTAATGGTAACTCATTTGACTATGTAAATTATCCCCCTTGGAAAAGATTTTGAGTTTTCAGTCTGGACCATAAATACTTTACACACAACTCTCCGTATAATCAGTTTTCAGCTGGGATCTGAGTGAATAACTGATCTGTTCCAGCTCACCTTGCCATCTGCTCAGCTGTGCCAGCGCTGTCTGCCCTAACATCCTGCTCTGCTGTTTCTCTAAAAACATCACCATTCACTACAGCCTGTTAGGTCCTTTCAGAAGGCTCAGTCTTTCAAGGATGCCTTCAGTTAGCCTAGTAAAGGCTCTGCTTAGAGATTATGTAGTCTTTCATTGGGAAGGAGAATTTTCAGAGACCAGACAAGTATGCCTGTTGGAAATTAATTTACAGCCACTGGTGGAGGAAGTGCAAAGGTGTAAATTTGTGACAGGGAAAGGGAAATTTACTTTATTTAATTTTATTTAGCATAAAGATGATAGTAAGTCCTATGTGTTTCTCATTCCTGTGGTCAGTGTCTTGGTGGGGAAAGACTTACTGAGTGCTCTTTGGGAAAGGGACTTCTTAGGACTTCTCTTATGCATTGGAAAAAATTCTAACAAGTTTCTGTTAGAACAACGACATCACAATAGAAAAAATTCTTCATGGGAATTTTCTTGAAAGATGTTCGAAGGACCTTATAGAAAGAGCTAATAAAGGAATCTTCATAGTCAATGTGCACAATTTATCATGTTGAGAATGAAATCTCATGTGTAAGACAGCCTTGGATGATAAAAAAAGATCCACCTTAACAACACTAATCATCAAGAACTCTCACTGCCCAGCACTAGACTCTTCCATAATGCAGATTCTTCTAGGTTTATTTCTAAATGTCAAAGCCCTGTGCTTGGACAGGACAGGATTGGATGCTTAAGTCTAGATGGCCTCTCACATCAGGACATCTCTCATCCATGCCCAGGAGCATTCTGAAAGTTTACATGTCCCTATGTGCTCATGAATGGTGTATCAACACTTTGGAAGGTTCTGTTGGAACGGTAATTGAGGAAATCACAAGCCTGCACAATTTATGGAGATCATCTGGTCTCACAGTTGACTGTGCAATATGGAAACAACATGTAGCTGGATATCAAAGGCCATGATAGCTGCAGAGGGCCACATCTTTTTCCAATATCACTGCTTTGAGGGGGAAAAATGTCTCCTTTCTGAGCTCTTCTCGATCATTGATTTGACTCAGAGCCTGCAAGGAAGGTCTGCAAATCAAAAGATATCAGTGAATGGTTTGTGAGTTATTTTGTGAACAGAGTACAGATCATTAAAGCCAAGTTCTCTTCTGCTTCTAATCACTTCACCTACAATTTAATCCTGTTACAGCAAGAGAAAACACAGAATGAATAAATGGCAGAGTCTACAGAGTGAGGTTCATGAGGAAGAAACAAAGAGCATTTGGTTGCAGTCAGGCCTGGACTAGGCTCAAGGTCTCTACTGTATGGTTGACAAAATACAGGTAGGTCTGAGAGCAGTTAGCACATTCCTTAGAGTGCAGGGAACATGGTTTAAAATGGCAGGAGCAACATAGTTCTGAAGAAATCCAATGATGTGATTTGACTCACATCAGTCCCTAATTTGCTGCTTCTACATAAGATCATTAGAAAATCCAGTAAAGTTGGCAATGAGCTTTTGTTGCCCATGGCAAAGAAGCCACACCCTTGACATTCGTCATTCAGAGCTCTGCTGTCTTTATACTCTGAGTCCATGTGCTACAAAGGCAAGGCCAGGCAAGCTGAGGAGAAAATAAAGGCAGGCCTGTGGCATCCCCAGAAGGGCCACAACTCTGGCCACGTTTCTGAGCATAGCCACTTCACAGAAAGAAGAGCAGAGGGTTACACATACATCCGGGAATCCTCATAGCTGCAAAGCATTCCCAAATTCCATGGCACTGACAAAGCAGGCCAAAATTTGTTTCAGGTTTTTACTTTTCTTCCACCTTGGCAGCTTTGTTTTCTTTAGAGAGAAAATCTGTGTCAGTATCTGCAGAGTAGACAGAAGACATGCTGCTCCTTTTGTTTGCCTATTCCTTCATGACTATGCCAAAAAAGAGATGTGGAACATGTTACTCTGCAAATTCTTCCCTGAGAAAGCACTTGACTTATGCTGAAACATGAATACTTTGCTTCCTAGGCTGTCAATTCTGATTTACCAGTCCTGTGCTCTCAATCCAGTTCTATAAGCAACAGAAGCAGCTATAAAGATAGTAGCACAAACACAGTAAAGCTGAGTGTGGCTTCAGGATGGGATCACATTCCACGGACATTAGTCAGTTGACTTCTTGGTAGAGAAATCCCTAGAAAAAGAAAAAAATGCTGTTTGTCCCCCTTTCTTTACATAAGAAGGTTGCTGGGGGAAAGAGCTTTCACCCCATGCACCTCTGTTTTCATCTCAGATGTTCATGCCCTAGGGAATTTTCTTCAGTGCATTGATGACCTCGATTTAAATGCTATTGAGAGAAGTCTTCCACTTCTCTGAGACTTTCCCACTAACAGATCTCCCTGTTAAGTTATTCTGTGTCCCCATCGTTTGCTTTCCCTCAACTGCACTGATCCTAGCTCTTCAGACTTTGCGAAATCATTCCTTTTAAATATGATTTTTTTTTTTTTTTACATCATATGTAGGGAGGACAAGGAGCTGCATCCATAATTTGTCCCATCTTCATTCTGTGGAGAGGTTTCTTTGACATACACAAAGACCATTAATGTTGATAACATTATATTTCTATGTGGCATTTCTTAGCCACATTTATGTGCTCTTGGCCACACACCACACGACTGCAGTGTTGAATGCATTATAGGACACAGACAGAGATGGAAGCAGGAGGATTAAGAAAACAAAAGTTAAATGGAACTGTAGATAGATTTGATATCCCAACTATTCCTTATCCCTCAGCACACACATTTATTATTTATACATTTCAAACAGTGTCGAAAATGCCTTTTCCAAATTCCATGCACTAAAAGAAGGATAGTCTCCCCAGTGAGGGGGATCTCCACATAATATGCTCTGCTCATAACTTCAGCTCTGAAACCTCTAAGACATTACTATTTTATGTATTTATATGCTTAAGAAACAAAATGGCACTCTCTACCAGCTTCAGATTGGATATAAAGGCCATATTACTGCTATCTAACCTAAAAATAATGAAGTCTCCAACCACTGAAGGGTCACAGTGCTAAAGGAGTCAGCAGTCAGCCTCAAGAGGCTGAATGAGAAACAAAGATATTTCTGTTTAGAAGGGAACTCTTTTAGTTCAGACTTTCTTGGTTTCTTCAGCTTCTAGAAGTCTTGATTCTGAGACTTCTGCAGTTTGCCTCTGCAGGTCCTTCTGCTAACCACAGAGTGCTTTGGATAGGCAGTGCAAGCTTTGAAGCTGGCAAAAGTCTGGAAATTTTATATAAAAAAGGGCAGCTCCAAGAAGGAATTAAATACAGTCAACTGCGGCCCCTTTCCTGACAGCAGAATAGAACTAATTACCGTTAGTCACACTTGCAGAACAATTAATACATTTTTCCTTTGCTAAACAAATACAATTTGCAAGACCAAACCATACAAAAGGGTGGAGGGGTTTTAACGCATGCCAGTTGGATTTGGTTTCTGTGTCTCCAGATGGCAGCAAGTACAGAACAAGGCCACATTTCTCGGCGCGAACAAGAACCTCCATCTGCAGCCTCTGTGCGCCACAAAGCCCGTGACTCATCCGACTGCTTTGTACTGGCTGGGCTACTGCTGGGTTTGTGTAACCGTGTCCTCCCAGCCCTGGGCTCCCAACTGCCTCACCAGGCCCAGATCTGCACATGGTTAAGGCAGAAGAAGGCAGATCTAAGCACTTCAAGGATGTTTACCAGCCGCAGAATTCGGGATTCAATTTCTGTCCCTGAAAGCCCATCTGTCCCGAAAGCTCTGGGAATGATGCCCAGGACAACCGACTGACCTGCCTGCCCATGTGTTTTACACTCAGACTGCAGAGCATTTTCCAAAGTTTTGAAACTGTTCACGTTCCCAGAAATGTGAATGAAGACAGGTCATGCCCCTTACAAGCTGAGCACAGAGCACTGAGCCTTTCTCATCTCTTCTCTTCAGCAAACTCTACCAACCCCTCCATTTCTGTGGAGCTCACTACACAAAGGAGACGTCCCCACACTTTGTGTGACCTGTCCCCTCTGAAGGAGAGGCTTGCCTGCAAGAGAGAACAATAGTTTCATACCAGTAGAACCACCAGACATAGCCTGTGATGTAACAGCTCTTCCAATGCATTTCCTAACACTCCTCTAACAAAAAGTACTGAAATATTTCATAACCGTGGACTTAGGTAAGTGCAAGTCTCCATCCAGCTGCCTCTGTTGTATGCTGGTGGCCCCTCCTAAAGCTGTACAGACAAATGAATCAAACATCACCTGGTCTTGCAGCTCGACCTTTTCCAATCTTCAGTCACCTATTCTTTTAATATCCAGATTTTCATTCCTCACAGGAAAGTATTAATGTTTTTATTTTTCTGTGCTGATGTAGCTTGAAGGATCTATAGATGTGTCTGAAATCCACAGGAATAACTCAGGACGAAATAACATTTTTATTACCTAACATCTATGATGTGCAAAGGTAAAACAAGAGCATGTGACAGAAGAATCTGAACCTCTGTCTTTTAGCACGAGACTCTGGACTTTGTTAGCTCCACAGTAAATGGCAATTTCCCCATATCAGACACATCAATGAAGAGGTTTTAGGTTTCTCTGTTCATGGGAGATATAAAAGGTAGAAACTTGATAGATGTACATTTATATGTTTGTAATATGTATCATAAAATATTATCAGCTACCATGGAGAAGAGCAGGCCTAGAAGCTATGTGAGACTGTCTAATGCTCAGCCTTTCCAAGTGCTGTCCAAATACCATGACCAAAGGAATGGACAACTCAATGTGGCTGTTGTCCCCACTCTCTGCTCACTAGCTGGTACAGAATAGAAATTCCCACTAATTTCCAAACTGAGAAAAGCCAAAGCTACTTCTGGGTGCTGCTGGGAGCCTGCCAGCACACATCATGTGGCTTCAGGGTTCAGATGGTGGAGGCTTTACTCTTCTCACCACTATAGAGGAGCACAGTCCCTGTGGGAATTCATGCCTTGGTCGGTTTTACAAGCTCTGAATGCATAAGTCTGCATTTATAGACTTTTCTTTCTGCTGTTTTTTCAGTATAGTGGCTCCCTCTGTGACACGGCAGGCAAGCAAGCAGCTAGAACATTAGGAAGTATTGTATTTATTGGGTCCTGCAGTCATCAAGAAGGTGGGAGGCAGAAAAAAGTATCCTCTCAGGAGAGATACAGATTAGACTTTGAGTCAGTTCTACAGCCAACTGTTTTAAAAGCCCCAGAAGAGGCTTAACTATTTAAAAATTATTTAGCTGGTGAAACTGCTCCACATGAATTATTTGGTGGAATTAAGGAGATGAGAATGATGAGGATGGAGTGAGGGCCTTTATCAACTCAGCACTAAATGCTCAGCTGAAAAAGGGAGGGCAGGCAAGACAGCTCATAGATGCCTGTGATTTCCAAGCGATCCGTGAATGTTTATTGGGACGTCATGTCTCTGACCCCAGAATGGGATGAGAGCCAATCTGTATAAAAGATACTCTTATATTCCTGGCATAGTTTTGTGGTGAGCAGAATCTGCTGTATGTATATTTTATGTTTCAGGTTGCAGGGCCCTGTGTGGGAGTTTTATATAATGTCTTTCAATATTTATTTGGTTAAACTTTACAATTATGATCCTTTGAGAAAATGATTCTCAGATGCTGGATTGTGCCCGTGTAATTTGACTGAGATTACACACACAGACAGAGACAATCACTCGTACACAGCAGCATCTCTATCATGTGTGCTCCTCTAGCCCTTCACTTCTAAATATCTCTGATAATATATTTATCCTCTCAGCCATTGTATGGGTAAACCAGTGAGAGCTTGATACACAGACACACTGGCAGACAGTGCCTACATTTAAGTGTCTCCTCGGGGTCCTTGTGGTTCCCAAAGACAAACTGGTATGTTCAGAAGGTGTCTCAGCCTACCAAAGACCTAAAGTACCTGTGGAAGGCAGAAAATCCCAGGAATATGTACTGGTTCCCTGCAGAACTAGTAATGCACAATAGTTTCAGCAGCTGATGTCAACATATCTAAGTTCAGACAAAGCTAAAAGTACCAGTATTAGTGATTTTTCCTCCTCAGACTCCCTTGCCTCTTTTTCTTCTCTGGAAGGATCCCCATCTACAGGTCTGACTTGTACCTGCTATTGCCTCATTCCAAACAACTTCTCTAGAGCACTTGAAAGGACACATGAAAGGTGTCCACAGTTTAAGAAAAAATGTTCAGACTGGAAAGATTAATGTAGGAGTGGGACTGTGCTGGCTGACAGGATGAGGACTAAGAAAACACAGTCACAGGCAGAAGAATAATTTAGCTAAACACCAGCTCTGTTGAACATTACTGTGCAGTGGGAAGAGGGATGTTCTCCAACATGAAGAAGATCCTTTGCTTCTTAATCATTCCAGACCACAGAAATTGGAACAATTTGCTAATAGAATGACGGTCAAACAGATCCAAGAGTTCTCCACCAGAAATGCAGAGACATCAAAGATATTCCACACATTATCCCAGCATTTTGATCCTCATGTTGTTTTCTGCAGTTCTAAGCTGGCATCATCACTATTGTGTTCATTGAGAAAAACCTGTAGTGTTGTGTCTTACCCCACTGTCCTCCAGTGGGAGGAGCTCCCCAGTTTCTGAGCTCTTCATAGATTATTAAAAAGAGGCTAAATTAGCAAAAGTCTACTCTTCTACATCTTTATCCCATATAACACATGGAGCTCCCCAGTTTCTGAGCTCTCCACAAACTGTTTAAGAGAGGCTCAATTAACAAGTCTACTCCTCTACTTCTTTATCCCATATATAAATATCCCCAGGAGGATATTGCTGTATCATTTTGGGTGCACAAACCATAAAATTAGTCAGGGCTGAGAGATTAAGCTGTGTGTGGGTTGGGTTTGTTTGGTGGTGGTTGAACCAGCTCAGATACACAATGAGACAAACATGTGCCATACAAGCCACCAAAACTCGAGTGGCTTGGGACAGACCAGGGCAGTCAAGCACGTGGGTCTAGTCACACCAGCAAGAACAATCATGTCTTTACTGTTCCCATGTGATGGAAGCAGCCAAAGATCTGTCAGCACAGTAGTTCTCATTAAACCCCAGCATTTGCCAGTGGTGAGTGGAACCTGGCACTTCCCAGGCAGAAGTATGTGCTGCACACACACTCTCTCTCTGAGGTTTCTGGGAAGCATCAAGCTGTACAGCCACTCCGTGCAGGCTCTTAACACCAACATCTTTGATTTGCACATGGCTTACTGCTCACTGAAGAACCCTCTGTTCAGTGTGGGCACAGCTAGTCCAGAGCTTCCAGGAAGCACGGAGCTGTGGGCTCCAGAAAGAGCTGGGATTTTCAGGTGGAGTACAGGTATGATCAGTTTATTTCCTCTGAGCAATACTCAGGAGCTCTCTGCTCTTCCTGTTGGGTAAGGAAACCCTAGAAAAATATCAAAAATCCTCCGATTTTACCAAAAATTATATCCAAGTAAAAAACAAGAATATTTCTATGCAAAGACAGATGTGAAGTATCTCAAACTGTTGCATATATGCTAGAAACAGTCACAAGAAAAGTTAGTCTCTAATCACTACTATGCTGTGTTATGTTTCATCTTGCATTCCCATGGGTAGGAAGGAGAAGGAGAAATTAAATATCCTGAAGTTGAGTTTAGGTCAACAGGAGTCTTCAGGGTTAATAGGAACTGTTATTGCTAAGATGCCAGGGAAAACTATTTCAGAACTATCAGCTCTGCCAAAAAGAGCAAAATGAATCAAACATTTGAGTTCCTGTGTAGGAAGTAAAAATAATTATTCTGTTATTTATAAAAAGGTCTAATTTCAGCCAAACTGTCTGAAAAAAAAGCATTTAAATTTTATGTGTTTGTGGCTGTAGGAGGATTTGACTTGGATGGTTCAAATGAGTCCCTGTGTGTGTGTGTAAATGTCACAACATGCCAAATAAGCAAGGGTCTGACGAGTCTGAATACGGGTGCATTTGAACTTTGGGAAAATTCAGATTCATGGTCTGCTTGTATTTTGGCACAACAAACTGAGCCAAAGCCTTTACCCAAACACAGCCAGGACTGTGAAAAGTTCAGTCCTGTATCCAATCTCTGCCTCCACGTCTGTTGCTGCCCTAAGCAAGCATGAAGTGGGCTGCATAGGCCTTTTCTGTGTCACAGATGAACCAATATATTTCCTGCTTCAGTTTGAAAGTTCATCTTGTTGCAGCTTCATAGTGAGCGGCCAATACAGCAGATGCCAAAAGCCAAATTTAAAAAGTTTATTTTCCCTCCTAAACTCAGTATTTCCTGAGAAAACAAACTCTTTGTGAATACTGAAATCCGCGTGGTGACCTGCGTTTCTCTGGTGCCAGTGCTTTGTGTGCTATGAGAGAAAACAAGAGCTGATTCCCAACGTCCTCCTTTCCTTCCCACGCCACTGGAAGCCAAGCGTTGTGCTGAGGCAGCACACTTGGACCTCTGAGGCACTGAGGGAGATCCTCCACTGGAGAAGTCAATCAGGAAGTTAAAACCTCAGCTGTCTGCTGAGCTGCTGGGCACATCCCAATGCTTAGTTGTGTCTCTGCTGGCTGAAGGCCCTTCCTCAGTTTATCTTGGAGAAATCTCCCTGTGGAAGCAGTGTTTTTGCAGGCAGAACACCTCCAGCTGTTGCCAGTGGTGGGCTCTCACCTTCTACCAGAGCGTGCTATAAAATAATGATTTCCCCACTAGTTGCAGAACAGTCGTACAGAGTAATAGAAAAATCATATTACAGCTATCAAATTCTGCAGAATGGTTCAATAAACATAGGTGACAACCCAATTCTCTGCTACTTCTGTGGAGAGGACTAAAATAACATATGTAGATCCTCTGGGCATCATGCTCATTCTTTTAGACGAGACTTTGCCACAAAAGCATTAAAAAAAATAACCATGGGAGTTACTGCTTTCTCAGTTTTGGAAGATCACTGGGAATTGATCCAAGATTGGATCTTACTTAAGGGAAGATTTCTCCAAAGGGAAGTTCCACATGAGATGAGTTCCCTAGGGATGGGAAAGCTCTTGGCTCTTGGCTGCTCCTTTTATGAGATGTATCTGGACTGGCCAGAGTGAGCTGTAAATGAGACATGATCAGAGCTGGCTTTACAAGACCTGTTTTCCCAGTTGGGGCAACCTCCAAGGCTGCACAGTTCAGTGTGAATTCACCTCCTGGAAAACCAGCACTGCCTTGACAATCTGCTCCAGCCCTGCTTGTACTGATCTTTTGGTTGTTATGGGTGACCCTTTACAGTGTGTTTAATGACTTTATGGGAATCTGGGAAAACATCCAATCATTCATAGTTGAAATATTGCACTTTGGACTTGGTACCAATACAAGCAACCTTGTACTTTATAAAACTGACTGGGAACTCGTTTCCCACCCCTTCTACTCTTCCAAGAACTACAGCCACCACAATAAAGTAGCAGTAGAATTTATGATCATTTACAGTAAGTGGAAACAAGGCACTTCTGGTATTCCATCCCTGGTGCTTCTTTCCTTAAAGCATCAAGACTCCTCAGAAATGCTTCTTGCACAGTCACGTGCAAGTATCTACCAGGCCTTTCAAGCTGCTTTGACTTGCCCCAAAAGGAACAAAAATCTCTTTGCAGTTGCAAAATAACACACGTGTTAACTCGGATCAAGTCACCCACAAAGGCAGCACTCCTGACTCAAGGCCTATAAGAGATTCTCAATTATTTTTTTACTTCTTTGACTTCAGTATGTTTTATTAAAATCCCTTTTCATGGTAATACTCTCTCATACATACAATAGATATTCTGACAAATGCAGAAGCAACTTTAAGGCAACCTGGACAGAGATGAAGGCAAGGGGGTCTTTCATTTCAGAAAAAGCTAAGAAAGGGAGATTTTCCCAGCCTCAGTGATGGCTCTGCAATTTGAGTTAAGACAAACACAAATCCCAGTTCATCACTCCAGTGTGTGGACTGTTTCTAAAAGAAGATGTTATGTCTGTCAACCTGCCCAGAAATCCTTTAGCCAGCAATAGGAATCTGAAACCAGGGTTGTCAAAAGCCAAAAAGGAGTATTTTTCAAAGGTTTTTGGGGTGCTAGGGCTGGGGAGAGGAAGAAAATTGCTAGAAAACATATCCGAGAAAACAGATTTGCCATTGACTGGTAACAAGACCTAAATCTGCTGCCGTCAAACAAAAACTTGCAGTCCTGGGGCTGTGGATTGCTGGATAGAGAGTGGCCTAATGAAGGAAGTGCTGCCCATGGTCTCATTGTGCATAAAAAGGGATTGAGAATGGAACATGGGTGAACCTGAACTATGTAGGGGAGGCAAACTCTGCTATTGTGGCTCATGTCCTTTCTAGTATTGCAGTTGAGGAGCTTCTATCATAAGGACTCAACACTCCAGAAAATGTTTGGTTTGGTGTGTGAGTAGAAGGCCTGAAGGGGCCATCACCCCAGAGAGTATCCTCTGGAAAGCACAGCAGCATGAACCTGACTGGTCCCACTGTGCCGGGAAGCATTTTCATTATTAACTACCCATAAATGTGGAAACTCAAGCATTGAGCAGAGCAGATCTTCAGGTCACAAGGGATCAAGGGCAATGTTGGAGCTGAAACACAAGCTCCTGACATAACGAATATAATTCAGTGTTTACCAACGTTCTCTGTAATTCTAGGTGTGGTGAGGGAAGAGAAGTGGGTGAAAACAGAACGGCCTAAGAGTTTGTTTAGAAACTCATCATCTCAGATCCTCAGAAACAAGTGGCTGCTTGAATACACCTAAAGTGAAGCACCTAAGGCCCTAACTAATAACTTAGGAAAATACTCTTTGAAAAGGAAGGCATAATCTCTGATGTCACAGACACTCTATCCTATGTCACTCTATCCTATAGAGCTTAAATAGTGTTTGATACAGCACATACACAGTAGGAAATACCTACAATAGATAAGGCAGCAATGGAACCCTGAGTTTGCAAAGGCTCTGAGCATCTCTAAATTGCTCCTTGCCCTCAGGAATTGCTTTTTATTGGTTTCACCTCTTAAAGCATAAAAAAAGCCCACCATGAAGTGCTACAAAAGCTGCTGTTCAAACTCTTGTTGAATGGACATACCCAGGGAAGGAGGGAAAGGTAGAAGACTTTCACCTTCTTTTGAAGGAGGCTCAGCTTTCAAAACTTGAGAAAAACTTAAATCATATTGTCTGTCCAACACATAATTATGAACTGAATTAACCACAGAGGTTGATTTCCTCCCTCTGTATTGAATTTTGAAGTCTGCTCGGTCAGTTCTGATATCGTTCTTTGAAAATTGTTGTCATTATCTTCAGAGTTAAATAACCTGAAAGTGAAACAGACTGACCCAATCTAACTGATTTTATTTTTCTTTTTTTTTTCACCAAATGGCCCAAACCCCTATGATTTGGTCTGACAAAATACAATTCTTTCCTTCCTTGTCCTAACTTCTCATTGTGATCACAGGGGAGAAAAAAAAATCTTTTTTTTTGTGAGCAGGTCTGGCTCACCTGCAAGTGACCACATCTTTCTGTGGCTGATTTGAAAGCAACAAATTTAATCCAGAAATGTTGTTCCTTCATGGTCCTCCCACAGTACACAGTTTTTGCTAACAAATCTTTCTGCAAAAGCAAGCAAAATCACAAAAACCTGCTCTGACTGCTGCATAGACACAAAGGAACATGTAAAGTTTTCTTAGCAAAACTAACCTATGGCTTCCACATAGTGAAAACAAGAGTCATGACAACACATCAGAGGACAGGAAAACTCAAATAAAAATCTTTAGACTTCCTGACATGATTTTTTGCTTTAAGAAGCATTTACTAAGAAAGTGTGGAATTATATATTTGCATTTTATTCTTCATTTAAACCCATTAAAAAACCCAGTATCACAAAAAAAATGCATCCATTACATTAAATTACCACCAGTGGAAACGGCCTGGAGAGAGCAATCATTTGACTTTAGGGGCTATAGGGATAAGGTTGTTTTCCTTCCTGTCTCCAGAATAGAGCCCTCAGATTGGTCAAGCTCCATTTTGGAAATCAAGGGCCCGTGTAAAATTTCTCTCCAAACTCTCCATCACCCTCTCGCAGAGATGTTCACAGTGGATCCTCAGGTAGGAACACAATCTTTAACCCTGAAGCAGGAACTGCTACTGTTTGAGGTAAAGCAACAAAAGTTACCTGCAGCTTCTCCCCAGAATGAGTCTTCTCACTTTTCATCCTTTTCTTTTTCCTGAACAAAAAAGCTTCTTATTGAAATATTAATAAATGCTGTTACAGAAAAAGCTGTGTGAACTGTTCTATAAATTGCATATGCCACCATATGCTTTCAGAAATCACATTTTTTGCTTTATTTGAAGATATGCTGAAGGCATAACACTCTTTCTCTGAAATGAAAATGTCAGGACACAGCAGAAGAGGCTCAGAAGAGCCTAGATATGACAAGAGCTTTGATTTCTTCCTCCTCTCAGTTCTGAACAAACATAGCCAGTATTTTCAGCAGGGTTAAGTACACAGAGGCCAGGCCAGGTAGCGAGCAAACCTAACTTCCCACTCGTGCATCAAGGAGAGAAAAAAGAAGCATTGTATCCTAAAGTCTTCAAAGTGAAAAAGCACTTCGGGCTGGACTTTGCACAACGACATGCTTCTGACTCACTTTAAGGGAAAAAGCAGGGTTCGCATAATGGTTTTCACTGCAAACACCATCCTATAAGTACAGCAAGTCCTCACTCTCTGAGCTCTCTGTGCATACATCAGTGAGTTACTGGAGCTGAAAACCTCTCTTAAGGACTCTTCTCTCACTTAAACAATCCATTTAGTAAAGGTGTGGAACCATCTGCTTTTATTCCTTGGAGAGGGATTGAATTCATTGTCATGACAAAGATTCCTTGCCTACGAGATTCCTCTGACTACAAATGAGGAGGAAAGGCAAAAGAGGAGAACCTACAAATTGAGTGGACATACTACTTGAGTTACTACAACTTTTAATCTCCCCTGGTAGCTCCTGTCTCCTCAAACCAAAAACCATCAGGTGTCACCCAGCATGTTCCTCATGACAGGATCTGATGGTCTCTGGAATATTGTCTTCCCCCGTCAGTCTCAGGCGAGGACAGTCCCAAGGGTGTGTGGAGAGGAGTACAAATGAGTGGCCAGTCCTGGAGTTCCTGGCTTGGATCTTCAGTAGAGATGGGATAAGAGCTGCTTCTGTAACTTGGATCACTACAACTTCCCAAGAACTGGCTCGAAGACACGTTATATGACAGGAATCTCCTGAAAAATCACCACACATTCTTAACAAAAAGATGAAAGCTAGAAGGGTATTTTTGTGTCTTTCATACTCCTGCATTTAATTCCAGACACCCCTAAAGAAGGACAAGGATTGAGATTAGCCCTAAATTCCCCTTTCTTGAGGAGACCAAGCTCTTGGTCATAGATACCCAGGTGCAAGAACCCAAAGCCTCTGCACAGTCAGGAGGATGATGTCCACAAGATCACATGGGCCACACCAGGGTGTGCAATATCCTCAGCTCTCTTCTACCCTTAGCTCTGTTGATCAAATATAAGTTTGAGTGAATAAGATACAACAGGGAGGCATCCAAGATAGAAAATAATCTGTCTCCATACTGCTGTAAGTCTATGTATGCTACTGCCCAGCTTTTTTCTGTGTCCTTTACCTATCAGAGCAGTGACTTGGCTGTGATCAAATCCTGCTTCAGTGACTTATTGTGAGGCTCTCTGACTCATCACCCTACAAAGCCCACAGAGATTCCTGAGGGGGTTAAATGGATCCCTCCTTCCTTTTCCCATACAGTCAACATCTCACAGTACTCACAGGGGATTTTCTCCATCCAGTCCCACAATGTGATCTCCCTTTCTCTTCACCCCGTGGATCATTTCCAACAAAGGCTTTGGACAAGAGCAAGGGAAAGTATTTACACAATTGCTGTCCATGTTTAGGTTCCCAGCTGATTTCTTGGATTCTGACTTCTGAGCCCTTCAAAATGCCAGGGACTTACCCCGCTCTCTCAGGCACTGGTTGGGATGGAAAGAGTATTGGGTCTGATAGAAAACTCTGGCTAAAGACAGCCCTGAAATAAATGGAATGAAAACATTTCCAGCTCCCTCATATGGCTGAAAGAACACTCCAAAGAACTAGTTTACTAAAATACACTCCTTTATTCAGTTTTTGCTATTCATTTTACTGGCAGTCCAGATTTCTTTTGGCCTTCCAGTTTTGCCTTTGTTGTTGTTGTGTTTTTAAGGAGTCTGTCAGACAGGAGAAACAGCATCTCTCAGCACAAGTGTGTAGAGGTGCCAGGCCAGGGAATGTCATTAGCAGACTTGTTTAGAGAAAAGAGTGAGTTAACCACAAAATACTCTGCTGATAATTTGTTTAACTGCTCCCGTGGTCAGAAATGTGGTCAGATTCACAGCATCCAGGAGCTGTTAATCACCTGTCAGCGGGCTCTTGCAGAATCTTCTGCAATTGCAGCCCTTGTCGTGTGAGGCTCTGTCAGCAAGGGAAATGAAAAGAGCAATATTCAAAAAGCTGTCAAGAGAGAGAGCAGAGCTGTGGCTGAATCTCATCTGTGGTGTATCTCATCTGGGAGTGGATGTAATTTGCTAAAAGAAACCCCAGTTCTTATGGCAGTAAGGGACCCTGCAATTAACATTATTTTGCAGCTGGAGTTTTAATGATTCCATACAGCTTGTCTCTCCTCATCTGTTACTCCATCCCACGCCTTACAACCTCTGAATACATGGGCCAATATCAACAAAACTGGACACAGAGGAGAAGTCCTGTGCATATTATGTTCCTAGATCTCACTAAATCAGGGCAGAAGAGACAGTGCCATCCTGAAAGGATCCTTAAAGTGCAATCTCAGGTCCTATGTACCTGAGTCAACATCTATCTCCTGAGAGGAGCCCAATTGCAAAAAAACCTCGAGGTCACTCTAATTAGAGACATCAGAGAACCCAGTGTCAGGACAGAGTCCCAGGCTAGAGGAGTCCCACATCACCCCTCAGACAGATGTCCTGAAGAACAGAGCACATTTTCCTGAAGTTCAAATAGTCCTTATAAATGAGCCAGAGTTGAGTCCTTTTCTCTACCCTTAACACAGGAAAACTCAGGGCCAAACCTGCAAATCAGAGAGAGGAAAAAGCAGTGAGAACTAAGAGCAGAAAGGGGACTTCAGCATCAGATCTGTGTGAGAGGTATGTTTTACCCTTTCCCTGAAAAGAAAAAACATGAAAGTTCAAAGTAAATGCATATTTCCAAGAAAAATGCTATGTGATTAAGTGGTATGTTTTGATCACTGGCAGTGGATATTTCACCATCCAGGAAATAACTAGTCTAGTTGAGGTGTTAGGGCATGGGTTGGACTCAGTGATCTTGGAGGTCTCTTCCAACTTAGTCATTCTCTGTGTGTGTCTGTGTGTACTGTTAAGGGTCACTGTGCACTAATTAAGCTTTATTTGCTCCAGATCACCTCATCACACCCCACAGCATGTGCTCTGCCTTTGCTCTGGCTCTGTATGTCCAGTTCTGGGCACACACATGGAGAACTGCTGGAATGACACCCCATGTGCTGGACAGAGATCTGCTCCTGCCCACACTGGCTGGAATATTCTGCTCCTCACTGGCACCAGAGCACCACCTCATCTCTGTCCCAGCAAGAAATGCCTGGCTCCTCTGATTTCCAAGGTGGCCTTTGAGTTGCCAGATGATGTCTGCACATTTTTGAGAGCCCCTGGGAATCCACAGGTTGATTTTGATGGGCTTTAGGCTGGGCCTTTACACTCCAGCAGCCAGCTAATGCAGACCAGAGATTCCAGCAGGGACTGCTCCAGCACAGGGGCTGTGTTAGTGGGGAGACTGAATCAAAGTGACAAGGAGTAGACAGATGGGGAGTGACTTTGGGGGTAATTAGATACACCAGTGATGTGGGATTCAGACTGGTGCTCAGTGTGCCCCTCAGCATGAGGAAATCCTGTTTGGTTTCCACCTGGATTCAGGGGTATCCAGGTTCTGGAGCTGGCAGGGCTGAGTGAATATTTTTCCAGGCTAGACATCAGCTCAGATATGTTGATTGCTTACTCTGCTCTGGATACTCTGGACTTAATTTTCAGAACAGCCAATAAGCAGAGTCATGGGAACCAGATCCAGTCCTGCTCTGCTGGATTTCAAGCCCATGAGGGACTTACAAGCCTTTTGGTTGACCTGCAGCAAAACTGAGCCCATAAACCTCACCCGGAGTTTCCTGCAAGTGGGCCAGGAAGATGTGGGGAATGAGGCTGGGCCTTCAGAGGGGCTTGGCTGGCTTTCTGCTGGACTTCCTGCCAGGTACAACTACAGGACCTCTCAGGCTTCAGATGTTTTGCACCACGGTGTACATATAATATCATCTGGCCTTGCCTTCCCGTGCTGTATCTCAGTTAAGCCCAAATATTTATGCCTATTCAGCACTCAGTTTATCCTAAATGGAAAGGACTGCTGCCAGCATGTAAAGGATATTTGTAACATGAACATGGATCTGCCAAACCTGGACACTGGCAAAGCTTCCCAAGACTGCAGAGCAGGGCATATGCCTACAAGCAGGATTTCTGTTTCCCTACTGCCAAGGGACTCATGTCTATCTTAGAGAGTTTGTTTGTGGGAAGGAAAAAGTGGCCCATAAACATAAAATGTAACAAAAGAAAAATGCCAAACTAAATCTGACAGGCTCTTCTCATACCACTTCGTTTTGTGGAAAAACAGCATCTGTCCACTTAAATTAGACTAAAATACTGAGATATTTCCTAATGAACTGGCAAATACACATGCCAAAGGGGTGAGAGCTGAAATCTGGAGAGGATATTAGCTTTTTCCCCCCGATACGAATATGATCTTTATTATTATTATTTTTGCTTCTTCTTTCCATTTAATTTGGCAATGGACTTGCAGAAGAAGGAAGGTTTTTTGTGTTCTCCCTTCTGTGAACTCAGATTGAACACAGCCAAAATTAACTTCTCCCTGGGAGGTGAAGATAGAAGAAAAGGAAACTAATCTTCATTTCCTACCTCCATCTCCCTGACATTATATCCTTTATTTACAAGACCCGTGCATCATCTGCATATAAGAAAGAAAGAAAATAGTGTCTCAATTTGGAATCTGGAAATATTTATTCACTTTATAATGGCATTGCCATAAGCAGTTTGATTTTTTCATCTACTCCAGATTGCACTGCGTAGGAATAGTAACCTCTTTAGCCCACCACTGAATTCTGTGATTCATCAGTGTAAAAAAAGCCTTTTAGAGGGTTCAAAGTATTCCTTTCTTTTCTGACAATAGACACTGGAAAAACACACAAAATAAAAAAGGAAAAAATTGAGTTGTTTCTAAGGAGAGGCCAAAGAGAGGAGGAAGTTGTTTGCTGGTCAAAGTAAAGAGTCTGATGAAAAAATAAAAAAGTGGAATAAATAGGCTTTGATGGGTTTTAGACATACACTTTAGAAAGTGTATGCTTTTAGAAAGCAAAACAAATACTTAACTAGCATTTAGTTAAAATACTAAGAAGTACCTGTGTTGCACTTAGGACCCCGGTAGGGAGAGATAGGAAATTTTGTAGATTATGCTGGGAAATGCTCTGACTTCTGAAGTGTAACACTTGTGATTTTATAATGCAACTTTTCCGACAGGTTATCTTCCAGATGCAGACAATATAAGTCTGTCGTATTTTTGTTTATGCTGCAGTCAGATATAAAGGTTGTAAATTTGAGTTGATCACAAACCTTGCCTAAAGCACATGTCCACTTCCATGACACTGTTTATCCTCAGTGTTTGGCCAGCTGAGATAACAGGCTGGTGTGTCAAACACATGACATGTGTTATCTGGACACCGTGAACACTTCTGTTGCAGGGACATGTTGACACAGCACTTCTGAGGAGATGTAGACAACATGATGGCTCCACTTAGGGAACAAGGTGAGTGGTCTTGAGTTAATATCTGTTCCTCTCCCTGTGCCTAACTCTGTCATCTTGGGCTGACAGTGTGGAACGACTCAGATGAATTCAATAACAGAAACTTTAAAAAAGCCCAACACTTTCTTTTGAGTATGAGAAGGATTTCATTTTGTTATTGTGGGATCAAAGGTAGCCAGTTCTTCTCTACAGAAAATGTGTACCCACATAGGAAACTTGCCTTCAGGTTGTTTTTTTTTTTAAGTGTGTTCTTTTCCTTTGCTAAGAAGAAAAACACAGTATTTGAGACTGATAGGCTTGAACACATTTGGAGAGAGAAAAATTAAGAAATGCTATTCTTAAAGTGCTTTTCAACCACTAGGACAACTCACAGCCTCACTAAACATCACATGTCATATTCTGTGATGCCTGTATCCCTGAAAACTGCAGTTTTTCAGGGCTTCATCTTTGCTTGGGGGACTCTAAATCCACTCTGCTCAATCTACCAACACTTTTCAATGTACAAGGACATCAGAAAGAACATCATTTAACTGGGGAGCTGCATTTTTGGGGTTGCAGGGAGAAATTTAATCTCAGAGTGAATAGTTCTTTATGAGCATGTCAACCCCATGGCATGGAAGACAGCAGAGAAGGCAGGAGTTGGTAGGGATCTGAACTGGAAGTTCACTGAGCCCTGTGTGAAGGCATCAGATTAGATCTGGAAGTATGACTGCCACATCTGTGGGATACCAGGCAATGCCAGACCTCTCAGCTCCAAAGGCAGGATTAAACCAGGCTGATTTCTGCAGGTAACACTGCAGAAACCAACCTGGGTCCAGCTGCCTCCCAGGTTCACTGCCTTACAAACAATTTCAGGGGAGGTGAGATTGCATGACAAATTCAATTAGAGATGAGCCTGAGGGGGGAAAGAAGCTGTCAAAACAGATGATTAAAATGAATGCAGTTTGCAGCCAAAGGGAGTAACCACCATTAAGTCATGCCCACAAGCAAGGGAAAATAACGTGCTAGAAACTACGAGGTAAAGTGGACTCGTTTTTTTTTCATTGTGTTCCTCCTGTTTCTCCTTTTCCTCCTCTCCCACTTTCTATAATGCTACTGCTTGGCTACACATTAAACACTTTGACAGTCACACAAAATCATCTAACATTTCCATGGCAGTGAAACACTGGAGCATAAACAGTTTATTTCTTGTGAAATTTGTAAGGAAAACAAACATTTTACAAGCTCCGGTTCCCTCTGCCTTTTCCTCCCCTGAAGCCCCCAAAATTATTGCCAGTGTAAAAGACAAGAGAGAAAACAGACCTTAAGTAAACAGAGTCATGAGTGTTATTTACTATCCTCTGGTTACATGCCAAGGAGATATCAACCAAGCAGACATTAGGAAAATATTTATCCAAGCATTAATATATTCTTTGCACATGACACATTGCACATCATTATTTAGCTGGGCTGATAACACGGAAGCTTTACTAACAGCATATTTCTTCCTGTGCTTAGAAGTCTTTAGAGCATTTTTAAGCCTCACAGTAAATCACAGCCCAGTCTGCAGATATATTCTGTATACACACACAGATTCTGCTTCGGCCCTTCTTATCACATGGTTGAGTGTCCATATCTGTTCATCCCTGGAACCTGAATGTCATTTCAGTGATTGAAAAAGGAAGGGCAAAACAATCAATGTCTGCCTCATCCTAAGCTCCTACTAAAATTCCCGGCAGCATCCGCCTCCACTGCTTAATGAGGGCACTGATCGGGTGAAGCAGATGAGAAAATTCAAGAACTGAGACAAATCTGGAAAGACTCCTGAACAAATCAAGAAAGCCTTTAAAATGTCTAAAGCACTCTATTGTTTCAGGGCTGGGAGGCTGTGGGCTTTTTCTGGTGATCTGTCAATATGTCTGCTCAGGATAAGTCCTAAGAAGTCTTATTTTTGGTCTTATTCTCATATTTTTTTACTAAGTTTGGCAGATGAAAATGTTTAGATAGTTCCCATCTGTCCTAGACAAGAAAATGAATCTCTCACTGTTCTGACTGTTTCTGTGTAATAAATACGAATTCCAAAATGTGGGAATTACAGGAAAAACCTGATTGTATTGACTGAAAATGGAACTAATGGAAGCAGAATTAGAAGCACAGATTTCTTAACTGTTTAGTCAGCATTAAAAATGTGGGATCCACTGGCCAGAAGACACCATGGACTGGGCTCTGAAGGGGAGGAAGAAGAGGGTCAAGGCATGGATGTGAGTGGATCAGGCAGTGGGAACCCCTGAGTTTCCTTGTATCAGGCTCACAACAATCCCACCAGGACTCTGAGCCCTTCATTGTGTCATTTTCAGTAACAAACCTAGGGAGACAAAGGTGTGAACACCGGTGTTCCTTAACTCAGCACTGATCTGAAACACTTCCTGGTGATGCCATTGAGCCAAGCCTTTCTCTAACTATTAACAAAACATTAAAATATTCCAGGTCTTTCTATACTTGCTTTACTTGGAAAGCTGGAGCCTGGAGAACTTAAGTGACATGATGAGAGTTGGTGACACTCTCAGGAACAGAAACTGAGTTGTGATTTCTCTTGTCTCTCTATCTGAACTCCCAGGCCCTCATCAAAAAGCCTGGACAGTCTTTGCAGCTCCAGATTTGTACAGAGATCCACAGGGACTCATAAAGACTAAAGCTGCATTTAAAAATGACTTCTTAGGCATGCAAAGGCATAAAGTTTAAACTTTCTGAGATAAGTTGTAACTTACAGCCCCAGCACATGCCTGCCTATTAATCCATCTTTTCAGTGAAAAATGTCACAAGGAATTGCAATCATTCTCTTTAGAGCAGCAAGATTCACAGGCCACTCAGTCCAGCGGCATCACGCGTCCACTTAGTTGGGGATTTGTCATGCTCTCTAACAAAGGGTTCACTTAATAATGTTCAAATAATGTACCATGTTAAGAGGAGAAATAAAGAAGGGAATTGTTAGCACAGTGAGATTTCCTATACACACTTAAGGGCTTGAATCCTGGGTCCCATGACCTCTCTGTGCTATTGGCTGATGGCACGTGCAGTCTCTTGCCTCTGGGACCTGGCTTTCCAGCTCTTGACTCATAAGAGAAATTCCAAAAATCTCCAAAATGTCTAAGAGTGCTGCAGTGAGTGAATTGTTCCAGTTAGGCTTATGACTGTTGGTTTTCAGTTTAGCAATTGTGGAGCACTCCAGCCCCAGGTTTGACAGAAAGGGAGAGGGGTAAAGTCTGCACATTATTTCCCAGTGAGAAACTCTAGAAGAGATAAGAACATTTCAGGAATAACTGATAAGCTACATCCTGCTGGTGTTTGTTTTTATTTATATTAATGGATTAGCTGAGCTGAATCAAGGATTCTGGATGAGGAATGTCTCCAAGATGAGTGGAAAGATGACACTCATGGTAGTGATGCTCAGAACAGACTGAACGTTGCCTACTGATTTAATGGCAAGAGTGAGGTTTGATTAAAGAATTGAGGCTCCATCTCAAAAATTCATAATTTTTTTTTTTTTTTAAGCCTGGATAGGATTATTATCTTCAAGCTGTTCTCTTTTGTGGTAAAGTTTCTGCAGCACCTCCCACAAGCCCATAACTTCTGTTTAACACCTTTGTAAACAGTCTGGATTGAGATATTACAAATGACAGGGACTAAACCTTCTCCTAGAAAATGCATTCTATTTCAATCCAACATCAATAGTCCAGCAAGATTTGTAACTTAAAGCTGAATTACAGGCGGCAATAAATATATTCCAGCATGGCTTATCCATTTTGTTTAGAAAGCCCACTCCCATATGCCTTGCTAGTATCTTTCCCATGCTTAAGCTGGCACTAGTTAATTCTGACTCCTACATACCTCTGGGATATGCACCTCTAGCCTAACTGGTGGAAAATTGGTTGTTGATGCTCAGGAAATAACCGATTTTCCGTCCATTATATTGCAGCCTTACTGAGAGTATTATGCTGCTGATACACAAACCACTGATTACAGTTTTTAGTTAACAAATAGGTTTTGTCAATCGCTCCAGGCACTGCCTAACAAAGTTGTGCTTAATGGCTAAGGAGGCCGATTTCTTTGGGGATATTGCTTAAATGGAGCACAGATCTGGAGTACACAACAGTTGCTATTCATCAGGCACTGGGAAAAAAAAGCTTGGCAGCAAGCCAGAAATGTAAAGCAGCTCTGTAAGTTGGCAGAGTAGTTTATAATTACTGCTATTAAAATATACACTCACACATATATATATATGCATACACATACATGTCGGATTTTCTGAGATACAAAATGCTGATACTAACTTCAGGGCAATATTTCTGTGATGATTTCATTCCATGATTAAGTATTTCGGAAGGAAGAGACAAGATATTAATTAAAGCAGAAGATAAATACCTTCTTAATTAGCTGATGAAATACAATTTGCATGGAAGTGAATTTTTTTTAAAAACTGCTGAATGTGCCTGGGGCAATGTTTCAGCACATCCCCACTTTTTCCTTTCTGTCATCCTCAAGGAGTTCTAAATAAATATTTAGAGACTAATTCTGATCTTGCTCACAGTGGTGGAATTACTGTGGTCTGAGAAAACAGAAAGTGAAATCAGGCCAGCTGATTTTGCTCCTTTTTCTTTCCCTTCCTCCTGCACAGTAGAGTGGAAAGAAGCACCCAGACCCATATGGGATATTCTGGGTTTGCACAAAGAAGACAGCAAGAGAGATGCTCCTGCAAGGTTTTCCTACACTGATAATATTATCATGTAAATCTTCACATGGTGGTTTTTGTTCACCCTCCAAGTTTTCTGACACCATTAGATATTCCCTACTTAGACATATACCAGTCCAGAAAATCTAATGGATATTCTGGCAGCTATGGAATTGCCAGTGTCTGAAAGATATCCTTATTCATTTGGGTTTTGCTTGGTTTTGGTTTTGGTAAGATCTTTGCCTCATGTAACAGCCTGCAAGTAGTGCTAGTTTAATATGGAGATGCTGGATATTTTACTTTAACATCCACAATCAACATGTGGTCCCAAGGTCATCTCTTTTCAGCACACTACTCAAACTCTCTTCTGAAGTTGGAATTATTCATTTCCTTGTGGCCTCTTCTATGTCATTTATCACAAAGGAATCCAAGCATTTCATAAATGATGATGAAAATGGGTTTATTTTCCCAGCTTGCTGGTGAGGAGTTAGTTTGGCTGGTGTAACTGCTGCCTTATGGATGGGTAAAGGATAGAAAGATGTACTAAATCCCACATTTCTCCCAAGCTGAAGAAATTCAAGGGGCCTGTGGCTCAATTTTTTCAGCTGACAGTGCGTCCTGGTCTCTTCAGAACTGCCGGGTGAGCTTCTGGCTGCACCTTCCTCAGCCCCTTCCCACACCTGCACCTTGCCAGACCTCTGCATCAGCACAGCCACAACAGGCAGAGAAGACAACTGATGCCTGCTCTACAGGAGGCACCTACCAATTCCCCAAGGCCTCCTAGGAAGTACTGGATGGGAACCACTTTCCTGTGCTAAGAACTCCCACACTGAACCTCTGACCTCATGAAAAGCTCATTTTAGAGCTTTTCTGCTCTTTCACCACTTCATCCTTCTAATGCAAGTAGTGCCTGGCACCCAGGAGGGAACAAGCATGTGGTTCTGGAGGACTTTTTGACCTTCCCACTTAGGGCTTTGCTGGCAGCAGAGGCAGATGTGTCCCCATGATAACTTCAGTCTGCAGAGTGAGATTTTCCTGTGCATTAAGAAAAAGACAAGAGTTTCGGGTTGAAAAGGCCAATGTACATAATTAACTGAAACTGTAAAAACTGTCATAGAAAGTGGCTGAATTAATGTTTTCAGGGGCATTTGGCTTCACTATTAAACAGCTAACAAGAGAAATAGAGAGACTGGATGCCTGGATGGGATGGACTTCAGCCAGCAGATCAGCCAGTTCCATAAACTGTCACATCAGCTGTGCACATGAATAAAGGCAGTTTGTCCCTGGGACTGAGGTCTCTGCTGATAGCTGAGGATTGGAAAGAGCCAGGTATGACAGGCCCTGTTTTAAGGTTGTGTATGGGAAAGGTAGTGTAAATGGCCTCTTCTTCACAGTCTTTCCAGGGATCTCCATTTCCTTTGTTCTGTTCCCACAACAGAAGTTCAGAACAAAAGAGGAATTGGAAATGTCAAATTGGCTGTTTCTTTCACCATGTTGTAACTAGACAGGGAAAACTTTAGAGAGAGGTAGGGAAGAGATAGCAAAAGGACTCACAGGCCATAATGTGTCACCTCCAAACAATGGGCCCAAGTTTATGCTTTTCAGATTTTTTGAGATGAATATTTGTGGGTTTTTCTAAGCAAAATAATATACTTTTCCCCTGTGCATACATTCTGTTCGGGGTTTTTTTCTTGTTTTCTTTTAAGCAATTAGACCACTGTTGGCACCTGACTTGTTAGATTTCAACCCAAGGTTCAACTACAGTACAGAATTTTATAATGACAAGGTCTGGCCCACACTAATAAAACAGCTGGGCTCCACTGCTTGATCTGTACTAAGCACAGGGTAGGTGAAAGTCTGCTGTTCTCAAGCAATATTGAAGTCTCAAATACAATTTCAGCCTTGCCATGCAAACTGACAGGGAACTCACAGCTTCATGTTCATTTAAAAAATCTCCCCACTGCGGGCATCAAAGCCTCAAAGCCAAATTTCCCCTGCATGTTCCCACCCTGGCACTGATATGCTCCCAGTGCTGCAGAAAGTCTCTCTCTCCAGGCAAAACCTCTTCCACAGCCCAAGTTACACCGGTCAGCCTCTTTGCTGGGTTACTTAAGATATTCTGGTTGTCTGTTCTGCTTTATTGCATCAGCAATTTCCTCTCAAAAATCCAGCCTTTTCCCTTGGCTTCTTATTGAATTTTCCAGAGAATTTCCACCGTGCTATCAGGAGAAACTCCATACTGAACCCGCCCACGTTCCCTCTCCAGTGCTGCATTCCTCCCTGCCGAGGATGGGCAGGTGCTTTCAGATGCACCACAGAGCCACAGAAAGCAGGAACACTTCTGTCCAGCTGAGGATGAAAATAGGAACCCGTACTGGAATATGACCCAGTTCCAGAGTATGATTTTGGAATGAGGAGGGGGATAATCACACTGGGTTTCTAATAAACGTCATTTAAGGCAGGACCTCACACTGATGTCACATGCAAACAACACCACAGGGTTTCTCAGGAAACATCTAATATGGCATATAAGGAGAAATATGGTATTTTTGTGTGATATGTTTTTAAATTCTGGGAGAAAAAAAATGGGAGAAGGTAAGGAATCCTATTCAGAACTAGAGAGTTCAACAAATGATTTCTGCAAAGAAAAATGCTATTCTTTTTACGCCAGCACCTTTTAGTTGTAGGACTTAAAAGAGTTGGGGTTCTTTGTTAACCACTTGGACCGATGCCCAACAGTTGTTTTCATTTATCCCCGACATCCTCAACCGCTCCCATTGAAGTGAGATAAAGTAGCAGAAAGAAAAATAAACGGGGCTTCTCTCTGCCCTCTTTCCCCAGCCGCTGGGGTCACCATTGTGCCTTGCTCTCTGCAGCTCTGCCGGGTGCGGGGAGAGGCAGGAGGGACAGGCTGTGGCCAGGGGCTCCCAGCTGCACCTCCATCTCTGCTCCATCCTTCCTGCACTGCCTTTGCCAAGTCACTTCACCTCCCCGTGCCTCGGTTCCTCGTCTGAGAAAGACAATATCACTTCTTTTGTTCTCATCTCTAGCTTTGTGTCTGTAGACAGGAAGATTTTTTTAGGCCAGGGTTGATTTCTTACTACCTGTTTCTTGCCCTGCCTAAAACAATGGGGCTTTGGTCTGCAAGAACATTTAGGTAATAGAAAAATTTAGCTAATAGCAAGAGTACTTGTCCAGATCTGCACGTCCTCTGGGTTTGCCTTACCTTCCTCATGGCCAGAACTGTTGGAACAGTTTTAATCACTCTGTGAATATGCTTGACAGCTTTGAATCGAACCCAAACCCAAATTGAAAACTGATTTGAATTGTTATTTCTTTTCAAACCCAGAACTGAACCTACACTCTTACTTTGAAGACTATGTGGGACTCAAAAAAACCCCAACCAGCAGAGCAAAACTTTCTTTGTAGCTGGACCAAAACTCAACTAAAAAAATGACTGGTTTGAGTTCATAACAGATTTACTTCCTTGATGATTTCAGTTCCCTGTTATTCATCATGTCATGTTAGCTGAAGTTATTAGGAAATACACCATTATTTGTGTAAAAATTAATAGTTCCTGAAAGCTTTAAAGTCTTGGCATAAATGGTTACTTGGTAGAAACTTGTTATGTAATGTCATGGTCACTTGTAGCCAGTCTTCCATTTAGAAACCTTTGATCAAATGATTGGAGAGAAAGCACAACTAAACCAAGAACCAAGTTGTAGGTGGAAAGCACTTACCTGAAACCCCCAAAAGAGATAAAAATAACAAAGGTCAACCTGACAGAAATGGTGTTTGGATCTGATTTCCTAGCTCAGTTCTGGCTGCTGATGTGACTAAGTTGCTGTGCTTGGACTTGAATGCTTTTAAGTTTTGGTTTTAAAAAAAGGTAAAGAGGAGGCTGGGAAGTTATGTTCCAGATAGTGAGCTGAACAGAGACAATAAAAGTTGGAATTTCTTCCCTCAGCTCAGTAAAACTTTTTGACCAAGTCTCACGATCCAGCCCAAATTATACATTATATTTTGTCTTCTGCTTTTCTAAGTTGGACTTTTAAATGAGAAGTCCTGCAAAGAAATGAAGACTCTGAACATTTTACTTTGATTTTCATGAGGTGTTGGTGTTACTTACCAGTCAGTCTTGTGTGGTTAGGTACTGTTTCTTTATGGCCTTTGATCTGTGCACTACTGCACAGATCAGCCACTGTCAGAAGCCAAAATCATTACAGATCATCTCACACAACACAGGCGTGCATGCAGTGGTGCTCTTCTTGAAATCTTCTGCCTGCTGCTGTTTTCATAGCCTTAAAATCAAGGCTGTGTTGAGTGAACAGGACAGCCTTGGTTTTGACTGGACACAGAGAGAAAAGGAGAAAGAAAAACAGGCCTGGGAAAAGCCCAGGTATGCCAAATACCTGCAATTACCTGCCTCTACCCTTCCTTTCACCATCTATGAACAAGTAGTGACAGGTGACTACAATGAATGGAGCTATTAATCTACAGCTCAGATGAATTAATTCCATTTTAATGGAAAAAAATATTCCCAAACATTCAGGGCTAGGCCAGCAAAATTAAGCAAAAGCAGGAGAAGCAGGGAGAGGGGAAAAAGAGCCAAAAATCCTCATATTTGCTTCATTTTTCCTCTCACACCTCTGGGGAACATCTGCAGTCCCAGCCCTATCTGAGCCTTTTGCAGCCACCAGAAGAAGTGTCTGGATGGTGTGGCAGGGCACCAGCAGGTCAGGAGCAGTGAAGCAGATGTGTTCCTGTGCAGATTAACTCCTGAGTAATATTTGAGATTTTTTTTCCCCTAGATGGGGCTGTCAAACACATTTCCCACCACACAGCAGGTAAAGACAGGGAGCAGCCTTCTTCTCCACAGGAAGCACTTCACGGACTGCCCTTTGTGAGCACTGTGTTGTGGTTTGTTTGCTGTGCCAGAAGGGACATGGAGAGTGCATGTGTGCACAGCATGACAACGCAAGTTCATTTCCATTTCCACTGCTGAAGAAACACTGACTGAAGGTGAATCCCTGCTCTGGTGCTGTTCATGGCTCAGATGGAAAAGCAATCAGACAAGAGCATTTGAGACACTGTCTTTGGGAAATGGGTTCATCGAGGCAGTAACTGCTGTCTGTCTCCCAAGGAAACCACAGCCACTGCTGAAAGCAAAAAGCCCATTTTCCCCCACATCCTTCCATCCCGCACCCACAGCTCCATGGCAGCCAAAGCTCTGTTTTCTACAGGGCTGACAGACCAGACCCAAAGTGCTCTGCATGCAGCCAAGTGACAGAGATAAGGCCAGTGATGCTGGAGCAGATGTCTTCTGTCTCTCTGGCTCCCATCCTTGTTTGTTTGTTGCTATGACCCATAAGCTGTTTCCACTCCACTGAGTGACCGGTGAGTCACCACAACCCTCTGTGTGGGGAAGATAAAGGCACCCTGTGATCAAATGCACCCAAACACCTGATAAAATCCCCCCTACATCTCTCCTCTTCATGGGGGTCTGCTGGCAGGCCCTCCTGCAGACGCCTGCTTATGTGGTCGTGTTTGAAACCATCTTCTGTGACACCTACACAGAGAGTGTCTGGCTTAGACTAAGTCCTCTACAATAGTTCTCTTGTCCTCCCCTTTTTCTGCTTTGTATGGTGAAGATGGGGTCAGTGTCTTGGGAAAATAAGCCAGACTGGATCAGGTAATGATGCAGGATTAGGTGGGGTTCCCCACTGGGTGCCAAATCTCAGCACACCCACTGCTAGCCCATTATGTTTTAATGGCAGGAGGATGATAAGTCAACACTTCAAAGAGAGAAAGAAGGCTGTGGAGAGCTTCCTGAATTCCTCTTTAAGGTGAAGAAAGAATCAGACTTAATTGAAGTCAGTTCTTATCTGTTTCCATCATATTTGTTTCAAAAAGTGGGAGGTTAAAATGGACAAGAATAGCACAGGAAGAGTCTGAGAGAGAAGACAGTTCTTCCCTGTCGCTGCATGTTTGTGATTTTCTTCCTTTGCTCTCCATGGATAAAATGCCACAAACCTGCCAAAACCTGCAAAGCCAAATTCTTATCTCCACTCTCCATTACCAGAGCTTTGTTCTTCACAATTTGCCAGACCCCTTGTTCTGCCTTTCATAAAATCATAGAATCATTTAAGATGGAAAATCCTTTAAGATCGTCAAGTCGAACTGTTTACAGCAGGAAGTAGAAGATGGTCAATGAAGTAGCCATGTGTATGGAATCTGTTCAACAATACAATTAAAAATCACAAAATCTGACCTTTTCATCTACCTAGACTCATGCAATCTGCCATTTATGACATTATGCTGAAAATCAGTCATCATTTTCAGCACTCAGGTTGTACCTCAGATAATTTTGCAAGGACGTCAGGTGAGAAGGAAAAACACTGACTTTACCAAAACCAAAAATAAAATCAAAGGAAAGAATTGCTAGGATTTATGTTGCACAAGTGCTTTGTCACAGCCAGAGAGGCTTTTTTCACTGAAGGAAGAGGCTCATATCTTTTTGAGTTTGATGGGATGGGAAACAAAATGACAAAACCCCAGAGAAGATGGAGCAGCAGTAGTAAAAGTATGTGGTGAGAGGTAAATGTGGCTTCTTACCATAACCTTTATTGTGGCCTGCTCACACTTGTTCACACAACAAACTTGTCTCCACTAGGTTTTCACCCCAGGCCAGGTGCCTCATGACAGTGAACCCAAAGGAAGAACATGATGTTTTCTTCCAGTGAAGGCATAGCCTGAACTTCTGTGTTCCCTCCCTGACCTATTACCGGATACAGCAGTCTGGGCAAGAAAAACAGGAGCAAAAACAAAAGTAGACAACAACCTCACCTTTCTGTTACAGACCAACTTCAAGCTCATCACTTTCTGTGCCAGTAAAGAATGGTTTGTCTCTCTCTCTCTCTTTCTCTCTCTCTCTTTTTTTTTTTTTCTTTTTTTTTTCTTTTTTTTTTTTTTTTTAAGTAAAAGCTTCCATTTAACCTCCAGAGCCAGATTCATGAACAGCAATTATACCCTAAAGGTGACTCTTTGACTCTTTCTGTCTTGTCATAGACACAGGTGGTGTGATCATGTTGCTGTTTCTGCTGAACCATGCTTTGCAGGGGAAAGGGTTAAGAAATGTTAAAAAAATATATTTTTATATCTTTTGTGTCTCCCTCCATCATACACAGAAACCATATATGCTCTGCTACTTGGAAGAAATGCAAATGTCAGGACCTGCAGCTGCTGGGATAAAACGTCCTGGTATGAAGAAGAGAAGCAGGACAATAAAAAGGCCTGGGCAAGGTGGAATAAAGGTGCAGTCAACATAGAGAACTGGAACACCACCTTGGTGAAAACTGAGGCACCCCTGCACTTCCAAACAAACATGGAATAACCAAAGAACCACTTCCAGAGGGAAGCTGAGTAAAGGACAAGTCAGCAAAAATGTAAGAAGGTTTTACTTTTAGATTGGTTATGAAAAAGGAAATCAAACTTGTAAGTCTGTCATTGTTGTGTCTCTGAACATGACAAGAAATCCATTATAGTATTACCCAATAATGTTTAGGTTCAACCAAATTTAGCACAGATATGGAAGAATAAAAAAACCTTCTTTCCTATTTCTTGAACAGGGGTCAGTTGCAAATCATTCATAAAGGGACTGCATGGATATTTCCACTTTACCCATTCAAAAATCCACACTAGTGTGCCACCCTTGAATCACAAATTCATAAGATGTCATTGAAAGTGATGTTCCTGGCACAATCTCTTTTTAAGTAACACAGATCATGAAGCAAGTTCTCCATAATGTCACGGGTTTGCCTTCAGTGAAGACACCAAAAGGTTGGAGTAAAGTTCCAGATAAATGGAAATGGGAAAATGATGAGTGAAAGCAACACAAAGTGAATCCTCCAGATGAGGGAAGAGAAGGACCCAAAAAATCCCCTGAACCAAGTAGAACAGGCACAGTGGGGAATCATCATTTCATTGCTGCGTACTTGAGATACAACTGCATCAGGTTTGGTATTGCAAGAAGGAGCAAGCTTTCACACATCCAGGTTACACACTCTGCTTAGAAACTCTACAGGTCTTACAAACTCTTCCACATCTAGAAATAAACTGCTGAGAATGAAGCTACTCCTGACCAGGGTGGACTGGACACTCCCTACACCTCCCAATCCAAGATGTGCTTTTGTTCAAATCTCTCTCACAGAGCAGCTTGACTGACAATGGCAACATGGGCAGTTTCTTACAGCTGAAGAGACCTCTCACCAGTTTTCCACTCATTTTCCAATCATGAGACTAAGGTGGCAATTTGTATGAAGTCTACGTGTTAGACTGAGAAAAAGCAACAGGTATGTGCTGCTCAGTTTATTGTAGGTGTTGGGTGGGCAGGATCCACAGTGCCATGGAAGGGACAAAGGAAAATGAAAATGAAAGGGGCATAGTGTTCTGATATTAAATTATTCCACTTTATGCTGCTGATGCAGTCTGAGCAAACCAGCAATTTCCTCTTGGCCTCTGTTTTATGAGCAATCCTGCTCAAGCTTTGATAATAAAAGGAGCACAGGTGGGTAATTAAGGAGGTGTGAAACACAAACGAGTAGCCAGCTTTCTGCTAGTGCTTTTCGCAGTGTGCTCTGGAAGGTTCTCCTCATCCAAGTGCTGAGTGATTGAGTGACCTCACAGACTGACCTGGGGACTCATTTTCTTCCAAAACAGAATGAAATTCAAAAGGTTTCTGTTGCTGACAGGTTTGCCATTCCAAGAGCTGTTTAGGAGCAACACTACCTCACCTGCAATCATGCTTTTCATGGATTACAGCAGAACACAGAGACAGCCACAGCAGGTCAAAGCAAAAGTCCACCCAGCAGAAGATACACCTGGCAGTGGATGTTCAGTGAAGGGTGGATGAGGGCACGTATGGAGAGATCCTTCCCCTCAGCCCTTGGTTTCCAGACCCTCTGGAGAGGTTGTACCCTACCCAGCAAACAGCCTTCCCTGGCGCTCCTCTCCACAACTCAATGACAATGTAACATCCACACACTGCTAAGGACAAGATCCAGAAACCTTCTCTCCAAAAATACAGATCACTGAGTGAAAGGATTGTAAGACTTGCAGTGTAACAGCAGGGAAATCCTTGCAGGTACAGGCTGAAGCTCTATCTGGTGTGAGAACACTCTTTACATGGGAATAAACCATGCAGTTAACATTCTGATTTATCTAGCCACATAACTGCATGCATTTTTAGCACATGCAATATGCTTTAATATATATTAACAAATAAAGTTCTATTACTATATTTAATTATATAACATATGCTACCTAAATATTGCTTATTCACCTAGGTGACAAGAGAGTGCTAACGGATTTTTAGCTTCTTTAAAAAGGCTAACAATGAACAATATATTTAATCCATCTCACACATCAGTTTTCTTCCATATTACTTTTTCTAATATTCAAGTCCAACAAATTTCATTTGAAATTATTCAGAGTCAGCAACAGAAAAGTATCACTTAGAAAAAAATGGAATGAAATTAACTGAGGATTTTTCCCTTATTCCTGTTAAACAAGTGGCAACATGGCTATGCTTTCTTTCTCAAAAATACCCAGCCTTCTAAGTCAGTCAGAAAATCTTGCAGAAGCCAAATACAGAGGATATGAGCCACTATACTGAGTCACAAAAGGAGGTCCTTTGGGCAGTGCTCTGCCTTTATAGCAGTCAGTAGCCAGTGCTCAAACAAGGAGAAAAAGCCAACAACTACAACATTTTTCTCCTGCCCTTCCAGCCCTCAGAAAGCAGCACTTCATGGTCTTCTTAAGCAAAAGCTGCCTTTGGATACATCATGTTTACCATGTTTATCTGTGCTGAAGTTCTCCAGAGCTTTTTGAAGATGTTTATCTTTGAGAACCGTGTGTACAGCCAGGTGAAGGACAGGAGCAGGTTGATTGATCACCCTCCAACGTCAGTTCCTGGGTTTTTTCTTCATCCTATTACACTCAAGTGAATTGCATGATGCCCATACACACCACTATTAAATACCAAGGAGGAGCCTGCCTAATTCTAGAAAGGGCAAGTTTGTTTAGTTCTTTTCCTTGGTCTATTTTGGTCCACATGAAAATAGATCTAACATCACTGGTGCTTGGCTTACAGCCTCCCTAACAATTTCTCATGGTTACAGATATGGGACACAAGAAAAAGAAAAAGAAAGAAAATCTGAGCATTTAGAGAGCTAGATCCTTAAAGCTAAAATAAAATAAAACTCCCTATGCAGCTTCCATATGACTTATGGGACCTAAATAATTTATCTCTTCTTAATTTTTGCCTGAACTTCTGTGTCCTTTGTATGTTTTACAGGAAATCATGATCCAAACACTGATTTGTTTTTTCCATTGGTTATTTCAGGTTTGATATTTTGTTTTTTTCTCTGGTGTTTTTTGTCTTCTTGAAGACTACTTCAGGGTTCAGCAAAGTTTCTAAGCTGAAGGAATAAAGCTAGACTGCAAAGCAGGTACCTGGATGTTCCTTCTGGTTGCAGTCTCACTTGCTGACATCCTTTCCCAGGAATAAATCTTGAGGTGAGCTGATCACAGTCAGCCAAAAATTTGTTTTATGAGCTATCCCTCCTTGTCCATGCCTTAGGAGTGATGGTTTTAAGAGAGGAAGTCACGGTTGTAATTAAACCAACCAGACCACAATGATACATCCAGAGGAAACACAACTTCATAGTGCATATCCCTGTTCCCAGGGATCATTATTGGGGCTTCTAAAAATGTATGGTTATGTGGATCCCTCTTTTAACCAAATAAGTACAAGAATGCTGGTCCTGTGCACGTCCTTCTCATCACCTGAAGTGTGGAAAGCTGGGCAATTACAAAGTGACCCAAATGGCTCCACAGAGAACTATAATCTCAGATTAAGTCCATTTAGGAAGCCTGATACCAAATATCCAACTGCAGCACGGTAAAACCAAAATTCCCTACCGACTATCTCTGCTCATAAAAGTGATTTAGATTGGTTCTCCCTCTACATGAGTTCTCTGCTGGCTGTCTGAAACAATTAACAGAGTAAATAATAGATTGCAATGTTTTTCTTTCCATCCAGGTTTGTGCTTTATATGAGTGAACAGTTAAAACATACATCTTAAAATGTAAAATCTCAGAACCTCAGAATTCCCTTAGCTGCCGAGTAAAAAGGAACCAGAAAAGCTCATTTGCAGGGAACAGCAACAAAAGTCTTGTCATTGCTGCTGGAGATGCTCAGTTCAGGGTAGGGACTGCAAACTGAACCCTTCATATCCTCAGCTCCTGTGTGCCCATCCTATCTGACCTTATTACTTCAATGTTTTTAATTTTTCAAGGAGGAAAAAAAATGAGAAAGAGACCTAGACCATGGACTTCTCCTATGTTTCAGCCTGTAATTTAGGAAATCCTGCTAAGGATACAGCATCTCTGACTTCTCTACATATGTACAGTATCACCCAGATCCCACAGCAACGTACAGATTCACCATGTGTTTGCTCATGGCTTCTTCAGGAATTTAGCAGACGAATTCATGCTAGGCTAAACCCCTAAAAGCATATATAGATGGGTTGATACATCAGTTAAACCTCAAAGGGCAAACAGCAGAGGCTGTTCTCCCCTCCAGAAGCTGTTGCAAGAAATGCAGCATCATATTCTTTTGGACATGAGGATCTCCTCACAGCTGGCACAGTCTTGCTGCAGGGGGGAGATCCCAAAGTGGGTGACTGCCTTTTAGTTCTGAGAAGAGCACAGGAGGTGGATGCAGGAGACTCAGACATAGACATGGACATAATTGTACTCTATTTTCTTTCTGTTTGAAAACCAGAGGCTTCCATCACCTAGGAAAGAATATGAAAAAATGTGGGCACATCCCTGTCACACAAAGTCTTCACCATCATGAAATCTCCAGGGTCTTTATTCTTTGACAAACGGCCTAGTAAACACATTTCATCAATTGGCCTTTTATCAATTTTTCTTGTAAAAAAAGCTGAATCTTACTTTGGAGCAAGATAAATGTGAAATGCAAGTTAGGTAGATTTCTGCTTGTTAAACTTGAGTCCTAGGAGAGAGGGGGGAAATGCAAGAAGGAAGATCTGTGTCAGAGCAAAGATTAATATCTTGCATGTGAATATGTCAGATGCTTGAGAATCTAAACTCAGAACTACCAAGTTTCCAGTCATGTCATCAGTGTTGGCTCTGGAGTAAAAATTAGTGATTTTTCCATTAAATCCTATTGATCTATTTCTCCAATAAGAAGCCTCTTCACCTAAATCACCAGCTTATTGTGCCTCTGATTGTTTAAGAGGATGGCCTGGGAGCCATTGAAGAGTCGCTTAAAGAGCTATTTGTCCACCACACCTAGACAAGTTGTGTTTCCATCTGAAGCTTTGCTCTGTGAATTAAATCTTTAAACATAGAGTGGTCTTTGTTTGCAAAATTAAAATAATATGTATATGTGTTTTACATGTTCACAGACTTTTTCAGGAAGATTGCCAAATCACTCTGCTGTTCAGCTATTCAGCTATCTGTTGATATGCAAAGGGAATAGTAACTGATGAAATCCACATTCACTAGTTACAGCTTTCTAAATGGGATACAGGTACATGATGTTGTAGCATCAATAGGTGTAAATAGGATTTGGCTGTTTATCTGTACCCTGACAGGTGGCTCACTCAAGGCCTAAAATAGAATATACTTTGTTTTCCTAACTCCTTTCTGAGGGAAAACAAATTAGCACTTCTGCCAGCTCAAGTAGCAAGATTTTTGCTTTGACCTGTGAGGTCCTGGTCCGTTCTCTGGCAGCCAGTGATGCTCACAGGGTATTATGAATATGAAAAATAAATGATCAGACAATCCTGGTAGCAGGTAGAGTTCACTGTTTCTGCACTTTCTCATAGGAGGTACTTCACTGTTTGGTAATGAGTCCCTTCCAGAAAATGTCCCTGAGCATTTGGAAGGAGAAAGCAGCTAAAATGAAATATGGTCTGAGAGACAGTACTCCAAAACCAGCACACACATCCCTTACAATGCCCTTCTTTCTGGCAGCATTACCACAAAACTCTGGAAAAGAACAATTTTCTGGTTATCCTCCACTTAGCAAGCAACAAACACAGTCCCATGTATATTTTGTATTTTGGGAGAAACTGATATCGTAGCCTTAGAAAACTGACATTACAGAAAATAGAAATAATCCCCTCTACTTTAAACCTTCTATCCCAAGATGTCTGAACTACATTATATTATTTTACTATCTAAAAATGTTTAAAAGTGTTTCAAGCATTCCAGTGAGCAACTAGAAATAGATATTTCCTTCCCAAATTATCTAACGTCTACGTCCCAAATATAGCATAAAAAGCAGCCAGGTGATAGGAAAAAAATAAGGAAAGGAACCAAAAACTGTCTTCTTTATTCCAGAGAGGAATATGTTCAGAAGCTTTCAGATTTGAGAGAGAAAGATTCCACATCTTCCTTTCAAAGTAACTTGGTTTTTTGATATTTAAAAATTCTTACATCCTACAAGGTTTTAAGAGTCAGCACTGATATGAAATTGTGAAGAAAAACTTCCATTTGTCCCTAAAAAACTTACTTCTCAAATCTTTCACAAAGAGTTTTCCATTTCAAACCAGAATTAACAAACCTCTGAAACTTTCTCTTCTCTGCCTGATATCACAATGTAAAATCTGCTCTCTTTCAAGCAGACAAGTAGAGCATTTCTCCAAGGGGAACTGCAGCTCTTCCACACCTAAGAGTCGGGGCCACCAAGAGTACCAGAGCCCAACACAGAAAGAGGGAGAATGTTCAAATGCCTCACTTTTCCCACTGTTCAGCTTGTCCTAGATTGCTGTGCGGTTTTTCATTAGGCTTCCAAGTTTGGAGAATTTTATTATTGTTATAAACTATGCTTGTTAAGTGGATTTTCTAATCCTTTCATGCCAGACGTTTGGCCAAATTCAAGCATAGAATCAGTTTGATATCTGACACACAGTCTCATGGGAACCATATCCTGCCACTGACACAGGAATAGATCTTGTCATCAGATAGATCCATTCCTCCTCTATGCTTTTACCAGAGCTACCTGTTTTTAATAATGATGATAATTGGGGAAAACATCTCTGTTACCTCACCATGTGACCAAAGTTCGAGAGAACAAGCCACATGCTGCAAACATTTCTTGGAATTGTGGACTACTGTTCTATTCAGCATCCAGCTGGAGGTTGATATTCCCAAATACTCAGGAGTGTAGGTCAGCAAATGCCTGTCTTTCATCTAGAAAATCTGATTCCTAAGTCAACAAGGCCAGGCAGAATTCCTGACCATCTCTCTGCCATGTGTGGCTTTAGAATTCAGATGTCTGAGAGGCATCTTCAGGTCGATGAGGGGGTTAATTAGTATGACAGAACCATCACAGCTGAATGCAGAAGGTATTAATTACTCTGATTTTAGCCTATTTAGTAATATTGCCAGCAAGTTTTGTAATGAATCTTCTATGTTACTGGGGACACAAAGGAGTCAGCTGATCCCAATATTAACCAAGCCTTAATATTTTTTGAACTGACTGTCTCCAGAACAATGACAAGATTATTCAGCTCATTTAACAGAAAGCAACGACATCAACACCATTCCAAGAGAATCCAGAACTGTCCAGGACAGAACCACACAGCAGCTTGCAAATTTCTAACCGACTGCTATTGAAATTCAGAAATGTTCTGTTTCCTAAATTATGACTCAGGGAAGGTCATGATTTAGCATCTGTCCTATTTCTGATCCTCTCTTGGCACTGCCTAGACTCACACTCAGGCAGCATCTCCATGGAGCCTGTTTTCCTTTCAGTCACGTGCAAAGGAACAACAGGAACTTGGGATAGTATTATTGTTATTTCTGCATTCTTCTGCAACTCAATCTTCTTCCTATCTCCAAAGCTCTTTATAAAACAATGGATTTTCCAGTACATTAGGACTTGCCACCAGCCCAAGGATTTTCACTGCTCCTGGCAGCCCGCTGCATTGGCAGATTTCCCTCTGCATCCTCGACCTGCTGCTGATTGATCCCCGTAATCCAATCCATTTCAACAAGCCACTTCAGTGCCAATAAAAACAAGGGGCTTTGCTGATTTCTGGTTTCAGCTGCAGCTGTTGGAGCCACAAATCTAAAAAGAAATATTTGAAGTCTATTTGTAAAAAAATCTACTAGTAAAAAAATAAAAGATCCATTGCTTTTATTTAATTTAAATTTTATTTAAGCTCAGGAGGAAAGTAATTACTGCTTCTTTTTATGCATTATACTTTCTTTCTTACTTATCCCTGTATACCTCTCTTGGTGTGATCATAGTGATCCTTTCAGCAAATAGGTGAGGAAATGTTATGACTGAACTCCCCCAGGGCTTTGGTAAATGTAAGAATCAACAGTTTGTATAACATGGGTGCTGCCAACATTTAATAGACTTTAAATCTTTGATTTAGAAGAGACTGTTCTAATCTGCCCTTTCTACAAACACCAGCCAAATAAAAATCTCATGTCATTCAAGATTTCTTGCACTATAATTATAATTTTTATCTGAATTGAGAGAAAAAAAACCCAAAACATTGCAATTCTAGCACCCATACACCAAGTTAGAGACAATTCCCAATGCTTTCAGATACATTATTCTGGTTCTGCAATTGCCTGCAAAACTGAAGTTCTCCATTTTATTTTTAGACTGAATATGACAAGTTACAGCTTCCAGTCATGGAATCTAATAAGGGGTTTTGATGATGTGTTTGCTGTAGAGTAAAGCAGTTATTCCATGTTGTTAATAAACAAGAAAGTTTAGATAGTTTATAGATCAAATAATCTATTTTGGGAAAATAAATGTTGGCTCAGAGAAGAGCCAACCCTTTCTCTCCCCTTTGCAAAGAATGTTCTCTTGATTCAGACCAGTATGGTTCTTCTCATACCTTTTCCGTCCTTCTATGCCTGCATTTCTGCTATTAATATTTGTGACTTCACTGGTTTGTCTAAGGTTGCTGACTCAAATAAGGACTGGGATGGGATCTCCCAAAGCAGCAGTCATCCTTTGAAGACAACATATTCCACAACCACTTTTAGCATGGTAAGTCATAAAAAGAAAACTATCATAGGCTGATCTTTCCTAAAAATAGTAGTGCAGAGAAATCTGCAATGGACAATTGAAAACTATGGAAAAATTTGTTCAAGCTCTAAATTTTTTTAAATTATTTATGGATTACTTGGGTTCACTGCAGTAGTTAGTGGCTTTTGGGTAATGGTTTTGCTGTCCTTTTGTTTACAGCTGTTGTCTGCAATAGCTAATTTTACTAGGAAGGGCAAGGAGGCAGTAGAAATAGAAAGTATGGGCCAGAGAACTGTACTGGGAAAACTATGAGAGCCAGCAATTTTTTTTTCATTGAGCCTTATATGCTACATTTGGCACAGCATTGGTTTAATGAAATTTTATTGATTCCAAGGCAAGCTTCCAATGGAATTCTGCCCAGATTCCTGGGGGTCTCTGCAGAGGCTGGAGACCTTCAGTGTGCTGATCCTTGGCTGTAGCCTTTCTGTTAATGGGTCTGTCCTGCAGACAGGGGATCAGGAGAGCCCCAAAGAAGCTGCTCTGTAAAATGAGACATCTCTCAGCTATTGCAGACAACTGCTGCTGCCATTTGCTCAGAAAAAAAAAAAAAAAAAAGATATGGTAATTTCCCAAAGCACTTGAGGGACTAGGGAATTTCTGGGGTATTAAGAATTAAAAGGTGAATAGTTTCAGTTCCAATTTATCCAAATATTTGGGGATAGAAGGGGTAAAAATGAAATCCTTACTATTTGAAAAGCCCTGTCCCTTGACATCAGCATAGTTCAGAGAAATAATAACCCAAAGTATGAAAATGTATTTGTTTGGGAAAAGATATAAAATGGAGAGCTGGTCACCTAAAGACAAAAAGGACCATCTCAGACAGTTTTCTTACAAAGGAGAGGATGTTTAGCAATTTGCAGTGAGGAGAAATGGAGCCATCCATATCGGACCAGAAGAGAAGGATATAATATTGCCTACTCAAGTTCACAGCCAAGAAGGTCTTTTAAACCATTGGGAAGCTTTCAAAAGAACACCTGTATCAGTAAAACAGTTAGTTTACATTCTTGAATTACACTCAGTAGATGCCAGCTGTACCCACTCATGAACAGAAATTCATTGTAGAGATCTCAGGTTCCCCAGAGAAATTATCACCAATGGCCACGTGCTCTCAAAGCCAGAAACTGCTAAGCAAGTTCTGTTGTTTTTAAAAACTAAAAACTCCCAAGGGCCCAGCCTGAGGGGTTGGGGCATTGTTTTCTGTTTGCATCTTTGGGATCTACCCAAGACTTAGTTCCCTCTGTCCATAAAATGAATGTTTATTGGGTGGGGGAAGGAACTCATCAGGTCACCCTGACCTCAGCTACACAAGATTTCCTCTCTTATAGTATATCAAGAATTCATTTCTGTAACCCCCTTCTGAAGCAAGATTAGTGTAATCAGAATGGGAAGAGCAGTGCATAACTAGAATAATGGAAATAACCTTTAATTTAATTGAATATCTTCTCTTTTAGAGAGATTTAGGATAGGGAACAAGCCTTTGAACAGACATGGCAGCATTATGGTTATGCAATGTAGTTTTATTGTAGCACTTCCACTAATTTTCATTTCTCTAATGATATCTTCTCCATGTTGGGCTCAGAGGGACTTCTTTCTGCAGGACTCATGAAGTTTGATATAAAAACATGAGTTCAATTTCTTGGAGGATTGCTCTTCTCCTAAATTGAATTTTTCTCCTTGTGAAGAGTTTAACCCAACAGACAGTTAAGGGAGAATATGCTACGGGGGAGAAAGTCACCACAGCATGTCCTCATCACTTAACATGTAATTCTCAGTTCAGATACATTTTATCATTAGCTGAGAGACAAATTAAGGCTTACCCTTGTCCCCCACCTCGTGTGTAAAGAAAAATGTTTTCATGAGATTTTTCACCCAAGCTGACAGAGCATGTTTTCCTGCTAAAGGATATTCAAATATTCTTTGCCCTGTTTCTAAGCCTCACAGGAAAAATAAACCAACACAACAACTAAACACAACCACTACCACACAGTGCAGATCCAGCTAAACCCCCCACCTATTACAGTAAACAGCCACAATGAAGCAGATCTCCAAAAGATTTTGCTTCCCACATTTACTGGAGCCCATAGGACCACTCCATCAGAAAGCAGAGAACCAAAAGGGTTGAGTAACATCCAATAAGAAAACACGTTAAGTCTTCAAAGCACTGAGAGCTGGGAAGGGAAATCAGCTGAAAGGGGATGTTCTTGGGCAGCCCTGTGTCACACAGCTCCCAGAGCAGGGTCAGCAGCCCAGAGCACCAGCCACACCTACTCTGAACTCACATTTCCTTCATTCTCAGATGGGGTCAACTCCCCCCACCTCTGTGACCTTGCAATCTTGTTTTTACCTTGTCTGTGCTTCTTTAAACCCAAGAAGCTCTTTAAACAGCTGCCAATTCTGCATCAGATGAGGGGTAGTTAAGCCAAGCTGAACCTGGAGCAGTGAAACTGCCACATGGGCACAACCACTTTGTCCTGCCAGATTTTCAAAGGCAGCACTGGCTTGCAGAGCTTGAGAGAAAGGGCTGTGTTCCCAAGGCTGATTCAGCAGAGCTGCAGGTTGGGTGGGCCAGGCAGCAGGAAGACAGAAATGTCAGACAAAACACTGAGTGCTCTTCTGTGCCTGCACACCGGATTCTGCCCAGATTCAGGGCAGAGATGGATCCACTACTCTGAAGAACTGAAGATCTGAAGAAACCCAGTACATTTCAGATCAGGAAGGGGAATGCGTCACTCTTAAATAATTTCTTTAATACCATTGCTCTGGCACAGCCAGCTCCTAGCTGGTGTGGATTCAAAGAAAGCCAACTTTGATGGGAACCACCTGAAAGTCTCTAAATGTTTCAGACCATTGCCTAGTGCAAACTGCAGGCCACAGTGAAATTCGGCTTACAGTGGGGCTTATGCAGAGGTGGAGAATTAACCTGGGAGAGATGCACCAGTTAGGCTGGAGATGTTCATTAATCATATCAGTCTGTACCAAAAACAAACAAGTTGCCTTTAGACACTGTCCTTATAGATGTGATAGATGAGAATAATTAATAAAAGCAGGTGGTTTAGGCATAGACTCAAGGCCTCTACTGTTAGAGCACCACTGTCTTCAAGAGAGTTTCTTTAACCCTTGAGATGGAGAAATATGTTTTCTTTTTCTTTCCAGTGAAAATTACATTAGAACACAATTCCATCACTGTTCTGCTGTTACAAAACATGAAGGTTTGTGCTCAGTATTTGGTCCGGATGCTATAGGGAAAGCTCACAAACACTGGTGTAGAAGTTGTTACAAAGCTGACAGTGTTACTGCAGTTCTGGGCCTACAGTAATATTTCCAAAGAGAGGACTGACAATGCAGTATGACCCCTCAGAAAGGCAGAAAGTCCAATAGACTTCCTAATTCCTGGTTCAGTGCAGCCTGTGATTTCCATGTTGCCTGGCCATCCCACTTCTTTTCCTCCTGAAACTCACATTTTCACCTCTGCCTTTCTTACTTTGCATGTTTTCTTCCTTCATAGTAATTTTTCCCTCATCTTGTGTTGTTTCCTGTAGGTAATGAGCAATGCATAATCCCCCAAACCAGATCCCACTGTGGTGCAAAGTCAGCATCATGCTTAGCCTCTTGATGGATTAATTAGTCTGATCCAATCAGATCACTTATTAAAATTCCAGTGCTATACTCAGTATATCTATGTAATGTTGCTTTGTACGGTATGGGTACATTTAATGAGATCAAAACATTTGGCCTCCTAAATCTGTGGCCGTGGTGGGGGTGAATTTCATTCATCTGCCACCTTCCAGAAGTTAATATCTTTCATAGCCTCAAATTTCAGTTGAAAAGCAAGACCAGAATCTGCTTAGGGGAAATTGCTTGAAAAGTGGCAAGGAGAAGGGATGGGGCACAAGAGAAGAGAGCAGGATCACAAGATGGAGTAGGTTTAGGTATTGCTGCCCATGTTGAAAATGACAACATAATGTGTGTCATGTAATTCAGAAATGAGGCCATTTCTTGAAAATCAGAAGCTAATTTATGCGGTCCTACACTGCAAAAATCAATCTTCCACCTTTCCTTGAAAAAAAATCCCCACTTGCTATGATTTATGGCAGAGGAAGAGAATCTTAGATTTTCTTTGACTTTGTGCAGTACTCCTTCCACATGTCTAATGTACTGCCTGCAGCCCTGCCTCTTGTGGAAGTTGAGTGTGTGTCAGCACTGTCCTAACAGACTTGGAGAGACTGATGAGTTTTTCTCATGTTATCAGTTTTTTCATTTTTTAATTGCTATTTCTTGTTTTCCTCTTTTAATCCATTTATTGCATTTGCTCTTTCCATCTGTGTGCAGTTTAATTTGAATTGATTTAAGATGCTTGAACACTTTTTGATGATAAATACGTCTAGTGAAATACCCAGGAAGAATGACTTAGCTTTGTGGCAGGAGCTATGAATGTTCTGAGTTTGACCCCAAGGGCAAGAATAAAGTCTTTAATTGTAGTCAATTGCATCCTTGATCTTTCCACTGTGCTGGCCCACAAAAGGGCAAATGATGACAACTCTGATGATTTTTTCACTGTAAATAAGCCCATATTTGTGGACATCTATAAAGTATTCATTCATTGCCATGTTGTCAAGATCAAATCACACAGACCAGCAGGATCTGTAATATAGGTGCAGGAATGGCCTTCCAGTAGCACTAATAAAAGTAACATTTTGCAAATCCTCCCTGTGAGTCTGAAAGCAGACACGTAATCACTGCTGGTCACTCCCAATCTGGAATGGGTTTGACCTGCTGACCTCGGGGTGAAAGGCTTTGTACTGCATTACCATTCCCAAGGGCTCTCTGGCTCTCTCTGAGGTTGCTTTTTTTATTATTTTGTAGTTAACCTCAAGACAGCATCACCAACAATGGATAACATCTGCAAAACACTGCCTATCTGAACATTTTCTTGCTTTGCAACTAATCATTGGCACTCAATGAATCTGAAGGTTAAAAGAAGTTGCATGTCCAAATACTTACTGCAGAAACAGTGAAATCAGAATGGGGCGGGGGGGAATCCTTAATAGCTCCTTCCTGACACTGGTGTATTTTTTCATTTATTCATATGGTCTTGACATTTCATTTAAAGTAATGGAAGATGTAATGATTTGGGGGGAATCATTCAAATTTTTCCATTTAGCAAGAGAGAACCCATCAGCCAACTACCCTCAAAAAATAGATGGACATCAAGAAAGTTTTCATTACTTCTGGGTTCTGTCTTTTACCACTCATTCAGCTGTTCAGGTGCTTCACTCATCCATGCTGATGCCATCCCCCGTAGAAACCTGACGTATAAAATACTGCCCAACCTTACAGAAGTCTTAACCACACACTAAAAACAACTGCAGAATGCAACAGAACTACCCTTTACACATCAACCACTTTCTGTCACTGGCAAACAATATTCAAACACTCCCCTGCATTCTGCCAGGAGGATATGACCTCACTGGGGAGTTAGCCACAGCAGGAATCCACTTTCAGTGACACCAGGAGGACCATCCAGGACTTACATGGATCTCCACACACAGCAGACCTGATCCCTGGAAGCCATTATTTTCCCCTGCTAACAATGAGTCTTTATGAATTCTGATTATTTGGGAAGCTCTGCTTATGTATCTTTGTATACAAATGGCAAATCAGCACTTAATGAGCATGAAGTGATTTCACATTGAACTGTCCATCTCATAAGCATCAACATGTCCAAGAAAGGAAACTCATTTGTTTATTCCCAGCAGTACTTTGGGATACAGCCTTCAAAAGCAGTGGGAATTAGACATGAGGAAGCAGCAAGATATTTTCCCAATTACATATTCACCCATCAATCATAGTTCTCTTTGAAACCTGGCTACTGGCCACTGGTCCCTGCTGGGAAAATGCTAGAAATGCAAGAAAAGGGGACATTTTTCCTTTTGTGCCAAATTTCAGTGTAGAGTTAACTTGAAGCTGTAAGTAGCACAGCCCAGCTCCTCTCTGGCAGATCTCTGAGAGGAGATCCTTTGTGGAATTTCACAGCTGGATCTCAGCATCTCAGCCTGCTCCATAGTTTGACATTTTGGACATGTTTCACCATTGTTTCCCCAAATTTTCATCTCCAACTTTATTAAATGAATACATTTAAAAGAAATCCTGTGCTTTGGAGATTGTGTTCTGGTAAATTTCTTCTTCCCATTACAACCAAGGATGCCAAGAAACAGAGACTGAGGCTGAGCACATTGCTATAGATATGGTATAGAAGAACAAAATAAATTTAGAGAAAACTCCAGCTGATTAAGCCAGCTGGCATTTTCAGCTCCATATTTCTAGGACTTCATAAAACAGTCTGGTTCTTTTGGAGAAGAAGCTGACTCTGGGGTGGTCATTTTTTTGTGGTAGCAAAGGCAAAAGCAAATATCACTACCTCTTGGGTGAATGAAACTGCTCCAAGGGACACAAAGCCAAGAGTACTGTGGGGAGGCTTGGTGTATGCCCAAGCTCTGATCTCCTTTTTGTCACTGAGGAACCAGGAGGAGACCAGGCCACAAGTCATATGGGAAAATATGACCCCAGGAAGCAGTAAAACCAAAATAGTCAAGACAGAAGAATGCTTCTGTGGAAATAAGGAATACACAATGTGAGGATGACAACTTCTAAAATGGCCCCAAACCAACACTTTAGAACAGCCAGATGTTGAGTCTGCAGGCAGAGAATTTCTCTAGGGTAAGTCTAACTCATAGGCAGAGAGATTTTCCCCTAAATTCCTTGCTTTGCTGTTCTATTTTGAAAGTTTATTCTGTCTGACAATGTCTCTTTCTGCACTTACTTGTCACTCAGACACAATGACTTCGGAGCAGGTGGATTTCCACGCTCCCTATTTGTCATTCAGACATCCACATGGTGCTGGGCTCAGTCGTGAATCTGGCAAGGGGAAGCATTTTGAGGGAAGATTGAAAGCCAGCCTTGAAAATCCCTCTGTGATATGACAGATATTGATCATTCATGATCCAAACAATTTTCCACTAATGGCAAACACAAGGTATTCTCTGTATTCCTTCCCATATCATCATCATGTAGACATAAGGAACTCTGAAAATCAATTCCTAGGCTTTCTGGAAAAAGAATAATAATAATAAAAAAAAAGGAAATAAAGAAGTTGGCATTCAAGTTGATTGTGCTCTCTTCAAAGTCCTGGACCAGCTCTGACCATCTCCTGAAAAATTTGCACTCTCTCAGTGGAATGGAATTTCCCAATATGCCATGGTCATTTTGGCACCCGCTTCTCTGCTGCAGCTATAAATCTCCTGAAGGTCACAGGACACTGTAAAAGGAGAAAAAGTTACCCAAGTGTTCTTGGACTGGGCCTGGAGATGAGGAGAGGGACAGAAATGTATGTCTCATCCAAAGAAAACTCTGCCTGACTTTAGACTGCTAATAGCTCAGTGGGAATGTCTGTTTAACTGTGCGCATCCTTCAGAGGTTTCTGGGATGTAACCTGTTAGACCCTCACCTAGAACAGATTTCCTCAGCTTTTGAAGGCTTGCTTTTCTGCAGGGTGTCTGCCAAGCAAAAGAAATGAACATTAGGGAGCAAAGAAACCCAGTGACAGCTGTGCATCAGGTCCCAATTAAGACATCAAACTAAACCCTTCAGCCCTAGTTCTCAAACATCCTTGTATATAATATTTCCCATGAGGCTGGAATTCTTCTGCGAGGTTTTTGCTGGCTTTAATGCATAGCATCAGTGTTCAGTAAGCTCTCAGGGCATTCATGCTGCTGTGTGAGACAGCAGGGTATGTTTTTTCACCCCCACACCTCCAAATAAAAGATAAGGGCATGTCCTGTGTTACGACATGACTTGACTTGGACCAAGGGAGCAGTTCCCAACTGTTTGGCGTGATGCTGCACTTGAATTTGCCACGGAGTCATGCTGGTTCTGAGCACTGCAATGTCCTAAATCCTAAATCTTGCCCCTAATTTTCTAGTAGTCATTTAGTGCATTGCACATGCAATCAAAAGGAAATTCAACTGCCAGGATTTCTCTCCCCTAAGAATGGGTGGAGAGGGCAGTTCATTGTATGAGGGGATGAGAAGCCTGTGAGGTAGAAATTCACCTGCTGTGGCTTTGAGTGACAACAACCTGATTATGTTTAAGACCCTTCCTGTACAATTCCTTTGTGAGCCCCAGTGCACTTGGGCCCCGATAATCTCTTCAGTTCAAAGATGAAATTTATAGGTCAAGACCTCTCCATCGTGGCACCTGATTTCAGCTCAGGTTCCAAGGAATGTTTTGCCCTGATGTCACTGCAAGTCCCATCTGTACATGCCCTGCATTATTGCAGAAAATCTTGTATTCCCTACAATTTTTTTGCAGTCTCTTGGAAACACAGTCATAGAACCACTGCAGTCTCACCACGGGTGCAAAGTGCCTGTCCTACTAGCAGAGTGAAATCATACATTGCTCCCTGCTGAGAGGACCTCAGTCACCCAGCTGTCCTCACCAAAAATTAACTGAATAATCCTGCAGATCACTTAAAATTCCCCTCGCTGTACTTACAAGACAGCCCTGCTGTGAATGGGAGCAGCATGCCCAGAGTCATCTCCCACTGCTCCACAACATAAAACAGATTTGGTTTGAAAATAACAGCAGTAGGAAGATCTATGCTGCCAAATAGCTGAGCTCCCTGGTTTATGGTCAGATCCTGATTCTTCAGTTGTCTGTGGTGCTTTCCTTTGGATCCCTTTGGGACTGGACTAGCTAATTCCTTCAGAAAAATCCCAGTGCATCTCTAGAAGCAGCTTGTTGCAGCAACCCCTGCATTCAGAAAGCTGGAGCATGCTATCCAGCCCCCTGAACACTTTCCAGGGAAACCTTTCACTCATTCCAAGCCCCAAGATGAAACATCCTTAATGAAAAAAACATGGTGACTGTTACAGGGTACCATACAATCTGTAGCTTTTTTCATGCAAAACTACTCGAAATAAGCAAATCAATTATTGCATCTCAAAGTTATTGAGATGTTACATGTGGCTCAGAAGGGACCAAGAAATTATTGTGAAGCACTGGACAAGGCCCATTGACTTTGGAGAAGGATAGATTTCAGCTTGGTGGATGCAAACCACTTTTCTCTCTGCAGTGCCAGGAGTCAGTCTTTGGAGTGAAAGCTTTTAGAAGCAGAGATGTAACTGAAGAAAAGCCTAGTAGGACCATGATTCCACCCATCTTGATGTCCACTACCAGGTTTCCTGTAAAAATACTTCTGATAGAGAACAGATACAAGTTCACCATTGCATCCTACAGGATGTTTAACCTGGCAGTATGCCAGCTTTGAGAAAACAGACAAAGCCTGAATCACAATAATGTTAGGTAGGGTCTAACCTGATTTGTCAGTTCCACTTCATCACAGCATCTGCTTGGACAAAATCTTTTCTCTGGCTTGTTCCATTTGGAGACCGTAGGTGAAAGAACTTGGTTTTAAAACCTGGAATTCAGTGAAAGTACTGGAGCCACATAAGTCTCTGCATAAGTTTCTGCATGTTTTCTAGGACCAATAAGCCAAATAGCCAAACATAATGTGCATAATTCCCTTGCCATTACCAAAAAGGCATTGAAAAGCTTTCCTGGAGAAAGTTAGATATCCAAAGCAGGAGATGACAGGGCAAAATGGCTCATTCAGAACCAGACTACGGTTGTGAAAGACAAAAGTTGTATGAAAACCTGCACAGTGTTGTAGCCAAAATAAGGAAGACCCACCAGGATTTGGTGTAGATTTATGTTGAGAGGAGGTCTTAGCACTCCTGGTTTCTGGCTGCAAATTGAAGCGTCGACAGTTGGAATTAACTTTTAAATACAAGCATGATAGCAAAATGTGATCTCTGGGCATAATTGTTCTCCATAATACAAACATGTATTTCTAGGAGCAGCAGAACTAGTGAAGACTGGTTTCCTACAGATGAACATCTAAGGCTAAATGTCTTTGCTGTCTAACAAGAGTAATTTTGTGCTGTAAATTGTCTGATGTTATGCAGCCTCTGATTTCCATGACATTTCTAGCAGCTTGATATTTTTGGAAAGAGCACTCCACTGTTATACTTGTGGTTAAAATAAATCAGCAGATTTTAACACTGTTGGGGCAGGCAGGGGGCGGGAGGGGATGACAGAGAAAAACAGACATATGGAGCATGTAATGTCATATTTCTCACTCAGGAAACCAATCTGAAAAGATAAAGATGGCAGAGCCCTACCACATTCTGCTGCAGTGGAGTTTTAATTGGTGGGATGAGTGTCAAGAAAATCCCCTTTCTGAAGAATTGCAAGAGCAAGAGCTTATTGCTCTGAGTCATCTTTACACAGCCCCTTAAACTACACAACAGGTAACACCTTTGTTGGAGGCAGACTAAGGAAAAGATGAATTACCTCTTAAAATGCAAGTCAGATGATGAGGATAAAGTTTTAAAGTGGATAATTCCCCTTTTCAACATGGGATTCAGGCAAAATTGGTGGTTCCGCGTATGATGTAAGGTTTACCCATCAAGTTACTTCCTGGGGTTAAATATATTACAGAATTGGAACAGTTAAGGGAAGGCCCCTGCATGTACTTTCATAATCTGATTTATATTCTTTTTTATCTCAGACTCCACCTCTTCAAGTTGTCTTTTGACAAACCTACTGAGAAGATAAAAAAGGAAAACAGGAATTGGAACATTCCCGAAATTGTCACCGCAAGACACACGTTAGTAATTTATCTGGCAATACCTTCCTAGGGAGTTCTTTGGTTTGGAGAGAAGAAAACAAAACAAAATCCACATCAAGCAGTACAAGTTTTATCAATAAGTTAACAGTAAGACATATATCAGAGGCTTGTAAACTGGTTTGATTAAAATAGGTTGTGACTTATAGTCCAAACTGAATTTGCATATAGTTTTCAAGGATTAAATTTCCCCAACTCAAGGAAAAAAAAGATCAGGGACAACAAATGATTCCTAGCATTGCAGAACATTTCTAAGAGAGATGTGAGCAGTAGTAATTGGTCAAGGAAAACAACAGCTCTGTAATCATATTGATAATATTTATTTCTTTACTTTCACATTTTATGGTATCTGTGTGTGAATGCTGGACATTCACATGACATTTAGGAGACCTTGCTGTAGGGTTCTGTCTGATTTTTAAGCTTCTTTTCTTTTAAGACTCTGGTCTGGGTGAGCTGCTGAGTCTCAGGGCCTCTTTTGAGCCCCCTTACAATGCAAATGTGGTTGTCGAGCTCTTCCTTCTTGCAGTTCAGCTGCTTACCCCCAAGCTCAGTCCTGACCCTGGAACTTCTTAAGCATTTTCTTTCCCTAATCAAAGGAGGGAGTTCAGCTCTGAAAAGAGCAAACTAACACAAAAAGGTTTCACACAGACTTTCTACACACTGGCACTTAAACCTCAAAACATAAAAAAGATTACACATTACTAGAAAGGCAAATCACCAGATTGTTTCATCTTTCCTTGGAAGTCCTTGGAAAAGTCAGACAGTGTGCAAGGGGACAGGGCTAGCAGCACGACAGCTGCTGGCTGTTTCATTTATCACCCATTTATCACCCAAATGATGCTTTGATCAGCCTCTGCAGGGACCACAGACTCCTGCTAGGAGATTTTATTTCCACAGAAACCATCATGTCAGTTCCCACGCTGTCCAGAGTTCCTGGGCAGCTCCAACCTCAGCGGTGTGGGATCACCCCCACGATTTGGTGCCAGCAGTGGATCACTTATGCCAATGTCATCCTGGTGCCAGTACCTGTGGGATCTGTACACCAAAAGGAGCAGAGGGAAAGCAAAGATCACGATCTGAGTCAACAGAAAACATGTGGACATGTGGATTGCACTTCTTCCAGACTTAACAGCATTGCTCCTGAGTGGAATCCCAATCTACTTCCAAATCATTTGCTAGGGAATGATTCAGACATAAATGGTCAGAGGCCTATTTCTGCAGGTGGGAGAAGAAAAGGAACGACCAACAGGAAATCAGGAGGGGGAAATGAGGTCACAAGGAGCTTCTGAGAACTCGTTGGTCCAGTCAGTGATTTCCCATCTTCCTGGGCCTGCTGTAGCTGTCAGTGTAACACTGCTAAAAGCACTGTCAAACACCCTTTGTGCTGTCACCTGAACTGGTCTGGGTCCAGTCTCAGAGCCCGTTCACTCCTTAACAGAAGGAGCAGGAAATAGGACTAAGGGTGAAGTAATGATTGATCTCTGGCTCTCTCTGACCTCTGGCTCAGAGCTAGGTGAGAATCTTCCAGGAAAATTCCTGGGACCGGCCCAGCTCATTTCTTAGACCAAAGAGGTCCAATTTGGAATCAACTTCTTTTTATAAGCCAAATGTGCTTGGTGAAAGGACCACCTTTTCCCTCTCTCAGAACATCCTGCCTCTGACTCCATGCCACTGCCACGCTACAAACGCTGCTGAACACATTCCAAAACATTCTCCCATCTTCTCTCCTCTTGGGAGAAGTTCCCAATTTTTTCAGCTTAACCTTGCTGGCTTGCTATTCCCCTGGAGAAACCTTGGGAAAACACAAACAATGCATGGCTTTTTGATGAGGTGAGATAACACTGGTTCCAAGGAGATTTCAGCAAAATGCCCCAGCTGTGTTTGACATCACTGAAGCCTGGGCAGAAAGTGTTCTGCACTGACTTCTAATGCTCCTTTTGGCTGATCTAGGCCTTATCCCATGCAGATGTCCATGAATTTGCCTATGCTATGAAGCACAATCCTTCAATTGCCTAAATGCATATTTACACAGTGTTCACAAATCTGTTATGCTGAAAAAGATCTATCCTTTAATTATCCAACACAGTCAACCACCTTCATTGGGATCCTGCCCAAGTTTATTTAAGAGGAGGAAAAAGTTACCATGAAAATTACCACAGGGTTGTTTTTTTCTTCTTTTTGCAATGAAACATTTTTGTATCAATGCATAAACCACAAGAATGATCATTACTTTAATAGTTTCCTGTGGGTGAGCCCTTTCAAGTTGAGCTGTCAGGAGGATGGGTGGGGAGCCCACTTGCAGGAGAAGTGAGAATAAGTCCCTTTCACAACACCCCCTGAGGCACACAAAGATCAGAATTACTCTGGGACAACTTGCTTCAACCTCTACATGTTGTGGGCAGGTCTCAGCCTTCAGCACTCAGTGGCATCAGCGTGCGCTGAGGAAAAGCCATTTTTTAGCAGGTTGACACCTCTGAAAAAGGGAAAATGATGTTCTGTGATCTCCAGGTGAGCAGAAAAACATTACACCTGGATTTGTGCTGTTGCCCTGAGTGCTGAATGCTTTGCATAACTTGCAGAAAGTGGTGTTATGTGGGCAATGAGGATATAGGAGAGAGCTGTAAAGTAATTGTTTTCTACATCTCTTTGGGATTCTTAGATGGAAGTTACATAACACACAATGTGAAGCCCTTGTAAAAAACAGATTTTTTTTCAGAAAAGAGGCTTTTGTTGGATTGGATGCACATTTAATCACTTTCTATATTGCAAATGTTAATTGAAGGCATGTAATTCGCAAAATGATAAATTTTTGGGGTCGAGGGAAGGAATTATACTGGTGAAATGGGATATTTACCCTTCATCCTCCAATGTGATAAACTACTCCCTTCTGATGAAGGCTTTGGATGCTTGTCAATGTGGCTAGCCAAGTCTCTTCCAGCAAGATCTTATTCTGGCTTTGCAAAGACTCTCATCTCCCAGATATCATAAACAGTTTCTAATCTTGTCTACAATTTGCAGCCATTTTTCATTGCAAAACCATATTTTTTTTAATATTTGCAAAAAAAGAAAATCGATTTTATTAAGTGTTCTTATTAAAAACCAGTGGGTGAATTTAGGGCATTGTGATTTTTAAAAAAAAAACTTCAAACATACATTTTAGCTTTGAAGATGTTTCAGCACTGGCACTGGTTCTTCTTTACCTCTGAGATTTTTACAGGGGATCTGGACAGAAATGAACATTTTCTCATGTTTTCTCATAAAAAACAAATGGTAAGTAAAATTCCAAGCCACTAGAAGCTGAGGTTCCTGATTTCCAAGTTGCTCATTTTCAGAGGTATGAGTGGAGCTGATGTTAGTGATCTGAAATCAAAGCCCACTTTTTCAGATGTCCACATGAACTAACCCATATTTTATAATACCACTGTGACAATAACATTGGCCCATTATAAATTACATTAACATCACACAAGTATGTTCAATCCACGCTGAAAAATAGATAGGGAAGGGGGAATGTTCATTAAAAATCAAAACAAAATAATGATTTAGAAGCTCCGACAAATCAGAATTTCTGATAAAAGGAGTGACCACATGGCAGAGAGAACATGATGTTATTGCAAGACAACCTCATGATTTGGTATTTCTAATTATTTGTGTGGGATCAGGAATTCATTTTGTGTTGTCTGGGGTGCCAGGATGCCACGATACTTTCTTGTGGTGTAGTTTCACAGGTGCTCTGTCTCTCTCTCCCCTCGTGCACATTGCCATGGTTGCTGAATCCTTCTTCAAAATATGCAGCATGTACAGAATAGTCTGTCCATCCCTGCTCCTCACATACAGAATGACCTTGAGTGAAAATTCCTGCACTGCTTTCACCACAGCTCCTCAAGGACTTAACAATGCTACAGAAAAAGTAAGTCATGGTGTAGTTATCAGCAGTTTAAAGAAGTTCTGAGACCCTTTGATGGAAGGATGACAACTGAACCTGCATTTGAAATAAATTTTCAAACGCCTTTTTGCTCATCCTTTTTTCTACTTCTCTGTTTTCTAAGCTATAAACAGGGCTTCCGTTTTGGTCTCTGTATTAAAAAGGAAAAATAAAAGGTCCTTTAGTAAAATCTCTTGTTGGCACCATAGCATCTTACTTTAATGAACAATGCAAATTTTAAATCACAGATCTTTACTCATTACTTAGATTAAGCATTACCACGATCAAATGTAATTTGAATTATTGCTGTAGAAATAGTTCTGTTCAGATTTGGCAAGAACAGGAACAGAGATCTGTATTGTTTCCATTCTATTAGACAGAATCTTTCAACCTTTTCCTTTCTCAAGACTCTGAATAATTTTCTAGTAAGGATGAAGAATACTCAAAACTTTCACACATGGGATCCTGTATCACACAATGTATCTGCTCCACGGGCTGAAGATCACTGACCTACATGGTCTTCCCTGCATCTCTGTATGTACAAGCCCCCAGAGCTGAAGGCAGCACCATGATAAGGAAGTGCTGGAAGTGCTCTTCTGTCTGATGGGTGAAAACTATGCTAGAGGCTGCTTTAGACCTCAAGAGTGCCTCAAAACCTGGAGGCTGCAAAGACAATTCATGGTTTATCAGTGGGTACTGCTGTATTGCTCCATTGCTGTTATGGGTAAGGTTTGGGATTTCAGAGGGGAGCACCATAGGGAAGGGAGCTTTCAGTGGCTGAACATACTGGGGTTTATTGTATTTGTTCTTCTCCTTTCAGGTCAGCAAAGCTGAGTTCTTTCGGGGAAATCCTGTCATCTGCAGAAAGGGAGACAAAACCAGATCTCCCTTTCTCTCACTCACCACAAAAGCATGGGAGACATGGTCCAATGCTCTGGCACTGGAGCAGGTACTGAACACTAATTAATTACAACATGATGGGGATTTGCCAAAAAAATCTGTTCCAATTAAAATCTTTCAACACAAATTTGCAAAGGAGCAATGATGATTACAATTGTACATTGGGTGGAGCTAAAAAACACGTTACCTGTGTCTGCTGAACATGACTATACAATTACTGACTTGCTGTAGTCCCAGTAAATAACTGAGATCATGTTGTGTCATGTGCTTTCTGAAGGGATGATGCAGATTGTTCCTGCTCTGAAGAAATGGGGTCTATACACATTTGACACTACAGTCTCCTCCTCTTCTTAGAGAGATCATCTTTCTGTTCTTGAGCAAGCAAACACACCCTCCTTTGCTATGCATTCAGTCCTGAGAGGGATTACGTGCCAAGTAGATTATGAAGTATAGGAATAGCAAAATCACACCAGAGAGCTGTGGCACACAGGTCTGGCAAGTTTAGGAGAGAGGTTGAGGTTTGTAATGGGGAATGGAAGGTCCCCTCCCATAGGAGTTCACACAGGTGACACTTAAAACACAAGGTCAAAGGCACTGCATCAAATTTTCTGCTGTATTGGCTGAATTTCTTCCCACATCATTTTGTTTTGTTGATTCTGTAAGTTGCCCAAGCATCTTGATATTTAAATTTCTAAAATCATGCATATCACATGTACTTCTCTTTCACTTATCTCCTGTCAGCATGGCAAGCCGAGCCACTGAGCAATTGAAGGAAAGGTGTCTCTAGATGATTTAAGGTGTTGAGAGTTCCAGGCCTCCATTTTAAGGACTCCTTTCTGAGTAGAGAAAGTCAGATTTTATGCAGAGTTGCAAACACGTTTATAGAATATCCTTAGTTGGAAGGGGCCCACAAGGATCATTGAAGTCCAACTCCCTGTTCCTGTTTCTCCCTCTCAGTGAGCCCCCAGTACATCTCAGATCTAACCTTCCTCCTCCAGAGGAGATCTTTGGCTGCCCCCAGCACACCCCAGCTCCCTGTCCTCACTCATATTTCTGTTGCTCTTCAAGAAACCCTGGGATAGGGCTTGAAAGAGTTCAAATGCTTCACCGTCAGCTGCAGTCCAGAAATTCACATTTTAGGATTATGAGCCTGCACTATTCCAGAGAGCAGCCTAACTCTCTGGCATGGAGTGGGGGATAAAACTATCATTGGCTTCCACAGAAGCTAAGTCAGGCCAAAGCAAGGAGAAAAGCACACTTGAACACTTCACCTGCAAGATCTTCTGGCCATCAGCAGTTTATGGCAGCACTTCATCCCTGTCTGGTCGCCGTGTGGGAGGCTGGGGTTGGAAATGGCTTTACTCTAACTCACTTTTTCCATATAGTTCCCCTAAAAACAGAGATCTATTACAGAACAAATGCGAGTTTTGAAGAACAGAAAAACCCAACCAAACAAACCCATGATGAGAAACAAAATATTGCACACATGAATCACGAGGTTAAAGAAACTTCCATATGAGCCTAAATAATGGGAAACATTCAGTTTAATTGAGGTATCTCCCTTATAGATACTGCAGGCAAACAGGGGTATCTGGTTATTGTTAGTGATGAGAAGAGGGTAGGAAGGGGCTGGGAGCCTCCAAGCACCTCCAGAAAGCATCCAAAAGACAGGATCTCTGCAACAGCCAGTTGCTCAGTGCGTGCTCTGCAGGCTGGACAGATGAGTATACACATAGTTTTCTCAAGCTTGGGCTCCTTCCAAGATAAAAAATTGAATCCACCTGAGTTAGGCAGACTCACAAATCACCTTATCTTGCATGACATGATGGACAGATGTTTTTCTGTTGCACTGAACTGCACAAATGGGACATGTTCTCCTCAGGTCAGGGTCCCAGGTTAACACATGGCACAAGGAGCTGCCTCCTTGCCTTTCTTGGGGGAAGACCAAAGGTGAAAAGGCCAGGCACTGTGGGCTTGCCAACAGGCAACCAGCCAGAAGGTCTCAAAAGTACTGACAGCATGGAGCCACCCCTAAAATATCCCTTGTGTTGTGTCATTTGGACTCTAAGGTACAGAAGCAGGGACGTGTCCATTGATAGATGTTCATGCAGCAAGGACTGACAGATGAAAACCAAAGTCTATCCTGCCATGAGACTGTACACAGACTACAAAAATACAGTATCCACTCCTTCCCCATTTCCTGTGATCGGAATTGCTGCATGTAAGAGCACTTTGGAGGCCAGATGAGCACAGCTGTGTTCACAGCAGTTGAGACAGAAGCTTGCACTGAGACATAACAAAGTTTGTAGTTGCTTTTGTGCCCATTTGTCAGCTCCCACCTGGACACTGCTCCCCAGCCTGTGGAGCACAAGGGGACAGCATTCCATCAGGATATCCTGCTGCAAGGATGTGTCCAACCCGGTCCCTACAGCCCAGCAGTGACTGTTGGGCATCCATTCCCCATTCCCCAACTAGCAAATTGCCTTCTAGAAGCTCAAAAATACACCCATCACAGTAAACCAGAAAGGCTTTACAGTAGTCATTTAGGGGAGCCTTTTGAGCAGCAGGGCTATTCCCATCAGCAAAAGGCAACCCCTCATGTAATAGTTCTACAGTCTTATCCTCCTAGCAGTGAGCTCTGGTGAATGATGTTAAATATTTAAATTATTGCTCCCTTTAGCTCCTCCCTCTTCAAAGGCTAAAGACAGTGCCTATATAAACAAGCTCTCTGAATGTGGTGATGTATTTAAATTGTTCTTCCTTTTATTTCATACCACACCAAAATACTATGGAGTACTAGGAGCTTCCTCACTCACAGAACTCAAGGCACAGCCTTAGAGACGTTCATGATTTGAAGCTTTTTTGTTTCCTCCAGAGCAGGGCTTAAATTTTACATTCTCTAGAGAATTATGGTCAGGACCATAAACTGGCACATCAGTGTTATGAAGTCTCAGATGATGAACTAGGGCACTGAACATGCTTCTAACACTTCCATCAAAACTTTGAACTTGCATTTTATGTTGTTTAGCTTTGTGGGCTCAGCCTAGGCTCTTTCATTGGACAATCAGAATTGCATTAAATATTGCACAGTGAAGTTCAGTTGGCACCAGGCCAACTGAAACAAGGATTTTCCAAATCAATTTGGTATTTCCTTACATGTTTTCACATGTAGAAGAAATCTCTGAATTTCTGCACAAAGAGGATTTGCGGATGCAAATGCAAGTGCTTGTCAACTGTTGGTTTGAAAGAGGGACCCATCAACATTGTGGTATATAGCCTTCAAAGAGATAAGATGTTCCTAAAATCTCAAGAAATAAGACATCCTAACCCAAGACAGAGGAAGAATTTGGAGAATTTATCCTCCCTGTGTATATTTTTATAAAACTGCTGGTACAAGTGTCTCCCACCAATATGGAACGTGGCACTCAGGCAAACTGGCCTCTCTTGCTTGTCTGATTTTCTTCTGCAAGGGCTCCCCTCAGATCCTGCTGGGTGTGCATGTGGGTGCATGGAACACCCTGGCACAGAGCAAGGAGCAAAACACCTTTCCAGGAGGAAAGTGAGGAAACTGATCTGTGTGGAGAGCTTTGCAGAACACCAGGCTGGTGCTATCAGCTTGAACCTAACCTTTATCACCCAAAATTTAATGAAACTGTCTCATCTTTATCCACAGAGGAATTCACAAACAAAAGATTTTTTAAAAATCACAACAAAATAACCAAACAAATGCCCCCCAAAAAACCTGTTCCCATAAAGCCATTAATGTTTCAATTTTAGGCACACAGGAAACACTTTTTTTTAGAAATCTTTCACTTTAAGCATTTCTTGGAAAAAAAAGAGAGGGCAAAGGTTTGTTTGTCTAGTTCCTAGATTTTCTGTTTGAAATGTTGAAAAATTAACCTCAGTTCTGAATTCTACATTGAAACTCAATTATGTTTTACATATTTACATAATTGCAGTATTTTATATTTCATCAATATTTTATATTCATATTGGCACAGAGAATTTGCTAATGATATGTGGAGACTGAATCACAAAATACCTTTAGTCTGCACCCTGTAGATTGCATTAACTAAAAAGAAGACACAATCATAATGGTTAATTTATAGATTTCCAACAAAATGCAGGGTTTGGCCAGGTATTGCTGAATTTTTTGGAGATGCTCAGGAGAGAACAACTACTAGTTGTACTTTATTCTAGTTGTGTGATATTTCACTATTCAGCTACATTTAAAATCTTTCCATGACAATGTGTAATCTCTGGAAGCATACAGTAAATTAATTTGCTAAAGAAGGAGAGAAACAGGGTTTAAAAAAAAAATTACAGGTTTTATTAAAACTCAAACTGAAATGTCTTTTCTAAAAGATCAAAAAAGATAAAATGTGCCATTCAAGAAATTGCACCATTTGAGTACATTTCCTTCTTCCTGAAGAGTGTTTTTCAAATTGATATAAACCAGTTTGTATTAACTCCAAATATTACTATTGTTTGCTGAAACAACAGTTTTCCTTATGGATTGATGGCAACAATTTTAGAGCAATTATTTGATTTCTTGAGTGGTTGAAACACAGTAATTATTTTCTGATCCTCATTTATGATAGCAAGCATTCGAGCAGATAGTCAACATTTTCAAGGTCAGATCAGAAGTTGCATTAGCACATTCCTGCTTTCAAGTTAAGCACGTGCTTAAGTGCCTTTCTAGGCTGAGATCTGACACCTGTTTAAATCAAAACACAACTCCACTGAACTCAGTGGTGTTGCATCTGTATGTGAGCAGGATATGTGAGAAGAAAATGAGACCCATATGGCTTTGAAAAAATCTCAGCAAAATGTTGGACTAGTGCTGTGGATTAAAAGGAGGCCTAAAACTCACTGAATTATTCTTATTTGAGTTGTCAGTGCTGTATTTATCTGGTATTTCCTGGCTGTCTATTATATATTTAAGATAACATAGCCTCATCATTTTATACCAGCTAAGACTTTGACCCTGAAAGTGAATTTTAAATATATTATGCACTCCAGAAATCAAATCATGAGAATTACAGTCCTTTAATCAGAGAAAAGAAGTGACATCATATGCTTATCACAGCACAGCTCAAATTTCCAATACTGCACTGCTAAGAGCAATCCAGCTGAATGAACAAATAAGATCTTCAGGACTGAAAACAACATCTGAAAAAAACATGAGGATGCTGCCTATAAAGAAGATGATGGGATTCATTAAATTAAGTATTTCTTTCTAGAAAAGTTATAGGCTCTACACACACACACACACAAGAGTACAGCTACACTGTGATCATGAAAGATAACGCAGTAAATATACTGGATTGAGTTTCATAGTCCACATCCAAATTATTATTAGGTAGACTAGCACAAGCTGTGTTTCCATGAGTCCCATACAGACATATATTCATTGCCACTTGATAGAGCTTGTAGATAAATGTCAGTCCTCACACTGCTTCTATTGCCTGTGCTGTACTGTACTTCCCTGAACTCCTTGTGAAGGCCCCCTGAATAGATCAATATATCTACAGGCCATGAAACAAAAGTTTATGTTTTCTTCTTGAAAAAGGTCTATTTCTAGCTTGACCTATTCATTCAAGGCCACAAATAACTGATACCTAATGATAAAAAGAATTGGCTTAGATTCCCAACAGATAGAGCTTGGCAGAGATCCACCACTGTCCACACAGCCAAGGTAAAGATCTGCTACTCTCTGCTTCTTTAAAGATAAGTCACCAAAGTGATGCAGACAACTGCTGGTGAAAATTTTCTACTGAAAAGAGCATGGCACTTATAGATCCCATCTCTTGCCATGAATGCTTCAACCAAGGAAATGTTTAACACAATATGCATAATTCCCATTCATTTCCCCTTGTTTGTTTGAAAGAAAATTACAAAGTGTTCTCAAGATTACACAAAAAAAAAAAAAAAAGAAAAAGAAAAAGAGAGACAATGCCTTGTGCAGTTCTCTTTCCGATGTTCCAGCACAACCCTGGGGAGCCCTTCTGATTTATTTCCTTTCAGAATGATGCACACTGCAGAGAGACTCAGCAAAGAGGGAATATCTGAGGCATATCTGAGGCTGGAGAGTGACTGTGGTCACTAGGACAGTGCTACACAAGTGTCTTGCAGATCTATTACAGGCAGCAAACATCACTTAGCAAATATGAAGTCAGTAGTCTTTTCTTCTGGGTGGGTGAGCTGGAGGGGTAAACACTGATACCCCAGAGCAGATTTCTGTGCAGGTGCACATCACTAGTGCGTCACTCTGACTTGTTACCCAGTGGAGTTCAAGACTACAAGCACTAAAGAACAGTAAATGTCATTATTAGAGGCAAAGAGAAAGGTCAAAAAAGGTGTCTCTGCATACAGAAGATAGATGAACCACAAGGCATTGCAGACACCAGGAATTTACAGAGACTCAAGGGGAGGGTAAACAACTTTATAGGAGAGAAATCTACAGAGGTTGCCACCAGCCTGTGCCTGCCTTAGCAAGATCAAAATGATAACAGTTAGAGGTCAGGAATGCATTTGGGAGAGCTTATTATGCACTCAACCTTTTCTCATATCCTTTACTAGTTCTCTTCTCTGAGCCACGACTGGAAACAGAATCCTGGAATGGATGGAACTGTGGTCTGGTCCATTGCAGCCATTCTCACGGGACAAAAAATCACAGAGCTGCTGGCCTGCCATCTGTCACCTTCTAACAATCGTTTGTTGGTTGTACATACACTCAGAAATGCTCTGATCATTACTAGTTGCTTAAGTAAGCCCAATACCAGCAGGAGGGGAAGAAAGGTCTTGGTGGCAGGCGTCTAAAGGCAGTTGACAATGTTGTACTGGCATGGGTAAAGAAACTGCTACCCTGGCAATGTGCTGCCTTGGAAAGGCATGAGTGCCGAGCACCAGCCAGGGCAGCCCTGGGGAGAGGAATTCAGTGTGTCTGGAATGAAGGCAACATCTGACTGCACACAAAAGCAAATGCCTACAATACAGTTGTCACTGCTCTTTTGTCTGCCTGAAAAGATAGGACAATTTATAGCTGTCATGGCAAGTGGTCTGGTCAATCCTTCCTGCAATGCCTCTGTGTCTTGGCTGGCATAGAAGGGCACGATGAGATCTCCACAACTGAGATCCCGGAGCGGTGCCAAAGCCTTCTCTGCTCTTCAGAAAATCTGGGCATGTGTCAGTTAACAGCAATTTCAAAGCCATCTCTGATGGCCCTCTGTGACACAGTTGAGTTGAAAGACTGAAGAAATTCTATAAGCCCCTGCTTAAGGCAGACGTCAACTGTGGGGCACAATGGTGACAACTTTGGCTAGCACAGAAGATTATCCCGAGCTGTCCCAGGCTAAGAGTAATGATACAGTGCAGTATGAACAGACAATAGATGTAACAAAAGCATGAAAACAGGTAGGTCAGAAATAAGTATTTGATGTCTTGGAGGATTATAAAACTTGGTCTTGCTTCCTGCCTATAGGACCACTCCATAGTGACTCTCCAGCCCTTGCACAGCAGTCAGGGAGTACAGACCACCAGCCCCTCTAGGAACCCACAGACTAAGCAGTGCCAAGGCACAGCTTACTGAAATAGAGGGAACAGATCCACCAACCCATCCTGGTAACTCAGAATCCTTATCATGCCATTTTAATGATGCCATTTACCCTTTGCCCCTTCATTTGCAGGAACATCCATCCCCTGAATACATCATGCTATCAGGAAACTTTCCCATGGAATAGCTTTTGTTGCCTGTATTTCTGTAGTGCTGTGGACTGGAAGTTCACTGACTGCACCACTGGCTCAGGAGAGAAAGGAACAGCTAAATGGGCCTACACATCTTCTGTGAATGGAACTAAAGACTCATGAGGAGAGGAGAGCCCCAGGCTGTGCTGTGGTCTCAGTCACTCAGGGTGTGAACATACAGTAACTCTGCTGGACTCGGCATGGGCTATTAGTCATATAAAACAACAAATTTACTCCTTTAATAGATTTTTTTTCCTTACTCTTCTCTGAACTGTCTCCAATTTGCCAATACTAGGAATTCAGTGTTTGGTCCCAATGCCAGATACAGCCACAACAGATTCACAGAATTGTCAAGCTCAGAAAAAAACCTTGAAGATCAGAGGAGCTAATTACTTCCTTACTCCATAAGATGATGTTTTTGCACAAGCAGCCTCAAAACTTTATTTAGGGGGGGATTTTGCATCCCATTGGATCATTTTATGTGCCAGAAGGATCCCTCTGGAAACAGTCCTCTGTTTCCACCAGTCTTGCTTGCATACGTTTATTTTCCCTATGTTTCCTACTAAATAGATTGGTCTCAGATTTATTTTCTCCACAGCCTACTTCTTTGCATGCCTGTTTCTCTCTCCTGAGTTATTTTTCTTTTTAGTAGTATGTCTCTCTTTACCAGCCATGATCCCATCTCCCAGCCGAAGACCACAGCAGAATTCATGACCAAGAACACATAACAATCCTGAAATTTTTTTTGTTACTTTTAAAACCAGCTCTGCAAGTCGAGCACCTGGATCTAGACTGATCTCTTCAGTGACCCACAAAACACTCCAGCCTGCATCTTAAAGCTGTTTGTTTTCATTGCTCCCATAGAGAGCACTTTCAGCCCAGCAGCAGTACCTCTCTCCAAGACAACTTTGCATTGATTACCTAAGCAGGTTTCACTGCAAGACACTGTGATTTTACACTTCCCTAAAATCCAAATACTCTGATAAAAAAAAGTACAGGTTTCCCAGACAAGATGAACTTTTTATAAACCTGTACTACTGATTCACATTATTAAAGTAAAAGTAAAAATCTGACAAGAAGATCCACTTCAGGCATGACAGGCCCAGAACAGATCAGCTGTTGCAATTGCAACACTTGCAATTCTTTTGTTGAACCTGAAGATGGACTGTGCTACTTTCCCCTGCCCTTTCACTGCCTCCCATCAAAGGCTTATGTTTATTAAGCTATTCCCTAAACAACTTGGGATGTGCAGTAACTTCTTATCTCTGCATGTTCACATTCTCCTAACAGTTATTGAGACTGGGTCTTTCTGACCTGACTCCACATATTTTTCTTGGCACAGGATTTATTTTTTAAGGGGATCACTATTTCAGCCAATTTTTGCATCATTAACCACCTCCTCCTCTCTATTTATTTATATTTTAATAAACCACTAATTTCCCAATCAAGGAATAAGCCCAGTGTTGGCTAAAAGCCAAATTCAGACAAAAACCCCAATAGTAATAGAAATAGCTCCATGAAGCCATTTTTTAGAAGAAAGAATATCAGCATTAAACATCAGTTAGAAGCTGTGAACTGCAGGTAACTGATAAAGGAGGCAAAAGGTATCAGGAAAGTTACTGCTGGCAGATTGGAAGCCAAAGACAAATGCTTAAGCAAGAATGTGATAACAGAATTTCTAACAATTGTCTGTTACCTGACTGCAGAGTGTAAAATTGCTGATAAGAGACAACTGAGAAAAGAAAAAAATATCCAGCAAGTAGTTTAGCTCTGGATTTGGAACTCTTCAGAAGGAGCACAGCAATATGGAAAATGAGGATTCACCTCCTGTCTGGTCTCTGTGCACATGTAAACTCCCAAAGACTTAGCCAAATGTCAGTACATGATTAGCATGTCCTAAAAAGCTCAGAAATTCAAGAGAACTGACATGGTAAACACAGGGGGAGTTTCAGAAAGAAAAAGTGGCTTACCCTGCCAATTTGCATCCAGAGAGCCTGAAATCAGCACAGGCAAAAAGAATGGAGAAGTTGATAGATGATTCAGCTGAAAGGCAAAGAAAGAATGGAAGTCTGAAAATAAAACTAATGCAAATCAAAAATGTTTTATGAAAAAGAGCATTTGATAAGCAAACCTGCAATCAGTTTGAGAGATGGTTGGCAAACACAATGTGCAAACTCCGGGTATGTATTTGTGCACAATGCAGCACTCCACATACAAAAATTCCATTACAACACATCAATAAAGGCATGTTTTAGGTAAAGCTTAGTTATTTGAGATCTGTAGAAGAGTCTAGAGAGGATGCACTGATAAAACAGAAAGAAACTAAACATATCACATTTACTTGACTAGATCAACAGAAGAAGAGATAGCCACGAAGGCAGGTGGTTATCTCTTTGTGTGGTCTTGGTACAACACCAAGACCAATTCTTGTGTGAATAATTAAAATGCATATCAGTTTGGAAGGGTTTTTTGGGAGGGTAAAACAGAATACCAGAAGTAAAGGGATAGAAAAAATCCTTCTTAACAATTAATTTACAGCCTGATTGGTTATAAAAATGTATTGAGATGAGTCGATGAGAAGGAAAAAAATCTTCACCCAGTGAAAACACCCCAGGTGAATAGACCCTTTCAGGCAGCAGAGAAAGGCATAGTTACAGTCTGTGCCTGAAAGGCAAAGCCAGAAACTGAGAAATAAAAGACATATTTTGAACGGAGAGGATGATTAATTTTAGGACAAACTACCACGGGAAGTGGTGAATTCTCGTATGATTCGGGTCAGCAGAAGGTGGGATCCATCAGTCAGTGACACACGAGGGATCTGATTAAATCATTTGCAAACCATTCCAGGCACTGAGGTCTGTGTGTTGCTGGAGAAGCAAGCGTTGAGCCGCATAATCTGACCCAGCAACCTGCCACAGGGAAACGTCTCTGGTCATTGCAACCTTGCTCTTCCTTGCTCCCTCTCACAGAATGGATTGCTCCCTCCTAAAGTGCCCATCCTGGCAACACAGGAGCTTAAGAGATGAACAGAGCCTGCTTTGAATTGTAGGGAAACTCATATACATACCTTACCAGCAGGGAAACACATACTTTACAAGGTAAACCGCACCTAAGACTTTTTTCCCTTCCCTCTTTTTTCAAATCAATCAGGCCCTGTAAGTTTGACTGTATATGCACCTCTCTTGCTTTCTGTCAAATTAAAAAAAAATCAATTCTAGGTGAATATACAATCTCTTCCATTCAGGACTGGTGCTGGCAAAGCATGAGATGATGGGAATTTGTTGCTGGCAACATTAAGATAGGCTGCAGCCACAGAAATTCAACAGGATTCTCACACGCTGACAGAGCTTAGATGCCATCAAGAGTTTGGGGATTTGGGTCACTTTGCTGTGAAAGGTTTGCTACAACTCAGTCAGGAAGGAGCAGCCACGTGAGCCCAGTCAGGAAACCCTCTGCCTGCAACAAACACTGGGCACACCACTATCAGTGTCTTGTCCCTCCTCTTGCCCAGGCTCAGGTCCACACTCTGCCCTTGGTTTCCTATTCATTATCTTTCCACAACCCATGTTTTGGAAGAGCCTGGTTGTCCCATGGACCCTGAATGAGGTTGGGAACCAGTGAGATTCACAGGTCTTAGACCCATAACTCAAAATCTGAACAGAGATTTTATACTTGCTCGTAATTTGGGCTTTGCCAGATCCGAGCATAGAGAACATCAGTTTTCCAGTCTGCCCATTAAATTTCCTATGCCAGCTCCATATTCACTGGAGGAAATAAAGGAGAAAGAAGGGCTGGGAGAGATTAACTTTGTAACAAGTCACATCCGTATATGGAAGCAGGGAAAGGTAAGTAGAGTTTATTTTATCAACACTGCACAGGAAGTCTCAGTCCCAAAAATTGCTCTCATCCCAGCCGGCACTCCATGTTATTTCTGGCACCTTTGTAAATTGATTTGCAAAAAAGCCCTCAGGAGTCCCTCGGTATCTCTCAGCTCCCCCTGCTCTGAGTATTTTACTGCAAAGCAGAGCTGTTCCTACACTGTCAGGCTGAAGCAGCTCTCGGGGCTCCAGCACTGCAGCCAGCACAGACACACCGACTGCAGCTGCTAAATACAGAAGGACACAGCCTGCTCAGAAAGTCGGGTTTGCCACTGGCTCTGCTGAGGAAATTAAGCCAGCTCAGGCATCCAGATAGAGAGACTTGGCACTTTCTGCACAGGTCTAGTTTAAGAGGAATATCCTGAGAAACACCTTGATGCCTTGTTTTCCTGTCTCCGAGACATTTCTCCGACTCCTGTCTCTCTCATTTCATTCATGCCATATTAAACCTGATTCAGAGACAATATTTTTTTTTCAGCTCTTGTCTTCCAAAACAGTAACGCTCCTGCATTCTGAGGCAAAAGACACATTTTTAAAACTCAGTTGCAAATTTTGTTTCAAGAAGAACTTGTAAATCATTCATCGATTTTTCTTGTTCAGAGGGGTAATCTGTTTAATTCATAATCTTTTGAATCTGATTTTCAGGCATAAATGGAATTCGGGGGTCAGACTCAGGCCCACCGGTTTGATGGACCCGTAGAGGGCACCAGACACTCATTTTTCAGTGCACTGGCCAGGTGCTTATCCTGTCCTCCCCAGTAAATGTGCAGAGGGCTCCGGACTCCTGGGATGAGGAGTGGGAGCTCCATGGAAATTGAACATTTGCATTCTAATCTGAACTGTTGGAATGGTGGGTATTTCAGTTTCCTGCCTTTTCCAAATTAAATATTGAAATAAAATGCTGGCTTGATCTGAAATTACTTTCTCAAGTATCTGATGAAATGGGGAGAAAATCAGTTAAAATATTTTCTTTCCCATTGCCAGATTTCAAACAAGAAATAAAAAATAATTTTTGACATGAAAAGTCTTTTCACTTGTGAAAATGCAAGCATTCAATTTGGAAACAAAAAGAACTGTTTTGACTTCTATTTTTTTTTTCCCCCTCTACAACAGAAAATGAAATTAACTTACAGTTTTGTGTCACTGAATAGATTTTTCACCAAAAAGTTCAAACGGGACACTTCCTCCCCCTCTAGCCCCAGTTGTCTCCGATCAGGGCTCTCTGGAGGAAGTGTTTCAGTGGCCTTTGTAAAGATCACACCCCGAGAATCTCATTTCACTATTTACTCACCAGCAGCGCTAAATGAGAGGTAAATGAACAGGAAGAAAACAACCCCCCAAAGTGACTCAGTGTCATGTGAGAAGTGTGCTGTCTGCCAGAACCACAGGTCCTGCTCTATTATCATGGTGGTTTATTTAATCTGTGAGTGAACCCTTGATATTATCTAACTCATCTGCTCCCATCTTCCTGCCTGTGGATCTCTGTCCTACAGGCAGAGCCTTCTCTGGGTTCACCTCCACATCTGATGGGGTAAAGGGGCTCAGGCAGTCCCACCCCAGCCTGATGCACCCTACAGGACAGGGCACCTGAAGCTCCTACCAAAGCTGAAATACTACACAGAGCTGCACAAGGGTTTGCTCAAAAGTGGCTGTGGCCAGTTAACAGATGGGATCTAGGAAGTTGCTCTCAGTAAACCTAAATAAATTTGGGAAAGGGAGGGCAGTCACACCAGACTCGGAAGCAAGATTATGATCAAAATATTGAGGCAGTTGCTCTCTCTTGGTAATTATCCAAACTGGTGTCCTCAGTCCCAGACCCTTCAAGTCTCCTCAAGTTTGAAAACTTTCTTAGGTCAGGCTTCTCTCTTATTTTCACCAACTTTTACTCCCACTAGTCTCCCACTTTTCAAACAACTCTTCACTTCTTGCAGTATGGAGGATGCAACATTCACAAAAGTTTTCAATCAACTTTAGTGGAGTTGGATTAAGCCCAAATTCCTGCAGCAACTGGAATTCGGATGTCTTTCTAAGACCACTTATTTCTTATTGCCTAGGACAGACTTTGCTCTGCACTCCTTCCCTATTTCTCTTCCTTAAGAGATTAGATTATCCTTAAACAATATGTTTCCCAATGGTTTTGTGTAGCAAACCCTCTCTGCTTCCTGCTTTATACATGGTTTGCATTCTGTGCACATGGCCTAAAAGATCAGCTGTTCTGCCTCAGGGGGCAATTAATCCCCAGCACCGTAATCTGCACAGAGGCATTTAATCTTCCAGGAAAGATGCACCTGAAAGGAACTTTCTGAGACCCACACGGCTGATAGAAACCACTGAGTAAAGCTAACAGCTTAGCCAGAGGCTGGGAATCTCCTTTCTGCTCTGATCAAGTTTCCCCAGCAATTAAATGCGGAGCCTTCCAACACAAGTGTTTTTCTAAGGCTGATGAGCAAAAGTCTCAGGGATTCAATTTCAGTACCCTCTCACAGGTCCAGTCCCTGTTGTGTAACTCAGCTTCTCCCACCAGAGGGTTTGGGTTTGCTCCCACTGCTTGGGAGAATCTTGCCTGGTAATCCCCTGACCTTTCCTCAGCCCTCATATGGAAGTCCAGTCCCTGTATAGTGGATCTGCAGGGCAGAGACTCTTCCTGTTGCACAAAATCCAAGCAAACAGAGGTCCTAATCCCTCCTTTGGCTTTGGAAGTGCAACTGAGGCCACAGTCATTTGAAAGCACTTTGATGAGGTAATTACAGAGTGATGCATCCTTCATTTTGTCACCTTGCTCTGCACCAAGATATTCTGGATTACTTTTTCAGACTTTCCAACTGCAAGATATTCAGACCTTTCTGAGGGAGCCAATACCAAACCATTTGCCAGGGATTTCTCTGGAACTTGGCTGAAATTCCAAAGTTCTCTATTTCTAATTTGGCTTCCTTGACTTCTTTTCCATTTAGTCTGTTCCTACCTGTATCCTGAAACAGCTCTACCTTTTTTTGCATATAGGGTTAGTTGAGGACAGTGGGAAACAACACAGGAATCCTAATTTTAAAGCAGTAGTGGACAGGCACTACAGCCTCTTATGACCTGCACTTCAGTGCCCAGATATGAAGAGAGTAGTCAGATGTGGACCTCATCCTCACCTGCAACACATTCTCTGCATACCCAGCAACAATTTACAGCTATTCAAAAGTTAGATTTATGATTTGGGAGACTTGTCCAATTTAACTTGCTGCTGGCACTCCATGTTGGGAAGCACCACGCTATGACACCCCTCATAAGGAGATGACTCATTCGCCCTCCATTGCTTTTAATGTTTCCACTCATTTTGCTTCAGCCTCAATCAGGAGTTTTCATGCTTTTGCTCAGCTACAGACTCTCAAGAATGGGTGGAAAGGAAAGGCAGGTAGTCTTGCTTTCCTGATTTATCCATACTCAGCACATCCTTTTGTCCCCAGTCCACCAGAGCAACAGGCACTGCCTTCAGGCCAGCACGGCCCAGCTGCATCCCCCAGCACCCTCTCACACAGCTCCTCTCCAGTGCTGGCTCCACTGAGTGCAGGGAACTACACTCATCCTCCTGCCAGCCTTGCAGCAGAGCTGTGGGTCTCTCCAGCTGGGTCGTGCCCCCACTGCCTGCAGAGCTCCCCCACTCAACCAGTGCTGGGATAAACCAGCTGCATTTGCAAGGTCAGGTGCCTTCCCCTTGCCTTCCCTCACCTACAGAACAGGTCTGCCAGGAGTGCAGGTGCAGGGACCCCTTCACTGCACGAGGTGAGGCTCACAGGTCAGCAGCACACATCAAAAGGGCCACATAAACACCTACATTCAGGGCTGTGTTTTTAAACCCAGGACACAGGCAAATGGACAAAAAAGACATTAAGCAGATAATAATTTTTAGGCAAACATTTCTTCTAAAAATGGCTCCCTGAAAGCCCGTAGACTTTTCCTGCCAATAATGAGGTTCCTGCCCTAGGCTACAGCATGCCTGTAATGCATATCACATATGAATATGTTCAGAGTAAGGGTCTTTACTTCAGCAACCGGCGCTGGACAAGTATAGGATGAGGTCAGTCTTAACTAAACTAAAGTTAAATCACTTTTGAACTGGTATCAGACAAAAGCTCATCTTCTAGGAAAGGCAGAAGGAAAAAAAAACCAACAAGGCAAAAAACAATCTATGACTCATGAGGCTGAAATAGATTATTCAGTCACAATGTCCTGCAGCCACATTTACCCTCCAGTAAAACGGGTTTGAAGTCTGGAATCTCATGAAATATTCGTGACAATGAGCTCAGCAGGATGGACACAGAAGAGTCACCTTGTCAGACCAGTGTTTTCTATGAAGTCACACCCGTCTCCAGTCTTAGACTGCTGCTGTAGCTCCTTGGATAATGTCAGGGAGTGATTGGTGCTGCATAAAAAGTGCCCCCTTCAGCATCCTTCTCTCCATTCCTGTTTGTAGGGTTTAAAAAAAATGTATTTTACCCATTCTTTAATTTAATATTATTTGGTTATATCTCCTCAGTTTCTTCTTTGTTAAACTTTCTTTGTGAAGTATCACTCATAGGTTTTGTAGGGATGGGAGTGAAGGGTGACAGCTCTAAATGGGAACAACAGACATCTTGAGGAAAATAATAAGAACAGACAACATATACAGCAACACTTCTGAAACCCCCCAGCCTGCAGGGATTCCCTGAACCAGGCTTATTTGCTTTGCATTTAATAGCTCTTGTTAGATTTTTTTTTCCCCACTGACTTGTCCAGTCATCCTTTGAACACTTGGAGGTTTTTAGCAAGCACAATTTCCCCCAACAAAGCATTCCAGACCTTTCCTGTGAACTGGCTATTCTTGAAAAGATCTCCTAATACCATATTACACCTCTCAAGGGTTTAGTAGCTGAATTCCTGGTAGACTTTCTGGTAGATCTAATATTCACATTATGAGTAGGATACAGGACCTGTATCCTGAACTCTGGCTGTAAGATATTTCAGGTGAAAGTTGACCTAAATGCAATTACTGATGTCTGTATTAGTGTTAAATTTTTAATACTATGATGGAAAATTACCTGTGTTTATAAGAAGATATATAACTGAAATCCATTAAGAACTGGTAACATTTTAAAAGTCTGTAGGTTTGAATCAACATCGAGTATTAGCTACTCTGAGAAAGTTTTAGAGATCCAGTCTGTACCCTGGGAAAATAATAGGACAAATTCAATTCCAGAAAGCTCCTGCCACGAATCAGGCAACAAAATGAAAGCATAAAGAAAATAGAAGGGAACAAAGAGGGCTCAAGTGTACATTTAACTGACTGACTCCTCATTCCCCAGTATCGTGAACAGCGAGAAATCAAAAGCAAACATTTCATTGCCTCCAAAGTAAAGCAGGATGGACACAAGCTTCATTTTGAGCTTTAGGCGGAGGCTTCCACGGCTCTTTTATTTTGGTTGCTTTGCCCACTGGTAAAAGATACCTTCAGGAGCTCCTCCCCAACACATTGTCCCTAGGGATCTAGGGAAGAACAATGCAGTGATTTTTATCAGCCCTCCCTCCGCGGCATTGCAAGTGTAGGAAAGGATTGGCTTCCCTGGCAAACAACGAGGAGTGTCCTGCACCTCGGCCCTGACTGCAGCCCTGGGTGAGTCAGTGCAAAGGCAGACTGTAAATCACTGCACCCTGTGTTGCACAACTGGCTCCTGGGGAGGCAGGAACATAGCCCCGGGGAAAAGGAGCAGCCAAACAGCCTGAAAAGTAAAAGTCACCTGCAGAGACTACGATCCAGAAACCCCAAACTGAACTCGGCAAGATTCTCATCAGCGTTTCCAAAGGAGAGGTTAGCAAACTGTGGATGGAAATGTGAAATCATTGGGCAAACTGAGTGAACCACAAAATGAGTAACTTCCTCCGTGAGCTCCCCCCGGAGGGGTCGGGATTGCTTTAAGGTGCACGGCCTCTGTGATGTAAATTGCCTTGAACCCTAAGAGGTTTTGCAGATTTACATGATAAGGAACTGTTTTCTCCCCCAACTATTAAGCACGATGTGGGGGAGAGATTGAGTGGGAAGGAAAGAAAAGCAGAAGCAGAAAGCTGGAAGGAGGCTGTAGGGAAAGAAGATTCTTGCAACACACTGATAGACAAGATTGCATGTCAGTGGGGTAACGAGAGCAGGATTTGGGCAGGATTATTTCAAAAGGAACTGCAAGTGGATATCGCACCTGGAGATATTCAGGCCTGATGCCAATCTACCAATACTTGCTTTCACCCACAGCACCCATGTACAGAGAGCTACCAGGTAGTCGTGGAACAAAACAAACACAGTTCTCATTTTCTAAAACATTTCTTCAAATATCAGAAATCATAAATCCAGATGATTCTGGAGCTAGTGATAATGTCTTTGGATTTAAAAGGACTTGGTGGATTTTTCTTCCATGAATTTTGCCTAAATTTTTTGCCCTTGTAGAAATCTTTCACTTCTATGGAATCACACGGAAGGAGTTCAATTATTTAATCAAACATTTAATCAAGCAGAGGTGTTCCTTCACCCAGGAATGGTGCTTTCACCAGATCCCGCAATGCAGGAAGAGTTGTGGGGTTTGTCTGAGAGAATTCAATGATATTTTGAGTCTGGATAACCAAAAAAAAAAAAAAGAAAAAAAGGGCTACAGTGACTTCCAGGGACTGGAAAGTTCAGGAAGCAGAAGTTCTTCATGGTGATAGGAACAAGAGCAGTCTTGCAGAGGGCACAGAGTACACAAGTAAAGCTTTAGGAGTTGGAAGCCATTTCCAGACACTTCATAAATCCATAGAAACAGATTAACTGGAATGAGACCACATCTACAAATGGAGTGGTGATATGGGGATGAAGAAGAATCTGCCTCAGGCTCTCTTCCCACAAAGGAGCAACAGGTCAAGCCTGGGAGCATGGAGTGGCTGAAAGGGTAAGATGAAGACAAGAGATAAACCTATGTGGTGAACTACTGATATTCAGTGGGGAGAGAAGGAGCTGAAGGTTGACATGGAAGTGATTTCTCTGTGTCTGGAGGAAATTTTCAGTTCTTTCAAGGAACATTTTTATCTCCTATTCCTCCCAGTCTTGTCACAACAGAAAGCTTCATTCTCTTCATGTTCTCAGTGGTGCAACTCCCTCCACATCACAAACTTACATTAATGGAACACAGCAGAATGAATCCCACGGCTGGAAGAAGAAAACTCCTTCATCATGGGTCCCTCAGTACAGCATGTGAGAAGGCTCTTTCCTTTTAGCCTTGGAGAGGATATCAAATTGCTTTTAATGTTGTATCTATCAATGCTGGGCCACAAGACGTTTGTTTGCTTCAGGTGTCATGGGAGCTGAAAAATCTTTTTGCAGGGAATGATATTATCCCTCTAAAGTCTTATCTTAAGGAAAACATATATGATCTAGCAGGGAAGCCTCTCCCAGTTGCATTTTAACTTAACAGGAGGTTCCTTTCCTGACATATCTGTTAGCACAGGAATATCTGCACACACAGAGTCACACAGCACTTTAGCAACCAAAGAATGCAAAGCCCTCCTCAGATGGGCTGGGGGAGGGAGGCAGCCGGGGGAAGAAGCCTTCCCATGCCATTCCAGGTTTGAGATATCCCTGGAAGGAAGGGGAAATTACACAAATGCCAAATACGATGGTTCTGAACTGCTGCCAGCTGGAGGCCTCTGTGTCAGCAGGGCTGAGTCCCACCATCCTCCAGCCACCACCCTGGAGTATCTCACTGCCCGATGCTGCAAAAGGGATAACACTTCTGCTGGCCTGAGGATCCTAAACCTTGCTCTGATAAAACCTTGCTGGGCTTTTTACAGGGCAGTAGAGTGTAGTGCTGTGGGCCATGGCCTTGGGAATGGGACAGAGAAAGTAGTTCCTGCCCTGCTGATGCTGCCAGAGAGGGAAGGGATAGATTCTGTACTCTGAGATAGGACAGAAGAGGTTCAAATCACTGGCAGATTTTGGAAAGCTTTTTAAGTAGTATCTTCAAAGGGTATGTTACTTATCCAAGCTCTGATGGTGTCAAAGAATATTTCAAAGGGGGCACTGTTTGAGCACTTCATCTCACCTTTAATGTTTCTGAGCTTCTGCTCCTCCAGTATAAATGGAATTGCCTGCCTTGCCTGTGATTTACTTTTACCCTCTTTTACCCTCCCATAGTCCCTGAGATTGTAAGAAGCAGGATAAATAATCACACCAAGAGTGTCTTCTGAAATCTAAATGTTGTGGTTGTTAAAAATTGAATTCTTAGGTTGTTAGTCCAGTTCTGCAATAAACTGCTGAATTGCCTTATGCCATTATTCTCTCTGTTACTGTTTATATTTTCCAGTATTTGTTTTCTATGGAAGAACTTCTTCTTTTTCAAAACATGTTTTCATTTTAAAATGTTCACTGTTTTTACCCATTGCTATCTTATTTCATTCTAAAGGAAACAAAAATTTAAGTAGAAATATGATTGTGACTTGCAAGAAAATCTCTGAAATCTAGATACAATGAACTAGTAAAAAGGTAGATGTCCCTATCATGTTTCCAGCTCATCTGGGCTCAGTTATCTCTGCTTGGGATGGGTTTGTACAGCAGCTTGCTCAGTGCTAGAGCTTGTCTGAGGTTTGTGGGCTTCCCTTTTAGACAAACAGAAGTAGTAATACAAAATCCAGCAGCATGAGCTCAGCCCTGTTGCCAAGGACCCCCACTCCTCAACCCTCCCAAACCCTGAGGAAATCCATCGATTACATGCTGTTTTTTGGAAGTCAGCAATTTTGGGTGGTTTTGAACTGGGGGGCCTCTTCTAAAGCAAACATAAATCAGCACATATGTATACACCCTCCAGCACACACAAACCCCATACATCATTTTAATAAACCCTACCAAAACAAGGAGCCCACTGCTCTCAGAGAATTCACTTCCCTAAGAAGGTGAAGAGAATGAACAGTGTCAGAGACACAAGTCATCTCTACTACCAGAAGTCTAAAATTTTGTGGTCATAAGGATGGCATAAAAACATAGCTATAAAACAAGCATTTGGAAGCAAGGGTGTTTGCATGGCCAATGTGGCTAAAGAAGGAATGGTCAGTGTTAAATGGCAACAGGGATAAAAAGCCATAAAGAAAATTCTGGCCTTTAGAAGATTTGAAAGGGACTGTGGCATCTCAGGACAAATGCTTCTGTCTTCTCTACCTCCTACTTGAATACCTTGCTGGAAAACAGGAGGTGGGGTATTGGGCAGAGGGAAATGTGTCATTTACTGGCACTGCTTCCTTCCCCAGCGCTCCCACAGCTGCTGTGGTTTTACACACAGGCCCACTGAAGGTTGGAGGAATCCTGTACCCAGTCTGGAAACACCAGTAAGGAATGAAGCAAAGACACCCTGCCCCTGAACTCAGCCAGTGGGCTCTAAGTAGAGTTACTGTGGCCACTGCACAACAGCACAGATCACTTCTGTTCCTGCCCAACAGCATCTTACCTCATCCATCAGCCCAGGCTTGCACTGCAACATGACTGGAAACTTCCAGCCACGGTATTTTTCACTCTTTGGGTCTGGTTTCTTTTTAGGGTAGCTGGCTTCAACATTCCAGCCCTTCTCTCAGTGCTGTACTGTGGCACTGATCCCTTTTCTAGAGATACTAGGACAAGACAACAGTTTGTGACTGGCTCCTCTTGCTGAGGAATTGGAAAGCTCTCCATTTCTTCTCCATTTCTTTGCATTGTGACAGAACATTTTGCCTTGGGCTTTCTGTATTTTTGGTGCAATCCTAACACTAAGCACTACTTTAGAAACATCAACAACAAAAACATATTTTTCTGGCATTCATTTCTAGAAGAAATGAGAACAGCCCAATTTAATATGCATGCCTTCAATAGGTCCAGTAAAATCTATTCCTTGTATCCAACCTAATGCTCTTGCCATAAATTTAGATTTGTTCATGACCACAACAAAGCCCTTCAATGGCTGAGGAAGACCATTACAGGATTTTTCTCGTTATTACAGCCCAGCAGAGAAAGCAGTTTCAGCAGAGCTGACAGAAGTTTCCGTCTAGCAAACCCTGCAGATGAGTCACAGGCTTCCAAAAAGTGTATCAGTCAGAGATGAATTGGATTAGAGATAATCTGCAATGTGAAATCCTGTTAGAAAAGGGGTTTCCACTGCTTCCAGAGCTGAACCTCTCCTGGATTGAAAAAAGGCAGCTGATGTTTGTTTTGACAGCTGTGCAGAGTGAGAGGTGTGTGTGTGCGTGCTGGGGAACAACACATATGGTGGCCATGTGACACGACTCACAACCAGATGAAAGAAAACTGTCCAATATCTCCAGCAGCGTGGTTCAAATTCCACTTCAACCAAATTGGCGGGCGTGACAAATGCCAGCTAGTCCTTCTTCCCTACATTGATTTAGGAGGCAAAGTACTCCGTTTGATCACCTGCATGCTGTGGTTTTCATCTACTCCTAAAATTTTTGGGACACCAAATAGGGAAAAGCTGCTGGTTGTTAAATCATATCATGGCTTCTCCACTTCAAGTTTCTTACTCTTCCTCTTCCCTTTCTAAAAATTGTGGGTTTTTTCCTTCTAGACTTATGCCATTGTGGCAGCTCAGGGAAATGAAACCCTGTGTTCCCACAGAAGAGAAGGGTGATGCAGCACCAGAAAATTCACCATCAGGGGACAGGACAGAAGCCCAGAAGCCCAGGAGCAGAAGGAATCTGATGTAATCACAGACAGGTACAGAAAGGGACTGGACAAATTCAGGGAAGAGAATACAGCCCAACAAACAGTGGCTGCTCAGGGTCTGGGGTCACACTGAGGCATCACACAATAAAAACTCAGTGCTGGACAAATCCTTCTGCTCTTGCAGTAACTCACTTTGCATCATTGGTAACTCTTCACTGGTTTATGAATCTGGTAAGATTCAATCTGTATCTTCACTTGAATTTCTAAAACAGACCTAGGAAACTCCTTCAAGTACAATATCTTCTCATGCAGTTCCAGATGGATTTGCCAGCAGCACCAGGAAAGGCAGGAGGACTGTCTTGCTTCCCATTCTGTTAATGTAAAATATTGAAATACAACTGTCTCAGTAAGGGAAGGATCTAAAGATGCTCACTAAGAACAGACGATATAGTCCAAGCTGAGGAAACACCCCCTCTCAGTTTGACCATCAAACCTTTCTATGGACAAATAATCCAGCAGAAGTCCTGACTGAGAAGCTGCAGAAACTTGTTGAGTCATTCTGGAGTGACTTTCCCAGGAGCTGCTCTGTTTGCCTGTGTCCCCAAACATTCAGTGCAAAAATCTTAACAAAAGGATCAGTTTATTTAAATGAGATTAATATTTCACACTGATGATGGTAGAAAGTGTCTTGGTTGTTCCAAATCTCTGCTTTGAGGTGACGTCAGAAGCAAATGGTTTTGTGGATTGTCCAGCAATTAATTCTTCCTCCCTGCCTTGAATGAAATCTGTACACACAGGAACCCCTTAAGCTTTTTTCAAATTCTTAAGCTGACTTTTTAAATGAGCAGAAAACCACCTTTAATGAGCACTTGGTTAAATTAAAAATTACTTTTGTTGATCTGAAACCTTTTCCTAACCATTTAAGACTGGCATTACCAGAAATTTATTTATGCAAACCTGTACACACAAGCTTTATATTAGATCCATTAGGGGAACAATCATACCTTTAATTCAATCAGCTCAGTGTTGATTGCAAACCAACAACCATTAAGTGGCTGCAAATAGCCTATAGTTGTGTTAAAAATACCTTGTCCAGTTCTGTAGGGAGCTTTGCCAGAAAACAGGAGTAACTGGAAACGCTGAGCAGTGGCAACCTAAGGAAAGATGCTACACTGCTCCCTGCTTTTCTAGTCAAACTGAAAATTCCTTCTGCAACTGGTTGCTGAACATCACATTAATAAGATATGTTTAATAAATAAAGATTGTTCCCAACAGTAAAGTGGGGGGGAAATTACACATGACTCAACTATTTCCTTGCTATGATTTATTAGATTTTAAATGTGCTCATGTTGTACCCATCAGCCTCTATGCTGCTATGGAGTCTGTGCCAGAATTATGACAAATGAGATTTTTCTGCTCAGTACAAGTTTTATCTGAATTATCTACCATGTTAGAGGTCATGGGTATAACACTTCATTTTTCTCAGTACCATAGATATACTGAATGTGGATGCCAGGTCATGAACTATTTCACAGGCTTGCTATCATGAACTCATGTGGAAAAAAAAATGTAGCGCACAATTAGGCTTATCTTCAAGAGTTTCCAAGAATGAAGTCCAGTCTATACTGATTTATCTGATCTTTCCTACAAACTGGAATGAGGATAGCGTGGAGGCACAAAATTCACCCTGCACGATGGTAGCAGAACAGGAACAGTGGGCAGCATCTGGGCTGTGGAACCCTGACAGGTCTTAAAATGATCTGGCCTTTGAAATAAATTGTCTTCTTCTAAACAATGACTTGGTAAATACAAAGCACAGGCTGAGATAGCCACTGGCTCTCACAGAGGAATCTGCCACCCGTGTAGAGATAGAGCTCCAGGGAGAGCTTTCTGCAGCTGTTCTTGACCCTTAGATAGCACTGGAATGACCAAGTTGGGAAAAAGCCCAGTTAATGTCTTCCTCTCAAAGACAGGGGTGGTGGAGCTTCGTCAGTGTTTGAGGTTACAAATAACTCCAAAGCACTGAAAAAACAAAGCAAGAACATGTGAAATGTGGGATTATCCCAGATGTTGCACTTTAACTTCAGTTGGCAAAACCACGACCCGAGTAACCTAGTGAGATGGATTGCAGTGCAACTGGATGTATATTATCCATATTATTGGCCTAATATTTCAAGCTGATCTTCTGCTTACAGTTCATGTCAGCACATAGACTGGCTTATTCAACCTCTTGAAAACATCTTGCAGAGATAAAACACATGTGTATATATTATAATCTTTGGTAAGTTGGAGTCTTCTTTTATGAAACAGTGACGTTTACAGGGGGGGACTGATCATTTTCAGATGTTTTGCTTAATTCAACTAAGAAGTTAGACAGATACTAACAACACAAGAACAATCCTAAACATTTTAGAGCCAGAATCTCTTCATCACCCTGGAGCAGTCACTGATCTGCAGTCTTGTGAACTACATTTACACTTTGAGTTTACTTGTCATAAATTGCAGCTTGGATGTGCCACTAGTTTTAAAATCTTCTGCAACACTGTCCCTTTGAGGTGCTCGTGGGACTTGTGATTAAGTGAGATATCACTTCTTTGAGCGAAGCCTTCTTCTTCCCCATACAGTTTTAATTTTTTAATAGGTGGGAAGCAGAAGTAGAGAAAGGAACAAGAGAAGATGCAAAGCTGAACAACGAATTAGAGCAGAAACACTGGAGACAGTCATCTGAACACACACTGGTTACGTACATTGCCTAATGAATAAAAGCTTCCAGCCCCCTGTAATACAACACCTGAAAAACCACTTGATATCCCAGAAGTTGGCCCCACTATGTAACAGGAGATTGCTTGTAAATTTAGAAAAGAAATTGCCAAGCTACTGAACTACCGTGGGAAACCTGCCAGGATATCACCTTAAGGAAGGCAGTGCTGGCTACTGGGACTGTGGTTGCTTCTCATTAAATGCACGAACAGCTTCTGGAATAAGACATTTCTCTGTAGTATTACTCTGGCAGACTGGAAGTAAGGAGTCAGAGAGGACAAGCCCTGCTCTCAGCTAGCAGGAACGTCACAGCCATTTTCTGGCCCCGCTTTCCCAGCTGCTGTTTGGAAAGGATCACCAGGCTTCCCCTTATGGGGAATGACTTTAAAAAGCAGGTCTTTTGTCCATAGATCTTCCCTGTGCAGCTTATGCATGACAGTAAATCAGCCACGGAGAATACATTAGCAAATACAGTATGATGAGAGAAACTGTGAGAGTATTTTTCTCATCAAGCTTTGGGGAAAGACTGCTGACTGGTTTAAATGGCACAGATATGTTGATTTTTGAAGACTTCTACAAGTGGGAAAGGTCAGGTGACACTTAGACACCTCCATCCTGTTAATGACCATCCAGAATTCCATAGGGAACAGAAAGACAAGGACTCAAGACTGCTGCATAAACCACCAAGGACAAACACTCTTCCCAGTTGCCCCTAACTACAGTGGAGAAATCTCTTTACATTCAAGGCTAGGAAGCTACATCTCCTGCAGAATCAGGATGTGGCTGGCTGAGATTAGGGTGTGTAAACCCCTCATATAAACTTTGTTACTTTGTGATGGATGTAATTTGATGAATGTCCTAATTTTTCTTTTAAGCACTGAAGCAAAGATTGTAATTGCTCAGCAGTCAGGTTTCCAAAGCATCCCTTTTGCTCCCTTCATCTTAAAAGCTGACTCAGACTTGTATTGTATTTAAATATTTAATGTTGACAAACACTGAGAATCAGCTGCAGAGAGCTACAGAGTAAAACACCAGAAATGAAAGATACTTATTTGCACGTTTCCCACAAGGTGAAATGAGCACTTACAGCAGTGACTTCCCTGAGCAATTTTGGGTGGGATAAACTGCACTCTGAAAAGATCAGTTTCCTTGTGAATTAAGTAATGTTTTTCAGAAGAACAGAGACATTTATCTGCTATTGAAGTTGAATTCTTAAACCATTAGAGGACTGCCAATGCGGTATACTTTATCTTTACTCTTTGCAGGAGCTCTTTCCTCTCAGGGAAGAGCTATTTCTTTATGGTATTTCAAATCTTTTCCATTAAGTGATACAGATTCCCATGCCCAGGTTTGGAAGGATCTGCAGTGCAAATTCTTTGGAACTCCTGGCTGTTCTTGAAAAACATTGAATTTTTATGCTTTATGGACTCTACAGATATTGATGGAAAGATAATTTCTTCTTATAGCTGTCAATGACTCAGCTTTGTCTTCATCATCTGAAGCAGCATAGAAATAGCAAAGAGAAAGATTTCATTAAACAGACATAAATGCAAAGGCAAAGTGTGACAAAGAGCTGGAAATTTGACAATTGAATGGGAGAGGTGGTTCCCACCAGCTTTCAGACATTTTTCTCCCTTTTCCTGTACAATCTTTTTTTCCCTGTACAACCTTTGATCTAAAGCCCTGTGCAGAGTTACAGAAGAAGAAAGGATATTTGCTGACTGTCCTGCTGTCGCCTTGAAGAGACAAGAGAGTCTCTATGAAATGCTGCAATTACTCTGACAGTGTCAGAAGTGCACTGTGCTCACGCCTCAAGCCTAGACACTGCTCTTGAAAACTATCTGGAGAGACATCCATCAACATGGCTGCAAACATTTGCATCTGCATAGGACAGCAGAGCCTGAATTTTATCACCCTGCAGGATGGCTGGTTAAGCTTATTTAAATGTGGGATGAAAAAACATATGAATTAGTTAAAATAAAAATGTTTAGTGCTTTATATTTTATATTTTCTATAGATGAATATGACAGGGTAGCTGAGAGTTTTGAGACTTGTGCAAAATGCAGTGAGAAGCTTTCAAGACAATCTGCTTCAGAAGGTTTTCTGCATTTGTGACACAACTAGCCATTTTCCTTGTCTCTTGCTCTCTTCTTTATCCCACTGGGATAAAGGCTATAGTACAACTGGAATTCTCTCTGCCAAGACTGATAAAATGTTGCTTTTCCCTTTGTTTCAGGATTTCTTTCCCAAAGGTTCTTTCTACTTTTGGGTGAGCCTGAAAATGTTATGACATGTATTTCCCATTTATTTTGAGACCCAGAATGGGATCTGGAGACCAATTACCATGGCAACCTGTATATAATTTTACTAAATGGAATGGATGTTGTGGGGAAGACACTTGGGTGAAGAGTGCAATGTATGCATAGTTTGTGGTACTAAAAGGTACAGGAAAAACATGGCTTGAAACTGAGCCTTCAAACTTGTCCTAGAATGAAAGAGAACTACCAGCCCTGTGGGCAGCAGTCTGACAGACACAGCTGTTCTCTTTGCATATACTTTTTAAATGTATCCCTTCTCTTTATGTTCACTTAGTGCTCTCCTTTGTTGTGTTACTTTAAACAGCTTCCTTTTAACATCCCATCTGCACCTTTCCTCATATTCAGTGGCACAGGACTTTTGTGGGCACAGGTTTACAGTGTGTTCCCACCATGCTAGGGAGGGCATTCCCAAGAAGCCATAGAAGCAACCTGTTGCTTTTCTTCAAGACTGCCATACATGAAAAAGCTTTGGTAACAGACTGGCAGACTGAGGCTGGAGCCATTTATGATGAGGCAACAAAGCAAGTTTATTTCATCAGCAGTATCTGCTGTTGTCTCTTACCTCACTCTTGAGCAGGAACTGCCTTTATGCACACTGCCTCCATCGCATCACATCACATCACATCACATCACATCACATCACATCACATCACATCACATCACATCACATCACATCACATCACATCACATCACATCAATCACATCACATCACAGCAGCAGTTACCTTTTGTCCAGGACAAAGGCTTCTGAGAGCCCCAGCAAGGCAAACAAAAATTACATGTGAGCTCTCTCTCCCAGCACCTCTGGCCTTGTGCATTGCATCCCGCACCCACCAGCACACACAAGCCCTCAGAAGTGCTGAAAGCAGACAAAATTGAATGAGCTATGTGGTAGCTGCTGACAAGCAGCAGTGCTTCAAAGGTAGCCAAAGTCACAGCTTTCATTTCTGTTATGCTCATATGCTACCCTGGAAAATGTTTCTGATGTTATTACAGGTTTTACCATGGTGGCAAACTCCCTTCAGCATCAGCATCAGAATACCCTGTACCTCCTGTCCTTAATTAAATACTCCCCACCAAAAATGGGTGAAAGTTTTCCACTAGTCCCATCCCAGGACAAGGATGGCATCTTATGACTCAACAACCTTGTAGGCTGCAAGTGGTCCAAATGTGGCTTTCCATGTGTGAGCTTCTGGGTAATCCAAATTCCTAGCTGTGGCAGGAAATGAGCCAGCAGGGACAGCTGAGTCTGAAAAAGATGGGTTACTTCAAGACACTTCCCAGTGGGACTCTGAAGGGAGCCACTGTCTCTTGCTGAGAAGCAATCCTGTTTCCTGAGAGGTCTACTTTGAGTCTTGTGGCTCTTGGCTACACGAAAATTTTGCTGTGAGGCAAAGAGGGTTGGAAAACTAGGCCACTCGCTCAAAGAAGACTTTTGCAAGCCTAGAAATATCATTAGATGTGAAATCACACTCTTAACTTGTGCTGGCAGGTGATTAGGGCAGACCCAGCATGAGGCTGCCAATTGCAATATGTCAGAGTTCGGACAAATAACTCGGGTAGGTTTCATTTCTTTAACAACGCATTGCAACCTGTGGGTCATGTGTGTGCCAAACTCCAGCATCTGAATCTGCATCCCTGACATCTGAGCAGCCACTGGCTGACATTCGATACTGCTCCACTGAGCTTACTAACTCTCACTACTTGTCCTGCTGAACTTTTCGTGGCCACTCCATCCATTACAGCTACCCAAAGGGACAGGAAATCAATGCTGGTATCAAGCAAATGCAAATTCTGAGTCAGCCACAGGGAGCAAAGGAATCGCAGCTTCCAAATATGGCAGCAGGCACAACGTGGAAGCGGAGAATTGTGGTTAACACAGCCCTGAATATTTCTGGGCATTTTACCCAACACAGCAGGAGCGTCTTCAGATGAATGAACTGGGCTCCTGACACAGTGTATAAATTTTCAAGTGGGTTTCACTGTCTTCTTTCTCCAGAGGAAACAAGGGCCACGATAGACACACACACAAACACACACACACACACACACCCCCACTCCCTCTCCAAGAAAAATCAGTAACAGAAACACACAGAGACAGAAGTCCCCAAGATCAGCCTGTTGATGTAAACCGTAATAAAAAACACACTCTGGTTTGTGAAAGGTTCTCTGGAGACTTGCATACGAAAAAAAAAAAAAAAAAAGTGCACACTTTCTGTCTACTATTTTTAAACCTCAGTTCTGAATGGCTACTCAAGGTCACCTAAGCTGAGCTTTGACAGATGCGATGTTTAACTGATTGGAAAGAGAACAGCAGGGTGGGATTTGGGCAATAAAATACCAGCATTCCCCTGTCAGGCCTTCAGAATTGCTCAGCGGTTGTGGTTGGATGATGCACTTTGTGGACCAGCCATCTGGTGGGAGAGTCCTTGCATTTAGGAGGACCTCTCAGATTATTGGTTTCTCCATGCTCCTCCTGGGATCAGGAAAGAAGAGGTTGACAACCCATGGATGCCTTGTGCAAAAATGTAGCGTTTCATTGGTAATGCTCATGGTGGAGTCCATCCACAGAGAGCAGAGAAAAGATCTGGAAATTATACTTGGCAGCTCTGTTATCCCACCAGCCCCTTCCCCTTCTCCATTGAGTCTGGATTTTCCTGCTGCTGGAGTTACTGTCAAGGTGCAAGGCATAAACTCAAAGAATTCAATGATGTCTCCATACGGTTTGGCCCTGCATTTATGGCCATGTTCATATTCAGAAGGTTGAAAATACGTTCTCAGAGCTGTAAAATCCTAATTTTATGGACAGTAATAGCAAATCTCTTTTTAGGCTATTTTCTTAATCATCTGGATAATGTCTTTTTGTCATTCTGCATCTTTAGTTTAAATGCCTGTGGAAAACTTGTGAGAGAATGATATTTCTGCTTGAAGTGTCACTGATCTCACAAAATGCTTTACAGCCACCACCGCCACCATAAGGGAAATCAGTGGTGAAATGCAGACCCAAAACTGAACATTCCAAAGTCCAGGCTAGCATATTGTTATGAAGAATCCTTTCCTCAGGACCAGTCTGATATTCTTTATAACTGCCATAAAAGTTAAAAAGTGGGAAAATTCCAACCTTCTTTAAAATTATAAAAGGCTCTTTTTTTTTTTTTTAAACCTAGATCAAAAAGATTACTCTGTGATTTAAACATATTGCATTTTTGCAGACAGCAATGAAAGCATTAAAATGAGAATATTTCTGTCCTGAACGTCTGTGAGTTTACCATTTGCAGAGAGTAAAAGGCTCAGTTGCCTTCACAGTTCACATACCAATGGCCTACTTCTGCCTCAAACTAAATTCCATTGGATTTCCACCGCTGTCCAGTGAGGCAAATACTGTTCCCTAAATACCTATCCAACATGAAAAAAAGTCAGTCAAAAATTTACTCAGTACAAAAACAAGTCTCTCCCTGCCCTACAGTGCCAAACATTTGCTAATACTATGTACTGAAGGCTTGCTAAATCCAGAAACTGTGGATTTATGACATTTGCCCTCACTATGAGGGATCACTACGATCTTTTTCCCACCTCAAGCCTCACACAGTATGTAGAAGATGTTTAGTCTGTAAACTGAAAATTATGAGGTTAACATTTTTAATCTCCTTCCAGCAGGTGGAGGTAGATGTGTGTGAGATTTTCCTTTGGGAAAACAAGTGAGATCTATAGCTCAGAAAGCAATTTTACATGCATCTAAACAACTGTTTGCAATATCTCCTACATCATCCCTTTATCTATGACTCCCTTTTGTTTTCTTCTCAAAAGAAGGAGAAGCTGAGAGAATGAAAAGGAAAAATATTTCTGCATTTGGAATGTGAAAATATTTTGTCTCCCTTGAAACTTTAAAACTCCTGTGTGGATAAAATTAAAAACTCATTACAAAGTTGAAAAAGATCCTATTACTCTTTATTTGTTGTCTCTCAGTTTTTTCCCAGAGTCTCAATTTGGAGATGGAAAATCAGCACTGTGCTGGAAAATACCTTTTTCCAGAAGCCTTCTGCCTTATAAACAAGGGCCAAATGTTTGAGGTAAGAGGCTGATTACATCTGGAAAGCCCATGTGAGGCTTTCTTTACAGGCTTCCTCCCTTGGCCTCACCCTTTTCTCTAAACACTGATGAGAAAGAAGAGTTTCAAGAGACATTCTCCAAGTGGGTTCCCTCAGACAGCTTTTTCTCAGGGCTTCATCAGGGCATTATTGGTGTCTGGGCACATGCAAGAGAGGAGTCACAAACCTTGTGGGGAGCCCACAAGGGGAGCTTTCTCCAAACAGGATTCACTGGATATGGAAGGGCCTCTCCACTAATGACTCAGACGCTCAATTCCAAACATTCCCATTCCATGTTGATCAGATAATGATCTTTAAAAAATTGTAGCTGCCATACAAATGGAGAGCAGAGGAAGATGAAGACGCAGATTCCTGGAGGATTTGTGTTCCAACCTGAAGGAATCCCTGGCTTGTCAAAGGGATTAGGGTGAGCCTAACAAGACTCATCCACATCTTCTCATGGAAGTTATTTGGGTTCACTTGAGGCAATGAGGATTTTTCTCATTGGGTTTCATTTGCAGCCCCCTTTTGATAAGGGCTTTCCCTGGAAAACCTCAGTTGTCAGGGTTAATGGCTTAAGCAGTGTTGATAGATTCTGTTTATGTTGGGTGAGGGGGTTCAGGTGGTCCAGTCTAATGTAAGCTTTCCATCAACTGTAAACAGCAGCTTTTTATGTCAAAGCTGTGTTTCTGCCTTTTGACAAAGCATTAACAGCCCTATGAAAGGAAGAACCCAGGGTGAGGACAGTAGGAAGAGCAAAGAGTTTTAACAGGTCATTTCCACTACAAGTTGTGATAAGTTGACAAAGGAGTTTGTCTTCTCTGCCCAGGTACCATAGAGAGTTCACATTCACCGTATTCTTGCTCCTGTTCTGTTCTACCCCAGGAGCTGGAGAGAAATTTGTGGTGGTGTCTCTGCCAGCTGGGAGGAAAAGTCTGCTGTAGCTACTTAAACCTCCCCAGTCTTATGGTGAGCTAGGGGAGGTTCTGCCTTTGACCACAGCCTTTTCCTGAGGCACTTATTTAGAAATGGCTTGGCTGAAATGGGTCCTGCCTGGGAAAATATTTCCTGTATGGATTCACAGGAAGCTTCCCATGTGTTGTCTGTAAGCAGAGCTATTCCTAGTCTGACAGCTCTGTGATGACAATAGGACTAAATTAAGACTTACTCGATGCCTGTGGTCTGGCGTTAGGACATGACACCTTGGATGGTATCTTCATTATCTGGTCCCACCCAGAAATGAGACAGATCCAAGACTCTTTGGCTTACAGGGAGGAGGAATTGGCCACTGGCCCAAGCCAAGAGCAGTGTGAATGTGGAGCTGTACATCATGTGATGCAGGAACACCAGCTGTCCTCTCACATTCCCAACCTTGGTGACTGGCTGTGCAGAGAGGGAGAATGCTACAAGACACATGCTTTACTCCAGGAGCCCAGATGAAATTGGTCCATAGGCCAAAAAATTGACTTATCTGCAAGGATCAAGATTCAGTCAGGAAAGGCAGTGTGAGCCTAAGGGTCCTCCTAGGAACAGGAGAGAAAGGCCAATGTGGGAGATGGGATTAATTCTATCCAGAACAAATTAGAGGGGGTAGAATGAGGAAGAGGGTCTATAGGAATTATAAGGTTAACTTCCTGAAATTTATGTCCTATAAAGAGATCATCCATACTCCAAAAAGCTTGTGATGAAAAGCCAGGTTGTCAGCGACATCGTTTACTCTTTTACCACAGCCATCAGTAGAGATAAGCATAGTCATATTTTAGAGGGGACGGTGTGAGAATGCTGGTGTAATCCAAGAACCCCACTACCTTTAACCTGTAAGCATCTCAGAAACTTTAACACACAGGGACCCTACTCAAAGGATGAAGACTTTCAAATTCTTTTTTAAATAATATGTAATGATAATATGTAATGATAATATGTAAATTACTTGGCTTGGATGTGACAAAGTGAAAAACTACTTGGGTCTGCTCCAGACTTCCTTTTGTGCTGTAGCAAAGACCTCAGGAGGGAAATGGGAGTTGTGCAGTGTGTGAGAGTCTTCATTTACTGGATGTAGTACCAGAATTAGAGAAAAATCATAGACAAAGTGTTTTACTGAGCTCACACATCACAGGCCCACTGACTCACTGACTCCCTCCTTCCCAGGGACGTCTTGCCTATGCCTGCTTCTACCAAAAAAGTCCCAAGCAGAGACTACTCTTGCATCTCCTTCTCTTTGCTGTGATCTTTTCTATTACCTTCAGAATAAGATGAAACTTATCTTTATAACCATTTATTAATGTTGTTGACTGATGAACTGGCAGGAGAACAATCTGGCGGAGCAGTGAGTCTGCTGAGAAACGACCAGTGGGAGGCCTGGGTGAGACAGCAATGGACTGTAATCAGGCTTGCACCATCTGATTTTGCTTCTCTTATGCTGACAGATTCTTGGCTCAGACCCAGTAACTCACAGAGGGTAAAGGATGGCAGCTAATATTTTGGCATGGGAATTAGCAGAGCATTGCAGGATGTCAGAGAACCATCATCTCAGAGGGCTGCAAGGTGGTAAAAATGTGGCTTACGGGGTTAAACCATGTTAGAATGAACTTGCTCTGCCAGTCCAAAACAGCTGAAAAGTCTGTTATCTCCATTTATTAGTTTAATCCTTTAATCCACCTTGCTGTCCAATTAGATTAATGAAACAAGAATCCCATTTACAGCTTGACCTGTGTTATCATGCTTATAACATGGGAATAGATGTATTATGTGTGGATATTCTGGGTAAGGACTGCCACAGGGTTTATTTAGTGAGGGCTGAATAGCTCATTAGTGACCTGAAGAGCATAGGAGGGCTCGTGGGACTAACCCACCATCACAAGACAAGGTGATGTTCTTGCTATGATGTTGCCTAACAAAAATTTTAATAGTTCAAAGGAGAATTTATTGCATTGCTCAAGTGCTCCTGAACTCACAGATTTTTTTTTTTTTTAATGTATAATGGTTATAAATATAAAATGGTTTAAATATAAAACTGCTTTATATATTAAGAAATGGATCTGCTTGCAAGCAGGATCTGTGATAACTATTTAATGGAAACCAGCAAAATGCTTTGGTGGTGTGTCTGTAGGACTTCCCTTAAATTGCTAGAGGTGTTCAGATGAGTTTCCCTGACAAGCACTGACACTCTTTTTCTCTTTCCTTGGGCCAGATTCTGGTTCCACAAATCACTCTCCAGAGCATTTTGACTGCAATAGTTCTCTCTGTAGTGAGACTGCTTATGGAGAAGGGCCAATGCTGAACCACCCTTGAGACCAGGGCCTTTTGGAAGTCAACAGGATTGAAAAAGTAACTATCACCTGAGAAAGACTTTTCTGAAAGGACTCCCATGCTCCATTTCATACAGTGCTGAGGTGCTTTTGCCTATCTCAGCATTAAATTAAAATTTGCTTTGTGCTAAAACATACCAGATAGGGAGGCAAAGGTGGTTAAGGCACCCATGAGGATTTGGGAGGGCTTTGTTTAATTCTCTGCTCCAAGACTGGTTCCCTGCATGACCCTGAGCCTGTCCCTCAACCCTGTGGTGTTTCATTTGTAAAATGGGCAGGGTATCACAGAGTTCCTCCTCAGGAATGCAGCAAGGAGAAAGTGTTAGACACTAGGTTGTCTCTACTGTCCTGGTAAAGATAAGATACCATGGAAGCCAGAAGAGCTTGTAATCAATTGAAACAAACTCTGGGAATTGTCTGTGTTTCTTTACTTCTCTCTGAATGTTATCTGCATTAATGGGTGAAGGCACATGAAAGGTGCACTATTTTTTAACAGTTCCTCAACTCATGCCACTTGTCCTTTGCCTCAAAGTCTTACTACTAGATCTGAAATAATACATATTAAATCTACCCTGAACCACGTTTTTTTAGTCACTCTGTACCCTGTGATCTCTGAACTAACATCTGTCAGGACTGCTGCTTTGGTCAAGCCACGGGAACATGAGGTAACACACAGCTTGCTCATTCTGAAAACCTGGTAGGGAATGACATGAGCTCACCCACCACATTTTCACTGAGTAAACAGCCTGCAAATGGAATTAAAAAAAAAAAAAAAAAAGTGCTTATGATTGCAAAGGATCCTGGGAAAAGCTTTAAAAAACCATAGCGGTGAACTGTTTCTAGCCAAGTTTTTGGCAGTTGCATTATCTGAAGATAAACCTTGCCCCTACAGACTTCAGTATTCTGAAACAAGTATTTTGTGGCCCAGGTAATTTCTCACAGAGGCTGATAAGATGACCCTTAGCCCATAAAATCAGAGAATAATTTAGACCTGACAGCACCTTTGGTGGTTTCTGGTTCCATCCACAGCACAAGGCTTTGATGGGTTCCACCAGGACCCGTCTGGAGGAAAAGGAAAGATAATATGTTTGTGATAGCTCTGGAAACTGTAAATAGCAACATCTTTGATGATTAGGATGGTTTTATTGCTTTTCTCATTAGGGAAATTACTAAGGGTGTCTTCATAAGACATCAGCATCCAGTGGGTTGGAAACAAGATATTAAAAGTCGTGGCTCTGCTTTGAATATACATTGTTTTGCTATATAGTACTGAATAGAACAATTGTTCTTTTTGTATTACCTAATGAAAATGTTATCATCCTCTTCAACAGTAGTAACACAGATCTGTATTCACTGGATAAGAAACTTTGCAGGAGTCAGGAATCCTGATTCCAGCTCTGATCCTGGCTTGCTCTGTCACCTCAGACAATTTACTTCTGTGTCCTCCTTTTCCTCTCACCTGCAGGATGTCCTTTGAAATTTTCTGATGAAGATCTCCATGACTGAACTTTGAAAATAAAAGTTACTATAGTAATTGAGGGTATATTTAGTCCTGCTTGAATGACTGAATGCTTGATTTAAAAAGTCAGGAAAACATAACGTTTTCTTTAAACAAAATCTGGTGAAAGCTGCCAGAGAAGGAGTATTTTTAGTGTTTAGGAGGTATTTACCTGAATTCTACTTGATGGTAGGTACTTGAGGGCAGGATTTGCTCTTTGGAGGAAGTTGAACACAACATGAACTGGCTTAAATTCTGTTTCGAGGCTAATTCCACACACGGGAACAGCACAATCTCTTGTTTAGGCCTGAGTGGGCACAGAAATCCTGAGCACAGAAATGGGAGAGCTCCTCTGCCCCAGGAAATGAAATATTAGCACTTTCTTGCAGTCCAGGTAGAGGATGCTGCTGCAGAGGGACTGCACACCCAGGTCTAGAACATGCTCCTTTTCTAGAACATAAACCAGCCATTTCCAGATGGTGGAAGCACAAAGAAGAAAGACCATAATTGGATCTCACTGTTTGTGGTTTTGTTTTCTCCCCTCCCTTTGCTTTCTAATGAGAGTCAGCAATTTGAAGAGTTTGTGGATACAGTGTTCACTGGAGGAGCTTTCATTTCATGGTTACCCATTTGTGCTCATTGCCAACTTTACAGCTAATTGAAACAAAACTGAGCTTGTAGATTAAATGGCAACCCCTGGGATTTGTTTCTGCAATTACCAGCACTCCTCCTAGACAGATTCTAATTCAATACCAAGTTCCTAGACCCACAAGCAGAAAACGCTGGGAAAAATCCCACTGCCTAGATGACATCAGAGTTAACTCTGTCCAGTCCAATTCAGCTCCTGCAGTCCATGACAACTGTAGGTGAAATCATGGCCTGCTCAAATCTGGGAAATCTGCCACCAGCTTTGTATACTTAGATGAAGGCTAGGATTTCACCTTGGAAGGAACTCTTTTTGTCTTGACAGCACCACATTTCCAGCTTCACAGCTTGCCTTGCAATGGCTGAAGTTTTACAGAGGGTATTTTTCCTCAGTATGGTCAGAGCTATTCATGCATTTCATAAAACACATGCTCAGCTTCGGAGTGTAACCTTTTGCAAGCCCCTTGCAGATACCCCGTACCCAGACTGAATTCCCTGGATGTGAAAAAGGGGGCTACAAAATGCAGCATTTGCTAAACCAAGCTTTTTGAAAGCAGTTTCAGGGGTTAGAAAGTAACTAGTTACCTCTGAACAATTTTCACCAACAGATACTCAATCTGAAAAGCATTTGCAGACCAGGGGATGAACACGTGGTTAAAAAGATTCACAATGCGATACCAAGCAAGCAAAAATTTGGCTTTTGCTGTATCTTCTCACTGGCAGAGAGAGCTGGAGAGAATGCACACTGACTAGCAAGGATTTCTACTACCATATCTGTTTCCATGGTGTAAAGCAAAATTTATCTGCCAACTCACTGACAAACTTTCTCCACTTCTAATTCAATTGAACCTGCTTTCATTCCAGACAGTGCAGCTGGAGACTTAACATGATAGAGCAGAAACCAGCCATATCAGGTTTTGGATCACCTTTTCTTGCCCTCTTTCAGCTCACCAGTAAGAATTCAAACATGGAACAAACACTAAGCTTCTCTAAGTGATGCTACAAGCCAAACAACCCTTGGCTGGGCCCAGGGAAACTGGCAGTTTTCATCCTGAACAGCCAAGGATATAGTAAAACTGGAATAGCAGAAATGGGACAAAATGGCTGGAGAAATTCTGTGTGAGAATGCACTAAGATGCTTGAGGGTAGAAAAGAAAACAGGTACGCTCAAGCCCTATAAAACTTGATGGAGAATTGTGTGAGCAGTGAGTGGTGGACAGCACCTTGTGGATTCCAAGAGGTGTTTGATGCCAGTTAGAGTAAGCTGGAGGTGTGTAGAGTAAGCAGAAGAGGGGAGAGAGGTTTTTACACCCTCACAGAGGCTGTTAAACTCTGGAGCTCTCTGCCACATGTCAGCCCTTTACATGGGCTCAAAAATTAGTTAGACAAAGGCATAGAAGAAAAATCAATAAATCAATTGCAGAGGTACCAAAACACAACAAATACCACTTCTGGCTCAATGTCTCTGAATGACAATTTTCCAGAGGCTGAGAGAGAACACCTCGGGGAACTATGGATATCATCTGTCTTGTCTTTCTACTTTTCCCTGGACATCTGCCACAAACTTCCAGTGCAGACAGCACCCTCAGAAAACTGGGTATAAGAAGATAAAAAACTGTCACCCTGGATCCATCTGTGCTCAGAACCACACACTTACTCCTGCTACAGGAGGGAACATATGCAAGAAATACAGGCCTGCTTCTCTGAGCAATTGCCCCTAAACTCAGGGTCTCACAACCTCCAGTGGAAGGACACTGGGAAATGGATACTTACAGGTGTTTTCCTTGACAGATTTTAGAAGTGATTGAAGAGCTCTAATGGGAAGGAAATGCACCTATGATTTCACTTGTTACATGAATTCAACTGCCTGAGCATTTCTGTCTGCCTGTCTATTTCCTTTCTTAAGATGATACAACACAATGAAGTGCAATGATGATGGAGGGTTCAGTGATCCCACATCTTGTGGAAATAGTCAGGTAGAAGGGAATGAAATCTTATTAGCTCTTCCAGGGAGAGAAGGCTCAGCCTAAGCCCTATTAGACATCAGAGAGCTCACACAGGGCAGTGTGTATTGAAAAGGTGACAGTATCTGTTCTGACCTCACAGGGTAATTAGTTTTGTTGTCAAGTTGGCTGCTGAGATCTGATACCTTTGCCCGATTCAATCCACAGTGGGCTTTCCACATCTTTACTCCAAAGCCCTGTTTATGAAGAAAAAACAATCTTAGCGACTGCCATGCAAATGTCACATTTTATGAGCAAGACAAATTCTCTAAGAAGGGCTTTTTCTTGGGTGGTTTTTTTTTTTTGTTGTTTTTTTTTTTTTTTTTTTTTTTTTTTTTTGGCAGGCTTCCAGTTCATGGCCTGGGTCTCCGTGCCCCCATTTCCCCCTCCACACAGTACAGAAATGGACACTGCAAATTTCTGTCTGAGGCCAGCCTTGGCACAGGAGCCAACAAGAAGAGAAACAGCCTGTGCTCTAATAAGTAAAATATTTATGTCTTGTTTTGGCTAACATACCCTCTTTCAATAAAATATTTTTCCCAGGAGGAGTTCTATGAAAGGGAGGGGGTTCCTTTATTTTGTCCTCAAATAATTCTTTCCTGCTCCCCTTCAAAAGCCTCAAAATCAAAGGACACTGTGCTCTAAAGCTTTTTGTTGTCATTCTTGACTTTGTTATCATTAGTTATTACAACCATTATATTGATTTCCATTACCAGCTCTCAGGAGGCCCTGGCTAATCAGCATCCCATTCCAGGAAAGGCTCTGACAAATCTCTCACAGCATATGCATACACAAAGCTTGTAGTCTACAAAGACCAGCTAAACAGACTGTTAACACGTTCCCATGCCAGGGAAGTGCAGCCTGGAAAATGCCAGCAGTGCAGCAAGGGCCCCAGTGGAGCCCAGGACACAGAGGGAACAAAGCTCTTAGCTGGCACTGGTCATTTCTCAGTGCGCCTCAGGTGACCATTGTGACACCAGGACACCCTCGAGAGACTCTCCACTCACAGGAGAGCCACCAATGGTGCTCTGCACTTCAGCTCACAGCTCACCTCACGCCCAAACAGTGCTTCACCTTTACAGCTCCCACAGCAATTTGTGTCATTTAGGGCAGGTCCAGGCTTAGGTGGAGGGTCACTGGCCTGACCTGTTTCTGCTCACATCATCTCCAGGACTCTGCAGGGCAGATGACAAAATCACTCGTGACAACTGCTCTCTGTCACTAGTGTTGAATTACAGATGCTTTTGGCCTACCCCAGTTACTTGTATCATCTCCCTTATTCAAGGCAGGAGATGGAACTGTACCCACCTGGCTGAGAAGGATGACTCAGTTTTGATGGAGCAAGATTTTACCTCAGAAAGCTACACACAGACAGTAAAATTTCAATTCTTGGAAAGATGTGCCTATCCACTTAGAAACAAAGCTGGGTTGTCATCAACCACAAGACACATCCTGGTCCATCTGAAGCTCCTTCCCTAAGTTTTGCTGGCAGGGGTTTAATTTGAAGGCAGGGAGCAGACACCTCTGCTGTTGTAGAGATCTCTCCCCCTCAGACTGCTTTTTGTTCAGTGCTTACCTGCATTTCAGACCAACCTCACATGCACTTACAAGTCATTCTTTGCCATGTATCTCTGGGACATAAAGCTTTGTTTATATGCTTACAATACCTTTGTGTCAATGCAGGAAGCTGTGTCTTGGAGTGAACTCATTTCCTTTACTTGCCTTACCTTCTTTACAAAGCTCCTCTCCCTCATCCTTGAGTTGCCAATCCAGGAGGCACAGCTGGCATTTGAGATGGCCCTTTTTATAACCTCAAAAGTATGTACGTGACGGAGCTACTAGGAATGTCTCAAGTTTGAAAAAGGTTTCAGTGGTGACTTTCTTTATTATATTCCAGGGAATCCAACTCAGTCATAAATCCCTAGTAACCTTCCTGCATCATGTTTTTGTGATGGAAACCTTTTTACCAACTCTCAGATGGCAGAACCCTGCAGATGTCACTTCAGTCCTCTTTGAACTAATGACCTCAAAGCAAAGTGCTCCACTTAAGGGTTCACTTAGGACTCTTCATACTCACTCGGCCTCTCCTTCTCAGTTACCACCCTCCCAGAAACTGTGGTTTAGTGGGGAGAAGGAGAAGAAACGAAAAAAACCCAACCCCAGACTGTTACCTCTAAAGGAAACACAAGAGGAAAAGTCCCATGGATACCAATAGCAAAAACACACACAACCTGGAAGGAAGAGAGAAAAGAAAACCCTATTTGGGATTTTAAAAGAACAGTTGATCATGCACACACAATACCCTTTGGCAAAAGAGCCCAAGCTGGAAAATGTTGCAGCTCCAACATGCTGTGCTCAGAGAAGGTGTTAATGGTCCAGCCATCCTGTATTATTACACACAAACAGGAGAGGCCCTGCAGAACTGTAGGGGTCTTTTAAGATCCCCGCCCAGATGAAAAGAGCAGAGTGAGTTATGTAGGATTAACACAGGAGGAGAGGAAGGAAAGAGGTGAAGGAAAGGCAATGTCCCAAGCACTGCAGCTCTGAGTTACCAAGGCAGGTCAGCTGTCTCACACATTGAAATGGGGACGCTGTGGCTGCCCCACACCTCGGTCTCTGCCCCATACACTCACGGCTGGACGCCGGGGATTCCCTCCTCTCTGGGCCAGAGCTGTGATTTAATGACCAGCTGCATTTAGGGTCACCAGTCCCAAACGCCTTTCAACTCGCAGTAGGAGTCAGAGGTTTCAGGCACTTCTGTCTGCCTGCAAGGAACACCCAAGGTGTGTTTGCAGCTGATGTCTGTAGCTGTGGCCTCTTCTTAACAGCATCAGATACTGGTGGCTCTTGTGCTTGAGGGAAGGGATACTGGAAAGGCCGTGGCACTGGCCTGTGTGTGTTTGCTTAATGAGAGCTGATGAAATCTTTACCCAAGTGTCAACCTTCCTGGCCCTACAACCACACACCAAAATCTTCACGTGGCTATGAGCTCCCAGGCACAAAGCTCTGGGTGAAAGCCAGGAGTGTGTGTGCTTGTGGTCTGGGAATTTACACGCAGCATGGAAGGTGTGGTGTCTTCCCCAAAACCTGCCACGAACACAATGGGATATCCAAGGACTGCATCGCTTGACCAGGGATGTTGCAACAAAATTTAATATTGAGAAAAAGGATTTGGTCATAGCCAAGTACAAGCTAAAGCTTTGCAAGAATCAATATTGAGGGGAGAGCCATTATCAGACTGCACAGGGGGAGGCTGATTTTTTAATGTGCAAATGTTTTAATAAATATTGAAATTTTTTAAATTAGCCATAAATTAGATGGGCTTAGGTGAAGGAGACACTCAATGAAGTTCTGCAAGTTAACCTGTAGAAGAGCCAATTGTGGCAGCATTGAACACTCATGAATCTCTTCTGCAAAAATAACCAGCTGCTATGAGAGGTGAGTAATGTCCAGAAGAAAATGCTGCTGAAAATTCAAACAATAAACTGAATTTCTGGAGACGCCAGTACTGGCTTTCACGTTTGTAGACATGATTCACTGTCATCATCTTTATAAGAATCCTTCTCAGAAAGTCCAGAATTATAATCAGCTGCACACTACTAGGCAAAGTGCTAGACTGTTGAACTCATGTACAATTTTCCTGTGGATTAGATCAAATTCTTGATGTAGGAAAATCTATTAGAGCCTCCATTCTGTTTTTACTTCTGAGAGCTTAACACATATGTTACTGACTTCAACCAAGTAATTTCCAACGTATACCTGTGAGAATGTAGGATCAAACCACAATGTGTTATGTTTCAAAATATTTTTTCACAATAAGTTGGTTTAGTGAACTCACTTTTCACCCCTTGAGAGCTGACTGTAATTAGATCACACAGAGAAAGGATATGGAGTTTCACACTAATCTCCAGGAGACAACATGCCATATCCAAAAATCCTCTCTCAAATCAGTAGTACTTCCAGTTGTGGAGCAATACCATCTGTTGAGATAATTTGAGGGAAGCAGAGAGGTCAGAATTGCAACTGTCACGTGAAGGTTTGGAGTGTACATATCAGGGATGTTGTGAGGATGTGTTTGCTCCCAGCTTATGAAATTCTCCAGTCAATGCTTTACCTAAAGCTTCATTATCTTGTGAATATCTGTGACATTTTTTTATATTGTAAGGGGTTTTTTTTATTTTTCTTTTTTTTTCCCTCTACTTGCACTTAAAAAATATAAAGTTCTTTGAAATCATTAGGAAAAAAATTCTTCCCTGTGAGGGAAGGTTGTCCAGAGAAGCTGTGGATGCCCCATCCCTGGAAGGGCTCAAGGCCAAGGATGGGATTTTGAGAAACCTGGTGTCCCTGCCCATGGCAGTGGGGCTGGAACAAGATGATCTTTAAGGTTCCTTCCAATGCAAATGATTCTATGGTTTTCTAATAAGGGTAACCTCAAAATCTATCACGACAGCAGAACAACATTTGATATCTTACTGTGGATAAACCCGCTGTGAGTTTTCCTTTAGCAACAGAAAGCAGCATGACAGGTTGAATTCAGTATTAGCTAGATGAGATCTGAACTCCATTGCTACAAGGAAATGAGAATCGAAAAAGAGACTCTACTCTCATAAAATCACATTGCAGTAATCCCAGTCCAACATTCAAGCTAACAAATCTGTGAGGGGAAATGCTTGTCCCTGCCCTCTCTGCATCATCCAAAATTTAACTTGTGTGCTTAATCCTTCATTTTCAATGGAAACATTTCAAATTCTAGGGGCAAATTCATGGTGTTTATCAGCTCTAATTAAATTACATGCTTTATTTTTTTAATTAAATAGCCTAAAAGGAAGTAAACTGAAGGAAATACTCTAACAAATTATTTAGAAATATTTCATATGTATCTAAGAAGAGAGCCAAATATAAATTGACAGCTTAGTGCAAGAGAACTTCAATCTGGGTTTTATTGCAATAACAAAAGTGCGTATTTAAAAGCCTTCACACAGAGCATCTATTCAGAAACAAGCCCGAAGACAGTCAGGGAATTAAAAAGAGGATAGTGTTTTGAATTAATCTAGAACATTTTTGTGGATTAGTTTACAAGCACAGAATGCCTCAGGGGCCTAGGGAGAGCACTGAGAACTGAAGTCAGAAGGATCTGTCTTTTTCCTGTTGTTGGTGATTAGTTCATATCTCTTTGACACCATGTTTACAAGCCCCTAATTGCCTCATTAATACCTCATTATTACTTAGAAAGTGAAGAAGCTTTTAGCTTTGAAGCTGCTTTGCTGCACTTGAAGGCAAATATACGGTGAATTTTGAATGTGTTGGTACTAATTAAAGTTGAAGTCTGTTTCCTGTTGCTTGTGGGTGGGTGTTAATGGCTTCAAAGAAAAAATTAGGCTTCAATTTATATTATTCTCCCCTTAACTTACACACACAGGAATAAGTGCAAGTAAGAAGCCCACTTCTTCAGACCGGATTTCCGAAGAGACACAGACCCACATGGCTATTTTCTTTCACGCTTTTTCAGTGTGAGCCACACCATGTGAAGGCTCGTTCAGTCTGTCTGGAACAGACTGATGCTGGCCAGTTCAGTCCACACAGATCCAGACTGCCACGCATGGACACGGCCCCCATATTCTCCTTTTGCACCAGAACCTGAACATGAAACTGAGTCATCACCATGTAAAACTGCCTTGAGTCTATCTGTCCTCCTCCTCTGAGTGGACATTGTTTCCAGGTCACCTTGGAAAAGTTCGTTTCAAAGCAGAGCTAAAATCAGGCACAAGATATTGTAATTTTTCACTTCCAACCACATGCACATTTTTTATAAATAGCTATGTATACATTAATAAAAAAATATGTGTGCATGTATACGTAACAACACATGGCATCTCACTGCATCCAGTAAGCACATTCTTCCTGAAATGTGTCTGAGGCTGAGACCTTTGGAAAGGGATCCAGTTTTCAAACGACTGTGCACAACTGTTTCAATACACCAATCGCAAATAAGCCAGTGACCGCAATTATGGTTACTGGATTATCATATAAATGAATAAATGAGATGTTTAGAACCTCATTTGGGCTGCAGAGATGCACTGTCTGATAATGTTTCAAGGAATTTTCCTCCAGACAGAAGACAGACAAAGCAGACATTAACCACAACAAAATCAATTCCATGGGATTTTTTTTAAGAGAAATGTGCTTTCTTTAAATTAGCTTGCTTTCAGGGGATGTAGTGAGTGGAGAAGGGGGTAAAGGAGAAGGAAAATATGCCCATTTTTGGTAAAAACATTCAGTTTCTTAATAAGATTTTTGGATGAGAAAAACAGTGAAAAAGTGTCTTTGCTGAAAGCGAATGGAAAACCCTACACAGACTGGAAGATTTGGATATAAAAATAAAATGTTTTCCATACAAATTAAATTCCCAAAGAGGCATTTTTCACCAGCATTTTTTTTTTCAGTGGTAGGGGCTGGGGGTGGGCACAGAAATAAAGCAAGTCTAGAAGGCTGAACATTCCTTGATGAAGGAGTCAGGATTTGGCTGAGAGTACCCCAGACTCAGGGTTGAGCTCAGGCTGCTCAGAGTTGCTGGTGATTAACAGGCCTTGTTGTCATAGGCCCAGGACAGCAGGTCTTGGCTTACCATGAGCACTCCTAAGATAGAGCTCAGAACAACTCAGCCTTTCACGTTCCTCGCATACCCTGCATCTCCTCTAAGAGGAGGTAAATTGGTAAAATTCTGAGTTCCTTTTATTTCTGACCGAAAAATGTTGATAACTTTAAATTACTCACATAGCTTGACATCACCCCTTTACATACACGACGGTAAACAATATACATATGAAACAAAATTTACCTAAAACCGCTGGACAGAAACCCAAATACGGGTAAGGAAGGAACCCATTCCCCCTGTGTTATATTTACAGTATCTTTGATTTATAGCAAACATTTTTTAAAAGTATCGAAACAAAAATAATTAAGGCAAGCCAAATCCTTTCCTTGCCAGCACGCAAAGCTCGTCCGACTGGACATATTGAGGCTATCAATCGGTGGTGTGTATTTATAACCCAGTGCTCAGACAACTTGGAACGACAAATGCAAACAGCCACAAAGAAGTTACTTTGTTCGCTTGGCACAAACAAATCCCCAAGATGAAAAGCAGCCTGGCGTTTATTTTGGGCCAAGCGTCCTCATCTGACGATCCACAACGTGGCATGGAAAGGGCAGTGTTACCAAAGGACACGAAGCACATGAAGATGCCTCACTAGAGTAAACACAGACCAGGGTGCCAGATTTTGTTATTCTTGCTTCTTCCTTCCCAGAATGGATGTCACTTTCCCTTCGCTCTTCTCCTCAAAGCACACTGGTTTGGAGCTTGGTTGTTTGTTGTTTGTTTCCTTTTTTTTAAGGACCAGACTTGTTGGCACAGCCCAAAATGCTCTTAGAGCTATAATTTAAAACTGAATTGTGTTGATTGAAAACACAGCAAGCATCTGACTGCAGACACGTCTGAAGACTTCCACATGCGTAGTCAAACGAGGACTGGTGAGGACATGGTGGGATTTGTCAGCAATATAAAAGCAAGTTCTGCAGGCACATGACCCCCGACTGTGCCCAGCAGGCAGCCTGGGACAAGCCCATCTAGAGATGCAGTGGATTCTCTTAACTACTGAGCCACAAAGAGCTGAGCTGTCCAAGCAAGCCAGAGACTGTGATGGTCAGTCATTCTTGAGAGGCTTCTCAGAACAGAGAGTTCAGATCCAAGACTAGAGGAAGAAACCCCAGTGGGGTCCAGGCTGGTTTGACACTGATGCCTCATTACTCCTCCAACATGACCGAATCACAAGAGAAGCAGCAGAGGAGAACGGAAAGAGTAGAACTCCACCAGAGTGTTTAGCCAGTGAACACAGGGCTTCCAGTGAGGAGAGCACAGTGCCTTTTGTGGGAAGCTGGCTGACAACGGCAGCAAGGAGACAGCTACCAACAGATAATGAGCAGAGGCTGCAGAAGACCAGGGGCTGTTCAGTTTTAGGAATGATGGTGCTGTTCCAGTTCAAAGGGAGTATCTTGCTATCTTCCTTGGCTCCTTCAGGGGAAGATCTGGTCAGGCTTCTAGTCTTTATCTCCATGGGCAGACATGGACACTGAGCCTTGAGTCACATTGTCCCATGAATGGATAATGAATGCTGGGCTGTTTGATCCTACAATGCCTTCATTCTTCTCATACCTGCGTCCTCTTAAGATATGTCACAGAGCTAAAAGCATGAGAAAGTCTTAATAACGTTTTAAACTTCTGACAACACTCAGGCTTTAAAAGGAGGGTCACAGGTGATTTGGGAGACTTTTCTCTCATTTCACTTAAGGAAAGGATTTCTCAAAGCTCTTTAAACACTGGAAGAGATATGCATATATTTTTCAGTATATGGATTCAAATCCTTGGTTTCTTTGGCAAAAGGCCATATAAATTCTCATGGATTTGTTATTGCCTGCTATAAATTCACTACTCAGAAAGAATAATATTTCATTTGCTTTATCGTCGGTGCCTCTAAAGAAGGTGAAAATAGATTTAAGTCTTTCATTGAACATCTTGATGAGGGCAGAGAAGGAACATAAAAAGAAGCCAAAAGGACACTTAAAGAATTGATGTAAGGCTCCATCAGCTATAATTCAGTTGATAAACTTAGGTCTCCTTTGCAATGAATTACAATGCCAAGAGATTTGTTCTGTAAATTCTGTCCAGAACTTGGCAACACCATTCCTGAAAAAAAGAAAGCAAACTCTCAGGGGACTAGAGCAATACTTTCCATCTGAATAAGCAGAGTTTGATCTTACTAATGTTGGCTTTTAGGCACTTCCTATTTTACACAGAGGAATAGGGGCCATAGGGACAGTTCCCCAGCCCAGGTAGGAGCAGGACCTCAAACTCTTCAGTTTGCAGATTCGTGGGTATATGCATAGCTTCACAAAGTTAAATCCATCAAGCCAAAGCCATTTCCTTGGCAGCTCTACTTATTCCATGACTCTTTACCATCTTCACAGCGACCTCATTCAGAGAGGACACCGCAGGGATCTTACCTTCCTGTATCCACCCCAAATGAGGTAGGCTTGGGATTCAGAGAGCAGGACCTAGACTTCAGCAGAGGCAGAGATCCAAGTGTCCAGAAAAGTGTGCTTGGTTATTTGTGACAGCGTAGAGTGAAATCAAAGGGTATGCTGTTTGTGCTCTGGAGCTTCTCCAAAACTTATGTTCAGACCCAGACTTGCCTCCATTTATCAAACTTCCTTAGCTTGAGGAGTCTGACCATGTGGTTACCACCATACGAGCATCTGAGATATTAAGTTTATGCTACTGAACAAATTTATGACTTGAAAGCCTGATCCTTGTCGCTGGGGATTCAAGATGTGGACAGATGAAGCAATTTGCTCAGAGTCAAAAAGAGGATGGGTTACAAAGCCGAGGACTAAAACAGAACCCGAGTCCCATGTTGTTGGCTAGTGCCCAGGGGGATCCCTTCTCCTTTCCAGGGATTGAAAGATCAGTGAATTGCTCTCTAAATGCTTCCAGTGGGAACTCTCCAAAACACAGCAAATGGGATTTTTCACACTTTGACTAATGAAAGCTTGGCACATGGCACGACAAATAAAATCCTTGCTGCCAGCAGTACAGATATATATAAAATGATGTTTATTTCTACAGGGTTTGTGAATAAGCAAGACATTTTTCACCCATGAAAGGCAGTTTCTATGTGCATGTGTAAGTTAGCAACAACAACAAAAAGTGTGACTGATGATCCAAATGGACATCATCCCAATGAGATTTAAATAGTCGTAACTTTTTGCTTCTCAAAAGAAAGTCTCTCTTTTTACTTCACCCTACAAACTTCTAGGTTTATTGTGGCTATATTTCTCTGCTCTTGACAGAAATACAGACATAATTAATCCTTCCGTTTCATGTTTAGAGACTAGTTATCATCACAGGACATGTATAAAGAGAGATGCAACAAGAAGATGTGCTCAGAAAGCACAGTGCCTGCAAGATATACTTCCACATGAAAACAAAGCTAGTTTCTAATAAGGGGAGAGAGCTCATTCTTCTTGCTAAATTATGATATTCCCTTTATTTAACCTTTTTTCCCTGCTTTCTTGGTGCTTTCCATATGCCAGTGCTAACAAGAGGAGAAACTAGTCCTTAACTCCTCATGCAGGCAGACTAAAAGTGACTAGACACAAACTGGTACTGACCAACATGCACTGTAGACACGCTTCCAAACCAGATAGTTTTTTCTCTTTGTCTGCTCAGACTGTTTGCAAAAGAGTGCACTGGAAAAAGCCCTGAAAACAGTAACTTCTGTGATAAACTGATAATGGGATCCTACCAAATAAATAAAAGATGACCTGGCCATAGCCTTCCAGATGACAGCAAACTTGATATCCCTAGGACAGCTCAGCACATGAGCCCTTGCAGGCATTTCAGGACTTGCTGTAGTGTGAAATGTTTATTTTTTCTCAAGTCCAAAAGGATTACTGTGAATATTTTAAATTTGATTCAAAGAAACAATAGAAGAGCTTTATAGTTCTGCAATAATCAGAAGATATGTAAGAAGAGCATCAGATTTTATTCGATTAGTTCTTCCCTACAGCTTGTAATGGATATAGAGTGTGATTTCAGGGCAGGAGTAGCTTCAAAGTACGGGCTGAGTATCACAGATCCAAGCATGCACAGCTGGATCTCAAATGTATAAGCCACTTTGACTTGCACATGAGGAAGGAAAGGGGAAGATTACTATGATCTGACATGTCAAAGCTTCTTCCACATTATTAAGAGCATTTACATGTCCTACTCAAACCAGCAGAAGTGTTTCCAGGCAACAGAAAGAAATTAGTAGGACTCCACACTAGGTATGTGGCTGTACAACATACATATGCACTGCTCTTCACCTGAGAGTACCTAAAAACAGGACAAAATCTTGATTTGGACAGAGAGAACTGGCAGTGTTACAAGAAAATTACAGGTATTGAAAAAACTCCCTGTCATTTTTCTCCTGGGGAAGAGGACAAGGGATACAGCATAGAGATGGTTAGGATTCCCTTCTAATAACCACAACCAGATTTCTTATAAAAGGAGGTAGCCAGATTTCTCATGCAGATTTCTCTAAGGCAGAGTCTTCCTCCTTAGCCTTACTTAGAAGTAATTCTATAACTTTGTAGGGAAATTAGTTATTTACACTTTTTAATGGCCTCAGGATGACTTGGAAGACCTCACCAAGTACTTGCACACTGGTCCAGAGGAGCAATAGCTTTGTGCTGCACTGCTATTAAAAAGCAGTAATGCAGGTGACCTGAACCAAAAGAATGGATGGCAGTGGGTAGATAAATGAAGTCAGTAGCTATTACAGTGTTAGCCCCAGCCTTCACTCCTAAGTGAGATGAGATCCCTTCTAAACCTTGTCTAAGATTCATGAACCCAAATATACACACTCATATGGCATCCTGAGATTAGGGAAGTTTAGATCCTGGCCAATTTCTATTGTTAAGCTCACAAAACACTGTGATAAATAATGGAAAATGTTTCAGCTGCTATTTATTTGGGGCACTTTTACCACGTGACATCAGAAAATATTCCATGGTGGAATTTATTAACATAAAAATGGACTCAGTGAGACTTTGAGATTTATTACACTTCCAGCTAACTAGGGTTTTTGGTCATCCAACCGACAGATGGTGTTTTTCTGAACTGATTATGTTGACTCACAGCACTGAAATGGTTACTGGAAAAAAGGACCAAGAGTTTAATAATGAGCAGGCCCACACACACGCAACAAATGTGAACCGTATTCTACCAGCTCCAAAAGAAAAAAAAGCAGCAGTTTTTACACCAAATTACCAAAATATTGGCATGTTTTGCACATCTATTATGTGTTCCAAGCCACTGGAATAGGAATGCTGTTGGCAAATGGGCTACATCAGACACACAAACAACGTTATTGGGATTGCTTGGAATATTCTGCTCCAGGTTAGCCAAAGACACAGAGACTCTTTTTCAAAAGTGCTGTCTTGGAGGACTGGTTTAGCTGCCTTATAATAAAGACTCATCCCACTTACAAAAACCCTCTGAGGCTTCTCATTAATAAATGCCAATTAACATAATATGATACCCAGGTTGTATAAATCAACAGCAATCTAGAAACCAGGAAAAGAAAATAGAGTGAATAGAGTGAATGACAATAAAGAGTGGAGTATTTAGAGGACTCTTGAGCATCTGAACTCACAATCATTCTCCAGACATGAAAGAGGCTTCAACTGTTCATGAAATTAAGTGGAGCTTCTGGAACTGCACACTGAGCTGTGTTGAACAGGAAGAAATCTCTTTCCTTATTAGGTCTCAAGGAGATAATCTATAGTGCTATGGAAACAGCTACAGCCTTTTCTATGCAGCAGGGAGATTACTTCTGTTCAGGTGGATGAGCTGCTTTCAGATCTTTTTTTCACAATCTCTCTGATTTAATATGCTTTAGGAATGGAACAGTAGTGTTCTGCTTCAGGTGCAGACAGAAGATCTTGAAAGGACAGGATCCACCATACTTGTGGTAGGACATCAGAGAAGGATAGGCTTCTGCCTCCATAGGCTAAAATTCAGATTATTTTTCAGAGGATGGGAATAAGAAAAGAACTGAAAAGCAGTAAAGGGAGCATTAATAGCACTCACCTATCCCATCATCTTGTGTGTGTATGCATATTTATATACACATGAATGCATTAATATATATAAATAAACACACATAACTACATATGCTTTCTTAGAGGTGTGCATAGGTGATAATACAGACATACACAAGCGCAGACTAAACTTTATACAGAGGGAGAATGCATTCCAGAGTCTGACACTGGGAAAGGTTTTCTTCAGCTATTTACACGCCTAGTCTCAGGCAGGATGTGGTCTGTCATTGCAGAGGCCACAGCACAAGGTGAGACTTTGCAAAATGTAATATAAGCTATTAATGCTGGTTGGTCTGCAAAATTCATACCTCGTTCTTAGAAGGGAGGATGTCAGGATTGAGAGGGGATTTTCTTCAAGAACTAGACTGGTTGTTTTTGCTACACTGAGACAAAAGGCACTGAAATTGGACACAGAAGGACAAACAGGCAAGAAAATGTAAGATCTACTACAGTGACTACATTGTATTGCTAGCAACACACATTAAAAAAAGATGTGAAACATTGAAACAGTTGTGATAATTTAGCAGTTTCAGCATGACAGCCTTAAGTAGAGGAGGCTTGTTCATCTGACAACTGCATGTTTCAAATCATGAATTGCACGACCGAGCAAAGATGTTTTATGTGACTACAACATCAAAATCAATCTTCTGCAGGAAAATTTATTTGCCAGACACATCACAGCACAGGTGTCACAGCAAATAACAAGTCATGGCATGACAGCTAGCGGTGCAACTGCTTTAGGCTTAATACTGTCCAGGAGAGCCACAGAGCATGCCACCTGTGTATAAGAGTAAAGAAATCTAATTAGCGTCTTTAATTGAACTTCAGCAGCATGACCTAACATTGAAGGGAACCCTGCTCAGAGTGGTTGAACCAGAAACCTCAGGAAGTTCCTTCCAACATAAATTGTTCTGTGATCTGTAGCATGCAAGAAGATTGAATCTCACCTGCCCTCTCTGGCAGGAGAAGACACTTTCAGCTTCATTCACGGAAAAAGGAAAAGCTGAGCTCTTACTCTTCCAGTTTTGACACAGAACAGGTTTGGGGAGAGTCACTGGCCAGCAGAGATCCTTACTGCAGAAAGGTTTTAAAAAATGCATAGACTGAAATCCACGGGGTGCCTTCAAATGAAAGTACACCACAGTGGAGACAGGGAAATACTGCTGCATCACAGGCCAACAATATGGTGTTTATCCTGGGAGGAAGGTGAGCAGAGAGGGGCACATTCTTAAAAAAAAAAAAAAAAAAGTTACACTTCCCTGCATGCAAATCCCTCACAAGCTGTTTTGTCTCAGATCTAATAATCTTCTTTACCTGTTGGAAACTCCCTGTAATTACAAGTTCCAATGCAAGCTTCTCATTTACAAAGAAATCTACCCTCTATTCCATGGAGTTTTGTTTTACCTCATTAAAGATATTGTTAAAGGCTCCACAAATATTTTTTATACCCACACAGAATCCTTATTGAATCTGGCTATCTTCACTTCCTCTTTTAGCACAACTCACTTGGTAAGTTGTTGCCTCACCGCACCCCTAAAGTGGTTGCATTTAAGTGGTTAGTGAAATGATTAATATTTATTTGGTAAGGTTCTTTGAAAATTATATATGACATAAATAACAGCTATAACTATTTATTATGCTTCCACAAAAATAATACAGCTTTTGTAAGATTAAAAGCCAATTCCCCCATTAATTTTCTTAAAATTTGTTAAATCAAACTAATGTAACCTTCCATCGGCGGCTTAGCCCTGTTTTCCCTTCACGGTTTTTAATAGTCAATATTTTCCATCTGATTACTTCTAATCACACTGTTATACTGCTTTTACAGCCTTGGGCTTTATTACAAAGCTTCTCTGTTACTCCAGATAGGCACAAAACAGTAGCAGGTAGGGAGCAATACACATTTTCCAAAGATCAGCACCATTATTTAATGTTTTTGTAAATATTTACTTTAGACGCTGGCTAAATGTTACTTAAGATTTGTTCTAAACTGTTGTGTTTAAAAGTAAAAAATCATGAGGACATATGGAACTCATCTGAAGGAGAAAAAAAATGTTACAATTTCACAAAAGAATTGATTTCTTTACTGTTACCAAAGAGTTGCCTTCATAAAACTTGTGGCATGCTTTTGTATCTTAGGTGGAACATCATGACACATATCATGTGGTTTTGTGGTCTCCTCTTCCTACTGCCTGAAGCTCTGGCTGCAGTTTCCCCAACCTGACTGTTCCACCAAATCCGTACACACCCTCATCGTGCTCCCACTGGGATTTCTGTTCCTGTTCTGCTCTTTTTTTTTTCCCCCCCTTCTTCTTAGTCATCTTACCCACAAGTGGCATAAATCAAGGCGAGGCCGTGTTTTCTCAGCTAGACAGTTCTTGCAACATCAGGGCTGAGTTCAGGGAAACGGCTGGAAAACTTGCTATCCCTAACACACACACACACCCCCCCACCTGCCTTTTGGCTCATGGAAGACGAGCACAGTGCCAAAGATGTTTGTTTATTCTTGCCCTGGGTGCTTTGATATGTACGCTATCGATGAGGGCAAGCGCCTCCCTCACAGCGCAGCACCCGGCACTGAGCAGGGCCTCACATCCTCACAGACCTCCCAGGCGTCTTCTCCAGGGCGTGAGATTCTGGGTCACGTCGCTCCTGATGTCCCTACCAGCCTCCTGATGAGGCCCCTCTGTTCTTTCATGGCTTTGGAAAAGATTTGGGAAGCAGCTAGAGAAAGGGTAGACCAAGTCAAAGCCACTAAGCCAGGCAAGTGCAGCCGTGTCACTTTGGAAGTGGCACTTGCTGAATGCAAGGAGAGTTTGATCCAGGTGGAGCAAATGCAGCTCCCTGTTACAGTGTCATGACAGCATCAAGCCTGTAGCTTTGAAATGGTTTGTGGCAGCTTAGGGAAAAGCACCAGGATCCTATGTTGTGACTCAACTTAACCCTTGTTGTGTGACATCTGCTGGGAGTACAAAACTTTCCTGCTCTGGACCTTCAATTCAGGTCTGGGCACAGCCAGCTCCAGTGACCAGGCAGCACCCTGCACATTTGGGGAGGGTGAGCTGGGAGTGTGTGCTGAGGCACACTTGGGAGAAAGGTGGGGCTGCTGCAGAGAGAATGATGCCATGGGCACATAAAGCCAGGCCCTGCCCTCCCTGTCTTTGTGGGACTGTGCCACCACACGAGCAGTGCCAGAGAAATGAGTTGGTTGGGAGGGCACACACTGGTGTGCTCACTGCCTACAAAGCAACACACACAGAGCTGCTGCCACTCCATATCCCAACAGCACAGAGCCACAGGTGACTCCAGGCCACCAGCACCCAGCGTGGCCATGACTCGGTTGTCTCACTGGACTGTCCTGTGCTGCAGCGATGGGACACCCTGTGTGCTAAAAAATGTTCTGCTTCTCTGTCCTTCTATATTTTTCCCTTATCTGAACCATATCTCTCAGGGGGAATCAGAAAATGGAATATTTATGTGAAATATTAAAGAACTAGAAACACAGTGAGGAAAAATTGTTCCCTTACTCTGCCTGATTTTTACCTGTCTGGGAGATCTGGGTGGAGAGAGAAGAGGATGAGTGGCATCACATAGAAAGGAGCTGCTGGTTCTGACACTGTGGTGAGGAGGATGCTCTCCTGCCAAGAGCAGCATGCAGGGGATGCACACACAGTGGTTCTGAAGTGATTTCCAGCAGCCTGTGGGGCTGCTTTGGTCCATCGGTCACCACAGCAACCGGCATCCCTCACAGTCTCCACGGGGCTCTCAGGAAGAGCCTGAGTCTGTCACTGTCTTTGGCAAAACTCTGCTGGCTCCGTGCACCATAATAGTAATGACTGCATCTGATCATGTAAATGTTGGTAGTTTTGATCATTGTCAATACAGTGAGGAACTTGCCAGTTTTGGACAGGGTTTGCAGTCGGGGAGGTGATAGGAAAGCCAGGATACAGAACGGCTCTGCTGCGCAGCAGGATGAGGGCGATACCCGGGGCTGGGCAGTGTCCTGCAGGGAGAATGGGCTATGTCCGGCACCCTGACTCCCATCCCTGCCCAGAACAGATCTGGAGAGGCAGGAGTTTTTGCATACGACAGTGACAGGCAATGTCAGCCTGTCTTCTGCTTTGAAACCCTTTAAACACACGGTAAGTGGTGTGAGTTGGAGTTGCTGAACTCAAACGCCTTCTGCAACGACCTTCACAGAGGGCTGCAGACCCCCAGGAACCCTGGGAGTGCTCCCGTCACCACGAATCACCTCAGGTCGTGCAGCTAAGGCTCTTCGCTCCAAGTGGAAGCTGGATCGCTAATGGTGCATGTTTGAAAACTACCCAAGTTTCCTTCCTTCCTTCCATCCTCCTGTGAAGCTCAGGAGGCGGGGGTCCCGGGGAGAACAGCTAAGGTACGGCAGGGGCCACGTCCTTGTCCTGTCCTCCCCGCCGGGCTCGGAGGGGCCGGGGAACGCCGGACATGTCCTGACCGCGCGGGTCAGCGCAGCCGGCGGGGGCTGAGCGGGGCCGCCCCAGGTCACATCCCCCGGGGAGCCGGCTGTCCCCGATTCCTGCCCGTGACAAGCCCCATCGGGGCTGACTCTGCCAACTGAGTTTGGGGATGTCGGAACTTCTCTGTTTCGCGCTGTTGGTGTTCAAGGCGCGGGACGCGCCGCGCAGGTGCCGCGGGACGGGGAAGCGCCGACGCCCCTCAGGCGCCGCTGCGGCGCCATCGCCCCCTGGCGGCGGCCGCTGGCGGCGCGAGGCGCGGGCGGGCCGGGGCGGCTGCGCGGAACTTTCCGCCGGCGCGCGGGTCCGGCCTCCGGAGCGGGGAGCGCGGAGCGGGGCCGGGGTGCGGGGGCCGCCGCCGCCCCGCCGAGCACCGCCCGCCCTCCGCAAGGCGCCGCGGAACCCCCTTCTCCACCGCCGAATTAAAGGAAAAAATAAAAACAGTCAAAAAAAAATCTTGGTTTAAAACTTTTTTACTTTCTGGCTGCTCTCCCCCCTTCCCCCCGCTTCCACCCCCCCCCGCCCCTCTCCTCCCAACCTCCTCCCGAAGCGGCGGGGCGGGAAGGAGCGTCTCCGGTCTGCAACACCAAAGCATGGCGGAGGCTGGCGATGAGAACCGTCCTCCCCAAAGCATCCAGCGCCTCTGACAAGCCCGGAGCCAGAGGGGGTGGGGGTGGGAAAGGGCGGGAGGGGGGAGAGCATGGGAGGGAGGGGGCAGTCAGTCCTTCCCCCTGCACTTGTCAGATGCAGATGGGACTGGCAAAGTTTGTTTGAATAAAAAAAAAAAAAAGGCTAAAAAAAAAAAAAGGGGAAGAGCAGGAGGAGGGGGAGGAAAAAAAAAGATCTTAGAAATCCAAAAAGGCTCATCTGGGAAGGAGAGAGAGGAGACCGAGAGGAAGCGGGATGCAACTCAACCTGACGCTGATCTGCTTCGTCTTCGGGGGGTTCCTGCCCGACGCCGCGGCCCGGCGGGAGCAGATGGACACGGGGCAGTGCGACCTGCCCCGCTCGGTGAGCCGGGCCGGGCCGGGCCGGGGGCGCGCCGGCCCGCGGGGGATGCGCGCGTGTCCGCGGGGTGCGCGGGGGCCGCGGGGCGCGGGCGGGACGGGGGCACACGGAGGGGCCCCCCCGCCCCGCGGGGCCCCGCAGGTGTGGCGGCGCTGCCCCGCGGAGGGCCCGGGGCTGCAGCGGGGTGCAGGGATGCGGGGCCGAGCGGGGTCCGCGGCGGGACCCTGCCCCACGCGGGCCTCACGGTGCCCGTGGGCTTTGCTTGCTGCGAGCCCGCGTGGGGCTCGTGCGAGGAGAGGGCGAAGCGGGACCCCCGCTCCTCCTGCCCTGCGGGCAGCCCTGAGGGTGGCATCACTGTCTCTTGCCTTTGTGCCCCTCCATCGCTGACCAGCCCCTCTGTCTTCCCCTCAGCAAGGAGATCTCAACTCCTTCCTCTGGACCATTCGCCGTGACCCCCCCGCTTATCTCTTCGGCACCATCCACGTGCCCTACACGCGAGTTTGGGACTTCATCCCTGACAACTCCAAGGCCGCCTTCCACGCCAGCTCCAGCGTCTACTTCGAGCTGGACCTCACGGACCCCTACACCATATCAGGGCTGGCCAGCTGCCAGATGCTGCCCCACGGGGAGAACCTGCAGGACGTGCTACCCCGGGAGCTGTACCGGCGCCTCAAACGCCACCTGGACTACATCAAGCTGATGCTGCCCCACTGGATGACCCCGGACCAGCGGGGCAAAGGGCTCTATGCCGACTACCTCTTCAACGCCATCGCCGGGAACTGGGAGCGCAAGAGGCCCGTCTGGGTGATGCTCATGGTGAACTCCTTGACGGAGACGGACATCCGCTCCAGAGGGGTGCCGGTGCTCGATCTCTACCTCGCCCAGGAGGCCGAGAGGATGAAGAAGAAGACGGGTGCGGTGGAGCGGGTGGAGGAGCAATGTCACCCGCTGAACGGGCTCAACTTCTCCCAGGTAAGGAGGCTTCTGGGCCTCGTGTCTTATCCCAGGGTATGGGGGCCGTTCTCCTTGCACTTCCATCAGTTGATGGGGTGAACCCCAAGCCTGCTGCAGTGGGGTGGTCATTCACCACCACAGCTTTTGTGTTGGGCTGCCTGTTCTCTGTCACGCCGATCCGTGCTGCCTGCAGGAACCCCGTGATATGCGTGGTGACCGCTGCGTGTGTATCAATGTGTATAATTTATTTGAGGGGCAGATGTCCGGGGTGTGATTGTGTGCATCTGCTTGCTTGCCACTTGTGAGGGAAACTTGTGTGCTTCCCATCCTGCCCCAGAGCTGGGTAAAAAGTGATTTTTTTGTTGTTTATTTGTTTGTTTTGAAGTAAAGCAGCTCTGTGGTACTTGTCAGGAAGAGGATGAAGCATGAACAATGAAAATAGAAATTTCGACATTGTTCAAATTGATTTAAGTACATGCAAACTGTCAGTTGTCTTTTTAGTGGTCACTCCAGGTCAAAAGAAAGTGACTCATGTTGCCCTTGTACTGGGGGAAATTAAGTGTGCAATATACATGGGTTTATTTCATTTCAGACCAGGTACATTTCAGCAAACAGAAAAGGATGTAGGTTAAGAAACAAAAGTTATTGGTGTAACTGGACTCCGGAGTTCTTTCAATGGATTTAGCTTTAAACAACCAAATACTAAGCCATGAGATCTATTTCATTTCAGTGGATTAATCAGGAACACAGTAACAGCTATTGACTTTGCTTTGTGGAACTGTTTATGTGAAATGAGCTTTACTAGAAATTGAGGAAATGAATGTGTGTGGAAGAAAACAAATAATCCAGGAGAGATTTAAGGTGGTGTCAGTTACTGCTATGATATTTCATTTTTAACCTGCTTTTCGTCATTAGTTTTGGATCAGTCTATTTCCAGCCTTATCTTACTGTCCTACTTTGACCAAAAAATTTCTTGGTGATGTGGGAATAAGGATTAAAGTACTAATTTTGGGTGTGATTAAAATGTCCTTAGAGTGCCTTCACCCCCTGCTCCCCTGAAGTCCAGTAGGAACTATTTGAAGGGGAAAAAGTCCGGCTCTCACATTTGGTTCATCCGATATTTCAGCCAGGAGTTTTAACTCTGCATGCAGCCTTGAGAGAAGATTTGTTGCCTACACTTTTGAATGTATTTTCTTGTTTATCAACAAAAATAATTAAAATAAAGCTCCTCAGGACCTTTCCATTATTTAACGCCCATCCAAATCAAGGAATTCGTTTTACACTGTTCAATCTGAAAGGTTTTAAGTGCCTTTCCTCTCTGTTGAGCCCCTTCTTTTAAGGTGAGGTAAAAATAATTAACCATTCCAGACATCCTATAGTGTTTGGTTGTATTAGGTCAAAAATGGCAGTTAGAATCAAGCACATGAAAGCACCTGGTTAAAATTGTACCACTTGGAAGCCTTTTAAATGTGAATCATACTACATTTTTTTCTTTTTAGAGAGTGAGCAACAGAGAAGGGAAAAGGGACAGAGCACAAAACTTGCTGCTGGTCTTAACCATAATTGTTTCTCTGTCCAACTTTTAAATAGAAACAAAAATTTCCCATTCATTTTGCTCCAAAAATAATCTAAAAAAGAACAGTAAAAGTATTACCACTACTGACAAGCAAAGGGCAGTCATTTATGCAAAACATTTGTGCTGATTAAAAGAATACATTCCATTTTAATTGTTAGAGAGAATTAACAAAGTTGCTGAAATAGATCAGCGTTCAGGAGGACTTTTCCTAGATTGAAGCTTTTTTCTGGGAACAAGGCCACCAGAACAACAGGAGACAAAATTAAACAAAACAAACCAGATATTTATTTTCTTGCTTCCTCTAGATTTCCATGCATCCTGACACCTGGCTAGTTGTTTAACAATAGTAATTTGTAATGTTATCACACCGTCTGGCAGTCCTACTGCTTGGTGTATTACTGTGCTAATTTAGTAGAGTGGATTACTATTGCAAGGTTTCACCTCCCAATTCCAGGTCTTGGAGCCTTCCGTAAGCAACACGTAATTAAAACACACTAAAATGGAAATCAGAAATTGAGCAGCTTTTGTCTCGCAGGGTGTTTGCACAGTTTGATGAGAACATCTGTGATAAATTATAGTCCCAAATCTGCTAAGGGCATCAGCGGTTTTTTACCTGTTTTCAGCATTACTATTACAGGAACACTGCACATTATTGCATTCAGAATTCAGGTTTTAGGACTGTGCCTTGCTGAATCATGTCAATGCTTTTGTTTCCCACGTCCCCAAAGTCCAGTATTTTTGCCCTAAGCAAATTTAAAAAAAAAGACAAAAAAAGCTTTTTTTCCCCTACTTCTTCTCCTCAAAGGCAGCTTTGTGCTACTGCAAATATTTAATCTGACTACATACACCAAATCTGTTAATCTGATACCGTGAGGAGGAGGAAATCTAGGAGTGGTCCCGGTGTGGTACTTGGTTTTGATCTGCTCTGAAAGAAAGTGGATACACTTGCATTTTTGACCAGGAACGATCTTTGAAACGTTCTGTGCGTGGCTTTGAAATGTTGATTGTCTTAGCCGGATAAAAAGATTAAGGTGGCTCATATAATTAGCTGCTTCCTGGAGAGCCAGCTCCTGCAGGTAGGGCAGGGAGCATTGTTTTCTATTGTAAACCCCAAAACTTTGTAGTTTGATGCTCTGCTCCCCCTGAAACCCTTGCACAGTGTTTCCTGCTGCTTTTCCACATCACTCCCATCCTCCTGCCTCCTGCTGACCAGCCTTTCTCCTGCTTGGATCCTGGGGGGAAGTGTTATCCCACCTCCTGGGACTCTGGCAGCTGCTGGTCACTCGAAGTCTGGGCCCCGGGTATGGTAGAGCTGGTGTCAAGGTGTCTGAATCCCAGCAGAAGGCAGTGCTGGGAGTCGGGATGCAGAGGAGTTCGTAGCAGGTTTGGGTCAGGTTGGAATTTTACTGCTCCTTGTTGTTTGAAGTTTCAGGGTTTTTGTGGAAGGTGGGACAGGAAGAGCTGAGGCTAGTGAGGAAGAGGAAGCACACAAGTCTGTCTGACTGCACTGATGTTTATGTAGAGAGTGGCCAGAAAAGGGCAAAGTCAAGTTGGCCAGGGCTGAGAACTGGTGAGGGGCAGGTGACATTCCAGGCCTTCTTGTGGAATCCTGGCAGAGGCACTGCAGCCACTGCTGGCTCTGAGGACTCATCCATGTGTCTTCTGAGCTGGGAATAGGGCTAAGCTTTCTCTCTTCTTTGGGACCCTCATGTGGGCCTATGATGGGAAGCTTTCCCCACGCTGTTGTTGGAGTAAGGAGAATTCTGATGATGGCTCCTGCAGCTGCTCAGGTCTGTTGCATCCTCCCTGATGGCCCAGGGCTTTCATGGGACCCCATCACCCCGGAGTGATTGCAGTGTGTCCCCACTGAAGGTCTGTGCTGTCAGCAAGGGGAAGGTCTTGTTCCTCTACCCAAACTGCTGTTCCCTGGGGAGGTAGGTGGCATCTTTTGCTTGTGTTTGATCCTGTTTCTCAGCAGGATCCCCATTCCCAGACAGTGTTCACAGCCCTTCCTCCGCGTTAGGATTAAAATCCCTTTCCCATCTCATCCCGAGCTTGCTCTCCTCAGGGACAGTCTGCATTCAGCTCATTGCAGATGCCCTACATCCCAAGGTTTGCAGGGGAAATTTTGTTTCAGGGTCCAGCTTCATGCCAGCCTGTTGGTAGGGAAGCTGTCAGGCCTGTGGGGAGCTGCCAGCACTCCCTTTTCTCCTCTTTGGCTGTTTGGGAAGCCCTGACTCTGGTCTCCTCCGGCTGGTATCATTTCCAACTGCAGGGGGAGATGTTAAATATCAAACCAGTGTTGATTGGATCAGAGACGGCCTCAAAGAAAGAAACCTCAGACTGTGCCAGATTAAACTTCACACTTCACCATTCTCCACCTTTCATTTCTTTGCCGCCTCGTTCTCTGCACAAATAAACCTCATCTCCCCGCTTTCTACCAATGAGACAGCATTCATGGGGAGGAATGACTTTGTTAACAAAATCAGTCTTCATTTCCCAGGTCCTGCTGTTCCATCAAACCCTGGGACATGGCAGCTTTGATTACTCTGGTGATAGGATTAGAGGGGGGAACAAGTGCTGGTTAATAAAAGGCCGATGGGTGGTCCATCATGTTTGGTCACTGACAGCTCTGCAGCCTCGAAGCTGGACCCTCAGTGGCAAAACAGTAATATACACAGTAATATACACAGCCACATCCTGGACACTCTCTGCCCTGTCCTCTTAAAAAATTAAACATTTCTGTGATCACAAAGCTGGGATTCTCCAATCTGACAGGACCAGTGTAACTGACTTCAAGAGAAATTAACTTGTTTGTCCTAATGAAAGATCGGGGCTCAGAGTTTTCTGAACTGAATAAAAAGGGGTCAGTTTCAGAGCTAGCTGACTTTTGATAGTCTGTGTAGTTTATATGAGGGAATATTGATGATTTTTTTTAAATTTTTGAAATAAAAGTGGGTTTCACCTAGTAGAAATGGCACCTTCTTGCTTTTATAGAATTTCAGGCTTTGTGAAGAGAGCAGGAGTCATCAGAAATAGCATTACCTGCTGACTGTTCTTGAAAGAAATGTTAAAGGGTTTGATTCACATAGCTATACTTAGTGCACATAGTTTTCAGCTTGCTGGCTTTTGATAAACTATCACTCCCTTCACCCCCTTATGCCCCAGGGTAAAAAAATTCCCCCAGCAAAATTAACCTCGGTAGAAATTCATACAGCAAAAATAGAAATCCTTCAATTTAATTCCATATAAATATTAGTAGAAGCTACTTTATGTGGGTGCTTTATGCCCCCTGTCTTCATCAGGGGAGTTGTCGAGGATGTAACCATGCAAGAATTAAAAGTACAGCAGTAGCAGTAACACCTGAAAGGATCAGCAGCTGAGTTTTATAGCTGTACCCACCTGTAGGTGTTGCTCTGCACAGCCAGTGACTGTGTGCCCCTGCCCCACAGCCCCTTGGATGGCTCAGGTTGCTAATGATGGCTCGAGAGGCAGCTGGCAGTTCATCTGTTTTATTTATTGTATATGTAACTGCCAGAAGTGTTTGTACAACAGGTCAGGTAGGAGCCTTTCCTTTCCCTCTGATCCTTCACCCCTCCCCTGGTAATATCCAAGCCTAAGGCAGGTGTACTTGCCTCCCACGAGCAGCTCTGGAGGATTCTGCTGGTTGATTTGTTTGCAAAATTATGGGTGCTGCCTGTGATTGTTATTAGGAATTACATCTTTGTAAGATGGGCCTTGAAAGGGAAAAATCCCCAGAAAACATTCTGACAGACACTGGAGGGAGTCACTACTGTACCTGAAGCAGTTTAACTTTACCAGTGTATAGAAGTCAAACAGCAGAATTGTGCCATTTTTTCCTGTGTCTTTGCCACCTCAGAGCTGCTAACCCAGTAGGTACAAAAGCCCCTGTTCAGTGAATGGTATTTTTACAGTGATGATTTTCAATGTTTGTTATTTGCTGTCACTCTGTAATGCTGGTGCAGGAGCAGTCAGGATCCTCCTTCAGGCCGAGAGTTCTTTACTTATGGACAGAATGAAGCATTGACCTTAAAACCTCAACTTCAAGTATGGTGCAGCCTACAGTCCTCAGAAAGTCTTTAACAGCCTCCCCTCAGCTCCCTAGTGAGTAGCAATCCACCTTATAAAGCCAGCCCACATCATTTGGGCAAGTCAAAGGTTCCTGGATTGCAAAGGCCAGAAATGATCTTAAGCAAGGGCACTCACTCACCTTGCACTCCTGCAGAGAGATCAGTGACAGGGCTCCTGGCAGGGCAAAGCATATTTAGGGACTTCAGAGAAACGTACTGTAAAATAACAGGTTTCCCCTGTGCTAGGCTTTACACTGCAAACCCTTATTAATCTTTTCACTGTCATTAGGAGTTGATGAGACAGGTAAAAGGCAGAAGAAATCACAGTGTTACTGCTCGAGCCAGATGAACTTGGTGTGATTTCTTTCATCTTTTGGTCTTATTAGATATTCCCTGCCTGCTTGGATGAATGACTGTAAGCTGACATCCTCAGAGCACAGTGCTTAGGTTGTAGCACAGAAATGGAGATTTTCAGCAATGACTGGTATTTTAGAAACTTTATTGTTTTTAACTTTCAAGGGTGAGTGTTAGAAGAGACCCATATTGCAGGGAAACATATCTGCCTCGTGTTCTCACACTTTCCCAAATCCCTCTTCCAAGCAGACAACCAGTACAGATGCTCAATGCCACTATACTTAAAATCTGCAGAAAGCACTGTGGGTTGATGACAAAATTTCAATATTATTGTGAAGCTCTCAAATTATTTCTAGGTTGCAATTATTAAGACTTTTTTTCTGAACATTGCAACAAATTTTGAACCTAATACTACTTATGTAAACCCAAAAGCATTACAGTTTCCTGATCGCTTGAGACACCAGAAATTAAACTGGTGCCTGCATAGCTTAAAACTGCAGATTTCTGTGTTTGAACTTAATACCTCTGTTCTTGGGCTGGAATTGGAGCAAGACTATGCCCTCTGCAGAGTGGGAACAGACATGCAGCTAACCTGTAAGACTGGTTGTATCCATCACAACAGCTGGTAGTTATGGTGTCCCAACACCTCCATGAATTCCCTTTTTCTGGTGCTCAAGAGAATAATACAGCTATTTTGTATTATTGTTACTGTTTATTGGATCTAATTGTCATTTAAAGGCAAAGAGAATGAAAAGTGACCTGGTTAGAAGCTCAAGGAGGAATTCACACTCATGTCTGCTGCTTTTATCACTAGTTATTCCAACAGCAGTCCTTCACATTTGGATTTCCAATATTTTAGAGCTTCTGTTGCAAGTCATTTCAGGACTTCTAGCACAATATAAATGAAAGCTGGTAAAAACTGTAAATTAAACCCATGTGCTTAGCATTTTGAAATGGATGTTGTATGACTTGAGGAGGCTTATTAGCAAAAGTATTTTTAGTTTGAATGAGATCAAAGACCCAAGATTTTCCACTCTAAGGGTCATTTAGCATAGTCCTGGACACCCCATTTTTCATCATAGATAAACTCCCATAGGCTAGTTATACCTAAAGAAATCATCATCCCTGAAATATTGTAATTAGATTTATTATCAGTGGACCACTGCTGATCACCTCTGTCCAGGCACTGCAACAATGCTGAGGGGTCCTCAAAATTAGGATTGCAGCTCATGCTGATGTATAGCAGTGTTAAAAGTGACAGACCAAATCCTGTATGCTGTGCCCATTCCAGAGAGTCCCTTGAAGCCAGGGAAAACACTGAATCATTCCCAGAAACTCCTAGTGGCACACAGAGAAAGGATTGTAAAAAAAGAAAAAGAAACTAATCTGATTTCTTCTTTTGCTAGGCTCAGTTAGTGTGGAAGTTACGAAGCTTTCCACATGAATTCCAGTCCAGAGGGTCTTCATGCTTGGGTATCCCTGCAAAACAGGAGTTAGCAAAGATGGGGCAAAAAGCTAGGAATTCAGTCATAGGCAGCATGTTAGCTGTATCAGCATAATTAAGGAAATAGCAACAAATGCTTCATGTTTCTCCCAGATTTAATTAAACTTGCTTGCTGCTTCTACCCTAACTCTTCCATTGGGGCACTTGTTGGGAGACACAGATATATCCAATACATAGAACAGAGAAGAAGCTGCTTTCATAGAGCAAAGCAATATTCATCAGAGTCTCTTAGTGAGCCAAGGAATGAGAAAAAGGAAACAAATCTTACAGTTATTTTCTAACCTCTTTCCATTTTAATAAAAGTGAAGTTACAATGAACACAGGAAAAGTATTTCTTTCAAGTAGGCGGTTCTGTGTCTTGAAAGTATCCCCTCAATATTTTAGAGACTGTACTAAATCCAAGGTCTCCATTAGGCTCCCTCACTTTTGTTAACAATCAAAATGAAGACTGATTATTCTCTGTACGCTTTCTGCCACCGCACAAATTTAGCTCTCCTTTGATTTCTTGCAGCCTTTTCCTATTACAGGTGACAGCATAATAGTGATGGGGAATATTTATTTAAATGTGAGACCAAATCCTCACAGTGCAGGAGTTTGCAGAGTCAGCAGAGAGGGAGAAGGCAAAAGGGTGATTTGAGAAACATGCCCAAATTTTTGAAGGTCTTTGTATTCCTGGCATGTGATTGATTTACAGTTTTAGAAATGATCACTGAGATAAATGTTATGCCAGAGGGAAGTGTAATGGGACGTCCCAATGTGTCTCATTGGTTCTAAAGCACTGGTAAAATCATCACAGCACTGTTAATTGTGAACGTACTAAGCCTTACACCATGAGAGGAACTGGTCCTGACATACTGGGAGTCAAATGGGCTGCTAACTTTCAAGCTGAGGTAATGCTTTATTTTTGGGATATCACAAAGGCAGGAGCGGTGCAAGTGTGCAAAAAGGGCCTAAAATTGTTGTTTTCATAAGAGTTGACAGAAAAAGCCCTTCTTTTTCCTAATGAATTTCCTGATTAAGACAGACAAAAGCTAGAAAGAACATCCTCAGAAAAGCTCACTATCTGCCTGCTGGAGAAGATAACGCTCTGACACCCAAAACTGAACAAAGTCAAGTTTCTAATACAAAGTTATGGCCAAAACAATTCTATTATGGTTTAACCTACAAACAACTGGGATGCAGTCCAGCTCCTTCAGCATTTCTCCTTTCCATTTATAGACTACCAGTGTGAAAATACTTCATCTGTCCATGAGACAATGTTATACCATCCTGAAATAATCCAGGTGTTTTGGTGGCAAGATGAAGTTCAGAGGCTCAAGGCAACAGGCCTTTGCAGGGATGGAACACTGTCCAGCTTTATGGATCAGCTTGTCCCTGTCTGCAGACTGGCACTGGCCAGCTTTTTACCCAGCTAATTGTGTGAGCCCAGAGAGGATTTTCTTTATTAACTTGAGTGGCTTGGCTGTGAAATGAGACACACTGTACAGTGTATAACTCAAACACGCTTTCAAAGGCATTTTTGTTGAAGCTGGGTATCCAGAGAGATCTGAGCCTTTAACATGTATTCATCTGAAACACACTCTAAAAACTTCGTAGTTTAAGGTCAGCATTTGCACTGATTCATGTTCCAGTAATAGAATAGTGCTTGCTTTAAAAAAAATTACTCAATTTATATCTAAATATATAAAGGTGGGTTTTTTCCTGAAAATGAAAATGACTGCTCTGATCACTTGCTGTGTGTTAATTGTGGCTGGATAAGCTTGGAATGGATGTACCCTGTAGGGACTTCAGCAAATTATGGCTCTGAAGTGGAAAGAAAGCATTGTTGATGCCCTTGTACGTACTCAAAGCTGGAAATATTAGTCACAGGGAATCACTGGTAGTAGTACCTTTTTGTATTTTAGGAAGTACAAAGAGCTACAATCTCCCAAAAGGTGTCGTATTTTGGCATATTTTGGCTGGGTTTTGTCATTACTGACAAAGAGATCTCAGTGGAAGATATTGCCAAGAATGCAAAACACAATCACTAAACCCACACAAGATCCCTTATCACACTCTCTCTAAAGTTGTTGCAGATTCATTTGAATTACACTGGAAAGATTTATCTCTTATTAATGGAGCGCTCTTCATATTTTAAAATCAAGTTGTTGTGCAACACATCAAATAACAATGTCATAACACATCATAAATCAGTTTGTTCACTGAAGGATTCCACATGAGTTAATCTAACATCCTGGACACAGTTCATGAGCAGTTAATTTTAGCAGTTCTCTTTGATACATATCAGTTAAGGCAAAGCAGCTCCAGCCATTGTGAAGTAGAGTCAAAACTGGTTAACGGCAAAGCAAGTACAGACAAAGACTGTTCACAGATAAAGCCTTTGGCAGATCATTCGAGGGATCTTTGCTTTATATATAGAACAATTGTAGCTTTAATACCAGCAGTGCAGACACTCTGGGACAAAGAGAAAATACACACATACACATACACACCAAACCACAGAAGAAAACCACACACAGCACTTGGTACTTGAGTCTAACAAGAAAGTCAAGCTAAAGTTCACCAGCCCTGACGTAGCTACCAAAGAGCTCCACAGCAGGCAATGAGATGGGAAGAACCAACCCCAAAAAAGCATTCAGGAATTATTCCCATTGTCAGTGTGGGAGAAACTGAGAATGTTTGATTTGAAACACAAAGTCATCTGGCGGCCTGCCAAATGCCATCTATCTCAAGGTCACACAACGTAAATAACCCAAGGGTTAGCTCCAAAGCAGGAGGTAGCTGAACAAGGGTAGGGGAAGGGATTCCTCTCTCTTCCCTGTGGATGTTTGGCACGCTACTGACAACGTTTTGAGGCCTGGCACTCCTGAAGAGTCTGGTATATTAAGAGCAATATAAAACAGGAAAAGAAGAGAGTAACAGCTGAATGTAGCATCATGGAAGGGAACATGGTTTGAGACCAAGCCACTAAGCTTTTGCACATTTTCTGCAAGAATTAATCAGGGACACTAATTAGAAAGGAAAACTTCAGCAGGAAAAAAGAATTCTCTTGGATGCTTAAGTCTGAAGAGATTTATCCCTGTTATGCAGTAGGGACAACAGTGTTTATTTACTGTTCAGCTGAGTGGTTGCATGACTTTTTCTGTTCTTCTAAAACACGAAGTATCACACCCTTCTTACACCTTTTAAGAGAATAACAAGTTTAGCAACTGTCACATCAACAATCCATCATTATCAGTCAGAGAAGGAAGAGGTGTATTTTCCCAAGAGTGCTTAGACCTGAGGGTATAGCTTGGAATATAACTACAGGAGAATCCCAAAAGATTGGGCACCTGTTCTTGGGGCAAAGCTCTGTGTAGTTCCCTCAGTGTAGTTTCAGTTTCAGTTAAAACAAATCAAACAAGTCAGCAATTCTTGTACTGGGAACCCAAAACTGTATCTCTTGAAACTAGGCAAGGTGTCTTTCCTTCTGGTTTATGCAGAAAGTAGTTTCATATAGACAGATAATTTATTAAGAGAATGAGGGAGCAAAGAAATGTTTGTCAATATTCTTCTAATTAATTTGTGATTCTGACAGGCTTAAAAACCAAACTGAGTCAAGTTACTTGTGATTTCGTGTTGAATTTTTGATGCCATGGAGAAAAGTGAACCAGACTCACTGAGCCAGAAGGAGAGTTTCAAATTAAGTGTTTCAATTCAGCTAGGACCCTTGAGGTCACCCTGGAGAGTCCTGTACATCTGTATGGCCTGAGCAACATTCCTTCCAAACAGAAGGAGAGCAAGCTGGGCATGTAGATAAGGAATCCTTAGTCTTTGTATACACAACACAGACAATTTTATACCTGCAGGCCTTAAATAATGTGTTGGAAACTGAGGCATGACTTCAGAGGCTGAAATACTCCAATTACGTTACTACACCTGGGGCTAAGACTATAATTTTTCCATTTATAAATTTCTCTTACACCTCTCAACTTATTTAGTACTCTTAGAAAAAGAAATATTTGTATGCAGAGGGGCTAGAGTTGATGAGATGGTGATGTGAAGGGGAAATGTGGAGAAGTCCAGGCTGAGTGTTAACTCTAGAACCTACAGCCCTTTGGGCAAGGGACTACGGGACACATCTTCATCCCTTGGTGAATAGAGTGGCTCCACCCCCTTTGCTGTTTTATCCCCTAATAGAACTCATTTTCCCAAATGCATATGGTCTTGAAAAATGGCAGAGAGCATAGACTTGCATCATTAGCAATGAACCAAGGGCTTGTGTGTTGCAACAACCTTTGTTGAGGGATTGTTGTGTTGAAAATCCACTGATTCTGGCACAAGCTGGAGAACTCCACTTTGCATGTCCTGCCATCATTCAGCAGGCAGACCCTCTAGCTAGACATCGCAGTAGAACAGCCAGTTGGCTTCTCCCAACCTCCTTAGGTTTCCAGATGTCATAACAAAATTAGAGAGAGAGACTTAGCCATCTTCCATGTGTTTACGCTGGAGCTGCTAGGCAGAGACCAAGCCACAACACCGCACAGCTTTTCAAAAAGGACTTAATAGGCCTCTCTGTAAACAGATCTAAATATTTGCTCCAGTGACATTTATCGCATCACACGTCTGGCGCGAGTGTTTCGTCCTTGTTTTGCTTGCGTGTTTGGATTCTCTTATAAACATTAATGAAGTGCTTGAATACAAATGAATAATCCTCCCCCTTTCTTCCCACCCTGGAGGGGAGGGGAATGGGAGGGCATGAAGTAATAATAGTTCAACCTTCAACCCGTAATTGCTCGGTACATTTTGATGACAGTTTTCTTTCTCACATGCTTTAAAAGACTTTATTTGCCATGTACATCTATGCAGAAGGCATTGCACCTTTCTTCAAAGGCGGCTGCAGCTGGAGTTGGAGTGGGGGGCACTTAGCAGGCAGCACTGTGTCATTTGATGTTTGAGCAGTCGTAGCAAGTTGATTTGCTGCTGAGTTCCCAGCAGGCTGCCAGAATTCTGCCCCATCTACAAGGCTTTTAACAGAGCATATATTTAATATATACTTTCCTAGGTGGCTGCTGTTGAGGTAGACAGAATAATGGGTCTGAAGGACCTCAACTCTAACTCCATTTGACCTTTTGCTGGAGAACTGGGGTCATTCAGTAGGTATTTTCCAATTACCCACAGCTTCAGTGAGGGGAGACAGTGTGTTTCCAAGTAGTCCCTTCTGATCTTTCAATGCCTTTATGGAGGCCCTAGAAAGTGGTTGTCTTGGTCTTGTTTTTGATTTTGTCACTAAACGAGAAGGAGAGGGTGGGGTAAGGAAAGACTGACCAAATCTTGTTTCCATAGGTGGTTTCTGGTTTCTGTGGACACAACCTTTAGAAGATTATTCTGTTGTCTAGGGTATGAGAACATAAACCAAATGCATTAGAAGCCTGTTTCCTGATCCTAAGAGGGCTAAAGTTGTGAAACAGATCAAGGCATCATCCCTGAACCTGTTCCAGACTGAGGAAACATTGAGTATCTTATTCCTGTGTGGGAGCAGTTATATTACTGCTCCATTCTCCCTGTGCAGTTCAAAATGTCACAATGTCTTCCATGCACAATAAATTACCATCATCTCCTGCCAGGTGGGACAGTGCTTTGCTCAAGACTTTACTAAGCATCTTTAATTTCTGCAGCTGGGCTTGTAGAAGCAGTGGTTTGGCTTGCTTGGAAGCCAGTAATAAAAGAAATTTTCTTCTAGTCATGAGGGGCTCTTCAGAAATTCCCTGAACTCATGCAACTCAGCTCATTGTTAAGAGCAAAACTGCTGCATTTAAGCTGTGGGACATAAAAGAAGTAATCAATACTGAGAAAGTAATCAAAAGTTCATTCTTCAAATGGTCTTTAAGAAAAATATCATCCTGTACAAGACATCTGTGGGTTTGTTGTGTGGAATAGCACTAAGTGCAAAGGATTTATGTCCCAATAGTCAGGCTTTGTGAGGTCAACACTAATACCCAAGAGGAAAAGAATGCATGTGTTTCCTTCATCTGAGTGATTAGGTATAAAATGGGTTAAAAATTAATACTGTCTTTGGTTCAGCCTGTATATGAAACCATTCAGTCTGCACATACTTGAGTACTATTAGAAAGTGCCTGTCAACTCCATTAATTACCAAATTGCTTATTCAGTCTATGCATTCCTTGCATAAATCCATATCAACTTTGCCTCTTGTAACAGTGTTTGTTTATATGAGCTGGAACTCCCAATCCTGAGCAGTTGAAACGCCTCTCCAAAGAATTTCTTCGTCTGCACCTACAGGGACCCAGGCTAATTGCTGTTCAGGGGATGCTCCGGGGGCTGCTTTTTTGGAGAGAGCTGGGAGTCACAAAATTATCTGGAAAGGTGTTCTTTTGTCACTTCTGTCCATATTAATAGTTCAGACAGAAGAGACTAAAATCGTTACCATTCTCAGCAGCTGTGAAGTGCACACTGGAAAAAGCAAACAGCTTGAAGAAAGGGATAGAAAAAAGAATTTGCTGATATTTTTGTCATCCTCTTTCTGATGTGCCAATACTAATGGAAGCTTTTTTTTTTCAAGTGAACTTACAGTCCAGTGCATTCCTTTGTCCCCGTCGCGCAAGAATTCTGCCTTTTGCTCATTTTCTGGAATACAAACATGGAAGTGTATTTGGAACTAGCTGGAGTCTTAAAAAAACAAAATTAAGGCAAGCTGCCAGATCAAAATCTAATACACAACATATGTTTACAGGGTTATAGTCTCTTGCCATGCTGGCTTTAACAGCACTCCAGTGTGAAGTAGAGTTAATGCCTTCCAAGATCTTTTATCATCCATCGTGCTTATCAAAACAGTAAAAATACTGGTATTATTTCACCCAATGTACCTTTCCTCTTGTCTGAAGCCCTTTGAATTCCCCACCACATTTGACATCAATGGAGGAGTATGTCCTTGGTCTTCTTTATCCAGTTTTCCTCCTCTTCACAGGAGCCTCAGGGGTGACCAGGTTCATCCAGCAGTTTGGAGGCAGCCCTGAATAGGACCCCTGGTTTGAGAGAAGACAGTAATATTGACCCACATGTGCCTTGTGCATTTGAAGTGCAACTCCTGGCACTTTATGAGGAGTCTGTGAAGAGCCACGGGTTATCCAAGTTTAAAACAGAGGATTGAAGTGAACGAGGTGTTTTAAGCTGACTTGGGCTACCTCAGCGTGTCCAAATGAAAGAGGTGCCATTGTGTTTGCCCATACTTTAGCCCTTTCTTGGGAGCCTTTTGCACTAGGCAGAGGCTGGCATTTGGAGGCCAGTGAGCCCCACTGAGGCTCTGTGGCCCCTTTTGGGCTGCTGATGTCTCTGATGCCGGGTGCCTCCAACCATCCACGGCACAACAGGACCATTGCCACTGGAATCAGCTGCAGTGGAGAGCAGCCAGCTCAAGGCAGGGACTTGAGTGGCAGTCCAGCGTGTAGGAGTGGAGTGCAATGGACAGCACTGCAAGGCAGAGGGAATGGAAAACAGGGACAGTTGTGCCAGACTCCTGTCACCTCCTGTGGCTGCTCTGTCTGGTGTGCAGTACACACTGCAGAGCCCCTTCAGCAGCAGCTGGATGCAGCCTAGCGTATGCAGAGTCCAGGGAGAATAAACTTGGAGTGTCTGGAAGTGTTGTGGGATGGGATAAAGCCATGATGGGTATATGAGGCTCTGAAATAGCAGCAGCCCCTGACTGTTTCTTCGGCTCATTCTCCATATGTGGGATATACCTGTCTGTGATCCATGAAGCATTCTAGGCCAGCTGGACTCCATGAGCTCTACATGCACTATTCCAAGCTTATCAGGAGAGCTCTATTAGGAGGAGGCAGGAGTTTTCTGGGCTCTCAGAGACAATCCTGACGTGGCCTTTTGTGTTTCAGTTCTCTGCGTGTAAGATGGGCGAGATATTAGAGCTATTTATTTTTGGAAAATGCTTTTTTTTTTTTTAAACAGAAACAGTGCTCATGTAATTTTTTTGTATTTGAGGAAAGAAACGTTCCTTGAAATGTCTCAATTTCAAATATACAGAGAAGTTAAAAAAACCCATGAGTCCCATCAGCAGAAGAACAATCTGGTGAGTGACTCAATTGGAAATTTTCATGCTGTTAGTGTGTAACAACACATTAAAGAGTAGAAAAGGCTGAATCTGTAACTTTTTATTGAGGTATTATTGTTTTTCCCCACTGAACTGTAGGTAGCAGTAGAGGTGGAAATCTTGTAGCAGCTGTGGATGAACTTGCCCAGGGAGAGAAAGTCCTCCTGTGCCTCCTGGCAGGTTGTTTGAAATAGGGTGACTTTACCTCTGTAGAATGTAGAAGATTTGTTACAAACATCAGGAGAGTAGTAGAGCTTTGCAGCTTACTTATAATAAGTAATTGAGTCTGATTTACAGCAGGTCAGGTCTCTGCTCACATCAGGAGTGTCGTGCTGTGCATGGTTATTGAAGTTCTTGGAGTACAGTTGAATGACAGGAGGCAGGACGTGGCAGTTTTACCTCAGCATTTCATCAAGGAGATTTCTTTTGGGTAGTCAGCTTGAAGTTCATTTCAGAAATAAAAATCATTTACGTGGAAGCTACATAATCTGTAGCATAAATATTGGGTTTGCATCTCTTGCAGCTCCAGGACTTCATTCTTTGTAGCTCAGATGACCCAGATCTCACCAGACAACCAACTTACCCTTTCACCAGAGACAGATAGAAGAGGTGGTCATGGTTTGGATTTTTGAGGGTTCATCTTCTTCTTTCCTCCTAAGAAATGTCCTCTTCCTATCACTAAGGAGATGAGCTGCCTAGTTCAGCTTTTGAGTCAAAAGTTTAGCCTCCTGCTTGCAATTCTTGTTTGGCTTTGCTAAACAATTTCTGTATCTGTTCCCGTTCTGTTATGCCTATTTCTATTTAACTGGTCAGTGCAGAGTAATGTTTAAGAGATTCAGTCAGTAAAGTCCATGTTGGCTAATTCCTTGGACACAGTGACTATGAGGACAATGACCTCTCCCTGACAAAGGCTCTGCTTCCTATATTTCAGCAGTATTCTGGGTCCTAACCACTTGCTCTGTGCAGAGAGCATTTGCTGTGTGCTTTGCTGCTGCCCAAATGCAGATGTAGGTTTTGGATTATGAGAATTCAAGTTCTGAGAATCAGCACGGGTTTTAGTGCTCTTGATGACACAGCCAAATAGTGTTGTTATGATAAAATTCAAAATTCATCTCTGAAGCACCTCTTTCTAGCGTTGCCTCATGCATTCTCAACTAGCAACGTATTCCTTTGTCTAAGTGACTTCCACTGTTGGAACTTTTTCCTAACATATTTAAGGTTTTCCTTTACTGCTTCCAGATGTAGACCCTTGTTTTACCATTCTTTGACTCTGTAAATATATTTTCTCTGGTTCTAGTACTGCACAGTTACTTGATAGACAAGATCATGCTCTTTCTTTTAGGAGTCATTTATTAAAGAAAGCTTTTACAACTGCAGACAGAAAAACAGGCTTCTGCAGAGGTTGAACTTCAGATTTTGTCTTGTTGGTTAACCAGGATTCACACCCCTTCTGGGACAGTTCTTAGAGACACCTCGTGGCTGTCAGGAGCTCTACAGAGCGCATCGCGCGCATGTCAAGTTAATTTATTCCAAGCCTCAATATCCAGAGTTATTTAAGAAAGAGTTAAGAGTGAGGCTGCCAACCTGCTAATTAAAAGCTAGAAATATTTTCAAGTTCTCCTCTGATGGAAACAATTAAGCAAATCTGTTCTAAAATGGAATTACCTCCTCAAACCCAACAGCAACACATTGTCTGCCTGAGTATAATTAAAACTATCGAAGGAAATTTTCTATTCCAAGATGAAAGGAATTGTTGGTTACTTACTAGATTCCCATACTCCAGTTTATCCTCCCATTCTGTAAGAAGTACAGCAGGCAGCTGAGACTACATGGATGCAGTTTGTTGCTGTGATTTGGCTTCTCAGTCAAAACCACACTAGTCAGTTGAGAAAAGTCAGAAAGCAAACCCCATTCCTTCAAACACACACTTCCATGAGTTAGACAATAAGCTTTGTGCAAGAGAAAGACAGACTGACGTTTTTGGGTTTCAGATCATCCATTAATGCAGAAATTGAAACAAGTTGAGTCCTGGTGAGATAGCTCACCAGGCAATAAGTCTTTCTAATGGTAAGTCAGCAAAACCTCGAATTCACTGTCTCAGAATTGGCAAAGTGTGCAGCCTTTCTTGTGTTTGATACAAACTCTGTGAAAATGATATTTTAAAGAACAGAAGCCTTTAGAGGAATAAAGTTTATATATAAACCAAGTAGTTTTACTGGGTGTAATTGCTCTAGACCTAGCTGAATAGAGGTCCTGTGATTACATTAGTCTTATGTGTTTAGATCCAATTATTCAAGATTATACTTACCATAATCTAATCACAATTTCATGTATATACATATAAATCAAAAATGATAGGTAAGGAGGTGGAAATAGTGTTACTTCTCCTTTTCTCAGTGAAAAATGAATCATGCAAAATGCTGGAAACCATCTTCCCATATCAAGGGAGAATAATATCCTATATATACTTTGAACAAGGCTTTGCCTGAAATTAGAAGGTCCAAAGAGTCCCTCAAATTCAGGGATTAGTTCCTATTTAGAGCTGGAGTGAGGAGGTAAAACAGTAGCAAGAAGAACAGAGTTATAGAAAGTATGAATTCAGAGTGTTTTGCTCTTAGTGATAAATCCCCATCTTCATAAATGCAGAAACATGAAAGCAATAAAAACTATTTGTCTGCTTTTCTGACTTCTAAAACATCCTGGGTGAGTAGGAGTATCTCATTATTGAAGATAACAACTCCAAGTTGGTAGTAGGACTTCATAAGGATTTTTTTTTTCTTTAATTAGAACCTGGAACCACCTAGAAAGGGTTAGAGTTAGGTGTGTGTGTTACCATGCTTGAGCTGAGATTGTTTCTAGGGGTACTTCCACACATTTTCCATAAATGCCCAAGCAGTCTCCTTGCACTGGGCTGCATATCCAGCTATTACTTCTTTCTATTCTGTGGAAAGCATACACTAGGTAGGGTAACATTCAGGTCTTCCAAGCATTAAGGCTTAAAAAAAAGTCACCATGTTTACTTCAACTTTGCCTTTCTAAATTGCTTTGACAGCCCTGTGCTTTTTTAACTCGTTTTGGGGAATATCCAGTCTGCCATTGGAATTATTTGAATTGTACAGAAAGAAAGGAGGGCCTGTTTCCCTCCGAATTCCATATATTGTGTCGCTGGAGCTTTTCATGTTCCATAAACAATGCTCTCTTTTTCTAACCCTCTCCCCCTTCTGCCCATAGCCTGACTTTCTATAATTTTCTTGACATGGACAACTTGGCATTTTTTGTGAAAAGCTATGACTGATTTTCTGCAGCTTTACAAACAGGAGCTTGCTGATGATTTCAAGAGGATCAGGTAGTTTGATGCAAGTGAGACTGGGTCAGGTCTCTGGGACTTCAAACATGTCTCAGCAGTGCATCTAGCTGTGATTGTTTTCCCTTAAAGCATTCATGATCTCCAGTTGGCAAGTCTCCTCTCATACCTAAGGAGATATTTGGAAAAAAAAGTTGATATTTTAAAATATCTTCTCAATCCCTGTAGAACTCTTGCCACATACAAGCAAGTGGCTTCATTTTCCCACACAATACTCTTTTTTAAGTTAATAATTCAGTTATTATGTGAGTGAAATCTCAGGAGGTACTCTGAGTTGCAGGCACTCTGCCGTTTAAGTTCATTTCAAGCTTCCTATGAGTCTTTTAATACTTGAATGTTCTTTCATGGTCTGTCTTTGACAACTCATGAAGCTGGATCCCAGGAGAAGAATCACAGCCTAGATAAGCAGCCATGGTAGATATTGCAAAAGCAGTAGTGCTTGTGCAGCACTTCAGTGGCTTGATGCCTCAGTATATTTTTGTTTCTTTCTTTACCAGGAAGATGGATAATTTCCAATCCTAACGACCACGCATGGGAAGGATGAATAAGCAGTATTTGGGAATGGAGTCTGATTGGTCACACCCTCGTCTGGCTGTGCTTGCTGGTGCATTTTGCACAGCATTTCTGGAATACTTTTCTGTTGAAGTGAAAGGGTTATTCCAGCATTTGACTTCAGCCTTATAAAGGCTTTAAAATACGTGCCAAGCCCCTCTAGTCTGGAAGCAGCAACACTGACCATGTGCCATGTCACAGAGAGGGAAAATAACTCCCTTCCAATGTTTGCACTGAGCAGGAGTGTCACCATAAAGCTCTAGGTTACTCTTAAACTGCCTTTCAGCCTGACAGCTTTGTGCTGGACCTGAGAGGTCTTGGGTTAATGTCATCTAATGCATCCTAATGGGTAGCCTAATTGTAACTGCCATTCCAGCTGTCCCTTGTGGGTTTAACTGATGTAAATGAAAAACATAGCTTTCCAATTTACTCTTCAGCTTGAAATATTATATACTCCTTAAGTAACATGTTTTAATTGCAGGAGCAAGATATAGATAGATATATATATGGAAAGAGTGGGTGAGAGCATGTAGGCTGTGTGTAAATAGCAGGACTTAACTGGTTTTTTTCTTCACCAGTGACCTGTCTTCTCTCACCTGGCTGCTGACTTAACAGACAGGGAACAGGCCCCAGCTGATCCCAAGGGGTGAGGCAGCAGGTTGAAATGTGTGGTCACCTATCCCAGCTCCCATCTGCTGCAGGACATGCAGATGGTTGGACACAGCACTCTGAAGCCTGCACATGCCCGCTTGATGTCAGTCTGGAGTGCCTCTCTCTCTGATTTATGTTGGCAGAGAAGATCAAAACCCAGCTTACAAATTAGGTGACAGAGACATAAAAAAAAAAGAAAGAAAAAAAAAAGAAGTCAGTAGACACTCAGAGGCTGGGAAAGGCTGCCAAACAAGCATTCCTGCCCTTGCTTACGATTCTCCACCACATACAACGGGCTGTGTACGTCTGGGAGCAGCCAGCATAGTGATCTATTCATAAAGGGCCAAACTCAGGAGCCGACCTGCAAGGCTGGAGTATGCTGACTACACATGGGGAAGGTGGAGCGAGGGCTCTGAGGGGCTTCTTGGAGTTGTGCAGGACAAAAATCCCCTTCTTTCCAGCTAGCTAGAGGCAGGCACATCAGGGGGAAAGAATGGTGTTGTGCATAGGGGTTTACACTGGGTTTTGGGACAGCAAGGACCAGTTCTCTAGTTGAGCAGAGAGTGTAATTTCTGTTATCTGCTGCTGCTTGGGTCCTTGTGAGGGTCCTTGTCACTGCTTGGAGCTCACTGCAGGGGTGCTCTGATTTAGATACTGCCCAGTGCTCACTGCCTGAAGCAGAGAATAGCCATGTGCTTGAACATTAAACCCGTAGATAGGCTGGGGAATATTGCTGCTCTTGGGTGTCCTCTCATTGGTACCCTCAACATCTGAAGTAATCTCAGATCAGCATCTGAACATGAAAATGCGGTTACAATTACTCCAAGTCTTTCCATAGAAAACCTACTTGCTTTTAGCTCAATATTGTCTTTTTCTCTGCTTTCCTTACCATGCATTTTATGATAACTTACCTTTGGGAAACAAAGCTGGTTGTGGCACTGAGCAGGTGCTTCTCAGCATTTCAGCTAGTGGCTGTCCATATCAGGGTGGCAGCTACTTTTAGATGTTAGATCATCACAAGAGTGTGAGTAAAAGTGTAACCCCTACTCAAGGTTTGCTCCTGATGTATTTAAGAAATATTGTACGAGGTAGATTTGTGGCAACCCTAGATGGATTCCTTCAAATATGCAGGTTCTGTCAGCATTCCTGATTCCTCAGGTAAGTCAGGCTCTGCCAGGTTTCAGCTTTGGGTGATAGGAAATTCAGAAGTCAGTTGCTAACAGGCACAGCTTGATTGCATATGTACACAGAGAAACACACATGGTGAGGGAAAGCAGAAAAACAAAGCTCTACAAAAGGAGTTATTTATCTGATTCTCTGTTTTCCTGCTGCCGCGTGTGAGCTCGGCTGGGATTCCTGCTTGGCTGGGGGTTTCCAAGGGGCAGGCGGCTCATGCAGAGCCTCCTCTGAGCTGGGTTTGGAGCACGACTCCTCCACAGAGGTAGCTCAGTGTGAGGAGCAGAGCTGCACTGACCTCACACCATGAGAAAACGAGGCTCTCAGTACGTGATTTGGCTAGGAAAAAAATGGTAGAAGGAAAGAAACTAAAGAAAGCTTCTTCTGAGCGGGGGGTATTTCAGTGGTCTATTTACCGCTGATCATTAGAAGATTAACTGCTGGTCATGTTCCCAGCTAGGCACTGTCAGAGCTTTTTTGATCCTGGGCAACAGGTTTATTTGCCTAATTTATAGTTGCTCTTAGAATTTTAAACTCAAATATAAATTAAAGGCTTTTGTTCTGTACAATTTAAAAGCTTGTCTGGGATGGGGAGCCCAATATTTGGCTTGGCTTCATTTTCTGAGATGTATTTCAAGAGCTTCTGGGCATTACTGGGAGGAGTTTGGGGATGCTGTTTGTTTTCTGAATTATTTTGATGCTTGATGTTTCTACACTATGAAGAAAGGTCACTGCCAGCTGTTAAGCAATGAAGAGCAGTGGTTGTAAGGAGCCTGTTTAGGCAAACCAGTTGTTGGAGTGTAGCTTCTAAAAGAGGACAAAGTTAGAAGCTGTTTTGTTATCACAGCTGATTTCTGCAGCCATTAGGAATAACACTCCAGTTTGGAAAGAAAACTTCCAAAGAGGTGGAGAGTATACAAAACCTAATGAGTTACAGCTACAAGATCTGCTGATTATCCTGTAAGACAACTCAGAATGTATCTGCATCCAAGAAACTGAGAATCCTTCTGTAAGCTTAATAGATGTATGGGGAATGTGAACAAGCTGGCCATCAGTACAAGCTAAGATAAAAATATCTCTAGGAAACAAAACAGAATGAGTACAATCCATGCTAAGGGAAGAGAACATCATAAAAAGAGTTTCTCAAATCTTATAAAAATGAATCTAATGATTCGAGGTTCAGTGCAAAATGGAAGTGAGCTCCATTAAATAAGTTTGATTTTTATGACAGAACCTTAGTGTTTTTTTCAGAGATCTCAACACTGAAACGTGGAGGACCTTACTTCCTATGTCACAACTCTTTTGGATGGAGAATAGGAGTCAGGTTGGAACAAGTGCTGGTTTGGGGCTTCAGCTTTCCAGCAGTGGTTCGTCGTTGTCCTTGGTGTGGTAAATGACCCAGGGCAAGTCACTTCAGCCCCTCCAGGTTTATTTATTGAGGGACACTCTGAATTGTGATGGATGGTAATCATATCCCCTCTCTGTGGGGAGATTGTGGGCAAGGAGGTCACATCTTCAAATCACTTCCATCCAAGTGCCTCTGCATGCTGTGCCTGCCAGATTTGCTAAGCTCTTCAGGGTACCATGCCTCTTCTGTCTTTGAAACTTGTCAAAATATTCCATTCCTCAAAAAAGATGCATTTGGGATGTCAATAATTGAAATATATTGTTCTTGGCCCACGGGGAGTCTGACACAACAGCACTACCTTAAACACAGCAATCAGCCTGCAAAAGCCAACAAAATCCCACAGACCAAGTGATAACAACTGTTTCACTTTCTTAAATCTCCCAGTAATCTCAGGGATGAGTGAGCTTCGTAGCTGAGAATTGCTCCTAAGTACAATTTACTGGGGTTTGTTTTTTAATACTCACACTTATTACGATTTTTTTTAAAGAAGCCTTTTCACAAGATTTGCCAAAGAACATAAAGGTTTGTTGTAACGGATCAAATCACTTATCCTTATAAATCCACTACCCTCTATCTGCCAGTGATGACTTGGCTCAGCTCGAGAATCAGCTTGTGTAGTACAGCTGGGTGCAGGCAGGGCTGTCCTGAAGGGCTGAAAGCCTCCATCCTCCCATCTCTCATTCTGACCATGGCAGCCTGGTGTTGGCATCCCCTTCTACGTGTTGTCAAGGCTGCACTGCCTCTGGGAAAGGCTCAGAAGAAGCAGGTACGCTCCAGAGAGGCTTTGTACTGAAAAGCTGTACTCTGGCCAGGACAGAAAATTTGATGTAGAGTTTTCTCTTATCATGGGTCCAGTTTCTTTGCAGGTTGGAGTGATGGGAAAGAAAAATCCAAGGTCTGAAAAGCGATTTGTAGATCACAAACATGCATAGTAACTGCCAAAAACAGTCGGGTCTTGTATTCTGGGTAATCTACAGTAAAAACAGAGACTGTTTACTTCATCAGTGCTCAGAGGCTTTGAGCTCCATTTCCATGGGCATCAGTGTCACAGATGCTCCCTGCACTTTCCAGAGATGAAGCTGTGGCAGCTAAAATGAGGTGTCACACGTAGGCTGGACACCTCATGCTGCTCTTCCTAAAGTTTCAGAAAGCCTGAAAGGCATTTCGTCACTTGGATTAGACATTTGGAATTTTTTCCTTGCATGTTACAGAGCTATATACCATTAGAGAAAATTAGGATCCCTAATGTTGTAGTGAGGCACTGTCTAAATCCATCTGTCTTGGGACAGTCACTGCTCTGCAAGCCAGTTTGTGAAATATTGTTCTGAGGGAAGAAATCCAGCTGCTCTCTGCCCTGAATAGGCCATGTAACCTTGGGACAGTTGTGCCTGGTTTCCCTTTTCACCTTGTCACGCTTTAACCATGTGGTACACGACAGTTGCTTGTTGAAGGAAGAGCTCAGCTTGCCATCGTGGGCAGATGTGGGAGAAGAGGAAGAATTGAAAACCCTCATGTTTTGGATAGGAAAAAATATCCTGGTTGTGATCTACTGTTGCATGCATAGGTCAGGGGAGGATTACCCTGCGGTTAAGGAAGAGGATGGTATCAAGGGACAAGTTCTGTTCCCAGCTCAGCCACAGACTTCCTTTCGGACCCTAACACTTAATTCTTTGTGACTTTGTTTACTCACCTGTCTGATGGGAATAATACTGCCTACATCAGAGGCAAGTTGTGCTACCCTGTGTTGATGCACGTGGTGTTAGTTAGGAACATTAAAATGCTTTGTGATCCATGGATTTAAAAAAAATGCACTGTAAATGATCAGTGCTGTTACTTGAGATTTTAGTTCCAGACACTGTGCCACAAATCAAAATATCTCCTTTTATTTCTTACTGTAGAGTGTTATAAAACATCCAGTGGGTAAAAGGTTGCACTTCAGAAAGGAAATGCAAGTTTTGGACGGCCCACCTAAAATCTAATTTCATATTTAAGCTTTATATATGTTCTAGTTTCCATAGATATTTGTTATTTTTATTTTATATTTACTGGCAAAATGCTTCTCTCAGTTTGTTAGTGTTAGATATCCATTGTCCAGTACCATTTGCTTCCATGTTTGGTATTTCAGGTTTTACTTTACATTTCCCTCGGCTTTAGAGAACTAAACTATTCCTGTGCTCATTATTCAGTTGAAATTTGGAAAGAACTTCAGATCTTTTTTTTCTTTTAAGTCTGTTTTTGTTACAGGCTTCAGTAGCTTGCTGAAAAAGGAAGCTACTGAAGAAAGTAGCTTATTTAAGTAGCTGTCTTTAAGGAAGACACCAAGCAGGAAGGTGGAAGCCTCAGTTCACTGTTCCTTTCTGATCTCAAGCTGTCTGACACCTAAGGTCAGCCACAGAGTATGATTTTATTCAGGAGGCATTCTATTGTATAAAAGGTATAAGGTTTATATAGTGTATTAAGGCATGTAAAAAACCCTTTAAGAATAGATTGTCTGGGATCACTAGGAAAGGCTGTAGCTTCCACAAGGGCCACCACTTTAAAGAGCCTCACAGGTCTGTAGTGGGGAGCAAGGCCCTTGTCCTCATAAGTGTTAAATTGCAGCTCCATCAGCCAAAGCTCTCCATCAAAGCATGTCTTACCAGCAGCAAGTGCTTTCTTGTGGGACCAAACAACAGAGATGCCCAGTGGGGAGAGCAGCCTGGCTCCCAGGGCCACCACAGGGTCACCTCCTGAGCCTGTGGTGGCCACACAAGCCCAGAGCTGGGGAGGAAGAGTCCAGCTGAGGCTATGAGGAGGCAGCCTGGGTCCAGCAGCCCTGACCAGACTAGGCTGAGGCACTGCTGGGGTGCCTCACTGGTGTGGAGAAGAATCCAGTAGGGAATGATTACTCAGGAGGCCACGGGTGCTGCAGTCTCTGCTGGGATGTGGCCACAGCAGCAGGAATTCCCTATTCATCTCTTCACTGCTGGCACAGCTCCTCGTTCCGGGGGTCAGCATTGTACTGCAAGGTGCCTTTCATTTGAGAAAGACACAAAGGGGCCTGGGTATGCTGAATGGATTGGGGAAAAGAAGCAACTCTGCAGGTTGGTGTAAAGAAACTCATGACCAAGGATGAAGCCCCTTTCTCACCCTGTTATTTCTTTTTCAGAAGAAAGCAAATGGAAAGTAAGGATTTGTGATTCACTGTTAAGAGGTAGCCTTGTACTCCATGAACATGAAAGTACAGCAACTGTGTCTTTTGGGCAGGGAAAACCTTGAATATCCCTATTTGTTGCATGCTAACAAGCTGTTTGCCACAAAAAAAAAGAAAATCCCAGTTCCATTTGGTTTGAGATCAAGGCAAATCTCAGCCTTGGCAAACTTTATCCCCAGCTTTATGGTCCAGTAGGGAAGGATTTTTCTATCTAGAGTGTAGGACAAAGAGAAAGCCAAAGGGACAGCTCCACAGTCTCTTCTCACAGCTACTTCCTCCATGATGAAAGACTGTAATGTCTTTTGCACATCCTGGCCTAAAACCAGATTTCTTTTTAATACTAAACAAATACTCCTAGACTTAAGATGTTTCATTTTCATTCTTTATTTATCAGACGTGTTCCTGGATGTGAAATCAGGATTTCTGGGTTAATGTGTTCCTCCCCCATTTCTTTAGCTAGCTTTGGGATCTGTAAACAGAGTCCACAACTTTTTCCACTTGAGCAGTTGCAGGGGTCCTTTGCTTTCCCTCTGGGATGTACTGGAATTTCATACCTCCATTATCTGTAGTCCATGCAAAATTAGTCAAAGCTACTTGCGTCCTGCCCTTGTCTGTAAGAGACACTTCCTCAGGAGTGGAGACAGGAAAATGGGGGAGGGATTGGAGGTGATGAGAGGGAGCAGGGGTCCATCCCTGTGGCGCACGTCTGGATGTGGAGGAAGGAGCTGAGGGGAGGGGGAGGCAGAGTTTATTGTGCTAAAGGAAACAGAGAGGACTTTCTGCCAGTGCTTATTGACACAAGGCTCGGCGGTGACTCCGGGCTTCCCCCGCCGGCTCCGAGGGACGGCCAGAACAGGCTGTCCCCTTGTTCACTGGCATCTTGTGCAGACAGACTCCTTGTGGAGGGATGGATCCTCCTTGGGCAGCTGGTGAGAAGACAGAAATGCAGGATCCTCTGGCTGACAGTCTGCCTTTGGGGGACAGACATTTTGGGAAGGCTACAACTATTAAATCAGGGGCATCTTCCCCAGGGTCCCACTTTTGAGTTGTCCTCAAAGCCAGCTGCTCTGGTGCTTGAAAGTAAGAGTTATTTCTGTCTGGGCTGACCTTATGGGACACATCCAGCACGTCCATGGTCAGTGTGAGTGTCCAGGCTGCCTTCTCTTGGCTGATGCTGTTCCTGGTTAGGAATGACGGGAATGGATTTACAAGCTCAGCTCAGGCACAAGCAGAAAGTGGCTCATCCACAATGTGCTGGTTTGGTGTACAGGCTGAGCCCATTCCAGGGACCCCAGCCAGGGATGCAGCATGTCCTTGGTGCATGCTGTGCCCTGGAAATACAGCCAGAGAGTGCTGTTGTTCATTTAATTGTAATTTACGTGAGGATTTGTATTTTTATTCTTGGACAACCCCCCAGAAGAACCCTGTGTGTCCTGGCAATTTATCTTCTCCATCATGAACAATAAACATGCCATTATAGATTGAGGAAGGGGTATGAAAATCTTACTGTGGTTCACTTAGGCAAGGAAATCAAAGCACTGAAGGAGTTGGTTCTTGCATTATCATAGGAATTTCCCTCAAGTAAATGGCTCCTGCTGAATGGTTGGAAGGCCAAACTGAACTAGTTTGGCTTTAGATGCACATGCATCCTGACAGAAAGAAGGAAAAAGAGGATATCTGGATGAGCAGGCATAAAATATATAGTGAGATGAGAAGAATGGAGAATTAAGGAAATCAAAATAAATAGGAGAAAATGTTGGAGAAAGCACTTGCTGTGGTGCTGACTGGTGTTCAGGACTGTATTAATAAGTGCTAAAACGAACTGATGGAGATGCAGGTGAATGAGATGTACATCATCTGGAATTTGCATCAAAGGTTTTGCCATTAAGATTGCTACTCTCCTCGCTTAGCAAAGATGTTTGGAGGTGTGAGGTGCTCTGATCACAGGTCTTGTGTGTGGGAAGTTTTCTACATTTAGCTCAAAGGACCATTAATCAACAAATCCAATCCCTTGTTTATCACAGGTCGTGGAGGAGGCAATTTATTATTCCAGCAGAGAAACCCATAGTGGCTGGGTGGATGAAGCACATTTTCCAGAGGATTGGCCAATGTCTCTCTGTAGAGAGAAAAAGATGACCCACCTTTTCTCTTGGAAATTCTCTTTTTCTGCTGCTCAGATTTTGCAGGCATTAGAAGCTATGGGGTGGCTTCTTCAGGGAACCTCAGGCAGATAGAGACAGGTTGAGAGCAGCTGATGGCATGGAGAATTTCCTTGAAGGTGGAAAAATACAGGCAGCTGATTTTCAAGGAGAAATGTTCCTTTACTAAAGGTAAACTCGGGTGGTGCCATCCCTGTGAACTCCAGCTGTGTGGATTAGGACCAGTAAATACGCTGCTCTGCCAAGGTCTGGGCTAGCTGAGGGAAAGCTCAGTGTTGTTTGCTGACCTTGAGGGAACACAAGCCCATTTAGAGTAGCAGAGTGCTGTAGGTATTTGAGATCTGGGGTGACTGAGGTTTTGCTGTAACCAACTTGGAGCTCCTAAGTGTGCTGAAACGTCACCCTGAAGCCACAAACATGTGGAGAAAACCCCATTGTACCAAAATCGCGGTTAGACAGGACAGTCAGGGAAGGTCAGCGGAATACAAGGCAAATATTGTGCTTAGGGAAAAAAAATCCATGTTTTCTGGCAGTATGAAACCGAGACCAGGGTGTTTTTTTATGAAGAGAGCCATTTCCAAACAGGGAAGGCTGCCAATGGTATGAGAAGCTTTTGTGATGCATAACAGGTGCTCCTCAGACCTGAGCAGAGAAAGCCACAACTGGGAGGATGTTTTTGTCTGCATATTGTGAACTAACAGAAGGCAAACAAGTTTCTAGGTCTGTAGGATGCAGCAGGAAAACAGATTACTGCACTGGAATAAGCCAAGGTTTTCAGCCATGGGATATGGGGTATTTATCCAGGGGTCATGCAGTGGGAACATTTGTGCAGGAGCTGTGAAACGGACACAGACCTGATCTTGAGCTGAAAAAAAAGCTGCAGAGCAAGAGAGTTGGGAGGATCATCTCTGGGTGTGAGCATCAGGGTCATGACTCTTCTAGTGTTCTGTGTACTACACAAATTTTAGCTAGTTATAGGTGCTTTATGCTCAGCTTCACAACTGCTGGGTTTTTTTTTTTTCCTTGCATAAGGAATATCAGTAGTCATAAGTAACTCTCCTATTAAGCACAGGAAAACAGAATAGTTGCCAAGGAGGTGGAAAATGTAGTTAAATGAAAATTTCAGGAGAGTTTCAAGTTAGAAAAGTTGTGTTCAGGGTATTCAACCTCAGTAAAACACTTAGATTTGACAGGACAACATTATTCTTACACGGACAACAATTCCTAATGAAACGTGCCAGTCTTCTGGGACTAGCAGATTTGGAACTATTTTAGTTTCAGAACTGTGGATAGGAAAAACAAATTAGAAAAAGAACCCTAGCCATTTGGAAATGTACGTTTTTCCTGCTTACTTACACTAGGTGAGAATTTGGCTCAGACAACAGGTCATGTCTGGTCTTATGGGGGCGTTTAGGACTGAGAGCCTCAGAGCACTGGACATATTTGAATTGAGGCCACTTGCAGCCTAAACCTTGAATCCAGTAGTGCTTTGCAGCTGCAGATAAGGATGAGGTCATATGCCAGATTGTGGTCTCCACAATACATCATTACCAGGATAATCACATCTGCAAGAAGGACTGTTAGCATCATGCATTATTGAATTAGATCAGGTACTTGTATTTCTGAAATAAGTCCAGGACTGTGTAATTTGCTGGCTTCTTAGCTTCCAGGGTGAAGCTGCCAAGAGACCATTACCAGGAGTTATGTGAATTGACAGGGAAGGCTCAGAGGACAGTTTGAACCCTGTGATGGACAGGCAGAGATTTTGCAGTCAGTGGGCTATCAGTCTAGCTAAAAATGATGGTCTACAGACATCCCAGCTCTGGGATATTTCTGTATCTTTTTCTTCCCTTTATGGCCTGATGTCCAGATGCAGCTATCTCTGATACTGACATTAAGAATCAAATCTAACTGGTTTAATTGGGTGCTATTCATTTAAGACAAACAGTCTTGGTCCTCTGCCTGCATCTACCAACAGACACTGTAGAGGCACCTCTGTGATCTCGTGTCAGCATGGTACACCTGGATCTACCTTCACAGCCAGCATTTGTTCTGGAGCTGGCTCATTTCTAGACAAATGGGAGCATAAAGGAAGTGCAAGACCGTATCTGGTGGGAGGTTGCATCTGGACATACCCAGAGACAATTGTGCTTTTTAGTCTGAAAAGTAGGGTTTGGGATTTATTATTCAATGGGGTGCAAGGAGATTGCAAACTGGATGCCCAGGCTTTACGCAGTTGAAGCAAAACCTGCCAGTTGAACTGACTGTTACAGCTGTAACAGACAACTTGAATCCTTTTTAGAGAAGTCCTGATTTTTTTCTTTTTTCAATGGCTGATTCCCAGCACTTCTTTCAGGTCAGAACTTCCGAGGTATCCTAAAGGGAGCACTTCAAAATGGCTAGACTCTTTTCAGGAAAGTAGCCCTAAAAGCCATCCCATGGGTGCAGAATGAGTGGCTGGAGCTGCACAAATACATAGTTTTATAATCCACAAAGAACTCTCTGGTCCAGCCTTCTGCATAACTGGTGTGCTTTACTCAGGAATTTAGCTCATTGCTTTTTTCTTGAGATTTAGCAGAGTGTTTGGAAAGACTTGATTTGAAAGACTTTGCTAGAAGGAGGATGTACCCTGGTTCCAGTGATGACAGTGACACATTGATCTCCCCTACTTCCTTCTCTTGGCAGGAATTGCAATTGTGACATTTGGTCTATCACCAGAGGCTCAAACTGCAGGGATCTGTTTTGTGGCCTGGGGGAGGGGTGGCATATGGAATAAATGTTCTGCGTTCAGTTGCTCCCCTGGGCTTCAGTGCAGGCTCATCACACTAGCAGATCTAGACAAGGGAACATGGTATTTCTAAATTTTGAGACTCAAAAAACTATTACAGTCTGTTTTCCCACTACAATGTACAAGAATTCTTGAAACAAAAATAAGATCCTGTCTCTGCCACTTACCCAGAGCCTCAGAGATGCAATCAACCCAGCAGTCATCCCCTCGCCAGAAATAAAAATACCCGTGGTGGGGTTTTATTTCCTTCTTCTGGAGACCTGGGATAGCAACACATGATTTGGTGCTGCTGACATCTGGCAGCATCGTTCCTATTTACTGTAAACACGAGTCATCGCCCATGGAGTGTTTTATTGCTTGTGGTTTCCATCTTGTTGTATGCAGCAATTATGCACATGGCGCAATCTTTCCATGTCAATAAAAATGTTTCATTCTCAGCAAGGAACTTCAGAATGAACCCAGCAATTCTTAGGGGCTACTGTGCTGAGTTAAATGGGATGTGATGGGGAGGGACACGGCAGGGGGTCGGTGTGGAGGGCAGGGGTGGTTTTTGGGGGTCACTTGGTGGGACTCACAGACTCAGGGCAGTGCACAGAAAGTTGGTGTGAGTGTTCACTTCTCCAGCCTGGGGCTGAGAAAAGGCCTCACAGCTTTGTTTGCTTTGTTGGCAAAACGCTGTGCAGCAGGATGCCTTGTGAGTGCTGCTTGAGACTTTCCTTCGTGGTAATTTCTGTTTCTGTCTTGACTTTTTTTTTTTCCTGGTTATCCAGGAGTTTGGAGATGTTTTCAGTAAAGGATTCACGAGAGAATCTTCAAAGGGGACCACAGCCAGGGCAAAATCATAGGCATGACTGGAAAAGTAGTGTTTTAAATTAGAGCTTGGGGGAAGTCACTTAGGCCTAAATCCACAAGTTGATTTAAGCCTCTTATTGCTGCTTTGGTGCCCTGTGCTCCCTTTGGAGTTACACATCTAAAGGTCTCTGTGATTCCCACCTGATTCTTCCCTTGGCTTAGTGGGAGATGGGGATCAGTGTTTGCCTGCCTCGGTGGGAGCAGGAGTGTGTTTGTCTGGGGCTCCAGGCAGCGGGGCTGGTCCTGGCAGTCACCCAGCTCCTCTCTGCAGCGTGGGGAGGGACGGGCCCTTCTGGTGGGTGACTCATCACCACAGAGCGAAGATGTCTGAGATACGGGGCAGGAATCGCTCCCTGGAGGTGCCAGCCCCTCTCCACTGGCTCTCCGTGGAGCTCAGCCAAGGAGTTTAGACTCGGCGCCTAAGTTTTAGGCAGCTGATGGTATGGGAGGTGAATTTCACCCCCGGGAACTTCGGGTGGAATTTAAACTGTCTGAAAATGACAGTTGTGCAAGCAATAATAAACAGTCTGTATGGTTCCACGTCTGGAATCTCCTTATAAACAGGGGCATGCAAATCAATTAGATAAAAATCTGAGCATTTCTGAATTTCCTGCCCAAACTTGAACAGAATCTGCTTTTGGATTTGATGAAAATCCCCGTCGCTCTCCAACCTATATGTAAGTCTGGTTCTGCCCGACAGGCTATCTTCTTGTTTCACACAGGGATGGAGATGCCATAGCCTTGGGATGCTCTCAGAGTGACCCATCTCTGGACACCCCTAACTTCACCAGGATGGTGAGAATCAGGGCTGGGAACCCTCTGGGAAGAGCCCAAAGACGTGGCATGATTCCTGACTCAGTGCTGCTGATCGAAGTGCTCCAGATAAGCTGAGATGTAGATAAGCACTGCAACTCCCAAGCACTTATCCAAACCAAAGCTTTCAACATTTATCCACCTTGACTGTACATGACTTTGCCCTTAGCAACAGAGATTACACCCACTTTTTTTCTTCACTACTGTCAGCGGAGGAGCAAGAACCTACTTGAAGACAAGTAAAACACCTTAGGCTTCTAGGTTCCCACACCTTTCTGCTTCCTTTTTCAGAAACTAGTCTGATTATGTATTCATTTCTCATTGTAGTCACTACCTGAGAAACCACAAATGCAGGCAGGGGTGCTGGGCAGCTCCTTGTGAAGGGAAGTGCTCCGTGACTCTACCAGAATGGGGAATGCTTGTGGGGTCTCACTGTCATCACTTGCCCTCATTTAATGTGTAATGGTTCTATTAGCTGCCTACAAGGGGCAGGATTTTATTTACTTGTTATTATTCCCTTCTAAATTTAAATGAGTTTTGTTTGTCTTTCTCTTGATTCTCTGGAGAGAATAGATGGGACCCCATCCATTGCTCCTTTGGGTGTATTAAAAACGTTCAGGTGCCTTGTGGCTGTCTCTCGCTCATGCACTCAGGGTAAAACCAGTGTTTGACTGAAGGAAAAATTCCTATGAGTGACAGAAGGCCTTCTTTTCCTTTGTTTTTTGTGTTTGCTAAGCAGCACTGGGTATGGGCCACTCTTCTCTGACCAGTAGGCATTATCACCTAACAAATTACCTGTTCTTGTAAGGATCAGGGTTTCTTCTTTCTGCCTGTAGCGCATTGTAATTTTTTTTTGTGGCTTTTGGTTTTTCAAATTAGAGATTTTAAGTTGTTATAGATTATGTGGAAGTGTTCTGTGGCTTGTGGTGTGTCGAGTTATGTGGAGTCAAGTTTGGTGGACCTTTCTGAATAAATGTTGTTATACATTGGCTGCGAGGGGCTGCATGTGATGAACCAGAGATTTGTGTTTGAGTCCAGGGATTCTTCATTCATTTGGGCACATGCAAGTAAATGTTACTGCACTTTCTTTCAAAAACTAATCTTTATATTTATGGGGAATTCAAACTGTCCAGAGGTGCTAACTCACCAGGCAGCCTTAGACATTCGTGTTCTCTCATTCCTTATTAATGGGTCAAGCAACTCATTGGCAACGTTATAAGAAGCTTCAGTTCTTACCTGGAAGGTCACCTCTGAAAAGAAGCCTTTCTTTTCCCACGTATCTCTTCCCTCAGCCTTTCCATTAGGGAGAACTGGGCCAAGAGCATGACTTTTTTTTTTTTTTACCGAAAACTGAAATAAAAGTATTTATACTCTAGAAAAAATAGTTTTATTTATTAAGAAGGAAAAATATGTTGCACGTGTTCTGTGTATACATATTATATTGTAAGTGCCAAGAGGTTTCTATTCTGCACCCTTCTCTTGCCTTTTTCTTTAGAATAAATGCTTTTGTTTCAGCTTCTTTTTTGATGGATTGGACAATTCTGATAAAAAAAAAATAATCCCATGAAGTGTTAATTTTTGACAACCCCCCCACTTTTCATCAAGCAGAATCACCGAATGATTCAAGTTTGAAAAGACGTCTAAGATTGAGTCCAGCCATTAATCCAGCAGTGCCCAGCCCACAACAAAACCTGTCCCTCAATGCCACATGTAGGTGTCCTTTAAATATCTCCAGGGATGGTGACTCCACCACTTCCCTTGGCAGCCTGTTCAATGCCTGACCACCTTTTCTGTGAAGAAACTTTTGCTAATAGTGAATTTTGTTTAAGAGCATTTCAGATATCTGTACTGTCAGGACTCCAGTCACAAAATGTTAATGGTAAAAATCAGGGCATGTGTATGCACAGCAGATCATTTTCTGGAATTCCTTGACCAGGCATCAAATGGAAAAACCTTGGATCAGTGGTGATGGGACCTGCATTTGACTATGGTATCTAGAACCCATGGGATCATATCCTGTGAGGTATTCACTTTTAAAACACTGAAACAGTTTTCTGATTAAGTGAAAACTCTTCACTGGCACAAAGTGCTGAAATGCACATGAATATGAGAGTCTTGGACAAACACCTTACAAGTAATGATGCAGAGTGCAATTGTGTTGTGGTTTGCTTTTCCTCGGAAAAGCCCTCAAAGTCAGGTCTGGTTGCTCCACGCTGGTCCAGTTGAAGTTTGGAAGTCTGCAAGAAGAGAATTGACAGGACCTCTCTGGATTCTGGCTTCGGTGCTAGACAACTCTTCCTCTGATTAGTTTTGTTTCACAATACCCAGTTTCAACCTCTCTTGTGCTCTTTGTGTCTGTTGCCTTTTGTAATTTATTCCAGGCACCTCTGGAAGGAGCTCAATTCCATCTCCTCAGTAACTCCTTCCAAGACAGTGTTTAGCTCTCTCCCTTTGCCTTTACTCCTGGGTACTTGACTGAGAAATAGTTTTAAAAATCTGACTGAAGCACCTTGTGTTGGTTTAAAAAAAAAAAAAAAAAAAGGCAACAAAAAACAAAACCCAAACACAGCTTATTAAATAGTGCTGGCAGTTTTATCAGTAACTTCGAGGAGAGCAGGGTTAGCCCAATAGTAAATCCTTTCATGAGTCCTTTCCTTCATGTTTTTAGTGTACTTTCCAAACCAAAAAAGATTAAATGCTCCCTAATACTCATCCTAACCAAACAGAAGTTCTGACCTCTTTAAGCTGTGACCTCTAAGGTCAATATTTGCAAAACAAAGCTGTCTGACCAGAGATGTGAGGTGTTGGTAAACGTTAGTGGTCAGCTGCCGTGCAGACATCGGCCACAACTCTCTGTTGGACAGTTTTGGTTTTGGAAAGCTTACTGGAGTTGCTGTCTTACAAATGACAACAAAATGTGAGCTTTTGGTGGTCAACCTTCCCCTTTTCTGGGGACAAACTTGCAGAAACCAAACACACATTTGGGTCTGTGTATGGAAAACACGTATGGCACTCAGTACTCGTGAGATTGCCCCAGCCAGGAGAACCCAGCCGGGGCAGCCAGACACTTGCACAGATGTGGGAGGTTGCTGGGTGGGGATATTTACCCTCCTGGCATGTGGCACTGCAGTGTGTTTGCATGTTCATGTGTGTCTTTTCTCCAGGCAGACTTTACCCAGCTGCCCTGTGCTCTCAGGAGAAGTTCCTCTGCTCACAAATGTGCTTGCACAGCCCAAGGAAATCAGATGGGAACTTCCCCTCATGTTTTCCACTGGCTTTCCATGGGGCAAGAGCAAGTGTTTCCTAGGTATGAAATGATGAGCACTGAGGAGTGCTGAGGTACTCAGAGAAGCTAAAAACGGCTTCCTCAAGTGCAGCTGGATGGTGGTCAGAAGGATCTATTTTTACTTGCCTTGTGTTTGCACAGAGGCATCCATGCATGACTTTTTGTTGTTCCTGGAGTCTTTCAAGCATATGGTAAATAGACTTTCAATGGGTTGGAACCTATTGCTTCAGGAAATGTTGTTACAAATTGTTTTTCCACTGCAGTGCATTGAGGGTTTTTCATTCCACCCCCAACATATGCTCTGAAATCCAAGTGGACTCCAGAAGGGAGTGGCCAGGAGTTTTCAAGGCGTTGTGAAACTCATTAGGCCCGCAGAGAAAGTGGTAAAAGCAGCACAAAACATATCAGAGTGTAGAAAAGCAGGGGCTGTTACTCAGAATGCAGTATGTTTCCTTAACTAGGTTAGTTTACATCTTGTGCTATATAAAGAAATAAAAATTACTTAGATTGCAATAAGCCATGTTTTTCTAACTAAATAGATTGCCTTACATTTTGTGACAGGGGGAAAAAATGTTGATTAAGAGACTGGTTTGGTTTTTTCCTTAGTCTCCCTTGACAGGCTGGATTTCTGATGCCTGTGTTGTTTAGTTGATAATCTTTGACTTTGGAGCATCTTTTTTTGGCTAGCCCTAGATGCTTATGAGCAGAACCCATGAACATCTATGAGAGAGGCACATTTTTCTTTAATAGTCACTCTTCATCCATGACAACTGTTCTCCATCTCTCTTGAGCCTCAGCCTCACAGGACTCTTTTTGTTACACAGAACATCTTGACCATGAGATCCTTTTTCTTCCACATCAAGTGAGCTCATCTATTTTCTTGCAAAACTTTTGTTTCGAGGAACTCTTTGACACAGTGTACCCTTCATGATGTCAAGGTCTCACCAAGTTTTCATTCCAAATTAAAAAAAAAAAAATCAAGCCACCAATATGTGTGGGCCCAAATCCAAGGGTTCCAGAGTGTTTTCCATTTATACCAGCTGGCAGATCACATCTAGTGAGTGAAAACATGAGAAATTGAGCTGAATACCCAACAAAGCAAACTGTCATAGGTAGGATTGATAATGATGGAAAAGCAGGATGGATTTGTTTGCATTTGGGAAATGGGCAGATAACTTGAACAAAAAGATTGTTCTGCTTCATGGAAAACCTTTAAATCCACAGTGGTGGGATAGGATTTTAAAGATGACATCAAGGCATCAAACTTCAATTTAAAATCTTCTTCTCCTTCTGCTTGACTAAGATACCCTTTGGCTTTTGTGGCATCACACCTCTGACCTGGGTTTGGAGCATGGCAGTCAGTGGACTGTAGGAGAATCATAGTTTTGATTCAGATTATACTCTCTGTTAGCTGAGCACTACAGAAATCCCTGCTTTCTCCTCTGAAACAGCTGATACTGCTGGTGACAGGATACTGGATTTAGAGGCACCACTGTTGTGGTATATTTATCAATTCCACAGGTTAGGAAGAAACCAAAAAAATGCAGTCGTCTCCTACAGTGTGTGCAGACTCAGAAATAATTACCTTCTGGCAGAATGTGGTGCCTCCACATTGTTCTTTGTGTCTTGCTGAAATGCTGTCTTCCAGGAGTCAGCTTTACAGAGACAGGGTATGCACTGAACACCAGCATCTGTGGAGCACAGTTAGAGGGGTAGAGGCTGCCCAGAAGTAATGAAACTCAGAAAAGTGGGTACTCAGTTTGTATCTGAAATGAAGAGCAGGCAGAGAAAAGCTGGGCCAGCAAGGTATCTCTGTGATGGAGTAATTAAACAAAACAGAGGAATGTATCTACCTTGAAAGCCTGCTCGAGTCAAATCAAAAGCAGATGGAAGGCATTTAGAAGAAACTCAGGCTATCTGAATTGCATTCAGGCAGATAAAAGACTTTGCTAAAGAATATATCTTCCACTTAACACAGAGAGGAAGTCCTACAACTCATGTGGGCTTCAAGTGATGACATCTGGTTCAAGTATCATGGTCCTCTTCTGAGGAAACAGCACAAAGGGTTGTCACCACCCCGGTGAAACATTCAGAAGGCTGCAGCAGGGACGAGGCTGTTGGAGCAGAAAGCAGAGCTGAGCTCTGATGGCAACAGATGGACAAAGCTGAATTTTCTTTTCTTCTAAGGAGAGCAGCTTGTAATTAGAGGCCTTGGGCCCCTCACCCATAAAGGATTTGCACTTTTAGCACATAGATATGGGACAGGTATTTCAGCTGATTGAAAAATACTTGTTTTCTCTGAGTTCCGTGAAGGAAGAATTGGCCATGGATGTCTTTGTGTCCCTGTTTCTTGGTGTGAAACTGCCTCCTTCATAAACACATGCAACAAAATAAACCACATCCATGAGGAAATATTTCTTCTTTCATGCATTGTTTTTGTGAGACTGTGAATAGTATGTGCCCTCTTGTTAGAGCTGAAGATGAACTCCTCTGAATGTGTGAACCACTTTCGGGTTCACTCTGATTACCAGCAAGTCTCTTCGTTAAAATAGTAAAGTTTGTGACAGCTAAAAGATGCTTGTGGATAACCACTTCCAGATTTGAAGTGGCACCTGCTGGTGTTGAAATTCGAGCCAAAATGTGACAAACATCACGGTGCAGAATCACAGTACATAACTCACAAGAAGTGCCCATCAAAAAATCTCAGCTCTCAGAGATAAAATCAACGCCAAAATCATATGTAATCAATCCTTCCCCCCCCCCCCATTATTCCTGGCCCAAGTTACTAGGGGAGAAATTTTAAGTACTTGTAAGGCAGTTGAGAGAGTATGTTAGTCACCCAAAGAATAAACAGGGAAATTAATTAAAATAAAATGATTCAATATAAATTATTCTCCCAGCTACACTTATAATGATGTGAGAAATATTCCAAATACTATTAGAAAAGCACTCCCTCCACCCCCTAGTATTTCTGGCACCTCTAGAAACAGCAAGTGCTGAAACTCCCACGTGAGGGATGTTTCCTGTGAGCTGTACTGCCAGATTGTACCTGTATTTTTGGATAAGTGTTTGAACATTTGCCTGCTTATGGAAAAGAGCCTGGAGCCTGAACTTTTTTGAGGGTAGCTATTACCTGTGGTGGTGTGGATGGTTGAACTTTCCCCATTTCAGTATGTTAAACCTCAGTTGGACTCCACAAAGAAAGTTGGGACAGTGTAAGCAGGAACAAGCAGGTGCTGTGAAGGACTGTGACAAGGAAAAGAAGGATATAGGAAAGAGGGTTTTGAGGCAGAGAGAAGTTGAAAGATATATGGGTGGTTTACCAAGTAGGAAGGATTTAGATATGTGGAAAAGATGAAAGGCTGGTGGGTCCTATATTGTATGTTCTGTACAATGTTGTATGTTCTGTACACCCCCCCTTAATTGAAATTCATAAGTTCCCCTTGGTCACATGTTACTTTTTCCCCTCTTCCCGCCACTGTGTTATCCCTCCCCTATCCCCTAATTGGTTCAAGGCTTGCAACCCTTCCCCTTATCTCCCAAGTGTCAAGGTTCCATTGGTTGCCGCAAAGAGGGACTCCCATTTCTCCTCCCCTACCCCGAAAGCATATAAGCTGGTGCATTTCTTTGTTCGGGATCCAGTTCCAGTTCAGCCTGGTTCCACTTCGGTCTGGACAGTGCTATGTTGGATTAAAGTTGTGGTTTCTCTAGCTGGCTGGATCCTCCTTTCTCGCTCTTAGCGCGTCGCTTCAGTTATCCTACTGCCGTTCAGGTCTCTCCCAGGGTCAAGAACCCACAGGGCTGACCCCTTCGTTCCGCTGAGGGGCGGCTCGGATTCCGCTTGCTCCGGTGCCTGGGCTGACTCGGGGCGAAGCCAAGGGGCTTAGTAGCGGCACCGCGACAATTACCAGGTGGATCCCCCCATTTCTGTGCTGGGGCCAGCCACAAGCAGTTATTTGGAAGCAGTGTGAAGCAATTCCTAAAAAAGGTGAAACGTGAGCAAAGGCAGCTCTTCAGGATGTGGCCCTGGAGAACTGTGATGGGATAGTCACCACTCCTGCTTAACTTTTGGAGATATGAAAAGCCTTTGCATTGATTTCACCTCTGGCTGTTTTAAAGGGCAGTGACTTCTTCCTTTCCCACTGGGCTTTCAGCTGCCCCACAGCCCATCACATCAAGTCCCGCTTCGTTATTGTAAAAACAAAACAAAATGTGCTTCTTCTCTCTGTCCAAAAATCAACCCCTCTTTTCCCTCTCAGTTACTGTCAGGGTCTCCTAAGGTGCTCTGAGTGTGTCTGTCTGACTGTTACACATGTGTTTAATTCACATATTTTCTACTGGAAGGGATGTGAAAGTGTGAGTTTAGAATTTGAAACAGAACGTTTGGGGTTATAAAAATTTAGCTTGGCTCAGAAAGGCTGTGTGTAAGCAGAGACTTAATTGACTTCTGCTGCCTCCGATGGGTCTCTGCCAGTCATTCAGGCTGGATCGACGGGCTGTCACGTAATTCCTGCACTGGGGGACTTGGACCAGCAGTTCCACAAACTGGGCATTTATTTTAGGCATCCCAAAGGAATCCTGGAGGACCAGCTCCCAGATCCATAACTCTCATGGGACATTGTTTGTGAGAAATACATTCACCTGCTCTGCCATTGTGACTTTGTTGCCAGTGTAAAATTTGCAGCTGTTGCCTTGCCTTGCCCTTTATTTCTTTTGCTGCCATGTCTTGAAATCTCCTTTCTCAAAATGCTAAATAAACACTACACAGCAGTGGCAGAAGTTCCTGAAGAGTGAGCTTACCACAGGCCATAGAAGAGGTTTGCAGTACTGCTGGAGGTGGAAAATGGTGCCTGGTATCTTCACATTGACTGAAGCAACAAAGAGGAATTCAGCAGAAAAGCCTGTGAATAATCTTTGCTCAATTCCTAAGGGAAGTTTTGTAGCACCCCAGAACTGTTTAGCAATACTTTTCCAGAGTCCTTTTCTGCTTAAAGTGGTCTTCACATCCTCAAGCTCCTCAGACCTTGTGGTCCTGCATTAGTAGTGTCCAACTCCCAAATCCCTCCCAGCAGGAAGAGTAGAAGAAGATTCAAGCCAAGCCTGAGGTCTGGTCTGGGCTGTGTATGTGGAGAGGAATCCCTCCAAGGTTACTGAAGAGTTTTGCCATTCACTGAAACACAGTGTTCATTGAAAAACAACGTTCCACCAAAACACTGAAGGGGAAGTTTTATTCTCTTTTCATTTGTTTAAGACCAGGGATTTGGCTTGGGAATTTTGTTTATTGAAATATCGAAGGAAAGTCAGTCTGGCCCCATCTTTGTAGTATCTGAACTCTTTCCAAGTGTTTGAGGGTGGGGTTGCAAACTCAGTTTTCTCAGGCCCTTCCTAGTTTCTCACCCTAAAAGTGGTATGACAGTATTTTTTACTGCATTTTCACTGCATAATGGGCTGTGTTTTTACTCATGGTAACTCACACCTTGTAGTCCCGTGCAGTAAAAAACCAGCAGTGTGTTATTTCAGCAGTGCAACTCCTCAACATCAGACAGGGATGCTCAGAGAACTGAACTCATCATCCCACAGGGGAAGATGGCAAACAGCCTGGTCTTAGGTTAGGGTGTTTCAGAGATATTTATTATCTATTAAAAATCTCAAAGTACCTTAATACAGCATCATAATCTTTTGAAGGGGTGAAATTTTTATCCCGTATTGTGGGAAAAGCCCAAATTATTATACAGCACTTGAGAAAATGTATCTTGTGCGTGTCAAGAAGCAGTTAGAGGGGAAGCAGAAGGAAGAACTTCTCTACTTAATCTTGAGGTGCCAAAGCTGATGCCATCTTTGGTGGGAGTACAGACAACTAAAACATGCTCATTTAGTAATTGTGGAAAATACTGTATAATTTTTATTCAGTCTAAAATGTTTCTGTTTAAATTCTTCTAGAGTTCAGTTTGTATTTTCAGTTAAAAAGGACCTTCTGCTTTCTTTTCTTTTAAAATAGCTTGATTTACAATGATGAAGTCCTGACCCTCATTTTCAGAAAAATTTTCATTGCTGATTTTAATTGTCACAGTAACTTTTTCACAATGTATAAGTTTTTGGTGAAAAACTGCCCCTTTTCACAGAAATACTTTCGTAAAAATACATTGCCTAGCTCCTTTTTGGCTCAGCCATGCCTGTTCCATTTTATTTAATATGTAATTTAATGATCACAAGATTTTTTGATAAGTGGGATGTGATTTTTTTTTTTAAAGCTACTAGAGTTTGTTTCTCAAGTTCTGTGAAATTAATGAGAAAAATGTGGACTTTGAGAAGTACAAACATCAGCTTCCCTGGACTTTATTTTGACACTTGATGGGAGAGAGATGTAGCCTTGATTTACTTCTACTGGAAAGGTGCTTATGTTGCACAAAGAGGGTTTTCCAATCCAAAATTAGACAAGAGACAACTGTAGGAAAAGAAAAATCTGCTTGGTGAGGAAATAAGGAGACAATAATTTCTCCTTTCACAAGTTAATACAGTATTTTGGTGCACTGCAGCAGGAAAATCCTCTCCTGCTAACATGAATTCAGGTGAGGTTCCTCAGGGTCCCATGAACCTCTCAGCAAACCTGCATCCATTTGGATGTGTGAACGCTGCAATGGGCTTGACCTGCAGTTGGCCTGGAATGAGTTAGTGTCTCCAGCTGGAAACCATGCAAAGTGTGATGGTTTCATGTGTCTCTAGACATGACCTCAATCCCAGCAGGGTTGTTGCATCTGAAATCAGCACCTGAAGATGCAAATGTTTCCTCCAAACAAACTTTCAGTGCTTCCTGAAGCTCATCTATCACTGTTTAGGTGTAACAACTCTTAATGGTGTAAATTATTGACCCTACTGAGGAACAGAGGTTCAGTTTAATATCATTTGATATGATTTGAGTCAGTACAAGTCAGTTTGATTAACATGATTGAATTTTACCAGAGGTGGAAGCTGCAGTGATAAATCAGAAAGATGCGTTGACCCCACACGTAGCGTTCCCCAGCTCAGGATTTTGGTGAGAGTGGGTAGACCTGACATGCCCATGGTAGAAGTTAGTAAGCGTGGATCTATGCTGTGTTGCACCACTGGCTCCCTTCTGACCCTGTGCATAATATCCATGAGATTATCTTTGGAACAAAAGTCCATCTGCATCTCCAAGTGGAGACAGAGCCCATGGTCAGTGTGACCAGCTTCAAGGTGTCACAGATCACGGAGATAAGTGAAGCTGAGGTGGCAAACATGCAGAGTAATGGTAGAAGGGCTAAGGCTATGGTGGAGCCAGCACAGGGAATGTGGGCTAAAAGCAACAGTTCTCAGGAAATTAATCTGGAAATTACTGTTGAAACAGCCCAGGGCAAAGCTGCAGAACAGAAATATCTGCTGACCTCCTAGGGTAAATTGTAAGAGCTGGAATGAGTAAATAGAAGAAAATTCATAGTTTGGAGGCCAGAAACTTATATTTGCTCTGCCTCATAATGAAAGAAGAAGGGGACATCTGATTAAAATAGAAAGGTGATGAAAGAAATGCTGATAAAAGAATACTTCTTCACAGGGTACATAATTAAAAAGGGGAGCTCGTTGCTTCGAGATGCCTTGAGATCAGGAACCTAGCAGAAATTAAAAGTAAACAAACACTAAACCCCAAACCTGAGATATTTCTATGGATAACAAGAATATTCAGTTTTGTTAACAGTTCTGCTTCAGTACATAAGTTCATCTCTGACTTGTCAGGGTTAATGCTGTGTTCCTCTGAAAAGGATACTGGAACTGCTTACTGCTCCCAGCAGTTTCTGTGGGAGTGCTGGCATCACCAGGAGCCAGGCACAGAGCAGGGGACGTGGCTGACTGCTGAGGTGCTGCAGTATCCCTGGGCCATGCTTTTAAGGTGTCTGGCTCTTGTCCTGTCCTCATCAGGAACATTGTTCTGACTGGGGGCCGCTGGACCACAGACAAACATTATTGCTTTTGGAAGTAGTTTTCTGGGATAATGAGGTGACAGACAGTCTCCATGAGAAATGCTTAAGGGATGTTAATTTCTCCTAGTGAGGAGGGACTGCAGAGCTTTGGCACATACCACATAATTAAATAGCTCATTGCTACAGGATATTGTGAAGGCCAAGAGTAGAGATGGATTTGAGAGGGGAGTAGACACGTTCGTGGAAGGTAAGGCTGTCAGTAGCTCCTGGTCCTGGTGTGACCTCTGGGCAGTCCTTGAAGTGATGATTTCCAGACACCAGGAGGACGTGCCATGAGAAGTGACCATTTTCCATGTGATCTTTTATACTCTTCCCTTTTCAGTCAACTTGGAAGACAGAATATTTACTAGACGGTTGTAGGCTCTGATTCTTCTTTTGGTTTTATCTTTATTACTTAAAAGGACTTGGAAATTCCTGAAGGGCAGATGAATCACATTGGCAAGGGGTTCAGAAATTGGGGAATAGTCTGAAAACCCTGGGAAGCTAGATGGGAATAAGGCAGACATATTATGCTCAAGGAGTATTTAAGCATATGGAATAAGTTACTGGGGAATGGCAAGCAATGTAAAGACATTACACTAAGACTTTAAGATGATACTTTAAGGCGATATATTCGAAGTTCAAGGGACACCTCCACCTCTGTTTTGAGGAGGGAAAAGAGCGATGTTACACTTGGGAAAAGAGCGATGTTACAGAACGGAGCAGGATTAAGAAAATTGCTGGGAAATGGCAGGTAAGTAATGCTGGGTGCCCTTTCCCTGTTCCTAAAGTTTCCAGCATCCTCCTGAGAGGCAGAGAAAACAAATGGAGCAATGGTAATGCCCGGGGTTACACAATCAGGTCGGAGGCTGCTGACCTTGCTACTAATGGTTTATGGGCAGCCACAGGCGTCCGCCGCTGCCCCGTGTTTGTGTTACACATGATCTGGCACTTGCCAAATGCCTCGGTCCCAATATGCAGGAAATTGCTTGAGAGCTATATTTAGCAAGATGAGCCCATGTCTTGATTTGGCTGGAAGCTGAGGCGGATTGAATTAATCTAGGGGAAAATGGAGTGTGTGGGGTCCTGGCAGAACATTTTTCCCCAAGTTTCCTGGGGTCCTCTGGCCTCCCTGGGGTTTCTGTTGTGGACCAGCCTGTGGGTCGTCAGTGAAGGCTGAAGAAAAGGGGTTTATGGGTTCTTGCTGCAGGATGTTGCAGCACAGCCCAAGGTAGCTGGTCCAGTCTCTACTGCACAACAAGGACAATCTGCAGTGTTAGTGCGTCCTCCTCAGGGAGCACAGCCTGGGCTCCATCCCCCCGGGGTGGCCCTGGGGCTGCGATCTCAGCCAGATCCTCTGACTAAACCTAGACATGATCACGATGCTTCCCAGCATCCTCCCACCTCAAGTTCCCTCACAAGCTCTCACACAGCTCTGGTTTCTCAGCCTCTTTCCCACCAGAAACTGGAATTAGGAGGCAACATGAGGGATCATCATCTGGGTGGTCGCCACTCAGAAAAAAGTCAAAAGTCCCATTCTCCAAGAGCAGCCCTTGTCCGTCCTTGTCCCTCCTGGCAGTACATCAGGCACATCCTCTGCCAGGAGGCAAGCCGTGGCACTGGCTCAGCCCCAGGAGAGGAGACAACCACAAGACTTGAAATCTGCACACAGAGGTTTTCTTTCCATGGTCCCAGCTCTCTGAAGCTGCGCAGGAGGGATCTCCCTCTCTTACCTGCCTTTCATGCAGTTGTCTTGTTGGAGGTGTGTGGGGAATTACTTGCAGCGAGCCTGATTCACAGCCCACAAAATCAGATTGGTTTTGGATCAGACCCCATGAAGGATTTGTGTTGTATTTCAGCACACAGGAACATAAAAGAGCAGAGCCTGGTTATTTGCTCAATAATTAGCAGCGTTGTCCCCTAAGGGGAGATGGATCAGTTCTGGGATGAGTCTCTAACCAAAGAACCTGATGTTAGCCCGCAGCTACCACACAGCAGCCAGGTGTTGTGGGAAAGAGGGATTTTATCAGTGCCATGCACCATGAAGGAGTATTTACTGTGCAGGAAGCTCTCTGTGAGCTGCACACGTGAGGTGAGGAAAGCAGTGTCTGGGCAAACTCGGAGCCCTGGGATTATCCTCAGCATAGCAAAGTGTTTTGCATGGCCTAAATACACAGTGGAAGTTGTCTGACAGCAAAGAAATGACTTGATAAGTACTCAGTGAGATACGTCCCAGGGAGAAATGCTAAGAGAAAGCTTTTTAGCTAAAAGACTCACTTTGAAATGTCAGCATTTATTTCCCACCCTTTCATATTTTCATTAGAGACTCATTTTGCTGATCTATAAACCAAAAGATAGTGTCATGCAAATGGAATAGTTCACACAGAAGGTGGGCAGTGAGGGTGCTGTGCCATGGCTATGGCTTCAGCAAAGCCCTCAACCTCTTGCTCAAAATCCGTCACCATGAAGGATTCCAGTGACAGCATTCCTGTCACTGGAGCTGGGCTTCAGGAAGGAGGATGGTGTTGGGTCCTTCATGGTCAGCAGTTTCTCTCCACTGGGGCAAGTAAAAGTCTGGGTCCTGTGAGCTGTTCAGGAGGTGTGAGATGGTTGTCTTCATTCAGTGTGGTATTTAGGGTGTGCTGAGTTCAAAGGAAACCCCTCTTGGGTGCTTTTGTGAATCAGAGCTACCATGCCTACTTTTATTCTTACCAATTTAATTGACAAGTTTCTTTATAAATGCTTTATAAATGCTTTATAAATGTCCCAGCATTTGGGCTTCTGACATCCACCCTTTCAAGTGGGCAATGCAGTGACTGAGTGAAACAGCTGCATAAATTTGTCTTGTAGGGGAGGCATTTCAAAAGCTGGCAGTGCTAAAACATGGATGGCTGTTGGCATTCCTCTGACTCCAGCTCACAGAGAGCCAGTCCTGTCACCCATTGTCAAAAACATACCCTTGGTTTCAGCATTCATCACCATTTGTCTCTTGTAATTGCATTTTCCTGAGTACTAGAAATTAAATCAGCAGTGACAGAATATTTATGGCTCAGAAATATTCTGGATGATTCCTAGAGAAGCCGTTTCCAGCTTGGTTATTTATGTCCTTTTAGCGTGGATTTTATAGTGGGACTGGGGAACTACACAGCAGAAACCATATGAAACATGCTGAATGATTTCATCCTTGAGCCAAACATACATTTACTGAAGGCAAGGAGATGCTGAGAGCACATGTGCAGCTTAGGGCATCAGCCCGTGGCCAGTGCTGCACCTCCTGCCTCACTGTGCAGAGGTGCAGCCTGGTTGCTGAGCTCACCTGGCACATCTTCTTCATCTGGAGGTTGCCATCAAGCCGTGGAGAGAGGCTGGTGTGGGTGGAAAAGCTGGACTTGAGTGGGTGAAATGGTTTGATCTGCTCCCTGCTGTCAGTCTCACTCATGCATGGGAATTGTGCATGAAACCTGTCAAGGGCTCTGACCACTCTCCCACTGGGAGCACCAAGGAGCCAGGCTTTTCCTCACTACTCAACGTGAAAACTGAAATGGTAAAATTTTCAATGAAAGAAATAAAAGAGAAGAATGTGTTCAGGAAATTGAGACGTGAACTTGTCAGGTCTGTTTCTGTGGCATCAAGTTGTTCAAGACTGACTCACTTCTTGTAGTGTCCCACTCTCTTCTTGTCCATAAGACAGTTGAAATAAAGCACTTTGGCTTTGCTGAAATGAAAGATTTTGGTAATTTTCTCTGTTAGAAATTTTGCCAATATCAGCATACTTCTGAGAAGCGCTCTTGTATTGGTATTTTCTCATATAAAACTGTTCCTTATGCAAAACTGACTATTCTCAGAGATAAAATCTTTTTACAGTTCCTATCCTGGTCTCAGCTTTAGCCTCCCTGTGATACTGTAAATTTTTATCACATGCTATACATAAATAATAATCATGTGCAGAGGGAGCCTTGATCTCGCAGGGGTGTGTCACAATTTAGCCACGATGATGATGTGCTGCCAGCTGGACTGCTGAACTGCCAGCTGGACAGGGTGCACATGGCTTAGAAAGGGTTAGAGACAGCAGTGGTCAGTCCTGCAGGATCTCCACATTTTCCCCATGAGCCACAGGGTGGATTGCATATCTGAGAGGGCTGAGGGAAGGAGTGGCTGCTGGGCTGGCTCAGCAGCAGGAGAGGCAGCATTTTTCTGGGCATCCCCTGGCCTCAGGCAGGGTACAGCTGTGGAGACTTAACCCTGGCTTCTTTCTGCTCCCATCCACAAAGTCCAGAATAAATCACAGCAGCATCAGTGCTGACAATCCTGTTCAGATTTTCTCCTAGATAGCTTTTATGGCCAGAGCTGACTTTCAAAAGGCCCAAATTGCCATTCTGGAGATACTGTAAAGAAATCCTGTGCAGCAAACAGTGCACATAAAATAAAAAATAAAAAGGAAGACCTCTGTCTGCCTTTAATAGTCCAAGTGTTTCCTCAGGCATTGCAGGCAGCCTGCTCTTCCTGTTGGGATGGCTGGCTGCAGCAAAGGAGATAACAGCCTATCTTTTTATAGGATGATACAGAGTGTAGGTGAAGAGCCCAGTTCAAAGTGCAGGTCACTGAGCTCCTATAAATTGCTCCTGACATCCCTGATTAAACCCATGCTCTCCCTTCCTCCCTGCATCTTCTTTGACCAAGGGGGAAAAAGGCTGCTAGTAAAGATACCATTTTTCCACTTCAGTCAATACTTTGAAGTTTAAAGCTGTTTAATATTCATTAAAACTCCTCCTAAAATGTAATTGCAAGAATTACAATTCAGTTTTTATGAGTGTCTGTAAGCATTACAGAAGAGGCAGTTAAAACCATCTTTGGGATGGTTTGATGATAGGTCCAGCACGGGGCTCTTGTCCCAGAGAAGAGCAGGATCAGGCCTGGGTTCCCCCTGCCCACCAACAGAGGTCAGATGTATGGGAACAAATGGATTCTTTCCTGGGAAAAGTAATTTTTGAGTTAATTGGGAGTGTTTGGAAATCTGTGCTGAGTGGTGACATCCCTGCCCTCCCCTCGCATACTCCACTCCTGGGCAAAGGTCTGTTTTGATAATTTCTGAAAGAAACATTTAGATTTCTTATTTCAACACAAAATTAATTTTGAAATTTGTTGAAGTTGTGTATACATACTTGTCTTTAAAAGGGCTTTGTTTAGGGGATGGAAAATCTCTGAGAGATGAAGTGAGACATGAGTTTGAGAATTTTGAAACAAAAACTTTTACTTGCCTGAAACTAAGAAAACTAAAAGAGAAAATTAAAGTCTACTCAAGGCAGCCTGAAGGAATATTTCTCATTATTGCTGACAATGAGTTAAAAAAAAGAAGTCAACTATTCTCCCACCTTGGGATGAGATGTTGTGTATCTTTGTCAAGCTCTTTCTTCAAGTGCAATTACAGAGCTGTTCCCTGAAGAACATCTCTGAAGATCCTTTCATGTCTTACTATGACAAAGCATCTAAGCATTTCACAATGTTTTCATCAGAGTGTGCTCACAGGGAAGTGCTAATAGCCCTATTTTTTCAATGGGAAAATGATGAGAGACTGATTTATCTCATATAATTCTAGTTATCTAAAAATGAAACATCTCAGCTAAGCTGCTTGTCTAAAGCTACATTGTAGTTGATTTTCTCCCACTGTTAGATCATCTCATCGGGTCTGTGGAATGTGGGCAGGGAAGCTGTTTCTGCCTTTAGGAGATTTCTGAGCCATATTATCTGGGGAGGAAGAAAAGAGAGGAATTGATTTGTTTTTAGTATGGTAGTGTAGTGCTCCAAGAGCCTTCTGAGATGTGAATTTGGGCTTCATGCTGCAGCTGTGAGAAGTGCTGCTCCTCTGGCCATCTGCTTTCAGTGGATGTGTGGTAGATGAGGCTGGGGAGCCACGAGTGCTGGAAGGGAAGCCAGCCTCAAGTTACTGTCTTTGGGAATCTTTTGGCTGTGAGACATCTGCTAAGGTGACCAATAGGCCAGAGAGGCTCAGATGGGCCTTTCCCTATGGGCACATCGAGGAGAGAGGTTGCTTACAGATGCAAAAGCCTTGAAACATTTAAACTCAGCAATTAAAGCAGGTGACAAGACCTTTCAGGAGACTATTTCCACCTGTGATGTTAAGCTCCACTGGGATTTCTTGGCAGTCCGACTCCATGCTTCAGGGACTGTCATTCAGCTCCAAATGCACTCCAGGAGCTACAAAAGAGCCACTGTCCTCTGCTTAATCCGTGGATTGTATGTCTGTGTTGGTGCCTGGCTGAAGTATAGTACACACAGCCCTAATAGAAGCAATTAATGTCAATCAAATGATACCTCCTCCCACACAACATTTGAACTAGTACAACCATCTTAATTGCCCGAGTTTCTTTGCTTTCAAAAGTGTGTTCCGCTTCATGATGCCTTTTCTAACACTGGAACTCTGTTGTAGCAATGCTGTTTCTACCAAAAAATATTTTTTCAGCAACAATTCTCTCCCCCTGCTCCCTCTGAGCCCTGTAACTTTTGCTCCCTTCCTCCCCAAGCTGTGCACAGACCAGTTGGCTCCAGCCAGGACTAATTTCCTCAGCTGTCCTGGTGAAGCGCTCACATAAAAGCTGAGCATTTGACAGGGTGGTGTTGTTCTGGTTGTGTTAGTAAAGCTTCTGAGTTGTACAACAGGGCTTGGAAATGCTCTTCTTGACTCAGGGAGACATCCTGAGAAAGGAGAAGAGAATTGGCACACAAGGAAAGTGCAATTGCTTGGTCACATTAAAGCTGAGACAAAATGTTTCTTTTTAAAGAGCTTTAAAATAGTCCCCAATGTAAAAGCTTAGCAGCTGCAGCAACGCAGAGCCTGAATAATTTCCATGTATTTGCTGCAGCAACACGGAGCCTGAATAATTTCCATGTATTTATGGATGTGCGTGCTCACATGTGTGTGTCTTTCTTTCCCGATCCATTTCCCGATCATTCCCAACCCAGCACCCTCCAGTGCTGTAATAAACAGTGCAATGTCACGTGCTCCCAGGCCAACACTGATTTATTTGTCACTCAGGTGTGAAGAACAACCCGTTGCATTACGTCAGTCCAAAATGCGCCATCTGATTTAGATTCCAGCTCCCAACAATTAATGCCTGACACACAGTTTCGGCACAATACCCAACTTATGGCCTATTATGTTCATCATCAGACCATGAAGTATTAGTTACAGCAAGCCAAAATATGTCAGATACCCCTGGCTTTCTCTAGCATTCTTGAGAGGGAGTTAAAAAGAAAATGTTTCTTCTGTGAGCAGGAAACTGAAACTTTGAAACCCTTGAATGCACATGGGCAGTCTGTGAAATCCAGCTTCGATTCTCCTTGCCAAAGTGGCTGTAATGGATTTCAGAAAGAAATCAGATTTCCAGCAATGATTTAGGAGAATAATGGTGTATTCTGTGTGATGGATGGAAACAGGCAGGCATCTAGGTGTATGATAGGAATGTGAGATAGGAATCACAAGGGAATTGGTTTATTCTTTCAGACATGGGTATGCAGAATTTTCTAAGCAAGACATAGGTTTCACAGTATTCAGTGAAAAGGAGACTCTTGACTTAAATTTACACATTAAGTAAAATATAAAGGGGGTGCGTGCTGGCATCATGGGCCAGGTGAGATGGAGAGTGAGCATCATGAGTGGCATACCTGAGAAGGATGTGGACTTATTCTGCATCTCTGTTTCCTGAGAGATATTTACATTCTGACAAAGTGAATTTTCCTGAAAGCCCCTTCTTGGATATATATACTTCTTATTTTATGCTTGCTTTTGGAATTTCTAGGAATTCATGAACTAAAAGTCCTGATCTATCTGTGTGTGAATTCCATGCTCTCTGAACCTCTTAGATACAATATTCTCCATTAGCCATAGCATTATGATGGTTTTCCCCATGCTTCATACTAGGAAATGAAGAAATATTTTACAAGTCTTAACCCATGGCTTGTATTGATAGTGTGGAAGTGATCCCATGGTTATAATATAGTGTACATAGGTAGGTAGGCACGTTTATATGATTTTAGTGTAATGGTTGGAAAGCAGAACTCTTTTCCTGCATTTCCCTTCCATGTGGAGGAGCCCAAACATGATAACTGCTCTTCTAGACAGATTTTAATCTCCCAGTCTCTCAAGGAATACTTAAGAAGATAATTTATTCACTTGATTAATGTGTATTTGTTAGTATCTCCACAGGTGGGAAAGGAAAACAGAATTCTCAAATGACTGGCCCATTCAGTAAGAAAAGAATGAGCTTACCAGGGCTAAGTGTTTGTCTTGTCATGTAGTGGAAGTGGAGGAAGATTTCTGAGGTGCTGTCATGGTACTAAGAGTATTAAGGGTGACTTAATAACAGGTATTTTAGAAATAGTGTGGGCAGTCCCAGTAATGTGTGTAGGGCACAAAGCTAACATTGACAATGGGTGTATGGTGTGAGAAAGAAGGATTTTAACCACCCCTGTGTACTCTTCATCTTATTGCATTGGTTTTTGTTGTGTCTGTAGGTGTAAATAACCTTTGAGTAAGCAACTTCAATTGAGAGGGCTTATGACACCTTAACTTTATATATTCTGGTAGGTGTAGGAAGGATCTACCAATCTCCAGTTTTCCACTGAAGAGGAAGATTTTAGAAGAGATTATATGCCATGCATTGGGTAATAGTTCTTGAATGGATCATTATCCTGAGAAAGTGCTCTTGTACTGATACACTGGTAACTAGTGCTGAACTGCAGAAACTCCAGATTCTCTCCTGTGTTCTTGTATTCCTGATGTGCTCCACAATTCTGCCCTAGCAAATACTTACAAGCTGCAAACAGGAACACCTGTGGGACCAGCAGTCACCCCTGCTACATCAAAACTCATTGAATCTGCAAAAGACAATGCCTGAATTTTGAGGAACATATTTTCTTTTGTCAGTCAAGCATTTTTAGAATTGATCAGTGCTTTTAGGTCATATTTTGAGACTGTCTGAAAAAGTCCAGATACTCAGAGGGTACTACTTGCTTTCAGCATATATTGCTCAGATTTTGTTGCTTTACTGAGGAAAAAAAATACTTCAGCAAAATTTGTGTGGTGTTTGTAATTTCAATTAAATGTATAGTGAAAATCAAGAAAAGAAGACTGAGAAATTTGAACATCTATTTGTATGGATTCCATCATCATGAAGCACATCCTCTTCTCAGTCACATTATGATTTCTCCTCAGCAATGTTCATCCCAGCAGGGAGGTGTAATCATAATTATAGACCATTAGGCACCATCTAATAATAAAATGATAGAATGATTTAGCTTGGAAGCATCTCTGGAGGTCCTCTACCCTAGACTGCCACTCAAATTACAGCTTCAAAGTCAAGTTCAACACTGAAGCTAGTGTTGCTCAGGTTACCAAGGAGTTATTTTGTCAAAACTAAGAATTAAACTAATTTCTTGTATCCTAATGGGGAACTAGGATACAGTTACACCTCCAACCCATGTTTTGTAAGTAGTTTAAAAAAAAAAAAGTTCGAAAAACAGGCCAATCTAATGTGGTTTATGAGTGGGTAACATCAGCTGTTCATGGACAAAGGGAGCATTCCGTGGTAGGAAACCAAAGTTTAAAGACCAAGTGCTGGAAAGCTTGTATGGAAAAATGGGCATTTCATGCAGAATGCTTTCGGGAAGAAGTTTGTGATGCACAACTGAAGGTTTAAGAAAGGCTTAAATAAAACAAATGCTTTTGTTTTATACAGCTGATTACCTATGGTAGAGCTCCAAAACATCAGGTTTTACTAGCTGACTAATATCTAAAGACATTGTCTGCTTGTTTTCTCTGCAAACCTTGTTGCACTCACAAGAAATACATTGTCCATATAGGGTGAAGAATGGCATTTAAGTGTCGTGTGTTGAAATCCCACTCACTTTTACACATTATGCTTCAAAGCCCAGCTTCCTTGATACAAAAGTAGTTGTGTTCCCAGCAGAAGGTTTACATAGTTTAGCATGAAGTAAAAGCACCAGGGTATGAAGCCAGCCATGTATATAAACCATTAAACATTTTCAGCACAAAGCTGCACAAAATGTCTATTAAATTTAACAGTACTGTTAAAAATCCACATTTAAGCTTTCTTTGTTTCTAGTAATGAGGCTTTGAAAGATGGAAAAGTCAGTTAAAAAATCCCCAACAATAAACAACCAAACCCCAGCATTTGCTTGGTCCGTAATTTCATAGCAAAGACGAAATGTCCATGTCCCAATGCTTCCCAATTGGTCTTGCTCCAATCCTGAGCTACTTTAAAGTTTTCTGCAGTGTAAATGTTCCCTTTATGAAGTGGGCTATAGCCAGTGCCCATGGAAGCCTCTCCTAAGGAGGTGTTATTTTAATATATGAAGGGCAGTCATTTAATTCCATAAAGATAGCTTGTTCCACGGAGGAAATAAACATCACACTTGACAGATGCAGGGACGCTCCAAGATCCTCAGCCCCTGTGGGGGCAGGGGAAGGCCTATAAAGCTGTTCTGTGTTTCCTGCATGGGGCTTTAGATGTCTTCCCTGAAAACCAATTCTGTGGTATGGCTGTAGCCACCTAATAATTTTATATTACTTGTAAATGCCATAGGGTGCAGTGAGAAGCATGGTGTTATGTGGAAGGGTGCTAATAGCAAATGGGGAGGGGTCCTGAGGTATGGACATAACCTTCTGTGTTCAGCTGTAGTGAACATGCTGGGAACTGGCATCAGGCAAAGTGTGAGTGGTTCAAAACCAGCTTACACATGGTCAGTTTATGGGAATTGCATCTCTGCTGGCATAGGAGAGTGTAGATTAATGGTCTCCTGCAATTCTTGTTTCACTCAGCAGTTTTGTCTCACTATCAGTCCCAAACACGTAGGACTCCAAGATGATTGATAGCCAAAAAAAATGTTAAATTCCAGTCTCAGTCTGAAGATGCGTTCCCAGCATGTTGTGGGTGACAGCCCATTTTCAAGATGGGCACAATCTGTGTGTTTGATTTAGTTATTTTTGGATGTTGTTTTGAGCTAATGGACGACTATATCTGATGCAAGGTCTAGAGGCCAAAATGCTGGCTTAGCTGCTGGAGGGAAGAGTTCAAACGAAAGGGATGAGAAACCTCCTGCCTTATCTATTCATCCAGTGCTGTATTTGTTATCCAGAAATTCTGGAGAGCTGGCTGCCAAGCTGAGGTGAGGCTTATCCAGAGTTATTCCGACCGCATTTCTCAACGTCATGTTTGTTGTCCTTGGAAGGAGCTGGATCGCTCTGCCGTCTCTCCCTCTCGCACTCCCTCCTGCTGAACATAGTAGCTACACTATGTTCTTACTGGAGACCTGTGGCACTTAATGGTGAACCAAAGTTGCTTCGTTTTTCCCTCACTTGATGAATGAAGCTGGGGTTGAGGCAGGCAGCGGGAGTGGAAGTAAGGAGAGGAGGAAAAATCACCTTGAGAAAATGCAGGTTTCCTTAATGAGTGAAAGATGTTATGCTGGGAACAACACATATTGCAGGGGCTTTGTTGGCTGAAAGAAGGAAAAATGCTCTCTCTGTCTCACAGTGCCTTTCTGCTGAATGCAAAGTGTATTGGGGAAAACTGAAAGCAAGCTTAGGTAAAATTCCTTCTCTGTCATTCCAGTAACCTGGATAATGCCATTCTGTCACAGGGCATCACTGCTGAACACTGCATCACTCTGCTGAAATCCATACTGCTTTCTAAATAAGGCTCATAATACAGGAAAACATAGTTTAAATCTCAGGATAAAACTCCCAGAAATTGAAGAATTTGCTTTTTCCTGCACAATATATAACTTCTCTTGTAATACAAATAATAATATCATCATCAGTAAATGCTGTTGTTGGCACCACTTTAGCACTGGAGTGACAGTTCCATGATGAAACAATATGTTATTTATTTCAAGTTTTCATTATTTCTATGATTGATCATATATTATGCTCCAGCCATGGTTTTTACCAGTAAAGGTTGCTGTGGAAGTGACCTCTCAGATCAGTGCTGTGTGATGCTGTATGCACTAGTGCCAGGGAATTTCTTATGGAAGAAGCAATATGACAAAATTAGCTGTACAACATTTCAATTAAACTTCAGTTTGTTGTTTTGGGTTTTTTTTTTCAAAAGCTTGCAGAAATGGCAGTATCTACTGTATATTTTCTCTTGCAAATTTTTATTTCCTCTTTGAATTTTGCTTTTCAAAACTTTTTATTTGCATCTAAATTAGTCCAAGCTGTCACCAATACATAAGCATATTGGATTTTTTTTGTTCTACGCAGCAGTCTTCCCCAAGACAACAATGCTTAATTCACTGCTTTGCATTTTTCTTATACATTTTGCTTGTGTTTATCACATTATTTATTTCAGCAACAGCCAGACAACACTTGTAAAAGAATTTTGTCATTGTTGAGGACTTTTTTTGGGGTTTGGGAAAAATTTTGGGGGAAGCCAACCAGTGTGATTTGGCAGCTCCATTCTTCTTGCTTTTGTTCGCCCTATACCAGATGGGTTTCTTACTCACTCCTTTCAGTGGGACTTTTTGTGGGGTAAAATACTGTATAACATCAGTGAATTTATTACAATCTATCTGGCTCTCCCTGTGCAAAGAGATATTAAAAGCCCACTCCTCTAGGGACTAAGAAAATTAGAGAATCTGCTAAATAACAACCTTAAAATGTTTTTTTCCTATATAAATGTGGTTGTTTTGAATGGGGAGTGGAGTTTCCTGGACTGACTCCAAGGCTGACGCAGGAGGGAGAGTGGTGGTCCTACACAACCAAAATTGGACAGTTCTCAGCCATCACAGCCTGGCCCCTTGGTTAATCATGTATTACTGTGAAAAATAAGTGCAAGGTGGCTGCAGAAAGATCTGATTTTGTTCTAGTGGTGCCTTTAGACCACTGTGTGTTTATTTTGCCCCGACATGAGCAACAACACAAGATGTGGGGCACGGGGAAGCAATGCCTGGGAATTCTGCCACTGATGCTAATGGTGTTGGTCTCTAATCCTTTTCCAGCAAAGGTGAGATGATGCATCAGCAAAATGGCTGCCCACACTGGGAGAGACACCAGCACCATTCATACTTGCTGAGACAGTGAAACAGTATTTTGGGGAGGGAAAAAAAAAGAAAAAAACCTCATTCCTTAATATACGGTCTTATAGGGTAAATATTTATCCAGCCATCTAAAGGCGGGAGTAATCACTGCAGTTTTCCCTTTACTCAGAGACTGGAGATTTTTCCTGACTTGAAAAAAAAAGAAAAAAAAAAGAAAAAAAAGGTCCAATTTTGTGTATGTGAAGAAATCAAAGCATTGCCCTTGAAATGGGTTTTTCAGCTGTCTCCTGGGCATTCTGGGGTTAGTTTTCACCACGTGAGGTTCTGAAGTGCATACTCAAAGGTTCAAACACAGGAAAATTGGCTATCACTGCCAGCTCTGTTGGGTGGGGAGAAAAAAGTTCCTTTATAGAAAAAGGGAAAAAAGGAAAGACTTTTTTTTTCTCCTACTTCTTTCAAGGGACTATATGAGAATGAGCAGGAAGAAGACTTTGACTTTTATTATATCCTGTAATCAAATTTGAGCATCTTACTTGCTTCTTTTCTCAAAGACCACCCTGGCAGTAACAGTCCACACACACACACAATTTTGGTATGCATAAACCTATAAATTTCATAACAAAATATAGGAGCTGAGGTTGTAGGAGGACTGCAAGGCAGAAGGTGCTGAAATGTAAAGTCTGTGTGTGTTTGAAGGGATGTCATTTATTACATACTTCTGCCTTTAAAAAAAACCAACAACCCTTACTGTTACCACACAGACTGTGTAAATATATATTGCCTAATGCAAGATGGTGTGGTGTAAAGATTTTATTGGCATGCACTAGCTTAGCTTGAGTAGCAAAGGCCTGAGCAAGCTCTGTATCACCTCAGATGTATGCCAAGAAAACATGTTCTTGGCATGAGCAGTGAGAACATCCCCAGTGACGCTGCATAGGTGCAAATCTAATGAGGATAATAACCCCTGTGCTCCAGGGCACCAACCCATTACTGGCTGCATGGGATTAGGGAGGAATTTCTCCTTTGTGTCGTTCTAAAGCCATTTATTGTGGGCTCCACACATTCTCCCCGAAGCCTCTGTCACTGGGCACTGCAGGAGGAGGCTGATGAATTTGATTGACTACCTGGAAGGGCCTGATTTGGGAGCTCGTGTGCTCTTCTGTGAATTCTGTAATGATACCTGTTTTATGTGGTTTGGAAAACGTTCTGCTGGGGCACTTCTCTCTGTAATGCCAGCTCCTGTAAAGCTTCTTTCATAAATGCATGGAATGATTTAGGTTGGCAGGGCACTCTGCAGATCTGAGTCCAACACCCTGCTCCAGGCAGGGCTGGCTTCAAAGTCAGTCAGATTGTGCAAGGGACTTGCCCAGTCCAGCTCTGAAAATCTCCAGGGGCAGGAACTTGGCCACTGCTCTGTCCGTTCCTCCGTGGGGAATTTCCAGCAGCTTCAGTGAGACTCACACATGTAGAACACCCATTTTGAGCTGCAGAAAAGTGGAGTCTCTCCGCTCACAGAATTCTATTTTTTCTCCTGTAACCAAAGGAGAAAAATACAAGTCCTAGTGGAGTTCCTTTCATTCAAAGATGAGAGGCTGAGACCACCCTTGGTCTGAATTATTTCTGGCAAGGTCTGTCTCTCTCCAATGAACCTGGGGAGAACACAGATGTCCCCCTCAGATTTAATACCCAAGTACTCAGCAGCAATGGTTACCTGGAATGAGCCTCAGCCAAAATATAAAGTCATCCAAGGTGAAGGGAATAGTGAGTTTATGTAATACCGTGTTATGAGCTGACCATGAAAAACCTAAAAAAAAAAGCATCCCAAAACACAGATCAAGTAGTTTCTTTAATTTTTTGTGATGCAGAACTACTAGTTTGAGCAACAGGACCTTAAAGGCAGCAAGATACGTGATATGGCTTTGTATCAAAAATCAGGGGGATTTATCCAGTTGAATAATGGCTTTGGATTTCAACAATGTCAGCTGATATTTGAACTCTGAAAGTTTGATGTGGTCTGTCCTTATTACATCTGGTAGGAAAAAACAGACTATTAGTCTTTCTTTGGAAGAGAGAAATGCATTTCAAAGAAGATACTGTGAAAAAATACATCTGTGTTTTAAGTGGAAAGGAAAAAACAGTGGGAGGAAAAAGTAGGAAATTCCATCTGATAGAAAAGCAAGCAAAAAAATCACAAAAAATTTAAAAGATTCTGGCAAGAAGTCATTGGCAGCTCCTAAAACTCCAACGAATTCTAGACTTCCCTGACGAAATCTGCTTCCCTGGAACTGGATCTGGAAAATGCCTGGACATGGTGCTCTCCAAACAGAAAACAAAACCACAGGTGCTGTCACTTGGGGAGAAGAGTACCCAAGATTTTGGAATGAGATTATTCCAGTACATTTCTCCAACAAATTGATGCTCATTTCTTTTTCTACTTTATGAGCAGATGCCTAGTGCTTGTCATAGTCTTTTATATCTCAAAAAATTCCAGTGAATATCTTGAGAATGAGTAAGTTTTTGTATTCCAGCCTGAAGAGAAAAACAAAAAGTCAAGGACAATTGAAAAATCACTTTTTTCCCCCATCTAAGAAACTTCCATGGCTTTCATTAGCAAATCCAATTGAAGTCCTTCCTGCAATGCAAACCCTTTGTACAGGCTCTCATTTTCAAGATGGCAAGGGAATAAATGGAATGATGGAATCTGGACAGATCTTGCTGCAATTTTGAAAAGTAACTTTCTTCTTCCTTTATCCCCACGTACTGCCACAGCAGGGGAAAATTATAGGAGTAAGGAAAATAAAGCCTCTGCAGTGTTAGGGCTTGCTGCTCTGTCAAATAAAAGTTTCTATATTTTTCCCTGAATGAAAAAAGGTTTAAAAAAAAGGATTCATGTGCAGGTATGCTGCCCAAATACTCTGCCAGATTGATGGGGCAACCCACATTGAGTCCAGAGCTGCTGCATTCCTCACCGAGCCCTGGATGGGAAGGGAAGCAAAGGGGAGGAGGAAGGGAAGCTCAGAGGAGCAGCAGCTTTGGGTTCCCCAGCCTGGGCTCTCCTTTCCCTCTCCTCTGGAGATGGGTGAACCAAGATCCAGCCAAGGGGGCTGCCCCCTCTCCCCAGAACCAGCAAGAGACCCTGAAAATGGCACAACTGAACACACATTCTTTTGCATTTTTTAGTGTGGGAAAGGGTCTGCTTCTAGAAAGCACGGGGAAAAGTTGGTTTGTCTTCAAAATCCTGGAAAAGATGTTTCAGGAAAAATGTAAGGGGGAAAAAGGGTTATGTTTCAATTTGGGTACATTTGTATAATATCCCCTCTGGAGCTGTAGTTTGGTTAACCTCTGTGGGTCGAGCTCCCGGCTACAGAAACCTCTGCTCAGAGAGGCTGGCCAGGGAGCCTCAGGAAACAACCATCATCCTGGTGCTTCGGGAAAGACTGAAGGAGGGAATTTAGTCTCTGGAGAAAAACAGAAGACACCCAAGCAATCATTGCACTAAGATTTTTTTTTTTTTAATTTTTCATTGTTAATTTTGCAGGAAGAGCTTTTCATTTCCAATTAACTCTATATGGAATTAACATTCTCTTCCTCTGATTCATCCCCAGGCCACTACAGCTGTGTTTGGCCTTTTGTTTGAAGGGACATGAAATTAAATTCAATGAGGACTTGTTGGTTTTTTAACAGGAAGAATCTTCAATCCTTTGCTTGCAAATGGTCCCTCAGGTTTCCAGTTTGTCCTGCTGGAGTCTCTGAATGCTGCTGGTGATCCCACTGATGTGTAATGTGTGTGTGTATGTACTAAACATCTATTTATGGTCACAAGCCAGCTGGTGAAGCTCATTCTTAGGTGAGATGTCCAGACCACCTTAGTACTGCCCCAGTAGATCTGGGTTGGGTTTGCAGTCCTGCCACATGGTGGCCCTGGGCAAATCACCTCCTCTCTGCACTGAGGGAAAAACAACTTTCCTTCTGAGTTCTACTGAGAAAAATATATTATGAGAGTTAGGAAGTGATGATAATAATTGCAGTAGGAGTTTAGGTTGGACCTCTCAGTGGGGAGTTTTAGGATAGGTCAGTTGGGGAGTGAATGCCAAATTTTTACATTATGTGGTTTAAATATACAACCATATGAATATTTAAGCTGTTAATGAATGGTGTATCTTTTCAGCCCCCATTCCTCTGGCCTGTCTGTCAGTTATCTGGAGCTTCTTTTAGAGCAGCAGACAATGTGTTCTGTCTGAGATACTCTCAATATCTGTCTAAATCTTGGACAGATCATGAGTGAAAAGGGGCTCATCAAAATTGGAACAAAACAAGACAGCAGCCATCCAGCATGAAGGGATGGGAGTCTGTGGGTGAGCAAAGCTGAGTAGCTGCTGCTGCTGTTGTGGTTTGTTTTCAAACACAGAGGGCATGTCACTGTTTCTCAGTTGTCATTTGCTAAGTCATGGCAATCTGTGGCTCCAGAAAGCTGTGATGCAAACAGAATAGAAAGGAAATATTTTGTCAGTTGCTGAAACTGGCCATATGTTGCAATCAGATGTGCAGGAATTAGGAAAACAAGAACAAGGAAGCTTTGTGTGTAGCGTCAAAGGCAGCATTGGCTCACACTTTGAAGAGCACAAGCGTGGCCAGTATTGTTTGTTGATTTTCTCCCAGTTTGTGTGCTTGAAAGTTCCTGGGCAGCTTAAGGGTGTGATGACACTGTAAGGCACAACCTGTGCCTCATGGGTGCAATGAGCCTGGTAGGCAGCTGAGACGTCAGAAATAGGTTTATTGGGACATTCTGAGTACCTGGAGCCATGACAAAGATACATCTTAAAAAAAAAAAAAAAAAAAAGAAAAAGAAACCCAGGAAAGTGTATTTTCAATGGACTGTACAGAATCAGAGCTGATACTCAGAGCCATATGGCTATTACAAGTTGTTAATGTTTCTCCCCTGGGCGTGGTGTATCTACACACAGCCATCCAGGACTGTGTTTGTAGATGCTGAACAGAATGCTTATCACCCTTTTTGTTCTGTATCAAATTGTTATTCTTTGAAGGTTTGACCCACTGGAACCAAATTTCTGCTGGAAGTTATTTTTGGCTGTATTCTCAGTGCTAGTAAGGGTTGATTTTGTGCTGCAGCCCTGCTGTTTCTTTAGTGATTTTTAGCAGATTTTTTTGTCCTGTGTTTGGTTATTTCTCTTCATGAAAGATGTAGTAGTTAGTGGCCTTATGCTCCTGTCATTTTGATGGAAATGGGCCTAGGGAGTTAAAAGGTAATGGAGAGCTACTGTGACAGGTAGATCCAGAGGAAGCACAGTTAGATAGAGCAAAGGAATTGGGCTATAAAGAGCATTGAATGAGAAGTTCAAGTTGCCTGGGAAGAAAAAATCTTGCACAAAAAAAATTGCATTATGATTTGTTAAAATCTGGCAGAGCGTTGCCAAAACACGATTGAGGTCTTATGCTGGGACGTGTCTGACAATGTTGACTGTTGACTGTTGACTGTAGGCTGATGCAACATCTGTGGAAGTGTGTTAGGAATTCAGGCCCAACATGCACTTCATCTCTCCTTCTACCTAATAATGCATATGTACTGTTTGAAACGTTCCCATTTTTCAAAAATGATCTGTTACAAAATGCTCCTTCTCTGTCTCCATCTGGAGCTCAGGTTTCTCTCCCTAACCCCATGTGCTCCTAACCCATAATGGATGAGATGTGCTGCCCATCCTTGTGTCCATCCAAATGTCAAACATGCTCCAAGGGATGTTAGTCCTGAACTATCCTTTTGCATGTCAGGAACAAATCAACCTCCCCTTGATTTTTTGCTGAATGATTGGGATTTTGACACAGACAGCTTCTCTTTCCCATAATGCCTCCAGTACAGTGTAGGCTCTTGGATCTGTGTCCGTGATTCGAGGCACTCAGCAGCTCTCTTGTGTCTTCTCTGGAGAATGGATTTTGTCTTTTGTGATCATGGACACACTCTCCAGAGTTCTCTGTCAGACTGAGGATCTCAAATTAATGGCCAGACTGAAAGCACTGACATTTCCTGACGTTACACCAAAGGAAGTGATGGTTAAAGTTGGAAAAAGAAAAGAAAGGGTGCTCCTTGTTCTCGATAATTTTTAAGGAATCATCAGTTTTACTTAAGACTAACAAAACAGACTTGTATCTAACAGAAGTGGCATTAGTGCAGAGCTAGATAATTAACATAATCATGTCTAATTTCAGTATAATTAGCATGCTGTAGTTAGAAACATCATTAGTATAATTAGAACATGCATAAAATTAGCACAAAGGTATTTTAAGTGTACGGTCTATTGTACTGTTCATGAACCTGGCCTGGTCAGTACAGCTGTTGTCACTCTGCATTTCGGGTGATTTCTGGTGGGTGGTTCCTGCACTTGCAGGGCAGAGGAATTGATAGAGCTTGGCAGTGGAATTGGTACAGCTGGAGTTCTCTGCTGGGAATTCTTTGCTGAGGGAGAGTGTGTTGTCAGGCTAATAATTTTCATGGGAGGATGCTCAAGCATATAAATTAGCCCTGTGTGGATTAGCAAGATTTTTCTGCCTGCATCCAGAAGAGAGCACATTTTGGGAATGGCCATGCTCTACTTCCCTGGGTAAAACTGTCCTGGATCCTGGAGTCTTTGGTGGGACTGTGTCAGTTTTCACCAGCCAAAGGTGTGGTGACCTTTTGCATTGGTTTGGACATTTGTTATTGGAGAGGTTAAGCTGCATGAAAGCTATTTAATTACAGACCTGCAATGGTTTCTGCATGCTTTCCCTGGAATTCATTGTACATTCAGGAAGGTGTGTAAATCAAACAACCAGCACATCAGGCAGGGGGTGGGGGCCGAGCAGGAGGAATTATTGGATGCCCTCATAAAACTTTAAAAGGTTTGAATGTCAAGTTTAAACTCTTGGGGCCTTAAAACTTGAGTCTCAAGGCACTTCTACCTGCTGTTTCATCACATAAGCTTTTCACTGTTCATGAGCTGCAAACCCAAGATGATTATGACTTCTATTTCCCTGCAGTGTATTTAATTTCCCTTTACTGTTGTCATCATACCCATGTCTGAACCACCTTTCATCTCCTCCTACCACTCATCATCCTTTCAGTCGGAGCCAGTGATGCATAGGCTTTTTAAATAGAGTGTTCCTTGTAGGCTCTTATATCAAAATCTGTTTAACCTCTGGTGCTTTCAAGCTTAAGGCAAAATCACTGCATATTAGCAGTTCTAATGCGTAACTGCACTCAACAGGAGAGTTAGCAAATCTGCAGTGATACTGCAGTGCAGAGGGGATAAGCCTGCTGCCAGCTGTGGCCAGATGTTCAGCTCCTTGCTCCTGCCCAAGCCATTGGTGCCCTGTGCTGACCCGAGGCTGCCCCCAGACTCCTGCTGTGTCCCGTGGCTGTGGACACCCACCCTAGCTGACCTGTCCTTAGGGTGGAAGAGGGTCCTAAACTCACCTGGCAGAGTCAGGAAAGGGCTGGGCTCTTCCATGTCACCACGGACAGACTTTCCAGGCATTTCCTTGCGATGAGGAAACACCAAGTGTCTCATCCTCTGCTGTCCTTTGCATCCTGTCTCCTTCTTTATCTCTGTGTGAGCTGTCTGTCCCTGGGGTAATCTGAGACACTTAGGCCTCTTCCCTGCTGTAGCATTTAAGAGCAGACACTCTCCATGCCTCATCAAAAGTACTTTACATGATACCCTGAGTGACACGGAGATCTACACTCAGATAAAATAGCAGCATCCACAGCAGGGCAATTAAACTGACAGCTCAGTGGCTCAAATTGAATTTAGAGGAAGTTTAGGGCCACGTGCAGTTGAATTTCCCCTTTGAAAAGCGTTGACTGGAGGAAAGCAACAGCAAGGAACAGTTCCTAATTCCTCTGCAAGAAACCAGCCTGGGAACATTGGGCTGTCATCAGTTCTGGTTGGCAGCTGGGGTTTCTTCCTACTGGTTCCTTTATCACCCCACAAACCAAACCCTTCAGTAGCTGTAGCAAAACTGATAGAAAGTGTGCCTGGGGAGAGGAGAGCTTGGACTGAATTCCTGGCTCCCCAGTTAGCTCATACATTTTTGAGGTCAAAGCAACAACAATTGTGACAACAGAAGAACTTGTAGATAATGGCTCCGTGTAGTAAGTTCCCCATAAAACATTCACTTAAGGCAAGATGCTTCAGTTAACACTCAAATCCAGGGAGAATCTTATCACTCGCTGATCATCTTGCAAGAAAGAGAATAATTCTATGCTGCACAGTGCTCATTGCTGGGGGTGAATGAGCCTCTTGGCTCCGTTTGAGGCTTTTTGCCCAGATATTTATTCTATCAGTCCAGTTTTATAACAAACTAGGAATAATTCACTCTATTTTCTTTCTTGCAGAGTATCAAAATGCTTTGCTAATGAGAAATGGGCAAATGAATCTAAGGAAATAACTCCACTTTCCCTGAATATTTCCTCATGCCTGGGATCAAACCCAAAGCCAAGTTGAGCCTTACTACTAGGATGGATTCGTGCTTTTCCAGTGTTGTTTTTGATTGCCTTTCACATCCCATCCCAGCTTTGGAGTTTGGGTTTGGATAGAAGCAGCAGTGTTGAAAGGTTATGAAATGGTTGTTTCCGTCGTGTCTCTGGCCCAGTCAGCCACAGAAATAGTTTAAAGTTTTGGTGGAGCCTCGAAAATTAATCTTCAGCCATGAACTTTGGGGGAAATCTATGGATGGCCTGGGAGAGGCTGCATTCTGAGGCTTTAAAAGCTGACTAGCAAAATTATTGCCTTGGAGATAGTGGGAGATAATGGCAAATTGTCTTATAGGTTATATTTCAGCACTGCTGCTAAGGTGCAAGGAGTAAATGGTTGAAAAAAGATTCCTCCTTTATCTCATCTTTGTGATGAGAGAGCAGAGGGTGCTTTGGTTTAGCAAAACCTCATCGGTTGTTATGATTTGGTTTTGTAAACCTCCAACTAGGGAGGTTGGGGTCTGGCTTCCATTATATCCTAACCAGAAAATTCATGCAGAAGAGCTTTTGTGCTCAAAACTCTCCCGAATTTGTTCTAAATTCAGTGGAATCACAGCAAAACCTAAACTCTTAGTCCTTTAGGGTCTGTCAGTCAGTGTTGTTAATGTGTTACAATGTTCTGTGTGGGGTTTGATAGACACATGAACTCTGAGAGGGTATTTATCACACAAACACAATGCACTCTGAGAGGATATTTATCACACAAACACACAGAAATGTGTATATGTCTATATATATATTGCACCATCACGAGGTTCTCTTTAGTTTGACCACAGTGGTCTCTCCTTAGCCACAGAAATCCCATGAGTTCACAAGCCAGCTCCCATTTTCATTTGTGTTGGGGTGAAATCAAAATCGACTTGGCATGCTTCAAATGACAGCAGACAGTGTGCCAGCATCGTGCCACCAAGGGAGACAGCTCTCTGCTGGGCTTTGTCTTCTCTGTATTTATCCTGCAGCCTGAAGTGGACCAGAAAGAGCAAAATGAACACAGGGATTATGGGCTGGATGTACTGGATGGGAACAACATTGAGAAATTTTAAGATCAACCCTCATAAATATACTTACAGTGTGTATGTAGAACTAAATTAATAGCAGGCATAACTCTTTTAAAAGTCACTTGACTTTAATTGACATATCATTATAATTGGCAATTATCTTAATTGATATACATGGCATAAATATTGTGCTCTGGAAAGCTTCCAGTCCTTCTTTATTAGAGTATTAAGCCACAACACATGCAGATTACATGGAAATACCACTGGAGCATTTGTTAAAAGAAATTCCTTTCTTATGTCTCTTTCTTGTATTTTTATATCCATGTGTATATATGTAAATATGAAGAAAAAAGTCATAAGGACATACTGAGTATTGTCAATACAATCTTTTAAACAATTTCAAGTGATTCCACTAAAGGGTTTCTACAAGTTTCACACTCTGCTTTTGTGGAAATCAGCTTTCAAGTCAGCCACGCTAGAGATTAGATCCAAAGATTTAAAACCCCTATAGATCAAAAGCAGATGCTCTTAGAAGACATTTCAGCCAAGACAAGCCGTCTGGGGACATTGTTACAGCGGGAGAAGACAATTTATCATTAAAACATGAAAGCCTCTGTTCAATAATAACCAGATGTATTAAAAAAAAAAAAAAAGAAAAAAAAAAGAAGGAAAAGAAAAGGAGAGAGAAAGAAAAAAAATGGGGGTGTCAAGGTCTTGATTCATTTGTCTCCCACTAGAAATCATCTTTATCCCATACTTAGGAAATGAGTGCAGATTCTTTGATGCCAAGACATAATGTAAGAAAAATTGAAACATTTCACTTTGTAAATCCCTGGCAATTGTCAAGGAAATTTTAATTATATAAATTTCTGTGATGCCTTAGGTAAAGATAAGGAGCAGTCAAGTTAAAGAGCAGATTCTGTGACTTAAAGTAACGAGGGGAGGAAGACCTGACAGGGGCATTTCAGACCCTTCTGCCTTCCTTTGTTCCACTTTTCACTTTTTCCTGTCTTCAACCTAATGCAACTTGGCCACAGTGCTTGTCTCTACCCTAAAACCTCCCCTCCAAATGTTTGCATGTGTCATTTAAGCCTTCTCCCATGGCAGAGGGATTGTTGTCACCCACAGGCATGAAGGGTCTCACCCTTCATGGTGAGGTATGGGATGAGTTGCCTCATCATGCACAGGATACTGAGAGGAGAGACAGGAAATGAAACTTTGAGTATCTCATTTTCCTGTCTCATAATCTAACCACTAGAGAGCATCCCTTCCCAGTGAAATGTATAGCTCTGGAACACAGGAACTGCATCTGCTGCCAGGGCATGGGGGACAGGAAGACCCCCTCACTATTCCTGTTTTACAGGCTGTGCTATAAGAGAGTGGGTGTGATGAACAACAGTCGCTATAGTAGATTTGAAATCATTTCCAGGCCCGTGGTTAGACATTTCAGGCTAAAATTCCCTAGGGAACGAGTACATTTAAGGACTCAGAGCGAGTGCTGTGAGGTGAGGACACAAGTTCTTGGCCATGGCCACCAAGTGGGTCACAGAGCAATCTGCCTGAGCTCGCCAGTCGTCCCACAAAATGAGACACAAACCTCTTTGCTGCTCTCATAGGAATATGGGAGTGAAATGCACTCAACATGAGGGATGGGAGGGAGCTCACTGAAAAATGTTTTCATTGATGTTTCTGGAAATTGCTCATTCTTTGACAGAGAAGCTTTTGGGAGAAATATGTTGGTTTTGATAAAGCTCTGGGAAAAAACTACTCTGGTTCAGGACAAAATTTTTGATGAGTTGGAAGGAGAGACTTGACCACCCTGCACAAGATCAAAGGGGAACACAGAACTTGTATGGCTCTTTTGACACCTCCTGTGAGCAACACAGATTTAAACTAAGGTGTCTGATTTGCTGGTGATCCTGAAGAACAAGCTCCCCTACCTCTGACTGTGAAGAAAACCCTGCCCCTGAAGAACCTTGTCAATAAAACTGTTGTCAAAACAAATAAAGAGAGAGATTGCCAGGCTCAGTAAAATCTGACTCTCATGTTACCTGTCATTGACTGTCTCACATGGGAGGCTGTTGCTATTGGCTTTCTGCCTAAGCTTCTGCCTGTGGTGTCCTTGATAGGGGAACTGAAAGAAAGGACAAACTGATTAGATAGGCAGAAGTTATGGTTGGCCCCTGAAGAGGACAGGGAGGACAATTTGCAGAGTGACTCCTAGATCTGTGATCAGAAACCCTGGAGATGTAGGACATGGGTGTTTGTGTATTGCCATGGCTCTTTGAGTATGGAGCACAGGTCAGGTCAGTGTCACAAAGGTCTCTGGTCTGTAGGTGGCTTCTGGGTTCTGGTCAAACTTTGCTGCAAGGATGCAAAACCAGAAGATTTTGTCAGGGGGAAAACATTTTCTAAGGAAAGTATGAGGAAACTGCACCAAGGTCTGGAAAGCATATCAGCATGCCTGCCCTTTTGGAACTGGAAGGCTTTAGCAAACTAATTCCATTCCTTTTTGAATAAGGAAAGAAAGGCATTGCCATTTTCTAGTCCAACAAGAACAGTTATGGTAGAAAGTACTGAGCTTTCTGGAAAATGCAGCTTGGGTGAGCTGGAGAACTGTCACCATGGAAAAAATGAAATTAATTATATTTTTATTTCTCTCTGTGTGCCAAGCACCATTCATTTCAAACAAATCTGTTTACTGTTCTGAGCACAGTTTGGCTGATGTAAAGGATAAAGAAAGCATGAGATGGATGCTGGTTTTTGGTTATTCTCTTGGTGTCTCTGGAGCCACATGTGGCACTTTGGAGACCTTCAGACCCACTGGTGACAAAGGCCCTTTAGCCCTTGCACATTTGCACCACGCAGCTGTTGGCTGAAGGTTTATGGTCTGGTGTGGCAATTTCTGCTGTTTCAAGTGGGCTTCACCTCTTCTCCTTTTCTTCATTTGGGAAGAAATCTCTTTGCATCTGCTTTGGAAGGCAAATGTTTATAAGCAGAGTGGACTGAAGCAGAGAAATCAGGTCCAGGGCCAGATTAACAGCACTGCTGTCATCAGAAAGCTGAGTACTGTCGTTCTTGTTCTGACTCACAGCAGAAGATCTGCCTTAATTGGATCCAGACTGGATCTGCACATGGATTTGGAAACCCCAAAAGTTTGGGAATTCACATCTGGAGTGCTCTGCATAGGTTGGAAACTATGGAAAAACTGAAGAGAAGGGTCTGCTCAGCAATTGGGGGAAGACAAGATCAAGGAAAATTCAACTTAGAGGGAGAGTGAGAGGTAGAAATATTCACGCTCCTTTGTTCACTGTTGTTCCAGTTGTACCTGTATATCCCACACCTATACAACCTCCCCTGTGATCCTAATGCCTAGTTCTTAGGGTTTGGGAGGTGGAGATCCAATAGCTTGTGGGAGCTGGTGGCCACCACAGTGACACGGTGGCTGCTGTCACTGTGCCTGAACAGAAGCTTGTTTGGGGCAGAACAAGTGGTTCATGTGGCCACAGACACCACTTACACAGTGTGGGAGATCACACACATGAAAGTCTAGTGCAGAAGGGCACAAGCACAGACTCACACAGCCCTCAGGCCTTTTCTGTTAACAATCAGACCCATAAAGCACATAAAAATAAACCTATTTTTACAGCTCTGCACTGCTGTTCAACCAAGCATTTCAAGAAGCAAACAAAAGCACCCACTGCTCTGGAAACACAAGACTTCATTCCCATCCAGGAGCACAAATTGTACTCAGGAGGGAGTTGTGAAACCCTGTTTAAGCTCAGATTTGTATTCAGTTTTGCATACCTTTGATTCACCCTTCTGTAGGTGGCATTTTTAATTTTTAGCATTTGATAGCTCTGCAGTTTTGTCGACAAACCATTTCCCAACAGTTTTCCGCAGAAACAAGTGAGATTTTTGTCTCCCCCGTTTCAAGTGTATATAGATAGAGGAGGGAAGTATGCTGAAGTGCAGAAAACCTTCTCTCCAGCTGTTTCATGGCATGTTTCATGTTTACCTCTGTGGTGAGGTAAAGAGGGCATGAAAAGATGCTCTCTGTCCTCTGCCACTCTCAGGCAGGGCTGAGTTTAGGGTCCCTGCTGATGGCCCATGCTTGTGAACCATCCTGATCACTCAGGCAAGGACTGGATTTCTCATCTGGCACCAAAACGTGTTCCCTAGGGAGCTCTTACTTGCATCAAGAGCAGAATTGTGTGGACTTCAGGGATGGCTCTTGGGTGGAGAGGCGGCTGCTCTCAGAGAGGCATCCTCTGAGAAAGAAAAACAAACAGCAAGAACAATGATGCTCTGTCTTCCTAACAATGTCTTACATCATCCACAACAAGAGAGTCCTCATTTTGCTTGGAGATCCAAACCCAAAACAAAGGAGTGTTTATAATAATTGATTATAAATGCAGAATTGTTTGGTCTCCTTCTGATTTTTCTTTTCTTTTCCTGCAATTCTTTCAAATAACATCACAAAGCCATTTGCATTTGTCAAGCTAAGTGAGCCACTCATTTTTCCCAATCCTTGCTTGCCTGCAAGGGCTTTAAATATTGCAACATTTGACATAAAGCAAAGATGTTTCCTGATAAGCGTGCGTAATGGTTCAAAACTGTTCCAGCGAGCAAATCTGGTTTCTCAAAGGTAGATGATACAAAAAGCTGGCCTTTGATTAAATATTCCAATCATGACATGCTAATGGTGCATGAAGCTGTGATTTATCAGCCAAAACAATGTGCTGGAAAATGAACATAATTCATTAAGCCTGAACCAAACTTCACTTGAGCTTTCCACTCGCAATAACTCTTGGCCAACAGCAATTGGTGTCATGCAGCAGAGGCCTGTTTGTAAGAGACTTCACATTTTTTATTCTGCTGTGCTCTTGAGGCACGATCTCCACCACCTGAGCATCCATGCAGGAGCAGGGTCCTAAACTGCTTGTAAGGAAACCAGGGGTCATGGGGGATTTATTGTTCTTATACCTGTTTAAAGCACCAGAGTGCAATTTCAGGGGCTCATTTGGCCTCAGCGATCTCTTCCATCTTGAAGATGACAAAGAGTTGTTTAAACTCATCCTGAACAAGCAGAGAGCTAAGAATTCATGCTTGACATTGGCAGAACATGGATTCCCCTCCTCACTGCTGCTTCCATCTCTGTGCTGGGGAGTTGCAGGAAGATGGACTGCTAGCTGATCCCCTCACCTTGGCTCGCTGCCTCCCCTCCCTGTGAGAACAGTGCTGGGTGCCAACGAGATGCAATTACTCCTCAGGCTGCAACTTGTTTATTTTTAGGCTTACCAGTGTGAGCTGGGGACACGGGCTGGTCAGGAGTGGTTTGGTGCTCTTTGCTACCTCCAAAGAGGGAGTTTGGTAGTGCTAGAGCACAGGGCTGGAGCTGGTGTGCCTGCTGCTTGCAAGACGTGTTGTCTGTTTTGCTAACATCCTGGGGCTGGTTATCATGTAGTGACAAGGGCTGTTAATTAAAAAAAGATGTCTGTTTTGTTACTGATTCCTTGCTATAAAAGCAGTTGGGGAAAGGAGAGGAGATGATGCCAAACTGATTGTTGGTGTAGCTTCAGAGGGGGTTCATCATTATAGAGATACTTGTTCCATTAGATTCAACTCTTAATGTAAATCAGGGTCAGGAAGCAGTTTACTCTGTTCCCCATAGTCTCAAAACCTCAAAACCACCATGATTAAGTTCCTTCTCACCCACTTTGCACATCCAGCTGAACACCGAAGATGTAAACCAAAAGAATTTCCTGCTCTTCACATCATGTTATTTCACACACATGCTAGAGAAATAACAAAATTATTTATAAAGTTTAACCAAAACCAAACCATCAAGCCCATGAAGCTTTAGAGGGAGACGAGGAGAGAGGGAGGAAGGTATTTTTGGCTGGAGAGATGTCCACAGGTGTGTGGAATTCATGTCCTGGCTGATTATGTGGTCATGGGGCTTGTGCAGCAGCAGCAGTGCTGGGATGCACCAGCTGCACCACATCCAGAGCAGCTGCTCCAGAGGGCTCCCAGCACTCCCAGTGAAGCCAGAAGTCCAGATATGATGGGAAAGGGGCACAGATGCCAAGGTATTTCGTGATAACATCAAGTTTCCATGCTTTCTGTCCATGTTTCTGCAGCACAAGGTATCCAAACTGTGCTGGGCACCTGCTGTGTGCTCCACCCTGGGCTCCAGGTTCCAGACAGGACTGAGCCAACAAATGTGGTCTTGGGGTGTCACTTCAGCTGCAGTTTTTCTGTTTGGAGACTCCAGGCTGGCCTAGAGGGGCCTCTTTGCTGAACCTTGGTGTTTTATGCCAGGGATGATGGATAGCTGTGCTTGTAGGAGCAGGTTGCACCTGCGCTTTGCTGGCAGCGTGCACACGGCTGTTCTGGGAAGCTGATGTGCCACTGCTGCATTAGGGGTATGATTGACTAATTTGCCTCTCCTTTGATCCAGCAGAAAGCACTCGACACTTTTGGAAGAGGGAAGATGGGAAAACCCCTCTCAGCTGGGCTGTGTTGTGTAAGCAGAGTGCCATGGGCTGTGCTGGCATCGTGCTGCTGGTGCAGGCACAGGGAGGTGAAGAACGGGACTGAGTCCATCTTCTCAGGCATGGATCTGCATTTGGCCTCTGCAGATGGAGAAAAGGGTGGGGTGCTAATCCAGGGAGTGCGAAGGATGAGCTCTAGGCTGCACTTTGGTTCTGGGAACTGGAAGGATTTGAGGGGCACTGGAGATATGCTGGCAAATCATCGTGTGGCTGGAGAGCTCACGGCAGAGTAGATTCGAGGAGCACAGGGGCTGGGGAGTGAGGTGTTCTCACTGAAACCTGAAGGTATGATGGATGTCCTGTAGCTGGGTTATGTGGACACCAGTGCCCCTTCTCTTTCTGTATCCCCTCTGCCTGTTTCTCTTGGAGCTCAGATTAGGTTCCAGGATAAGAGCTGTGGTCATACAATATGGCAAATAGTTTTAGGAACAAGACCTTTATAAACAGACAGAGCACTACAGACTGAGTCAGGGAAAGGAACGAGTGCAAGGAAAATGGTAATTAAACATCTCGGAGTTTTTCCAAGGTCTGCCACAGACTCTCCATATGACCTCTGGAAATTCCTGCATCATCTTGGCCCACCTTCAGTGGTCTGAGTGCTGCCCCAAAGAAGCGCTAATCCTTCCTTTCATCCACTCTTTATTTAAATGATGAAGTCTTCTGAGCAGGCATTGTTTTCTATATGAGTTTGTAGAGTACCTGCCAATAGGTACAATGCCTCAGCAAGTTGTGAGCTGAGGCTCTGATCTTAGAAGATGCTTTGGTGCCAAACTTCTGTACCAGAAGAGCTCCTGCTTACTTCTGAGATTTGGCTTAGCATACAGTGGTCCACAAATAACACTCTTGACAGATTTCATAGTTTTTCAAAAGAATAAAATATTTTTAAAAGCCTCTGTGCCTGCATTTCTAACCCCTCAGACATATTTTAATTTATTGGAGGACACAAATTTTAACCTTGAGCTTCTTTCTCAATACTCATTCATTACTTCTCCATTGTAGTTTACATTCCCTGTTGCTAAAACTAACAAAATGTTCATTTTAACAGAATGTCTTCTCCCTGCTGGGCCCCAAATGAAACATTCCTGGGAAGGCAGGAGGCAGTTGCTTTATTCTGCATTGCGAATTAGCATGTTTGCATAACTTAATGGTCAGTGCATCAGACAGGAATTCCAGAAGAGATCAATCTTCAGCTCTGTGTTTGACTTCATGGGCCGAGCATCCTCCTCTCTGTATGGCATCCCTGCTGAAATGTCCTTCTGGCATGGGCTATCCATCATGGTTTCTGTGAGGAAACCACAGAGAATGGGAATGTGTCAAAGAGTTTACTGAAAGGCAGACTTATCACTGCTCAAAGCAGAGAGCAAGCACTAGCACATCCCATTGAGAAAAACAGTTCTGGCTTATGGAGAAGACCACTGAATTCTTCCACCTTCTGTAGACACATGTTGAAAAACCATCTTCACCTCCATCTGTAGCTCTCTTACAGTGCTGTGAAACCCCATTTGAGGGATCTGGGCAAACTCCACTCCAGTGCCACCACGTGTGTTGTCTCAGCTGCAGTGTATGAGCTGCTCTGGAGGAGGAAACCACCCATGAGCACATTATTTCCTGTTCTGTGCTCTGCAGAATTTTCTTCTTTAGGAAAACAACTCAGGATTCTTCCTAAATGTACATTTTTTGTGTGCTCAGAGTGTTTCCCTTGCCAAGTTGAGGCCTGATTCAGAGGAAGCAAGGTAAAGGGAAAAAAACTCCCCTAGACCTGCACAAGGGTGGATTTGAAAGAATGGAAGGGCAGGTTACTGTGCTTGTGGAAGCTACATCGTGTAGGTGGTAGCATCACTATTTCTAAAATCTGGGGTGCTGACCAGGTTTCAGCTACCAAGCTCACAGGGGGCTGATTGAAGTCATGGCTGTGTTGCCTGACTACTGCCATTTATTTGTGTTAACAAATTCCTGAGGCAATCATGGGCCAGGATCCAAATGGCTTAGATGCCATCCAAGCTAAAACCCCAAAAATAAGCCCTGCCTGGGGAGTGCACAGTCTGTGAGCATGATTTGTCCACCCTTGTTGCCTATGAACACTCTCACCTTCTGTGGTGTTACTGTGAGGTTGGGAACACCTCGTGGTTAACTCTTGCAGGGAAAATTCAGGTTAGTAATTAAAATATGAACATTCTCGGGATTTTAAGTGGGTATTCCCACTGATGGAGCTTCATGTTACTATCAAGATCCACCCAAAAATTCAGGACACATTTCTCATTAGATTTTATAGCAATCTGGGAGTACAGAAGGATGGGTTCCTGAAAAGCTGACAGAACAGTTGTTGAATGGCCTCTTTCCTTCCCCCCTAGCAGATTTCTTCAAGATTTTGTTTTTTAAAAATTCCTAGAACTGATTAAACAAACATTTTTTGCAGCAGAAATATTTACCCTGGTTTCTTAGAACTGATAACACCTGTTTTTAAAAAATGCAACAGCATGCAGGATGTTAATATTTTAAACATTTTTGCTAGTTCTGCTTCCTAGAAAATTGGCAGCCTTTTTGCATATTTATGTTATCTCCCATGTGGTGTTTCTCAGACCAAGTCCAGAAAAGCTGTTTCTATTCTAACTCATTCAGTTTCCTTCTACTGCCACTTCAGTACTTCCTTCCAGCTGGTACCCTCTTGCTTTTATCATGCTGTGTTCAGTCACCCCTTCACAGACAACCAAAGTTAAAATACCAGGCGTTTATCACTCTCTGGTAGTGTTTTCTTACTGCTTTTTGCTTTTTTGAGTCTTTTCTTTGGAAGACACGATGGTGAGGTTGGCAGACGGGCAGTAAACATTCTTGTTTTATTGTTCAGATCAACTTAAAATCATTATAACATGCTTGAAGTTTTTTTTTTTTTTTTTATGCACATCAAAAAAGAATTTAAACTATATATTGAAATCTACAGATAGGCAGTGGTCATGCAAAACTTGTCTTGTCCATAATCAAGTATTGGGGTTGACAGTCTAAGTTAACAAAATCCTCAAATATCCGGAATGTGTCTTTAAAAACCAGATACTTCATTTTCTGAAATACATGGCATAGGACTGATTTTTTTTTTTTTTTGGATATGGTCGTATTTTTTCACTTTATGTATTTAGGACATATGAAGCCAATATATGTTACCAATGCATAAGAGCTCTCCAAGTTCTCCTTTCTAAGAAATTCTCTCCTTTGTTAAAGAAAATGATTTGTTTGGATAAATAACCACCACCTCCTCTCTGTCATATTGCAAATTATGAAGTGATTTTGGATGTGTGCTTTCTTAATGAGTATATTTGATGTAATAAATGCCCAGATGTAACTGTTGACTTAAGCTGGTGGAATTATTCATTACAAAAAATACTGTTTTGTAATGACATTAATTATCCTCATACCTGTTTCAGTGGACAGTTTATGGCACTGTAGGCCATGCCACAGGTTAATTTATAAACTACTAGGACATGCTCTTCATTATTGATTAATTTGCAATTCGTCGCTTGAATCATCTGATGTTAACTCTGGGGGTTTTTGACTGGACAGCAGAAGTGTGATGAATAGAAGAATAATGAGTTGTAAATTCAGATTTGTAGTGCAGCAGCATCCATCACAAGTGCACAGAAGAATCTGTAAATGAGAAGGGCAGTCCTTGCCCCAAAGGTCTTCCAGCAGATCATCTGCTGAGGTGATGAGTCCGTGCAGAAGAGGATAAGGAAAAGGGACTTTGCCACCCCTGTAGTGTCCTTGGTGACCTGTCTGTGTTATTTTAGGTGGAGGGGAGTTTAAGACAGAGTCACCAAAGGAAGTGAGGTGAGGGAAAGGACAGGAGAGAATGAGAGAGTGACTTTCTTTGAAAATGTAGCCAGAGGTGTGGAAGGCATGGTGGGACAGCTGGAAATATAAATTAATCCTTTGATACCTGTTCCGATCCCATCATAGGAGATGACTCTGTCTGAACTAGGGTGTAAACAAGATCATATGCTTAAATCAAAAGTACAGATTTTATTGAATAGTAATTATGAGGTAGTGAGGTGGAAGGAAATAGGAGGAGGGGCAGGGAGGGAGAGAAAAAGAGTGTTGAATAGCATTACTTAGCAATATCTCAATGATTTAGGGAGAGTTCAGGCTGTTATCTGAGAATCTGGGGAGGGTGGTGGTACAGGATCAATTTTGTTACAAATTGAAGAAAACCAAAGCTGGTGGTGATATTCTCCCTGATGGGCACTGCTCAACTTGAGTCACTTGTCACTTGAGTCACATGCATAATGTGCAGGTGTGAAGGTAAATGTGAAGGTTTTCTGACTTGGCACCTTTCCTTCATCTGGGGTGTGAGGATGTGGGATCAGGGTGGATGTAGACCTTGTGGTGCCTGTAATGAAAATATAGATATTTATCCTAAGAAATTCAACTTGAATAGGAAGCAACAGTTGGGTTCTTTAGTTGGGCAGTGCACATCCAGAGCAGCACAGACACAAAAACATTCTCAGTATCTGCTGGTTGGTCAGTAATGCAGGAGAAGGTTTGAGCCATTCAACAGTATCTGTCATGAAACTGCCATTTTTTCATCTTTATTATATAAAGTTCCATGTGTTTTTGCTATTCTATGACTATGCTGGTCTGGCAAAGTTCTTACAGATCCCTCAAAAGGTGACTGTTTTTAGAATTATGTGTTGTTTCTGGTCCTCCTCTTTTTTTAAAATTTAATTTTATTCTATTTTTCAATGGCTAGAAATCAGTTGATCTTTCTGTAACTGGCAAGCTGGGGTAAAGCATACTTAGAAAAAGCTATATCACATGGAATTTTTGGCTTGCTTTCTTAAACTGTGGCAGAACATCCTGATGCTATGAAATTACACTTAAAAAAAGTCTTGGAGGAAAAAAACCGGGATTAGTAGCTTTGTTACTGAATAGATTTGATGAGTTCCTTCTTTGATAGGAACATCATGATGTTGAAAAGTAGCAAAAGCTTTGAAGAGCTCTGGTGGATTTTGAAATGAAAATTGAATGCAAAACTCTGGAATGTTTTAAAGAATAGGCACTTCATGTTTATTAAGCCCCCTCCACGACTTACAGGTACTGAGCTTGTCTTTACAACAGAAACATCTGGCTCCTTTGCTTAAATTATTCCAGCAATTCAGGAAAAAAAATAGCACTTAGAGAAAAGGGAAGTAAAGGGAGAAAGATACATTTGTGGAGAGGGACGGTGAATAATGCAGAAATTTCCCTCTAGTTGCACCCCAGATATTGTATGGAATGAGACTGACACAAGGGAGAGGGAGAGGACAGACATCTGGACTATCATTTTTTCAGATTAACAGAAATTTGTGACACGTTGCTTGGAAGAGACGTAATTAAGATTTATTTATTTTCTGAATGCTCTGCTCTTTTGTATTGTTTCAGCACACATGGCATTCATATAAATCAATTACAGCCATAATGGTCTATGAACACAGTCTCATCCACAGCCCACTGAAGTCTATGGGAGGGCTTTCCATTGACTTCACTGGGCACTGAGTCAGTCTCACTGAGGGCCTTTGATCAGCCAGCAACAGCCACTAAATCCCCCCCTGTCCCTGTGTGTGGCAGAGGTGACAGTTTTCCTGGAGCATTTGGAAGGGTGTGGGTGGCTGGGTGGCACTGCAGGACCTCGATCTCGTTCCTCTCCTGCACTGCAGAGTGCCCTGGTTCCTGCTGCCTGGGAGCATCCGGGCAGGTTTGTGGTGCTGGGCCCAACAGGTTCTTTTAACTGCTGGGAAGCTGAGAGTCCTGGAAGGCTTGGAATGTGAGTAGGCATGCTACACAAAGGATTGGGAGTCACTGGAGTATCTACTAAAGCCTGATTATAGAATCAGAGAAACATTAAGGTCTGAAAAGACCCGCAAGATCATTGAATCCACCATTTAGCCTAATACTGCCAGGCCCACCACTTAACCATGGCTTTGAGCACCACATCTACAAGTTTTTTGAACACCTCCAGGAACCGTGACTCTGCCACATCCCTGCACAGCCTGTTCCACACTTTCAGTGAAGAAATTTTTCATAATAACTAATCTAAACCTTCCTGGTGCACCTTGAGGCCACTTCCTCTTGTCCTATAGCTTGTTACCTGGGTGAAGAGACCATCCCACACCTCACTACAGCCTCCTTCTAGGTAATTGTAGAAAACTATAAGGTCCCCCAAGCCTCCTTTTCTCCAGTTCCTTCAACTGCTTCTCCTGAGACCTGTCCTCCAGGCTTACAGAGAAGCCCAGCAGACCAGTGGATGCAGCTAAAGAGGATGCACAAGCCACCAGTACTCTGAACTGTGGAATCCTTGTTACCACCAGGGAGGTCTGAGCACCAGAAATGGTTTTGAAGCAGCACAGGCCACTTCCCAGTGTGCTGGGAGCATGCAGCACTCTGCTATGGCAGCTCAGCTGACTGCCCACAAATGCTTTAGTGGGGAAAGCCCGTTCATTTCTGAATGTGGGAGCATGTGTAAGATAAACAAGGGTGCTGGGAAAGCAGGATGACAAAAGTTACATTATCTGCTTGGGTTTAGCCAGTAGGAAAAGCTATCAGCTCATCTTCAGCTCAGCTACGGCCTCTGAAACTTACTGTCATTTTCCCAATAAATATTTCCTGAATGTAGAACCAGGAAAAGAGGCTATTGTTTAAGTCAAACAATTCTACAGCACATTAAAGATAGAGGTTTACGCTTTATTATCTGTTAATGAAAAGATGCCTCCCCAAGAAAAACACTATTATATCAAAATGTGATGGCAAAGGAATCAATCACATTTCATATGTAACAATATACCAGGAAAGAGTCCTCACTTTCCAGTGACTCTCCATCTACTGAAATCCAAAGTGCTTGGAGTTACATTTAAGCTTTTGCATTCGTAAGTAAAGGGAGAAGGAATAATTAATTTGATTTTGAGCTGTTGTCCTCCAAATAAATTCTGTTCCACAGTGCTGGTAATGACTATTTGGTAAAAGAGAACAAAAAAAAAAAAAAATTAAGAGCCAAACCCTTTTCAGGCTCTGGGCTTTTGGGTTCATTTTCTAAAGGGTAAAGTTACTTTGTTCACTGTATCTTGAGCTTGGAACAAACAAATCCAGACATGTCTAATGTAAAAGGCACTGCACTAATTCGCCATTGATCTGCCAGAAAAGCCCTAATCCAGTGCCTGTTAACATGGGTTAGTGAGACACTGTTGACTCCAGTGGGCTTTGGAGCAGGCCCAGAGACAGTTTCATGTACTAGTTAATAATCCTGCTGCAGGGTGGAGCCCGATTCCTGGCATTCAGCAGGAATTTCCTAATTTATTTCTCTGGGCTTTGAATCAGACCAATGTGGTGATACTCATCCTACGTTAACAATCTCAGGGTTGGGATCTCATCCTCTAGGATCACTTTTTTATCAGAGGCTAGCAGGGACACCTTTGGAGAGCAGCTCCCGTCTCCTTTGGCTCAGTAGGACGGAAGGAGCTGAACTGGAGAGATGAGACAGCCAACTATCAGCTAAATACAGATCAAATCAGTCCTACCTCTCTTGATCCTTGTGCAGCTAACTTATGGTATTCTCAGTGCATGAAAGATTAATTACTTGGCACTTGAAGGGCATTGAGAGTGTAACAGGGAATCAAAATCAGAACTTTAATTTAAATAATTTCAAGTATAATAGAAAAAAATATTAATGCAGTACTTCTCTATTCTTCCAAAAAGCAACTAGCCCCACACACATAGGAGGAGGACAGGACACAGACAAATCTTTAGCATTTACAAATAGTCTGGAAATACTGCTATCCCAAGAATTACTTTGATTAGCAGCAGTATCAAGTTTGAAATGAGATCAGGATTTACTGCAGAGGACACAGTGAACGATGTCCTCTGAGGGATTTGAACACTGATAAATAAAGAGCTAGTATTAGGAGAAACCAAAGTCAGGGACTCACAGAAGTTTGCTGTGTTAGTGAGTGAGAGAGCCCAGACCCTGAACTTGGATCTCCTTCTTGTCGTCCTACTGCTGCTCTGTCCTCTTACTTACGGGACAAATCAAGAATACGGATTTCAACCCAAACTAAAATAATCACTTGAAATAGTTACACAACTTACACTGTTTTTGCAGAAGATGTTATTTGTGGTTTTGGTAAGGAGTAACACATTTTGCCACTCTTTTTTTTTCTCCTGAAATCCCTTGAGTTGGTTTTGCAGCTTGTGTGACTTCTCCCTGGCCTAGAGCCATTGCTGCTGCTTGGGTGTGTGCTCACCTTATCTCACCGGCTGATCAGGCTCAGGCAGGATCAGCCCTGGCACTGGGAATTGCCAGGGAGAACACAGGCTGCCAGAGGTTGGAATGGTGAGGTTCCCCAGGAGGATTTTCTCCCTCTGAGTCAGTGCAGAGCCACTAAGTCAGCCCTGTTTTTGAGGGTGGCACATTCCCTCTGCGGCCATGAGTAATCTGCTGTTTCTGCTCAGTATCAAAAGGATGCAGTGAATTAAAACCAAAACAAAAAACAAAACCAAAAAGCAGACTTCGGCCTTAAGTAAATGTTTGGTTTACTGATAGGTATCTTAGATGAGCAAGGGAAGCCATGATGAAATACAGTGAAATATGTATGCTGGGGTGAGGGCTGGTGAAGGTCTGCTCAGTCTCTTTGCTTTAAACCTTAGGAATATTCAGAGAAAGCAAGACTGGAATGAAAAATAATGGAGAGCTGCCTTTGCCTGTAAAATGTCATCTTTAAGCAGCAGAGCCCATGGCTGTAGGAGGGCACCTGGGACATGACATGAGCTAGGTGGGCAGGGGGGTTGCAGAGATCAGTGTGGCCACACCAGGCTGTACCAAGGGCTGTCACTGCAGAGCTGCTCAGAGCCCTCTGCATTTGCAGCCAGGGCTTTGAGCACAATTTTTGGAGAGGGGTGAGGGATGCAGGCCATCCCAGACTGGGAGGAGGAGATGCAGGGGTGTTGGAGTGGCCTCCTAAGGCTGTCTGAAGGTCATCACAAAGATGTCAGCATGAATCTGCAGAAAGCCACAGAATAAAGCAGTGACCCGTGAGCAATAACAAATTGCAGCTTGGGAGGTTTGAATTAGACATGGGGAAAAACTTTCCATGAGGAAGGTGGGGCAGCACTGGGAGCACTTCTGGTTACCCAGGCTGTCATGGTATCTCTGTCCTTGGAGGCTTTCAAGCCTTGGCTAGACAAAGCCTTGGCTGACCTGACCTGCTGTCAGCAATAGTCCTGCTGTGAGTGGAAGGTTGGACGGGAGACTTTCAGAGATCGCTTCCAACCAGCACTTCTGTGATCTTATGATATCCAGTGTGGAATTTCCTTAAAATTATGTCATTAAAAATTGAGTCCCTGGAACTTGCCAGTCTCCATTACAAATCCCTTGTCCTGATTTCCCTTCTGCTGGTGTCTTTTTTCATCTGCACTGCCAAATCACATCATACCCCCTGGCAGGGTTTGTCAGCCAGTGCACTGACCTGAAGAGTATCTTGGTAAAGAAATATTTGCAAAACAGAAGGCATGGATTTGCTTCTTGTGGTGATTGCATCACCTTCTGCAAGTGCATTTTTTGGCCAATAGCCCGAAAAAGCTTTTTTAGCCCCCAGTTGCAATGCTTGTGTCAGCTTTACTTGTAGTGAAGTCTTGAAGTACTTCTGGATTTTCATGTGAATTCTTGGTTACCAGCTTCATCCAAAAGAAAGGTAACTCCAGCTTTAACCAACACTTGAAAACCAGAACAGGTTACCTAATACCACTGTTATCAAATGTTATGGCAAGAAGATCAGTGAAATCACAAGAAAAGAAGGAAGATTTGAGACTCTGTAGGCCTGGCTGTCATCTCTAATTACTACTGCCGTGGAGATGCAGCCACAGTAAACCTCCATCCAAAGCTGAGCCAGACATATTTTACATAATACAAAGATATTTTGAAATGTTCAGGCAGATAAGTGAAAAGCAAGTGGCAAACTTTTTTTTTTTTTTTTTTTTTTTTTTTTTTTTTTTTTTTTTTTTTTTTTTTTTTTTTTTTTGTCACTGGCTATTTGCTTTCTGAGCGAGAATAATTTATTGTTCCTTTTCTGTCCAATAGGAGAGATAAATAAGGGTGGATTTTTCAATGAGTAAAACATACATTTGGAAACATCATTTTAGTATCAAAATGAGATTTCCATAAGACTTTTCTGAATGAAGCTGTAGCAGTATGTCTTGATCCCTCACTAGGAAAGGAAAAGCGGCCAGGAATTTCGGGATTAAATTGCCTTGTAGTTCATCTTCTTCCTTTGTTATTTTTTTTGTTTATAGGAAAAGTGAATTTATTGAGCATGGAAAAATACCAGATTGACAGCTCTGGAAAATGAAAGCCTCTCTTAATCCAGCATGCAGATGTGGCACAGTCAGGATTAATGCGGAATGCCTCCCTGAGATCCAAAGGAATCATTGCAAGTAGTTTGGCAGGGACAGGCTCTTTGCCCCAGCCCTCATCAAAGGGGATTTCAGACAGCACAAGTTCTGGCCAGAGCTGGAGTGCTCAGAGCTCAGCGGTGTGTTTGCATTTCTCTGTGCCACTCTCACTGCCAAGCCACCCTGCCGAGGGGAGCAGGGAGTCAGGGAGAGGGGGAGAAGGCCAAAACACGGAGGTTTATGCTTATTAAGAAATCATTTAAGTCTCCAGTTCAGTGAAACAGAAATGGATGGATGTCCAGAGTGATGTCTTTGCACCTGTATGGATAATAGGTGTGGTGCCTGAGCAGCACTACAGACCCACAGGGAGTCAAGGAATTAATGCAGTTAAAAGCAGAACTTCCAGCCTACTGCCTGAATTTTCCTCTTCACATAACAGCCTGGAGAGAGCTGTAAGTGGTGGTGAATTTGATTTGGGGTATTCAGCCTTTATTGTGCAAGCTTCAGGGACACTCTGTTGTGTGTGGGGAAGGTTGTTTGTTTTTATTTTGCATTTTTACTCTGAAGTATATGATTTTTTTCATCAGGGAAAATCTGTCAAATGGCCATTTCAGACTTCCTAGAAATTATGAGGTTCTGGAATCTATTAAAGCATAAATGTCAAAAGAAAATTACTGCAGGGTTTGTCTGGCCTTTCTTGTTTTACTCCTTGATGTTAACTTTCCTTGTTTGCTGATGTATGCTTTTTGTGCAGGGGTTACAGGAAAAAAAAACCTTAAAAAGATGCTGCAGTTATTAACTACTTTTGCATGTCTGCAGTCTGCAGGCTCTGTATATGTATATATGGTTTTCCATCAAGATAAAACCTGCTTAGAAAAATGTTGTGGTTTAAAAAAAAAAAAGGAGGAAAGAGAGACTGATGCCAGAAAACCAGACCTAAATCATTCTCTTTTTTCCTTGTGAATATTTCTGAATTATACTTGTAATGCACCATAACAACAAACAACATGTTTTCCTAGTGTAAGTAGATTTGCTGTTGAGTAAGTCTGTGCCAAAGTTATTTTCGAGCAAGCAGATGTCAAGGGCCTAAACAAGGCCTGAAGTGTGCATGGGCATTATGAATTGCACTTGCTTTCAGGGACAGACGGAGGACAGAGAGCTTCTTAAATTTATCTATGAAAAGATGCCATTTAGGTGACTACAAAGTATTTAGCGTGGCGTATGTACCAGCCCCTTCCAAGGCTCACCCTGTAATCCTTGATTTTCTTTTAAATCATTTTGTACTTCCAAAATACAATTGAAATAAAATGCAAAGAAGGGTCAGATGCTCTGTTGGTTGGCATAACTCCCCAGCCTTATTTCTGCCAGCCCTGAGGACGCTGGCTGGAAACTTGGTGGCATCAGTGACTGAGATGTTCCAAGGAGGAGGAGACAAGTGGTACCAGGAGCAAGTACAGAGAGTATCTATTCTTCTCAAATGTTGGGAATCACTTCCAGGAGTCATCAGGAGTTACTGGTATGCCCAATACCTGGAAAGCAGTCTGAATAGTGAAAATCCCACAGCTCAACTGCATTGGGAGCTTTCCCCCCCTCCAGTTTCTTTCTGTGTAGATGTGTTTAGTTTATTACACACTTCAGTATAGCACTGGGAAAAGGTGTGGGACAGTCTGGAGGCTCCAAGGTTTTAAGAACTGGAAACCTACAATTAATTTTGGTTAAGGAATTGCAATGGATTTAGATGTTTTAAGCAGCAAAGAATGAGCTAAGGCCCTTGTGCTGTTCAGCAGGGCTGGAATAAGTCAGGCACAGTTTGCTTCTGGGAGAGAAGTTATGACAATACCATGTCTGGGAGGACAGAGCAGCCCCTTGGTTGGGTTTAGCAAAGCCTGGGGGCCTGATGCACATTCCCACAAGTGCTCCCTTGCACTGTGCCAGAGGTGTTGATTATTGTCAGCAGGCCGCAATGCCGTGAGTGAAAATCAGACATGTTTTACAGGGAGCACTGGGAAGGTTGGCAGGATCCCCTTTTTCCATGTTTGCAAATAACGTGATATGGAATTCAGCAGCTTTGTGGCTGCTGAATGGGGCCGCAGAGAGTCTGTTAGGGCACACGTGTTTCCAAACCCCACCAGTGCCAAAATGCCTCCCAGTAGCCGCGTATCAAGGAATAAGGCATTAATTTTCCTGAGCATAGCACGGTGTAGCACTGAGCTGCACCAGAAGGGAGGGTTATGGAGTTCAGTCTGATCCCAGATCTGCTAAAGGATCACTAAACCCCAGTAAAACAGCATTGTGGTCCTTACAAAGTGAGCTGGGTGAGGCTGCAGTGCTATCAACATCCCAGGGCTCCCTTCCGTGGGCCCATCACGAGAAAATGTGTCCTGTTGTCTAAAACACTGTCCAGAGCTTGCACAGGTTTTATTATTAGCTCACCAATTATGTCATAGGATATGCTTCATGAAATGCTTTGGGGAGAAGGTTTAGCAATTTCAATATGTGTGCAACACCTTCACTGTACTGTGTCTCACTGTCTGTGATCCACCAGCATCCCGTGTAGATAGCGTTGGCCGTAAAAGCCTTGAAGGCCAGAGCCTGGCTGCAGATATGCTTGAGAGGTTAAAAAAAAAGTGATATTTTCATTTACTTCAGCTTTATGACTCTTAAACAGATGCTGAGATTCTCTAAGCATCTCTGAGTTTGGTTAGCTGCACAAACAGGGTTGATGGCAGATATAATGCCTGATTATTTCTCTGTCTTGGGAAATCTTTATGTTTAAAATGCATAATAGTTTTTTTCCTTAGGATCTCTGAAGTTCTGGAGAATGTTATTATCAATCCCAAACTTTGAACTAGAATTTGATCTTTTTAGTACTCCTTCCCAGGGGTTGAATTAGCTGGAATTAAAGCAAGTAATTTCTTGTGGTATTGCTACCAGCCCTGAAAATTACGTCATTTAGGGTGAACTCCAAAGGAAAAGTTTTTTATATTGTGGATGAATTTAACCAAAATTATCTTTATTGAAAACTCAACATGTTCTTGAGTTGTGTCATTTTAAGAGAGAAAAATGTATAATGATTTATTCTGGAACCTTTATATTAAAATGTTTTAAATAATTTACTTTTTCCATTAAAACACCTCAGGAAATATTCTAAATTTATTCATCTTTTAGGTGTTAATAATTTTAAAAAAAGATCCTGTAAGTAGATCCATACAACATGCACCGTGTTCATGGTTTCTCAAACTTCTAGTCAGCAGACAAGGAAACACAAAATTTTTCCTTATTTATTAAAAACTGTATAAAAGGATAATAAAATTCATTGAGTTGATTTGGACAGGACATGACATAAAAGAAGCTTTAATAAAGTCCATGTACCTCTGAGAGCCCAGGGACTATGAAGTGGAAGCCAGCCACACTGTTGACATGTTGTGCACCCCTTTTGCAGCTGAGGTGGTTGGAGCACACTGAGGTCTTTCCCCTCGTACAAGTGATCAAGGGAAAGGCATAAATAAGCTGAAATTATGATTGCAAAAGGAACTGTTCCTGAGATATCTGAAGGTGGCTAGAAAGGGAAGTGAGTTTCTTCTCACAGGTTCTCAACAGGAATCAGCAAGAAGACGACAAATCCATGTTATGGAAGGGGCAGTTCAGCCTCTCTGAGGTCAAGCAGTGCAAATTTTACAGGTGATTACAGAGCTGTGCAGGGCACTGCCAGGCCCAGGGCTCTGAGTGAAGGAGGGTAACACACTGGAGAAGGCAGTCTGGGAGAATGTAATGACAATAGCAGCCCTGGTCCTACATTTGTGACAGGAAACAAGAAGATTACCTCAGAAAATAAATATTACTTAGGCTATTGACTTAAGAAGGAAAGTTAATGCCTAGGCATCATGCCTAAATGTAAGAAATTTATCCTTCTCTTAGAACTGTGCTGATTCTGCCAGAAGTTCTGAATTAGTGCATCAGGTTCTCCTGTGGGACTGCTCCACCATCTGGCCCAGCCTATTGTTCCAGGGCTTCCAAGGCCATGTTGGAGTGTGTGACCCACACTCTGTGCAGCTCCATGTGCAGTTATTTACATGGCTACACGTGTGCATGTGCTGTTTATTGAGGAGAGCTGAGGTTTATGACATGTCAGCAATGCCCTGCAGGCCGGAGCGAGTGTTCACAAGGCTTCCAACCCAAGGCACAATGGTTCCCCTTATAAATGAAATCCCCAGTCAATATGTGTTTTATTACACTCTTAAAGAATGCATTTTCCTCTCCAAATCTGGTTCACTTTCACTTACTGTCTGCTGAAACATCTCTTTTCTGTAATTCAGAGGGACTTACAAGACTCATGGCCAGTAGAAAGGCTTTAATGAAATCCATCTTGGGTAAAGAGGGAGAGGCTGTTGCTGTGGCCTTTTCCCCAGTTTTACAGTGATATGGACAAGAGTGGGTACAGCTGGAGATGTGTCCTGAATCAGGTCACCATGGGAGCTGCAAGCCTTTGTGTGGAAACACAGACTTGGTAGAGGTGAACTTGTCTGGAGGACTGAAAGGTGCTGAGGGGGTCCTGTGTGCTGGTGGGAATTGCACTGAATCTCAAGATAAATCTCATGACTGTCAGGATCAGTCCTTGGTGTCCTTGGTAATAAATGTTAAAGCCAGGGATGTCTGGAGTGCTGAAGTCTCTCCAGGATAACTGCACATGTTCACAGTCCATGGAAGTGGTGCAGAAGCCCATAAACCCAAGTGAAATGGGCAGTCAAGTGGTGCCAGGGCAGTATGGCTGCTGCTGGGGACAGATTTTCTCCTCACACATGCCAGTGACTCTAAAAAAGCCCCAATCCATCCTATACCTGTGAGATCCTGGGCATAGAAACCCAACAAAGAAACATCTGATTTGTTAGCTTTCCCTGAACCTTGTTTTGTGTGCTTAGAGTTCACTGGTGCTGTGATTCTGAAGGAGGTGAGGATGTTCAGCACCTCCTTAAACCAAGACTTTAGCCAGGAAATCCAAATGCCTTTTTTCTCCTGACACAGAGGTGTTTTCAGCCACACAGAACTGTTCTTTAATTATGCAGTTTAACTGGAGTCAAGGAGTTGTTACTCCCAAGACAAAGTGCTGGGGACATAGCTGCTTAGAGAGGATTTATCCCCCCAGGTATAGGGGTGGCCCTTTGGAGGTGTGCACAAGGCATGTCCATATCCAGTGCCTCCTTCAGACATTCAAGGAATACTCTTCTTTCAGCTTGAAACCAGTGGAATATGAACATCATCAAGAGCCAGGGTGTATGAACACCATCCACAGCCAGGATGGGAGTGTGCTAATGATCTGTGAGTGCATGTGCGTGCAGGCTGGGAAAGCATCACTCCATCATCCCCAGATGGCTGTGAGGGGAGTAACCACAGCGCTGCAGAGATCCTCTTAACGCTGTGGGCTGGGGCTTTACAAGCAAAATAAAACCCCAGTGAAAACAAACAGCCCTCGGGCTAATGATCTGCTGCTCCTGTTTTGTGAATGGGGATGTGGGACAAGGATGCTGGGGAAAGGCGGGGTGGATATGGAGCTGTTTAGCGTGCTCAGTAGCTGGGGCTCTCTCTCCTATCATGCCTCAGTCAAGCACAACCTCAGGTTTCAACAGCTGGTTACCCACATCCATTCCAGGGTTTATTTTACTATGTTTTATTTTTATTGTTATTGTTGTTTTGTAACCAGGAGGGCTGCAGCGGTTTCCAGCATGCTACATCTTTGCAGACCTCATGAGCCTCCCCTGTATGAGGTGGGAAGGAAGGAGAAAGACATGTTTGAAATGAAAACAAAATAGAAAAAAAAATATAAAGTGCCGGTATTTGCTGAGGAATGCTCCCCACAATGCTGAAGTTGCATAAGTGCCGTCTTTGTTTCCATCAAAAATCTGCTTTTTGGGTTGAAACAAGGCCACCACTAACAAGGCCAGGAAAGAAATTCCTAATGGTTTGAAGTGAATTTAAGATTTTGATGGAGCATTTGATTCTGGGTACGGTTCATGTAGCTGAAGAAACAGAAATGCAGCCCCTCCACATCAGCCAATATATATACAAATGCTGCAGTACAGACCCAGCCAGGCACACCCTCACCACATGGCTAATGGGCTTGAAGGGGAGCCCTACTCCTCAGTGAGCAGGGGAAATGATGAAGTGACAGACAAAGGAGCTCAAAGGGAATGACACCAGGTATTTGCAGCATTTGGGATGAATTTTCCGGTGAGATGGATTGATTACAGGTGCTGATATTAGGCCATGCAAATCCGCAATGCCAGTGAACCAACCCAGATTGAATTTGGCTTAGATAGTGCATTATAGAATCTGAAGTTTGCATGGACTGTGTTTTTCTATTTGATCTTTTTTCCACCCTCTTAAATTCCTTTGTTTCCTTGGTGAGGTCCTGAAACATTCCCATTTTCCTATTTTAACATTCAGCACACTGAGAAATAGGTCATGAACAATGGGGCAGCCTGTCCCAGGGACTGTGGTGGTTTTCCTGTTGTGTTCCTGTCTCAGAGCACCTTTCTGACATTCTGGGAGAGAAGCAGGTGAGACTGCCTCAGAACACAAGTGCTGTGTCCCACACATCACCGTTCAATCTTCTCTAGCCATGGGTCCATCCTGCACCCACCCTTCCCCATGGGCAAACCACATCCCTCATCAGCCCTCAGCTGCATCCCAGGAATGGGAATGTTGCCACTGTCACGGTGTCAGTCCATAAGAACTGGTTTAGATCCCATCCACCCATCAGACAGGGTTGGTGGTGAATATTCAGCGTGCAAGTGCAGTGACCTTTTCCCACGTGTTTCTGGCTGGTTCGGGGCAGACAGGCATCGTGAGAACTTCCTGAGCTGGAGGCTACATCTGCAACAGATAGGTCAGGCCACTCCCAACAGTACAAAAACTAGACAACTTCATCCTGAAGAGTCTCTGGATAGCCCAGGTCGGCTTTCCCAGCAGCTGATAGCAAAATTACACCACCTGAAAGCAATGAAACCTAAAAGGAAAGAATGGAGAGAGAGCAGAAAACCACTATCCATAGCTTTCATAAGCACCTCACCTTTTCTTCCTGTAGCAATAGTTCTTTCTGTCCCAAGTAATTGAATTTGACACATTTTAGCCATGCTAACCTTTGGTTTTCAACACATCTCTCATATTGTGGTCAATTATTTTTTAGCAAGGCTAATACCATCTGCAGTTACACCGGGGAAAATAAAATCACATGGCCCATCAGTTCCCCTGCTGCAGGCATAAGTTCACAAGAGCTGAGGTCAGGAAGGAATCCCACCAGTCACAGCAGATGGATGTTTTGACACCTTCTCCTGTAGCATCTGGAAGCAGCAGCTGCTGGAAGCAAGACAATAACCCTACTGGACCAAATCCTGCTATGATCAAGAACAGGAGGCTTTTCCACTCCTGAATGCTGTGCTTACCACTCTGTGTTCCTGCCTTGTGAAGCTAAGCCTACGTGACTGACATTGATGATTTTCATTCTTGGCTGTGCAGGCAGTTGTAGCGAGAGTTGTCACACAGGAACTGTGTGGTACAGCCAGAATTAAGAGCCCAGCAGCCCTACCCAGTCATAGGCAGAGGAGCCAGGACCAGCTTTCTGTCACACACACACACAAAGTGGTTTTAATGAGAGCATCCCGGGGGGGTTGCGTGGGTAGCAGATGAATGGTGCAATGTGTGTTCCAGTGCACAAATTCCCAAGACCATAAAGCTAGAGTGAGGATTTCCTATTGCTTCTGATTTGCCAAGACAAGTTGTGGATGGCCCCATTCCTGGGAGTGTTCAAAGCCAGGTTGGATGGGGCTTTGAGCAACCTGGTCTAGTGGAAGGTGTCCCTGCCTGTAGTATGGGGGGTTGGAACTGAATGATCTTTAAAGTCCCTTCCAACCCAAACCATTCTGTGATTTTATGAGTTAAGCTTTGTGCAAATTTCTGCCTCAGTTTCCCCATCTAATAAAAAGCCTGATGGTTTTCCCTTTCTGTTGGTCAGTAAATTGAGATCTCTAGTTGAAACATTCTGAAGTTGGTTACACTGGGACTTTTCCTCTAATGGTGGGATACTGTGGTTTCCTTGGTTTATTGCAAGGAAGGAAACAAACCTCTTCCTCTCCCATCTTCGTGTCCTGACAGGTTGTGCCATGGCCAGGAGGAGCATCATTGCACCCTCAGCCACACCAGAGGCTTTTCCTCTTGGAGAAAGCCAGGTGAGGTTCTGCCTGCCTCTAATGACTGCCCTCAGATGACATTGGCAGATTTCCTTCCCTTAATCACATAGAAGGGATTTGACAGTCTGTAGTAGAGATTTACAAGAACACAAGCTTGCAGGGAATTTTATGGATGAAATAAATCTCTTTAAAGGAATGCCAAGATTCTAGGACACTTGAGATTTGGGGTTTGAGCATGTATATATTTGTTTGTATATATTTATATGGTTCTCTATGGTTTCCACGTGTCTCCCTCTGTGGAATAGTAATGATCCTGCAGATGCCCTGCTCTCATGACCACCATGAAATGTTGATACATTAAACTGCCTGAGCAAGATGCTGATGCCCTCCACCTTCTCCTCTGGGGAAGCTGAAGTTAATGGGGCAGCCAGCTGGTGTGTGCTGGTGTGAAGCCATTGCTTCCCCACAGAGAGAAGGTTACAGGCCTAACGAGCATCCAGCGGCAGAACAGGGATCTAAGAGCTTCTGGGTGGTAATATTAACACTTGGGTAATGGCTCAGAGGAAAGCCCTAAGTCCTCTTGGACCTGGCTTCTGCCTGGTTGAGAAACCGCGGAGCTCAGACGAACGTTGTTCCAGCTGGAACAGAGCCTCCAAAACGCTCCATCCTGGAGAGAGGGACAGGCAAAGGAGGGAAGTGAGCACAAACAGGGAAGGCAAGATGGAAATATCATAAAGGCTCAAAGAGAGGCATGAACCTCTTTTGCTCTCTGGATGCTGCTGAGCCACCCCTTTCAGCTTGAGCCATTCTCAGGAGGAAATGGGAGGGAATTCAAAGCTGTGCTTGTGTCTTCCCAAAATTTCCCAAAGGGCATCTCTTCAGTTACAGGCACAAAGACACACATGCAGATTTCCAGATCCCTGTCTTGCACACTTCACATGTTCAGGAATGTCTTTCAGGGTCGTGCTGTCAGCATTTCCAACAAAGCCAGTAATATTCCTGTGCTTGCCAAGCAGTGCGTGGCTGTAGCTTGGAGAGCACGTTTTTGTTTGAACATCAAAACAAGCAAATAGGTTCTCCACTCCTTCCCTCCTCCTGTCTGCAATTCAGAGGGACTCCTAGTCCTCGGGTATTATTCCTGGCTGAGAGGGAAAGTTTATGAGTTCTTTGTTACTGCTCTTGGCAGCTCATCACACTGTTCCTGCAATACTGCAGCACAGGTCTTGCCAGGGAGCAAAGCGCAAGAGAGGGTGGGAATTGGGGAGAACCAAAAAATGCTTCAGGTCAGGAGGAGAATGCCATGAGGGAAGATGGAGACATGTAGGTGTGGTGAACAGATGAGCTCCTTCAAGCCTCCAACTCATGCCCTGAGCTATAGAGAGAGTCACAGAGCAGGAGAAGTCAGCAGTCACTTCATGGATAAATATCTTTTTTTCCCCAGATAAATCTTGTTATAAACCTCCTTCCGGGTATATCCATTTCCGTAAGTGGAAGTCTCTCCAAAAATCCCAAAAAAACAAACAAAAACTCTAAATAAAACCAAGACAGGAGGCAAATTGTCCCCTGTACAGGATTTGAAGTGCTATGCCTTAAGCACAGCCAAGGAGAGCCGGGTTTGACCTTGGCAAGGTCTTTTCTAGCACTCAGGTGGGAATAGATTGGGCAAGATGTGGTGCTTCCACCGTGAGAGATTCTTCAGGGGAGGTTGGGCAGGCATCTCTCAAGAGCTGGCTTCTTTCTGTGTTTCCATATTAGAGGTAAAGATACCTCTGGATTACAGATCCCAGGAGACCAAACTCTCAGCTGCCAGTACCCATCACGGGCATGTCTCCCACAATAGCAGGAGACTGTTCAGGTGATATGCTCCTAAATAATCCTGAGGGACCCTTCTCTGCCATCCTGGAGGGTTTCTCTGGGATGGGGTGGAGGGAGCTCACTGTATCCATGTACTTGCACTGTGCACACCAGTCAGACTCAACTTTTCTGTACTCAGCCTGCAGCACTGATCGAGGCTGCTCAAACTCTCCTCTGCCACTATTACAGCTTTTGGTGTTGCTGCAGGAAGTCTGGAGTGAAAATAACCTCTAGACCTTTGTGTGTATGTGCACAGGAGAGGAAATTCTTCCTCATCCTGAACACATCTGAAGTCCTGAAACAGAAGGGTTTATTATTTCCATTCCCTGCGATCAGGGCCAGGATTAAGACTGAGTATGTCAGAGTAAGTCCAAATAACCCCATTCTCCTCAGCCCCATGAAAGGTGAAAAGGAAGACAGGACACTCATTTGCAAGGGGGGCCATGATGATCATCCAGCCCCATGCACTGGACGTGGTTTAACATGTGCTTTCTTGAGAAGGTACCTGCTCCCAGATTTATTTTTTGATGCTAAATACACAAGATAGTAACTCCCTGACCATTTAGATTAGCTGTGTGTTTCATGAATAATGAAGACTTGAGACATTTTCTCCCAAAGTGTTGGTCTGCGTAGTCCATGAGTCATCCTGTCTTTAATTGGCATAATCCAAAATCACTCCTGGGAAGAATTTGGCTTGGCTTTTGTGCCTGTCATGTACATGGGCCTTCTACTTTGGATAACACAAATGGGAACAGAATTTTGCAATTTGGGGCAATTACGGAGTTTTGGAAGTGTTGCCAGCAGAGGTCTTAAAGCTTCAGCTTCCTACCACCCAGATCTCTCTTCTGTGTCTTTGGGAAGGATGCCTGACATCCTGAACCTCTCTTTTATAAGGGAGATTCGCCTGGGAATAATCCTGTGATTTTGTGGGGCTTTCATGGTAATTAATACAAGCACCCCTGTGTATTTGCAGATCTGTAAAATTATGGTCAGATCAAAAGCATTTGCCTTTGGATGAATACTGAAGACAGCACATGTAGGGTGTGCTCTGTGCAATATATGCTCCTTGAATAAGACACACCAGAATAATGAGGACTAAAAGGAACAGCTTCTACTCTCCAAATTTTACTCCCATTTATATGGAAAGGTTTCACTTGTGCTCATGAACCAAGGATAGGAAAGGAATGGTTAAGCCTTCCTTCCTTCCTTCCTTCCTTCCTTCCTTCCTTCCTTCCTTCCTTCCTTCCTTCCTTCCTTCCTTCCTTCCTTCCTTCCTTCCTTCCTTCCTTCCTTCCTTCCTTCCTTCCTTCCTTCCTTCCTTCCTTCCTTCCTTCCTTCCTTCCTTCCTTCCTTCCTTCCTTCCTTCCTTCCTTCCTTCCTTCCTTCCTTCCTTCCTTCCTTCCTTCCTTCCTTCCTTCCTTCCTTCCTTCCTTCCTTCCTTCCTTCCTTCCTTCCTTCCTTCCTTCCTTCCTTCCTTCCTTCCTTCCTTCCTTCCTTCCTTCCTTCCTTCCTTCCTTCCTTCCTTCCTTCCTTCCTTCCTTCCTTCCTTCCTTCCTTCCTTCCTTCCTTCCTTCCTTCCTTCCTTCCTTCCTTCCTTCCTTCCTTCCTTCCTTCCTTCCTTCCTTCCTTCCTTCCTTCCTTCCTTCCTTCCTTCCTTCCTTCCTTCCTTCCTTCCTTCCTTCCTTCCTTCCTTCCTTCCTTCCTTCCTTCCTTCCTTCCTTCCTTCCTTCCTTCCTTCCTTCCTTCCTTCCTTCCTTCCTTCCTTCCTTCCTTCCTTCCTTTCCTCCCTCCCTTTCTCTTTCTGAAGGAAGTTCTACCTCCTGTTCCATGTTCCTCTTTCTGGGGCAGGACTGTGGCATCCAGGAGTGGCAGAGATTTGCTCCATCATTGCATTCAGACTCTTGCTTTCTTACAGCCAGCAGACTAATTTTTTTTTTCATAATAGCTATTGAAGTTGTTACTATTATCATTTAAGCATGTGTGATATATAATTATGCAATTAGGATAGTAATGACTTTAATAGCAGACAATATAACACTGCCACCTCCCCTTCCATACCTGGTTGAGAGAAATAAGGCAGGTCCTGGATGAGAGAGGAGGGAAAGAACAGGCCTGGCTCTCTTCCCTTTTCTCTGCAGAATCCTGTGTTGCAGACACCTCTGGCTGAGCTTGGATTTTCCACCCTAAATCCCATTAAGCCTCTGATCCCTCTAGCAGGGAGCAGTGGTGACACTGTATCCCGGGGCAGCGGAGTGGCAGCTGGGAGCGCCAGGCCTGGGGTGTGGAATCAAAGCTTTCTCTGGGTGTAGGTAATCCAAATGGGCACCATTCCCTTTTGTTCACCAACAGGCCAGAGGAGGCCAAAGCTCAATTATTTTACTGGAATTTAGGGTTTAAAAAGAACTAATAATAGGTATACTAATAACACATCTGGACACTGTGTCATGATTTAAGAGACTGAATGCCTGTTGAGTGGGGCTCTTGGCCATGTGAAAATTTCTCATGTTGCCTTTCATTTTTTTTTAAAGGATAGTTTATGCATTTGAAATAAAAATTTAAATGCTTCCTGCTAGGAAAGAGGAGTTCAGAAACCACAAGAATCCCAGTAACTCATCCTTCCTTTCACTGCAGCAATGGGTGGTTGTCCCTTAAAACCTCAAATCTCACTTGGGGCAGGGAGGAGACTTAAAGCCATTCCTGGAGAAGGACACATCCATGCTACCACCCCCACTTAGGAGGTTGCTTGAGGGCATTTCTGAATGAAGACCCAAATCCTGCATTACTGGAGCTCCATAAGAACCTGGGGGTGTTGTTCTTGGGTCGTTTGTTGTTCCTGCACATGGTGATGGGCTTCACCTCCCAACTGAAGGTCACTCCACACATCACATGTGCCCATTTACATTCAGGCCACTTAGGGAAAACTGATGATGTTAAGCTGAATCTGAAATTAATGTTTCAGGAAATTCAGTTGTTTCAAAGACAAGTCTTAGACACTGGAGGAGACCTCACCTCAGTGTGGATGAGGAGTGGGATGGATTGACGTTTCAGGCTCCTTTGCACTGGTGGCCAGACTTCTTGTCTTCCAAAAATTTCTTGGGAACTGTGATGGAGTGTCTGATGGAAGACTGGCATACTCCACGTCTCCAAAAATCTTTCCATCCCACAAGATGCTCTTAGCCAACACCACTTCCTGACTCCTGATGGGTCCCTGGGTGGGAGGGATGTCTGTCCAGACAGCTATGCTGCACGTGGGTGTATTTGATGTGCTGCCACCAAGTGCCTTCTGATCAGGAGCCAGCTGGGGATCTATAGAGTAGTTTTGGCTTTCTTCTCTAAGGCATCATTAACAAAAGTTCTGCCTAGTGCTAGAGCTGGACCTTGCCTCCAGCTGGACGTGGGAGAAAGGAAAAACACAGGTGACGATGGTGGCAAGACAGAAGTTATTTCAGGACAGACTTGTCTTGGAGCAACTTGTCTCCCTGAAATGTGTCAGGGGAGAAGAGCTGCTTGTCAGCTACTGTTGCAGCAGAGGCTTGGGCTGGAAGTCTCTCTCAGGCTGCAGCCAGGCTGGCTGGAGATGATCCATCTGTAAGACAAAGGTGGAAATCCCCTCTGCATGCCAGCTCAGTTCAGCTTGGAAGGCATTTTCAGAGGTCTGTAGTCCAGTCCGTCAGTGAGAACAGGACAGCTTTGAAGTTACAGCTCCTCTATGTTCTGCCAGGAGTGTCTGAGTTCCTCACAGGCCAGGAGAGCTGGATGTGTGCTGGCTCCATGTGTTTGGAGAACAATGGCTTTGGGAGTGCTCCATGGCGTGGCCCAGCACTGTCCAGCAGCGTGGCTGTGCATCTGCAAGGAGCTCACTGCAGCTGGAAGGGAGGAAGTGGGCACAGTGCCCTCCAGGGACTCCAACACAGTCAGAGAATGTGAGAGGGGAAAAAAGAACTTGAGTTAACATGCACAAAATCCACAATAGAGCTGGGAACAGAAAAAAAGCCAGGGTTTTGGAGTTAGGGCCAGGAATTATCCAGTTGGCAAGGTTGTCTCTGCAGTGTGGCATGTTCTGGCTGTGGTGTTCTGCATGGGCCCTGCCCTGATGATCAGCCTGCCCATGCCCAGCTGCAATTCAACACACAGCTTGATGGCTTCACTCAGTGGGCCTGCAGGGAAAAGGGAGCAATACTGCTGGAGAAATCCCATCCTGTGCTCCAGAAGATTCTTCCTTTTCTTTAGGAACAGGCTGACAAGGTTGAACAAAGAATGTGGGAGGCATGGGAGAACATTATCTGGAGCAGTGCTGGCTGGGCTCAGCAGAAGTGGTTCTGACTCTGGCCAGGCATGGGCACATTGCCTTGACCTCCTGTGCCTCAGTTTCCCCATCTCTGAAAGTACCACCCAGGTGCGTTCATATTCACTCATGCTGTGCCAGGGCCTCACATTTTATGGCATTCAGGACCCCTCAGCTCCCCTGCAGTGCCCCTGTTGGCCCTGGGCAGCAGAGGCAGAGGAGAATATCATAAATCGTGGTGTTGGTGTTGGCTTACACTCATTGGTTCAGTTGTCAGATAGACACTGGCAGCAACACAGATGAATGAAGAGTGTTTTGGGAGTTTTCCTCCTTGAGAAATGACTTTGGGCTAGGATACAGAGCATGGAGAGGAGAGGATGCACCAGAAGTGATCAGCATTCCTGCAGGTGGAAAGGAGAGGATGTCTGCTGCTCAGTGCTGTGCTGGCTGTTTTGGGAGAGCAAATTTGTGCCTATTCCAGCGGAGCCAGCTTGTTGCTTTTCCATGATGGAGACAAACCATTGCAATACACACATTTTGCCAGGCTGGCATGCTCTGGCCAAAGCAAGAACAATCTCTGCTGGAAGCACTTCCCTCATCCCTGAATGCTTTTGTTGTCCTCCTTATGCACAGGTGACACCTGGAACTAGGAGGGGTGGCAGCAATCACAAGAGAAAGTCCCTTCTCCCTGAAATCTGGTAACACATTACCAATCCCACTGATGGAAAATCTTCAATATTGCCATAAGAATAAAGACATCAGGCACAGGTCACCTACAAAGGGATTAAAAAATGGAAATACGGGTGGTTTGGGGATTTTCTTTACTTTTTTCTATCCTTGTATGGTTTTTCTGCAGTGCCTGTTTTGCCCTGGGATCACTGAACAGTGTTCACAGCAGCCCTTCCTGATGGCTGTGCTGCAAGCAGTGCCCTGAGCAAACCCAGAAACCACCAGCACTGCTGGGTGACCCTGGCTGTGCTTGACCCGGTGGCTCGAGATGTCTTTGGTTAAAGCCTGCTATGTGTTAGCAAGTGACTGTTCAAACACAGATGCTGCCTGTGTCAAGGAGGCTTTTTCTCAGAAAGTACAGACAAATATTGATCCTCCATTGAGCCTGGAGAGCAGGCTGGAGCAGCTCAGTGATGTGTGATCGGAGCTGAAAGAGGTCCCACAGCACAGGAATTGAGGATACTGAAGGGCCTCTTATTTGCTGATCAGGCAAAGCTTGACGTGCCTCTAATCCCCCTGGCCAGTGTGGTCACGCGGGTTTAGCTTTAACCAATTTCTAATTAAAAGTGTTTACAGATGAGCGCCTTATTTACCCAGCATTAATTATAAAGGGCTTTACTCTAGCGGGGAGCAAACGAGTTTCCTGTCTGCTGCAGCAAACCCCTTGCTGGGAGCTGGCTTTCCCCAGAAGGCCCATAATAAAGTTATTATAACGACAGTCTTTGTGATGAGATCCTGAGCAGATGGGGGCAGGAGAGCTGGGAGTGTTTCCACCACACAGGCACCCACCCTCACAGGTTTAGGAGCCCTCTGTTTCCATGTTTTCTGCCTGGATGCTTGCCAGCCACCCTCCAAGGTCTTGTGAGCCCACAAGTCATTAGTTTAAACACCGATGTAATCAGGTATTAAGTTATACATATGTAAAATGAAAGCAGGAGGATATTGGCTGGTTTTTTAAGATGCTCTCTGTGGTTGGAAAAGGGCTGAGTGCACGGGGGGAATGTGAGATCCCAGCTCTGCAGATCCGTGTGTGTCCATAATAAACAGCAGCGTGTCTCCCAGCAGCTTGAATGGAGCCAAACACTAAGTATTATTTAATGTTTATCTGGTTTTATTTCTTGTTATAAACCCAAGTTTTTTTCCTCCACACCACGCTCATTTTGACAGGATTTGTCGGAAGGAAATAAGCTAGTTGGGAAATTTTCATTGCAGAGCAATTGTTACGGTTGGTTCTGAAGAATAAAAGTTCATTGAAAAATATCAAGTTTAACAAATTGTTCCTTTTAAAATTATTTTCTATATTTTTTGTCTAGATTTTTTTCTATACATCTCTACTAGTAATATTTTATTGTGTGTTTTAACAGCCCGTAATTCTATACACATTTGTAACAAAAAAACCTTCTAGAACTGCTGTTCTTGAGAAATTTTGGTTCCTGGGAATGCAGGCCCCAAGATGTTGACATTTCCCACACAATTTGCTGTTCTGGCAATTCTAGTGATAGCCACCACTGCCTGCAGATCTGCTAATGGGGTGCTTGGGGATAGGGGATAAGGTGGCAAGAGCCAGCTCTGAGCTCCTCTCTTCACAGTGATGTTCAGTGGTTCATTAAATAAGGAAGTTTCTTGGATTTTTGTCCCTTAGACTTTTTGGTGCTATTCTTTAACTTGTAAAAAAATTTATTTCTTTAAAATTCAGATGAGAAACTCCAGATACTGTAGCCAGGGGAAGACACAGAGAAAACAAACTTATTCTATACATTGCCTGTGTACATCTATATTGAATTCAACTTTGTTTTTAAAAAAGCTGCCGTGACCTAGTGCCCAGGTAATAAAACAGTTATTCCCTTTGGGTGCAGTGTTGTCAGATGACTTTTCCTTAAAGCATGGAGGAGCTTGAGACAGAGCCATTCTGGTGAAGCAGTGTATGCAGTCATGCACAGCACACACATTTTAGGAGCACTCTGTAAATCAGACTCTTCTGCCTTGCATTTCTTTCATACCCTGTATAGCATTTTGTTCTGCCATGACCCAGTACACAGCCTTGCAGTGCTTATGTTTAAGCCCTCCCAGTCTTGCTGCAAAAAATCATCCGTGGTAATAATAAGGGAAAGCAAGGGAAGGGACCCAGAGATGTGGTGAAGAACCCCATAAATCTGTGCACTGTGGGTCATTTGGGCTCACTATCCATCAGCTGTGTTTGGTGTGCTGTGGGCCAGCTCTCCCTGTGCCACCCTCTCCCAGGGAGGATGTTTCTGGTGATAATGCCAGCCTGGGTGAGCCTGTGGCTCTCCCTTGCTTGCACACACCTCCTGTGCTGCCTGGGCACACCTGGGGAGAGGTGCTGGCCAGTGGTGACAGATCACTGTGTCCCCACAGAGGTGGGGCTTTTGTCCAGCCTTTACCTGGCTGTGAATCTGGATTATTCAGCTTGGCAGTTCCGTAGCATCCTTAGGGTAAAGTTGTGTTCTAGGCTGGTGCCCTGTCTGCAGTGAAAGCCCAGTTAATGCCAAATTATACTAAGGGGAAAATCTTTACTTTCAGCCATGATATTGTGAATTGTTGAATGCTGCACAGAAAATTATTGCATGGTCCTTCTAAAAATACCTACCCCAGTCATAGTCACACAGACCTTCAAGAGGTTTATTGAGAGGGACTGGGAGATTGATTTCCGTTAAATATGCAATTACTTTATTAAAAATAAAAAAAAAAGTTGTAACTTACATGGTGCTGCAAAATCTAAAGTAAAAATAAAGAGGAATCATATGAGTTCGGAGTATGTGCTCAGTGCAAGAATTGCTGGACTTGAGCAGCTCCAGAGCTGTCCTTTTGCATCTGTTGCAAGGCCTTCACCATTACCTGAATTGCAGTGAATTGATCACCTCTCCCCAGAGAATTGCCCATTTGGTGACATGTGAAAAATACAATGAAAAATGAAAAATACCATGTTATTCCTGGCAGCAGCAGACAGGTACCAGGATGGGTTTGGGAGAGGAGTGGTTACCAGTGGGACTGTGCTGAGCACTAATGGCACAGGAGCTGTTGTGCCTGGCTGGTTTTCCTCTCTAAATACCAACCCCCAGCTCTCCATCCCATGTGGAAGGCAGGCACTGCTCACTCACAGCTGGGTGAGCTGCCTTGAGCCTCTGGCCATGACAAGACTGTTGAGTGGATGAGCAGAGGTGGCCAGAAGCACCTTTCCTTTAGGCAATCTCTGATGTTGTGCTAGCAATGAAGGATGCTTTATTTTTACCTCTGTAGTAGCCAGGCATCTGGGCTTCTTGAAGTACCAGTGGGGCCTCAAGTTCCTCTGGTGAGCAAAGGCCCCCAAACTCTCATTCCACCCATGTCAAGTGGCCTTTTTATAATTTTAATCTGATGTGGAAGGCCGTTAGTCCATGAGAGCCTGTGCTGTGGGTTTTAAAGACTTTCCACACCAATTTGCAGGCTGGAAGTAATGGTTTTGTGAGTCCTTGGCTGTGGGACCTCAGTGAAAAAAGCATTTCACAAACAGGCCCATCGAACATCTCTCCTAAGCCTGGACGGGTTTCCTCGGCTGCCCTGTGCTGCCTCTCCTCCTCCCTCTCACTCCCTACGTGGTTTCATTTAAAACCATGGTGAAAGATGTGAAAGAAGATACACACAGCAAGATGTAAACCCCTCCAGTCTGTCAGCATGCCTCAGGGGAAAAAAAAAACAACGAACCCCCCACGGGCAGGAGTGTTGTAACCTGAGAGCCGGCGAATTCAGCATCTCCAAAATTAGGGGTTCACTTCAGTAGGCAGAGAGAGGCTTGGATGGTGATCCAAGGTTTTATTAACAGGCACGTTCCCTGATGATGGCAGCAGTGAGATCTTGGCCCCAGCCTGGATCAGGCTCCCTCCTTCTGCAAAACTAGCTGGAAATTTGAAGAGGTCCACAATGCTTTACATTTTGACGGCACTTCTTCAACTCAGACACCATCTAGGCAGTAAAAATTGGACCTCTTGACATTCTTGCTCTGAGTAGAGCTACATGGCAGATGGATTTTCCAATTTATTGAGGTTTCAGGAAGCAAGCAAAAGAAATTTTGTTCCGTGTTGGAACAAAAAAAAAATAAAAAAGCAGATTTGTTTTTGGGTCATTTGAAACATTTTCAATATATTCAAAGCACTTCATTCAGATTTCAACCCCCTATAATGTAATAGAAAGTAGAGTCTATTTTAAAGAAAGTAATTTTGCAGGAAGAAACCAAACTTCTCCATGGATGTATGGAAACAGACCATTGAATCTTAAAAAAAATATTTCCCTGAATTTTTCCAGTAAAGAAATATTTTCATAATGACTATGATTTTATTTTTAAACTGTTTTATTAAAACAAGAGCTTTTCTAAAGAAAACTAGAAATCCAGTGGATACCTGGTGTAAGCTTTGTGGATTTCTCAGCTTCTCAGGCTGTTCCCTTTCTTACTCAGTTAACAGCCATGGCTAAGTGCAATCCCATAGTTTTCTTTTTTTTTTTTTTTTTTTTTCCCTCAGAGAAGCATCTTGCATCCACCACAGTTATGAATATCTCCAAAGTTTTCCCTTTTTCTGGGGGACAGCTTCAGGCATCAGCCTGTGACTGTTGAAATTCCCTGGTTGGCTTCAGAATATTTTGTGATGAAAGTTTAATGAAAACTGATGCATTTTCATGGAAATTTTCCAATTTTAACCAGTTGGTATTTTCTAACAAAGAACATTTTGTCAAAGCCATTCCTGTCCTGTTTTCCTGCCTCCTACCTCGATCAGGTCATTAAAAACCAGAGACACAACACCTGTATAACTGGATGACAGCATTTCAATAGTTCAGTACACGGATGAAATCTGAAAAAGATTAGGAGAAAACAGGGAGATGGCTGTTATTTTTGAATGAGGTGGGGGAACACGTTCCCAGCCCTGAAGATACAAGGTCTGCTCTTTCCTGAGGTGTTTCTGTGGGGGCTGCCACGTCCCATCAGAGAAATCACCCAGGTCGCTGAAATTTGTGAAGCTGCCCAGCGATGGGTCTGCATTGTGAGTAAAGGCAAATTAGCTGGCAGTGTGTTAGCACATATTTCACTTGTGTCATGGTGTAATAATGAACCTTGTATCAAAGCCTGCAACACCATCTGAGTTTTATATGCCCCATTTCCTACATGTTCTGAACAGTGGAACCAATTTATAATGTAATGATTTTTCCATACATAATTTCTTTCTTATGATTTCCATAACTCGGGAGTTTTTACTACGAGTACGGCTGAAGGCAGCCTCGTAAAGGATATGAAAAGAGGGCTGGCTAAAGTGTCTCATAAAAAAGTAGCTCGAGTGATTTGCTAGTGGCTCTCTGTGGGTTTGCTTGTGCCTTGGATTTTGGGCCATGCCAGGAACCAGCAACCTGCATTCCCAACCGCGTTCACGCCGCCAGCCTTTCACACCAGGCTGATTGCGGGCGGGACGCGGCAAGTGGGGACTGCTGGGCCTGCAGGAAAGGGGGACCTTGGCTACCTCTGCTCCTTCACTGGCCAACAGGGAGGAATAGAAATTTACTCCCGCTTTAAGCCAATCTGAGGCTGTGTTGATGAAGTGGCTGGGAAAGCGCAGTGCGGAGCCAGAAGTGAGAGTACGTGCCCCGCTCTTCAGCTGGACTCCATCTCCTGTCAGAGATAAAAATAAGCTGTAAAAGCAGCTGAGTCTTAAAATGGGGTTGAAGATGCTGTTTGCTCTGTAGCTTTGCTGGGTGCTGTTAATACAGGAGCAAGATGGTCTTTTGTGTGCTACACAAGTGGCAGGGGTGGGTGGGAGGTGAGGGTACCTGCTCCCGGTCTCTGTTTGACATCCCTTTGTCAGCATCTTGGGGTTGGTGGGTACAAACCCACCAGTTTTGGACAGGTAAGACAATTTAGCTGTAAAAGCTCACCTACTTGTCAGAGGGCATCCTTTTATCTATGGAGAGAAAAATAAAGGAAAAGAAGAGAAGAGATAAACCTCAAAATTTTCATCTCAGCCATTTCAAGACAAAGTCCTTTCAGTTTTTGTTTCCAGTTTGGGTGGAGTTTTAATTTAAGCAAATTTTAGAAAGGAAAACACTCAACACTGAAGTACTTCATTTTAGGCTTGAACAAAAAGTGTAGTTTGACCCCAGTGAAAATTTTGCTTATGTCTTAGTTCCTTTGCAGCTGCTTCATTAGCTGATGCAGGAAATTTGCCTGATCTCTCCATCCTTGTGCAGGAGGATGTTGAGGAACTGAAGTGGAAGAGGGTAGAGGCAGGAGAGAATAGGGAACACCTGGCCTAAGAAACCACATATATATGTATATAAATATATATATATATATATAAACCATATAAAACCAGTTTTATAAAACTGTGACATTACGTTCTTTGATTTCTCTCCTTCATATCTTTGCATATCTTCCACCAAGGTCAGCTTGAGAGTTTACTTTTCTTCTCTCTTTACTTGACAAGCATCTCTACATACAGTTACTCTGAAAAAAAAAAGGTTTGAAGTTATTTTTCTGTAGAAGTTGTTTGAAGTCTGTATAACTCCCCTGGTCTAGTGACTGTATATCAAAAGTGTACCCTGCCAGGACTGCAATGTGATCATGTCACAGGCAGAAGTTAAAAAACTGTCCATTTAACACATCAGATGGTTCAAGTTTTGCCCACACCAACAAGTATCACAGAAAACAAGATTGTGGCAGACAAGTGCACATAAATATTGCTTCCTGTTGCTGTCTCCATTTTTGGTTTCCAAAGTTTCCTTTGGAAGAGGGAAGCCTTTAATCCAGGTTCTGACTATAAGGTTGTTTATTCAGTGAAGGAGAAATTAAATGTTGCTAAGAGCCACCTTTTGGGCATGGTCACACAGTGATAGTGATGTGCTCTAGAAGCCCGTGGAGCTCCAGTTGTGCCTGAACAGGTCTGGAGCCCCAACAGATTTTATGTGATGGGTGAGTAAAAGCACAAGTGCCTTAGAGAAAATACAGCTAATGTAATGTTCTCTGCTCTGTTTAGAGGTGTGAACAGTGTGCCTGTCTAAATCAGGAATTCCTCCTAATTGACACATCTGCTGGATGCTAATGAGGTTCTCTTCCTAGAAATGCATTTCTTTTTATCTGGAGAAATCAGTATTGCGGGTTCACGGCACGTGGCTTCTGTCTCAGCTGGATAAATAGCGTGAATCACTTTTCCCCTTCAAAGCCTCTCAGCCACTCAGCTCCAAATACCCATTTAATCTGACTTTATATGTTAATAAATCACTCAGGATAATTAAGCATTAGCTCCACGTGCCAGCAGAGTGCTGGGAAGGCGAATGGGTTGATGCAGTCCTGTGTCTCACAAACCTTTCACAGCAGAACCACCTTTCCTGGAGCGCTTGGAGCTGAGCACTCCTGTGCTTGCTGGGGCTGAACTGGGATCCTGTGCAAGCCCAGGACTGGCTGCGGAGTGAGGATGTATCCCCTGGGGATTAGCAATAGCTGTGGCTGTTTGCAGGATGAGGAGCAGGTCCCTCTGTGTGCTGAAGCCTGGGCTCAAGGTTTGCAGGTCACAGAGGTGCCTGGAAGCCTTGCTGTAGCTCAGGCTTGAAGGTAGAGTTGCTCTTTGCTGAACACAGGTGAGGTCTGAACAGCTAATCCTGTGTGTCCAGGTTGTGTTTATGCAGGGCCACGCTGGGGTCATGTGCCTGTGATTCAGAACTCAGCAGCTCTCCAGGCTGGCACTGTAGGAGTGCTCACAAGCTGACTGTGTGGGTTTATGTATTTCATAGCTGCCCCAGTCCTGAGTCAAGATGCATTTGCAGAGATACAGTGAAGCTCTGTAGGACACAGACAGGCTTTTTGAGCTGCGTGAGCTGCCCTGATATGGAGATTTACCTTCTGTATTTTGGGGTCCCAGGAAAGCTGTGCACACCTTGAGCTCTGGCTGTAGCAGCCAGTTCAGTGTCAAACATGGCTTGACAGTCAGTAGCTCTTGCCTTTCTCTCATCCTGCATCTTTGCCACAGGTATTTGAAAAAGGGTATAACCTGGCCTTGAACTCTGCCTTCTCTGTTGATGTGATGTGATGTGATGGCCTGTACTGTTTAGCACTGGGCAATTGATGATTCGTTTTTCAGAGATCTTTTACACTCTGTTTCATCTCGAGTGTCTGAAGATTGGTGGAGCCTCTGGATTGGTGTGTGTCTCTTATCTCCAGCCCCAAAAGCTGTGGGTGCGGAGCTGTAGGTCACTTTTTAGTCTGAAACCTTTTTCTTTAATATCATAACCCCCTTGCTCCTACCCCATGCTCTTTTACTTTTCTGTGAGCAGAGATTTATACACAGGAAATGGAGAATATGACATTTTGTTTGTGCCTCTGTGTATGTGTAATATCTTTAATATAAAACTAGTTGCCACTTAATTATACAGGCTAAAGACCCCCATTCAGTGTGTTGTATACAATTTATGAGTCTCAGGTCTCCCAGACACACATTACAGCCATGTGGCAACACCCAGGTGACTAACATTCCTTTTTAATTTAATTTCCTTACATAAATAGCTTCATTAAGGATCAGTTATTTGGGCAGAGAAAATGCTGTTTGAATAGGTCAGACTAAGCCACTGAATTTAGGACCCTGCTACTGTTCCTGCTGAGAGCAGCAACAGACCTGTGTGTGTCACCCTCCTGCTCCACTGTTTGCTTTCACCTTCAGACCAAGAATCTCTTCAGCAGAGGTGGTGAACTGAATTCAGAGCTAATTCAGTGTGCAGGGTAGGACTGAAGTTTTTATGAGAGCAACACTAGGGAGGATGTTCTCAGTCTGCTAGTCAAGATCAGACCTTTTCCCTAGATTTCCAATTTGTTCATTTGTTTCTCATTGATAAAAAGAAGTTCAAATGGCTTGTGAAATTCATTCACACAGCACCTAGGAAATCGTTTCCCATCTTTGACTCTCTAGTTTCATGCCTGCAAACAAATGGAAATCAATTGCTGAAGTCCTTGGGAAGCTGCTTGGGTCACCTCCAGGCATTGCTGTCCTGCTTTCCCTTATCCTGTGGCACAGATGGCTTAGGACCCATGGGACTCAGGTCCCAGGCTTCAGGCATTAAAAAGGAGGAAGAAGCCATGGAAATGAATGAGGAGGTATCTTTTCATTCCCTGCACCCAGATTTGCAACACTTGCACTGCATTGCTGCTGTCAAAATACTTGCTCTGTCTGCAAAGGCAGATTAGATCAAAACTCCTAAATGATCATGGAAAAAATGTTTTCAGGTTCTTATGTTAGGGATTTTGTCCCTGATACAGCATTAGCTTATCCCTTTCATATGAGCAGAAATATAATTGACATCTCAAATTAACATAGAGATAATTTTCAAGATTTTTTCACCCAGAACTGCCACCACATTGCCAGCCTCCAAACTTCCCTCTTCTGCCAAGGCTGTCAGACACTGCCAGAAAGGTGAATATTGCTGATGGCTTTGGCATTTCCAGGCTACATCCACAAGACACCATCCAAAGTGCACTCTGAGAACACAGGAAGATGCGGGGGAAGTTGGACATTTACACAGCTCTGCTCGCTTCCATGGCGTTGAGTAAACGTTTGTATGTGGTATAAACACTCTTTGTCCAGGACATGAGCCAAATCCAAACTGTCTGCAGGTAGGACAGAGCACTCTCAGCAGACACACTGTTCCATCAATATCTATTATGCAGAAGCATCTGATTTTTATTAATCTCTGGGTTAGTACATGGGGCTCCCAGGACTATCACCCTGAATGTGTGTGCAAGGCGTAGGAATCACTGCTGCTTAAAACACCGGCCAAATGGAAATCTCACCAAACCCTTTCAAGATGGGTGGTCTTGCCTTGTTGGACACAGGCTTTTGCTTTTCAGCAGGGAAAGGGTTGAGTGATGATTATCTCGCGCTTTTTCCCATTCCATTTCTTTTTGTGATAAATTAAAAGAGCCCTGCTCGAAGTGATTGCTTTTTAATGATGCATGTCAGACGTGAAAGCAGTATCGCTCCTGTTTGAAAAGGGCATGTAATGCAACAAGCTGGCTGAGTTTCATTCCCAAATCACCACCATTCCCTCTATCAGCACAGAAATAAATGAGTTCTTACTGCCTGTAGAGGCTGGGGGGATGCATACCTTGCTGGATATTACCTCCTTGTTCTCTGTGGGGAAAAAAGGGTTATAAAATAGCAGACACCCCCTCATTTTTTTTTCTGATTGTTAGACGACCTCCACATAGAAAATATGTGTGATCCCTGAACACATGTCCAAGTAATTAAATTTCTGGGGGCTCATAAGGCCATTAATAACTCTGCTTGCCCCCCATGTGGTCTGAGCTTTAGTTTGTGTATTGCTGACCCTAAAGAATAGATTGAGCCATGTGGACAAGAAAATCCTAGAGGCAGCTGAGCCTGTGAAGAAGCTCTGAGTAGGTGTTTTGTGTTGTCTCATGGTTATTTATGGTGGACACCAGTGACAGAGTCAGTGACCAGTGACAGTCACTGCCAGTCTGTGGTAAGTAGGGATTCAAATGGGTCAGTAGGAACTTCTGTGGAGGGCTGTGAAACACTGCAGCCAAAGGGAGGAGGTGAAGGCTCCCCAGGGGGGTGTGGATGGTTAATGCAGGTATGGAGGGTGAGCATATTTATTTTCTCCAGTAATTGCCCTGTGCTGCAGGTGGAAGATAAACCTGGGCTTGATTTGAACCATGAGCTATTTAGAGAGCAGGTCAGGGAAGATACCCAGTCAAAGAGGCAGAAATGTGCTGTACCCCTTCATCCTTCCCATTCAACGCACAGCCTCCCAGAATCCAGGATGCTTTCCAGTGCATTCTCCAGTCCAATTTGAAATGACCCAAGCAGTGAACCAGCACTTCCCCTGGCAGCTTGTTAGGATGTTTTCTTCTCCTACCCAACTCATATTTCCCATTTCTTTATTTCAGTTCATTACTCCCTTTTGACTGGCTGAAGGCAAATGTGCTTCACCACTAAACAGCCCACAGCAATCAGGGCTTCAGTCATGTACCATTAATCCCTGGAGCACAGCATTGCTTGTTCACCCTCTGCTACATGGTCCAGGAGAGAGTGAATGATTGACACTGGTCGTAAATGCTTATAGTGTTAATTCTTTAATATCTTGCTAATTTTAATTTGCTCTGTTCAGGTTAGGAGGGGAGTGATAACAGTTGCTGGACAGAATACTGCTGCTTATCACTGCTGGAAACATGCCTCTGCTATCGTGGTTTTCACAGCCTCAAGGCATGGAACAAAAATGAAGGCTATTTTCATATAAATAAACACCAAATTGCAGAGAGTTCTGCATCTTTGGTGGCCGAGAAAAGGGATCTGTGTGCTGGAATCTGCTCCGTGAAGTAGGCATAACCTTTCTCATGCCCCTTATTATATGCAAAGGTTTTGCCTGGCTACTTAAACCCAGCCTCAGTTTTAGAAGGCCTTTATGCACTGAAACCCTTTGGCATTTGAGCCTCAGCCTTTGCCAAGCACTTGGGCAGGTGGAGCATGTGAGGGCCACAGGCTGCCTTACACCAGGCAGTGCCTGTCCTCATTTTTGCTCTGCTGGAATGTGCTCAGAAGAAGCCCAAAGAAGCTGTCTGTGTTAGACTCATCTGCTCCCTCTAAATCAAACAGACACTGCTTGCACTAAACCACCCTTTGGCGAATGTAAGATGTCCTGTACTTGTGGGAAAGAGAGGAATGGGCTGAATAGCTCAGGTGCTGGATGAGATAGAGTTGATGAGTTGGTGGAAGCTGGAGGGATCTCATCCCAGCTTTTGGGTTGGACTCGTGTTCCTGGGCTGCATTGTTCACTCATGACATTTCTTAGCAGATGGCTCTGTGATGCTGAGTTTCTGAATTTTCATTTTCACAATGGTCCATGCCACACTTGTTGGTCTGATCTTGTCAGCATCACAGTGGAGACCTGGATTTCTGCAGATTCCAAGCCCTGTCAAGTCCCCCAAACTTGTGCCTGAAATTTGAATGTGGTGCTTAGAGTTGAGGGTGTTTCCAGTGAGGGCAATGGTCAGCAGAAAGCTCAGTTCACAAGGTTTGAACTGAAATTCATTCATGTTGATGAGATGCTCAGTAAGATGAGTACCTCTTTCATGAGTGGAGAGAGCCCTCCGACAGGTTTACAGAGATGAAAACACAAATGAGTTTATGCCTGGCAAGCTGGATAAAGAAATCATTCTTTCTGCCTCTATTTTTGCTTCCAATTTGCAACTAATCATAGATTTCCTTTGTATTTTTTTAAATATCCATTTTTAGCCTAATTGCAGACAATAAATCAAACCCTAAAGTAAGCAAGAACATCTGACTGTCAGCAGTTGCAAGGGGGAGACATGACAGCAAACTGGCCTGGCTATCCAAGCTTACATTTTAAAAAAATATGTGGAAAGTGGTGGGATGTGATGAGAGATGAATTCCATGGGTGACCCTGTACTTTTCTTTCCCTTTGAACAGCATCTTGCAAACACCAGGGTTAAAGAAAACATTATTTAAAAAGCAGGCAGGGAAAGAAAGACCCACTGGGCAACATTGGCTTGTAGCTAACTGGGCTGCAAAACTTCAGGAGGTTATTTTGCCATCTGATTGCTTCAACAACAACTCAGGATGGCTCTGATTGGAGAGCATGCTGGGGTTTGTTGGAATCAAGGTACCCCTGACATTGTGGCCACTGATGAACACGGCAGAATCCAGGGGAAATCTTCTGTTCCTGGGCCCAGGTGGCAGTAAATTGTACTTAGCAAAGCCTGCAAACCAGATACCTACAAACCTGAGGGGCAAGCCATGAAATATTCATGAAGCCTTTCTTATGAAAGAGACTTATTCATGTGTGTATATATACATATATATATATAAAAGAAATATGTGCACACTTTTGAAATCTATTCAAGCCAAATAAGACTTTCTTAGTCACCTTGCGTAAAATAGGAAAGCAGATGACTTTGGTTCTCCCTCTATTATACAGTCATCAGGAGACTGAAATAGCTCTGGAAAAGGAGCCTCTGGTGCTCTGCCTTCCAAAGGCATGTGCCTTTCTGGGGCTCTGCTGGCATTTTGGCACAGCAGCTGCTCTGGGGAAAATCACTTGCTGCCACCTTGATGTAGTAAATCAATCAGCCTTTGTAATTTATCACCCTCTTTGCAAAAATAATGAGTAACTGTTCTAATGTCTCAAGGGACAAAGCTTTTAAATACCCTGGGAATGGCAGTGGAGGAGATCAGGCTGTGACCATGTGCTTGCTGCTGGCACCTCTGCCCTCTAATGTATGCCATAGGAGCATTGTTCCCATCTCACCTGTCCTGCCCACGCTAGGATGGGCTCTAAATCAGACTGGTGACTCCAGGACAGCTGGGAAATCCAAATGCATCCCTAGTTAGTGGACCCAAACCATGCAAAAATCCGGCTCCTTTGCCAAGAACTTAAACACAGAGACAACATCTTCTGTGCCTGTCGTGCCTATACTCCATGTGTCAATAAATACTTCAACTTTTTCACCATCATTAAAGCCCTTTCTGGAATCAAGAAAGGGGGGAGAGAAGACTGCAAATAATATCCTGCAATGTAATGTAAATGATGTAATGTAAATAATAAGATTATTGTGGGAATTTTGCTTGATGCCAGAAAATAGCTTTTATTAGACTCACACTTGTCTTTTGAAGCAAAATCATCGACTTTAGAAAAGAGCCTTTTATTCTTATCCATATGAAAACATACAGGAATCTTTGTGATTACATTTGCCAAAGTGGCTTTGGCATTTTCTTTTCTGAGAAACTTCTGAGCTGCTGAATGCTGTCCATATATTATGGCAGTGACAGAAGTAGTAAATTAGGAAGCTAAATCACTGGTGATATTACTTTAATGGGGAAGGAACAGCTTATTTTATTTGTGTTCGATTCCACTGAGAAATTCTGCCCTGGCACCTTCTTTTATTCCCAAAATGTCAGGTACCGAAGTGTTTTAGCCACATGTATCAACATTTTATTTCTTGATCACAGTGTAAGGGTCTATTCTGCCTATTTGGGATCATTCTAGCCTGACACGGGTTAGAATGTGAGTGGAGGAGAACTGTGCACTGGGGAGAAGAGAGAAGGAGCTTCTTCTCAGAGAGCTTGGCAGGGCAATTTGCCATGGCCTCACTTAGCTGAATTTCTTTTTAATCTTCTTCGTTTCTTTGTGGCCCCTGTCTTCATAGACCTCAGCTGGTAAATACTCAAGGAGTTGTTTTAATGTGCACTAGCCAGAGATATGTCAAGCTGCACTCTAATTAATACAAAGTAAATTCTGCGGGAAGGAACCGCTCCTCGGCGCGTTTGATGCAAGTTCACACAGGATTTTCAGTTCCCATGGGAGCTGCCCTGCTCGCTGCAGAGACATCTCGGCTGCACTGATGCCTGGCCAGGGAGAGGGAGCAGAAAGCTCCGTGCTGCAGTGAAAGGATGGGCAGAGCTGCCAGCTGGGGTCTCTCCTGGCTCAGGTTAGCTGTGCCGAATGCTGCGGCTGATCGCGAGTCTGCTGGCACAGCTCGTGGGGTTTGTGCTTTTATCCTGCTTTTCAGGGAAAGCTCCCCGGAATGGGAATGGTGGTGTCGAGTCAGGCTTGGTGGGGTTGTGAAATCTCTGGCAGATGGAGGAGGTCCTGGTGCTTTCCTGGGTAGGGGAGCAGAGCTGGCTCCCAAATGTGCAGTGGAGCCTTTTACCAGTCCTTGGCCCAAATCAGAAAGGGGTTTTAGTTTGGGCAGAATTACTCAGTTTCAACAAATCCAGAATGCTGGTTCCCAGTGTTTTAAAACCACACCTTTCCCCAGTCAAAACCAAACAGCACCAAAGCTCTGTCAGATGGAGACGCTTTCCACACAGTTTTGTTTCTGTGGGAAGTAACCTGTTCCTTTTTACCTTTTGTTGCTGCTGGCAGAAAAAGGGTTTGAATGAAGAATGTGGAGCTCCCATAATGGGCAGCCTGACTTGGATGTGTCTACACAGAATTGGAGGAGAGTAGGATCAAGGAAAAGCATAGTAAACTGAATTTGTGAAGTAAATTCTTTGCCTCACCAGATGGAATCAGAACTTTAAAGACCATGCTTGATGTAACATCAGAAGTGAATTTCCTTGCACACCTCCTCATTAGCTGCCATCAGGTACTTAGGCAGGGCTCTCAATGGCCATGGTGATTTCCTTTCCCTCCCCAGGTATTCTTCCAGTCACATTCCAGTCCACAGGCATAATATCTTCATCATGTTTTATCTGTGGCCAAGTTTGGCAGCCAAACATTCGCTCTCACCTGCTTCTTCATTTGTTTCACGTGCCCTTCTTTTGCAGAGAAAATATCACTGGCATAAGCAGTGTCTGACATCACCATGCCTGGGGTCTGTTTATTTATTCCTTCATCACCTAGTAAGTATCTAGGACAAACAATTTTGAACTGGAACTGGCATATGTACCTTTCATAACCTCCTCATTTTCTTTCAATGCCCCAGCCTTGGGCTGTATTTAACGTGAAGCTCTGGGAACTGCATTCATAAACCAGATACTCAGCTGTTGTAAGTTACTGTAGCTCCATTATAGTCAGTGATACTGGGCTGATTTATAGTAGCTGACCTGTGCAGGAGCCAAGGAGAACAGATATAAATGGCAGACATTCCAATAACTAAATTAAGCATGGGAAAATGCAGGCTAGCTCCTTGGAAAATTTTCCTAACCAGGTCTGTGAGTGCCTGGAACAGGTACCCAAGTGAACTGTTGGAAAGTTTGCCTTTTGTGTGTGTTGCAGTATGGCAGGGATGGAGTGTTTGGAGAACTAGGAACTACCCAGAATATATTAACCAGATGCTGCACATGCCTGGGTAGAGCACAGTAATAAAATGACTTCACTGCTGAGAAAAGTGCTCATACTGAAACCTGGCCAGTTTGTGGGTATTTCTGCCCCAAGTCACAGCATTTGCTGTGTGCACCTCTGGGTGCTGTTGGGCACAGCTGATGACAACATAAATACAAGATAACACTTACCAAACCAGGTCTGGGCAAGGACCTGGCTGGTTTGGCTCCCAGTGGCCTGAAGCACATATCTGGGCAGATACACAGACACCATCCACATCCCCACCCACCCTCTAGTGGTGTGCAGCTACCTCAGATGAAGGCCGTGCTTGTATTAAATAAGGCTGGATGGCTTTTTCCTGAGATCTGAAAGTTAAGATATCTGCTTGCTCATCCTCCCAGCCCACGCTGACACTGTCCTCCGTCACTGCATTGTGGTGTTTTGTTCAGCTGTCCATGTGTTCCATGTCCATGGGTGGTGGCAGCCCTCCAGCTCATCACACAGCTCAGCTGTCATTCCCTGGTATGAGGTAAGGACAAACTTGGTTTGTCCATCTCACTCATCCTCAGTTGGAGTTTCTGCTGTTGTTTGAAATGAATACAAATTCAGAATTCACTCGTGCTGAACTCTGTATGTTATATTCCAACATCACTCAAGTTGATGTTGGAATTGAATGCAGAAAATGGTGGGAAGATGCCTGACTCTTGCCTGGCCTCTGCTTCATGCCAGCAGCTTCCATCAGGATCTTTACCACAGTCACTACCTTGCTGCATGTTTACACCATTCAGTGTGGGATCTCTGCTCGTGTGTCATCATCCATCGTGCCAGGAGAATTTTGGTGCTGGGAGTTTCTCATGCCGGTCACTTGTGTATCTGAAGTGTGTCCCAGGAGCACTGCCAGGCTCTCCTGCTGCTTCATTACAACCTCCCAGGCTTTCTTGAAGGAGCACAACTTCTTTGGTGCCAGCACTAAACGCCCACTGTTAGGAGGAGGACTTGGGAGGTTTGTTCAGTGCTCCTTTCTTTTCTCTTTTCAGTGCTTTCTCTCTTTTGAAACGTCTGCTGATGCCCAGACATGGTGCAGAGCTCCTTCAAAGGTCTGAGCCCACCAGGACTCAGCCTGGCGAGCAGCACGCGTGTGCCCAGGCCCCTCAGGCTGCTGTGTAATTAGTAAATGAGGCTGAGCAGTAGCACCACGCAGGGGTGTTCACCTGGCCTTGCTCCCCACCAGTGTGGGTTGTTCCAGGGGCACTCCATTTTTCATTCCTTCTCTCGGCTGGGCAGCACACAGGCAAGTTCTGGAATAACAAATGGTGAAAGAGGACTGGGCTTTGTGAGACTTAGGAAGTAAGGCAGAGAATAAAACATGGCCCATTAACCTGCCAGAAAAGATACATGGAAGACATAGGAATGACTCCTAAACCACCCTGCTAGAACATGAGAATTTTTTTTCCTAAACTGATTTCCTTATGAATTATTTTTTTACTGCAAAATAACTACCAAGAAAAGTTTTAGTTATTCACAGTGACCTTTTAAACTTCCAAGAGAACTGCATATTTTCTGAGGCCCCATGTAGGGCCTATTAATAATTATGCACTCCCACTGAGCTCCATTGATTAGTTTGGGTCCTATTTCACACTGTAAAATGAAAGAAAAAAAATATCAACTCCCTAGTGTTTGTGTATGTTTTTTTCTTTTTATGTTCAGCTCTCCTCAGCTATAGATCAAATTTTGCTCTTAGCACAAGTTTTGACCTATGTTGATGTGTTGCTTTGCTGTGCATCCCAAAAATCAGGGAAGAGGCAAGACTGGATGGCAGAAAAACAGGGAAAAGGTTTGACCTGTGACCCAGCAGCAACAGCAGAGTTCAGCTGGTGAGATAAGGGGCAATGTGAGTGACAAGACCATGCATTAGTATGCTACAGCCCCGCTCATGCCCACGCTTTCATTTCTGCTAGCAAACATTTCTTTGTGAATAAATCTACTTTCTTGGCAATGCTGTGTGAGTGCTTTAGTTTCATTAAAGAGCCTAGAAACACCCCAGTGGTTCAGGCTGAGATATATAATACTGCTAACACAGATTTGTTTCATAACCCACAAACTATTAAAAATATTAGTGTCCTCTTGGGAGCTGCCTTTCAAGATTCCCTTTCTCTTTCTCACTTTCAGAGCTGGGCTAAGACAGCCAGCAATAATGCAAAGCAAGCTCAATTTATTCAGCTAAAAAAATAGATAACACTGTATTTTACTACTTCTGAGTGCTTTTTTCGTCTGAATGTTGCTTTGTGTTGCACTTCCTATCCAATGTAAACAGCCATAAAGGAGAGTTGCTGAGACAACATATGGACATTTCAAAAGGTAGACTTTACCCGTCCAAAGGGAGATGACTTTTTGTTGGTAGTGAATTTAGTCTGGGACTTTGTAATGGGATATGTTGGTCCCTTCAAGACTGAGTAGGGAGCTCCAAATCCCTTCAGGACTGAACAGACCTGTGTATGTGTTAGGGGTCTTTATTCCACCCAGCTGACAAAGAAAGTAATAACTGAAAGAAAGGTTAATGGTCCCTGGAGGGAACTCGGGAGGTGAGTAGGTCCAACATCCAAGGTGAGGGCTTTGGGATGTAGGGGAGAAGAGATCTCCTGGGAGCCACAGCCAGCAGGGCTGTGGGTCTGGGAGCAAGGGAGGAGGCTGGCTCCAAAACCCTCTGTTCTGCCAGCCAGGCTTGCTCAGGAAGACAGCGGTGTCAGCAGTCTCTCCTTGGTGGCAAGACCTCTACCAGCTTAAGTTCTACTGTCTGTGCCAGAGCTGTGTTGTGGGAAGGAGTCTGGAACGCTGATGGGGATGTTGAGAGGAGGGAAACTCCAGGAGGTACATCAGGGTCAGGTGTTGAGTTTTGCTAATGCACTTTTTGGGGTATTTGTATGGACTTTGCCACTGGGCATCCAAGGAGGAGATGAGCCAAGGAGGACAAGGAGCGCAGAGCTGTGGGGTGTGGGTGCAGCCTTGCTGTCCAGAGCATCTGACAACATCTGAACTGCAGCACAGCCTGTTAGAGATGGACAGAAAAGCCCATATTTCAGGAACAGCCTGACCTTTAACTTGGATGTTCAGTTAGCCACAGTGAACATGTCATCTGGCTCCTCAGAGAGTCAGAACTGGGTGGAAATTGTTTCAAAGAGCTCTTCTTACACAGCTTTTGTTATTAATGTCCATCATAGTGGCACCAAGAGGTCTCACTGCCATCAGAGCCCCCCAGCCCACTGTCCCCATCTGGTTTCTGCTGACTGCTCACGTGGCACAGGCTACTTCTAACAAGTTAAGGAAGAGTGGAGGCAAAGCAGGCTCTTTGTTTTACAGAAAGGGGATGAAGCACGAAGAGAAGCAATAACTTGACCAAAGTCATGCAGGGAGCCACAGACAGAACTGGGAACAGTGATGTAGCTCTCTCTTTCATCCCAGTCAGCATCCTACCCGCAAAATAATCTAGTTTAGTTCTGCTGAAAAAGCAAAATATATAAACATTTGCCTAAATCTACCTACTTTGCATAGCAACCTTATTCATGTAAAAGTTTTCATATAAGATTGGCAAGTCAGAGCTTGAGACATTTTTTTTCTGGGTTGTTTGAAGAAAGTGTGAAGAAACTTCTGAACTGCCGAATCCAAATCTGAACCAAATTTTCCCTGCTTTGAACTCTGCTTATTGCAGACTGTAATAACATTCATCCACATTTCACAGGGTATCCTTGCAGATGGGAGGAAATACAGTAGCGCTGTTTGACACAGAAGAAATTAGATTTACGTGAAATTCCCTTTCCCTGTGTCCCTCACTTTATTTCCAACAGACCTACAGTTAACAATCAGCAGTGTTTCACTTTCAGACAGTGTGGTTTTCATTACAGAGGCTAAGGGAGTTTAAAATACTCTCGGAGCACACAGCATACATAACATCCTACCCCGTTCCTTTTGATTTCCCTTTGCGGCACTTGCGTTACAGATGCTGTGCAGAACATGTTAGAGGACAGTGCTTTTATTTGCCATCATTACAAGGAGGAAATATATTTAGAGACATCTGTTCAGGCTCTTTGATTTCAGCTGAATGTAAGACATCTTTGATGAAGAGTTGGTTTTGGAGCATGGTTGTGTCAAAGCCTGGCAGGCTTTGGGGGAATACGGCACCGCAGCAGGCGCCCCACCTAATCGGCAGGTGTGGACAGCAAGGCTTCACCAGGAGGGGCAATTTCAGCTCTCACCCTGTCAGAGTTACCTTTCCCCAGTGGGAAATGCAGCTCTGTGTCGTTTCCATGGGGGTCAGCTCCAGAGAAGCCTCAGTGTGGGGAGTGATCCCGAGCACTGGAGGTTTCCCCATGCACGGTGGCGTGGCGGTGCCTCCCCTTTGTCACTGGAAGTGTAGGCATCCTTATTTTGCCACATTCAGAGCCTGAAATAAAGTAGAAAAGTGAAGTGTGCTTTTCCTAGGATCTAGGGTACTTCAGGAGATGCTGTTGAGACTGAGCTGAACAGAACTGTGGACCTTCTTCCAAAGAAATGGAAGAATTTTCAAAGACAATACTGGAGCTTTGGAGGAGCTGAGAGAGTTTTCAAGTATAATCCCTGTCTCTTGGCTTTTAGATCCATGCTTGGGTAAAATCTAGGAGCAGTTGTTTTTCTCACGGGGGCTGACTTGTTCACACATTGGTTTATACCTTGTTTCCAGAACAGCTTCTTACATGATGCCAACACTTGCAATGGTGAATTGAGTGGGGTTTCTACGGCCATGAAGGTCTTCTCTAACTCTGCTTCTGTCCACCTGATCTTTAGGCTGTATTACTGTCAGCTGCTCTCAGCCTGATGGAAAAGGGCTAAAAGAATGATCTTAGAGATAAAGTACTGTATAAATGCATAAATGCAGTTTAAAGCTTTTTTTTTATTATTATTTCTACACATTTTTAGTGTCTATCTCTTCTAAAAGAAAAAAGTTATGTCTTCAAGAATTTTTCAAAGTTCTGTAAATAAAGGTTTGCATCTTTAATTACCACAGGCAAGAAATAGTGGAAGCTTCATAATTCAAACTTTGCAGTGACCAGGGATGATCCAATTCTTCATAAAGCTGTCTGCTAGTCTCTAAAGTGCTAATCTCATATATAATTGCTTATAAAAGCAGGGAAATCCTCAACTAAAATTTATAACCACATTAAACAGTTTCTAGAACATTTCTTTATAAATAATAAATGCAATCCAGCACATCAAAGTATATAAATAGATGTAATATATATGAAGAGATATATACACAAGTATGTGTATGTATATATATGTATTTATGTGTGTATATATGGAAATCAGCAACGTTATAGCAAAGCAGTATGGGTTGCAGCATTCTCTGGAAAATCCTCATCAGCAGAATGCCAGGCTGGAATTATGGATCAGGAAAGATCCCTGGTGTTCTCTGTGCTAAATGCTTTATGGTGGAGTGAGTTCATTGACTTTAGTGTCAACAGCAGTGACATACTCGATACAGCTCATTTAAAAAATGCTTTCAGAACTTTTCTGGTGATCAGCTGAGTGCTTGACAGTATAACTTGTTGGGGTTTTCTCTCTTTAACCAAATCCGTCTGTTTGCTGTGGATCCATATTGAACGTCCATTGGCCAAACCTAGTGTTGTTCATTCCAAGAGACTTTGGCAGGTGGCCAAAGGATTAGGGATTTTTCAACAAAAGTGCAATATTTTCCATTAGAAAAATCCCCTACAATTTTCTGGGAAACTCTGGTACTTAGCTTCCCATGTATCTTCTCTTTGTCATCATTGTCAGAAACTAACTGGCATTTCTCCCTGACATTTTTAGAAAGGAATATTTATATAGAAACAATGCAAATAAAAATTCATTGGCAGAAACTGGTGACATTTACAGTATGATATAGCCCTGACATTTTTATGCCACCAGTGGGAATTTTGCCTGTTTGATGACTGATTCTGTCATTCCTCCATCATCCAAGCAGACCCGTTCAACTCAATACAACTGCTTAACTAACATCCCCAGTCTCTCTCCGGTGAAGCTGATGTCTGGGAAAGGAGGTGGAATGAATCCCAGTGTTGTGGATAATGAGCAGTGGTGTTGACTGACTGCACTGTGATGAACCTCAGTCAGCACCTTAGCTGGAACAGCAAGGTTTGAACTGCTGAGGTGCTACTTCATATGTAACTAATTATGTCTTCCCATTCAGAGGAATACTTAATTCATAATCTCTATGGGACAGTGACATAGGGTGATATTGGACATGGTTACTGCAGGGTGGTGAAAGTCCAGCTCTAGAGATTGAACTGCCCTTTATGCCAAGCATTAGCACAGGTCAACAAAGAAGTCAAGATCTAGAGGTGGGTGAGATAAGTGTTGGTCCCAAACAATTCAGAAAAGATCGAGCTGATGTTCCTTGGCAGGTGCTGAAGGTTGCAGAGCTTTATTTTCATGTTGCTTTCAGTAGAGAGAACTGCGTGTTCAGGCACAAATTTTCAGAGGAATTAGGTTTGCTGCTTTTGACTGGCATGTGTTCTGGGAAGAAAAAGATGAATAATTTGCAGGTGTCAAACTCTTTAGAGCAGCCAGGTAGCCATCAGAAAGAAGTACCCCTTTCAAGCCAACTTCTAACAAACCCAACCGCTTGGTCTATAAAGCAACCCACAATTCCTAGTATGCTAAATTTTATAGCCCTTAGGAAAAAGAGAAACACAAACACAGGAAAGGAGGAATGCCGCAGAAACTGTTTTGTTAGAAGGAGGTTGGATTTCTCTTCCAGTGCAGTGTTCTGTATTTTGTTGGTTAGTTTTGACTTTTTTTCCCCTCTCCTTGGGGTAAATGGCACATGTAGCTGGTTTTGTTTTCTGCATGCCAGGTAGTAATTAAAATTAGCAATCTGGTAATCAGTATCTTGGCCCTGGGCACTAGAAACAGATGTACTAAATAATGCCAAAAGTTGTTTCAAACCAAAGGAGGCTGATGTGAGGAGCTGTGCTGGGGCAACTCTGCTGAATTCAGTGCATCTAGTTCACTCAAGTGGGAGGAGATGAAGCCAAACGTTTCAGTCAGTTCTTGTCACTTGTTGTCCCTGGAAGAAGGTAACAGGTTGTGTGAACTTTTGTCATGACTTGGCCTGAAATCCTATGAGTAGCATCTTCTGATCAAGATTCTGTCCATGGAGATGAACCAAGCCATCAAGCCTCACACAGTGCAAGCCACCTTCTGCTGCTCGAGTCACTTCCATTTAACTCTTCTGCAGTTCAGCAGCGGGTGAGGAAGTGCTGAGGAGATTTTGTTTCCTTAGGAGAAAGTCTGATTGTCATTAGCTTCACCTCACTGTGGAGAGTGGAGGAAGAAGTACAAGCCCCACCTTCCCATCTTGTTCAACATCTCCTTTCTTGAAGAGAAAACAGGGATAGGGAACCCCAAAACATCTTCAGCAACAGGAATTCACACCAGCCAGCCTCATACATGTATCCCCCCTGGAGGAAAGCCTACAAAGGGACCCAAATGTGACTGTCTCCCTGTATTTTTCCAGCTGCTGGATTCATGCAGAGGCTCATGGCATGAGGTCAGTCTGCACAGGCAGTGTTGGGAAAATTGCTGTCACCCAGGGATGGCACTGTCCCTCCACCCCCTGTAAACACTCATGTCCTCCCCACTCCCTCCCCAGAAGCTGAGAGCTGCTCCAGTGAGGCCAGCCAGCACTAAAACCAAACTCTGCTTTTTCACTTACTGTGTTCCAGTACATGAGAGTGGGCACTGGCTGTCAGGCAACTGTGGTCTCAGTGGATTGTGTTTGTGGTGAGGCACTTGGGATTCCTCATTTCTAGTCCTGGAGCTGCTGTTTGCTCCGTGTGTGGCCTTGGAAGACTCAGCTCTGCAGCACAGCAGTTTTTCCTTCTGTTGGACGGGGAAGTGACACCTGCCAAGCCACAGCTGGGATAAACAGTAGCATCCTGCTAAGGAGTAGAACCTCTTACACTAGCAGCTAAGAGCTAAAACAAAGTGAATAATAATGTGAATCCTGCAGCAGTTACTTTCTAGCCCAGACATAAAGATGGAGTTGTTCTTTGCCAGTTCTTTGAAAAGAAGGTGTACCATGAAATTGCACCAGCCACTGAAAGTTCATAAATTGCCATATTTCTTTCAGGGCAGGCATAGGGCTGATCCAGCTGATAGAAAAGAGTTACATTAATGCAGTGTGAGAATAAAGGGGGTAAAGCTCCTTGGCTTCCCCTTCCTGTCTCTGCAATGCTCAGAGCTGTGCTCAGAGGTTCACCTGCTTGAGGGGCTCCTAACTGTCCACAGCTGGTTCTGGTACTGGGGGTGTGGGTCGTGATAGTGAAGGACCCTTGGATGTTGGAGCTGCACATTGTAGTGTTGGGGAAAATGTTATTGGAATCTGGCTGCTCCCTCACTCAGAAAATCCAGGGAAACTAAACTTTGTTGAGACAGTCTCTGAGCATCCTGCTTAATCAGAGACATCATGGTTTCCTTAAGATGATAAGAAGGGCTGTCTATGCTGAGTTTTGTGCCTCAGTTTCCCCTGCTGTAAAAGTGAAGGTATTTTTTCATTGCTCTAATGAGAAGGGATGAATTACTGTAGCTTAGACATTGCCTAAGCTACGTCCCTAGAGAGAAACCTCATTCCCTCTGTGTCACCACCATAAATCTGTGTCCCTATAGTTTGAGCAGCCTAGGGCATCAGAAGTCCTGAATTCCCTCAGTGAGTAGCAGATGTGCTGCTGTTCCCTGAAGAGGTGGGCCAAGGGCTGAAGGATCCAGGTTCCTGTTCTGTTTGGCCCCCTCCGTGCCTGCGGCAGTGAGCTCAGCAGAATGCACCATCAGCTGCTGCAGCAGGAGATCTTTGTAAGGTGTGAAGGCATCAAGCTCAAGAACTATATGGTAAAACAATACCACATGTTGAAATCACAATAGGAGTAAGTCCGTTTTGGCACAGTCTTCCACATGAAATCCCCTTTAATTTCAGTAACGTCACAGTCTCGGTCTCAGGGAACCTACAGCAATATATTCTGTGCCATAAATAAATCCACTTGGGGACTAATAAACTAAACTGTTGCTAATTTGTAATGTGCCACTTTTGCAGCAGTATCCAAAATTCATATGCACTAAGATTCCAGGGCTGGAGAGAATGAGGTGGCTTGTCCCTAACCACTGCTTAACTTTTTAAGTTATGCTGGTGAGTCGGGTGCAGTTTGGCTTTTAGTGAGACCCCTGGGGAAGCAAGGCCATCTTAGCCTACAGTCTTAAAAAAAGGGCTGTTTAAATAAAAGCATACCTATTAAAAAAAAAAAAAAAAGCAGGGAAATGATGTCTTTGTGACTGAAGCAGGAACACTTGTACCATTCAGGGATGACTCACACTTCTGACTATCACCACTGATAAGCACAAGTGACTTTGGCTCCATGTACTTTATAGGCACAGGTGGAGCCTATAAATGTCTATAATTTAATGTCTCTCTGCTTGAGATTATTGCTCAGCTCATGGAGTCCTTTCTGTCTGGCTGTGAGCAAAGGGGAGGGTGGCAGCTCAGCAGGGCAGGGTGGTGCCTTCTGGGGTAGTGGATCACAGCTGGTTATTATTCAGATTGAGGGGGTTCCGTGTGTGCCTTCATCTCACTCTTTCAGTCTGTTGTGTCTTCTGGTTGGGGCTGGATTTAGATTAGGCTCAAATTTTCCAGGCTAAAAGTAATAATCCAGGAAACCAATGGTGCTGCTTGTCCAGGGAAAATCTGTGAGAGCTGTTAGGAGACTGGTTTGAATTTTCCCCTTTTGTTGGCACCAAAGAAAGTGATGTTCTCTGTTTTGTCACACTTGAGAGCTGAAAATTCTGCTCTTTCAACTTTTTGGGCTCATATCAACATGAAAGCAAGTGTCAGAGGACTGGGATTTCTCTCAGGGCATAACACCTTTTTTCTGACAGCTCTTTGGGTGGTTCATGACTAGGAAGACATTCAAAGCAAACTCAGCTGAGTATCCTGCTGTTATCACAGAAGCATCCAGCTCCTGCATAGCTTTGCCTCCTCCTTGAAAACCCTTTCTGCCCAGAACTGTTTTACTGTAGGTAAAATGCAGCACCTCTCCCATTGAAGCGTCTCCAAGGATGAAGCTGATAGATCCTCCGGCACAAGGAAAACCAAGAGTAAATGAATAATCAGATCCATTGAGGCTCTAGTTTGAATACTGTGAAAATAAAGATTATGCAGTTCTATCCTGAAGGATTTATGGCTTGTCATGGACTTCCTGTTTGGTTCTAGGTGAGTGGGTTGCAGGGTGTCTTTCTCCTGTGAGAAGGGACCCCCAGATCATGTTTTCAGCCTCATGTTGTCACCATGGTGAAGGGTGTATGGGGCAGCTGAAGGGGCAATGGGCTGGTTCCTGCAGATCATAACGAGTGCAATGGGCAGAGCCAGTGAAGCCCCTCAGGGCAGTATCAGCCAGGCACTGAGAGAAACTCTGATAGTGAAGGTCATGTAAGCACTGTAGACAAACAAAGCTGACAGCCTGAGCTTCTACAGGGTTGGTTTTGTTCTGTGTCTTCACTAGATAAGACCTTGTGCCCTGTTGCTGTGTCCTTGGTGTTGTGTGTCAGCGCTGAGATTCTGCAGCGCTTGTACAGGGTGGGCTTTGCAGCCTCCCAAAGGCTGAAGGAGATCCCCAGGTGGGACAGCTCTCCAGTGTTAGCAGTTTCTCCAGTTTGCTGTCTGTAGGTTAATAACTTGCATCCATCTAGAAGACCTTCTTTGTGATCAGACTTGATCTTCTCAGAGAGGACCCACTGAATGAGGTGGTTCAGCAGATAAACCAGAAGAAGTTTAAGTAAGTCCTAATAGGAAGAAGTATTGTTGAGTGTTTATTGCAGGGTCAGGATCTCTCGTATTAATCTTTCCTTCAGCACTGGTAACCCACCCAAAAGTAACATCTAGGAGTTCAGGTATATGAGGCCTTTGGGAGCTCACTGAATTCCTGCCTGCCTGCAGAGCTCCCTAACAGGCTGCACAAATGCTCTTAAATGATGATTAAGTCAAGTTACCTCCCCGTGCCACTGTGGCAGGCCAAGGTGAGCCATGTGGACAGCTATTTACACTTCACCTGACATCTAACTTGCTGATCACAGTAATTTCAACTGTAGTTTGCCTGCCTAGCACAAGACTTCTAACCCATTCCTCCCCAAAATGCCTATAAATGATAGTAGGATTTAATGTAGTCCCCACATGAAAATAAATTTGGAGTTGTCCACATCAGCATTTAGTTTGGATTAGGAGCTTGCTTTTGAAATATATCCCTCAGTGTTACCCCAGTTGCACCTTCGTGCTTATTGTGGATTCAACAGACATTCAGTCCATGAGACCAGCATAGTACTAAGCCAAAATAAACCTCCTGAAATATGTGTAATGTTTATGTCAGGCCCTACCTCTCCCCTGATCCGTTCCTGTTGGGCCACACTACTTGCCTATTTAGCCAATTCAGACTTTGATTTTTTTAGCAGTTTCCCTCAACCCCTCCTCCATCTCACTCCTTACAAGAAATCATTTTCACTGTTTCACTGTAGTCCACGTGAACTGGTGCAACTCACAGGGAAGGGATTTATTCTCTTGATTAGAATCTGGGAAGTTGGACTGTGAGCTATGGAAAATTGTCATTGTTGATTCTTTTTGACTGTTTTTAGCTGACCTAGGCTAACTTGTACCAGCTAAGTCTATTGTAATTTCATTAGCTGTATTTTTGTGTTCACTCCTGTTTATCTATCAGTATGTTTTGTCCTAACAGCATTACTGTAAGGCCAAGGGATTATATTATCCAGGCTGTCTGAATTCATCAGGTCTTGAAATGCTTTTAATTCCTTCCTCATTAGTAAAGGATCCTGAGTGATTAGCTAGAATGTGGTTGCCATGGCCAAAGAGTTCTTTCTCTGACATTATTTGGTACACTGAGTGGTGTAGAGCTTTTTCCTTTCTTTTATCTTTTCCCTTCCCTTTCCTTTTCCTTTCTCTTTGCCCTTCGTTTTCCCTTTTCTCCTTTTCCTTTTTTTATTCCTTCCTTGCTCGCCCTTTCTTCCCTTTTCTTTCCTTCCCCCCTAGCCCTGCTGCCTGGTCCTTGCTGGGCTGAAAAGTCAGAGAAGCTGTTTTCTGTCAATTTGTTGATATCTTCTTTCCCTCCTAGCCTGGCACAGAACTTGCTTTTGTTAGTTTTCCTTTGAGGAATACATGTGCACTTCAGCATGAGGTCTGACAACCTTGACCCTCCAGGCATGACTAATTCCCATTTACAAGACCACTACAAAATCCATCAGATCAGAAGTGTCAGGGAGTCAGGAAGAGCCCGGCGTGCAGGGCTGGCTGGAGCTGCTCTCCCTGTGCTGCATGACAAGCTTCATGCCCTCAGTCAGCCAGGCTTGGCTGGGATGAGGTCAAGGAAAAGTGGTGCTTGGAAAGAGCAGGAGGTGAAGGGAGCAAGGGAGGGTTTTGCAAGCAGCCAGGGATGGATTAATTTTGCCCTGTTCATGGCCAGACACCGTGGCTGTGGTGACAGCCAGAGTTAACCAGTGATGCTAATTGGAACTCGAGGAGTTTGAGATGTCTCCTGCTGTTTGAAAGCCTGGGCGTGGAGACTTCTCTGGGCTTGAGTTTGAAAGTAGGAAAAGAGCAGCACAAAGCTGACAAGAAGTTTTTGGAAGTTGCCTTCAAAGTTTCATCTTTATACTGTTTGGGAGTGGTGGTAGTGGTAATCCCAATTGGTTGTGGGGTTTATGTGGGTCAAGGATTTTGTAGTGTCTTTTATACAAGCATGTCATAATTGAGAAATAGGGTCAGTAGAGTGTCCCAAAGATGTCTCTGTGGTTTTGTCCAAACAGCTTCTTCTCAACCAACTCTGGATGATTTCAGCTCTCTGTGAGGCCAGCTCTGAGTTCTCCTCAAAAATCCCACCCAAAGAGACAGAAATGTCTAACAACCTGTGGGTCACTCTCTTGACATGTTCAGTCATAGCCCCAAAATCAGCACAGAAGAGGAGTAAAAACTTGCACAGAAATGAGCTCAGAAAGAATAGGAGCTTGCCAAGAACAAAACCTCAGGAGCCAGGAGGTATCCTTGCATCACTAAAAGGAGGATTTTATTTAATTGACCAATGGAAGTTGGAAGAAAGAGTCAAAGACAGTGTCTAAGGGGAATAAACCCAGGAGAGAAGATAATACTGAAAATAAATGAAGGATCTCAATTTCTGTTGTGTGCTGTTGGAAATAAAGTTTGGTTTTATGGACACAGCTCTCATACAGATTTAGGCTGGAGCATAGGAGAAGTGTATAGAGAGCTGATTCAGCTCCTTTGCCAGCTTTTTCACTTGGAATTGTTTGGTTTTCCCCTTTTGGACTTCAGGAAGGGAATTTCAGCATTGCTTGAAACCTTCTCAGTCACACTTCTGACACCTAAACTTGGTACAAACTATGGGAAGGTGTTTTTGTAGAGCTTTTGTTCTAACCTGGAGAGTGCTGAATTCCATGTGGGGCTTGATCCAAGATCTATAGAAATCAGTCTCAGGATTGCCATATACTTACACAGAAATTAAACCAAAATGCAGAAGTTTCCTATTGCTCTCTCCCATTTATGTGGATTTTAGCCCACTTAATTTAAAAGAATAATTTATATTGTGAGGAACAAGCCACTTTTGTTGTGATGCAGGGTTTGCATCTCAAGGATGAAGTCCTATATGGATTCCTTGAGACTTCCCTTCACATCATCTCTGCCCCATCAGCTTTTTTCACAGAACTTGTAGAAACGTAATTGTTTGGAGAGCTGTACCCTGTCCATCACCTGTTGTAAGAACAGGCAATAAATACGTGGAACAAGGAGGCTGCAAAACTAACATGGGGACAAATACAGTCTCATCCCTTCAGGCTTCCACTGCCTCATACACTTTATTTTAAGGGTAAAGAAATGTGACAGAAATCATCCACTTACTGCCTGCGGGATAAATGCCCAGTGATGGAAGTGAGAGGGATCCTTTACACATCCTGTACAAATGTGAACAGCAGCCACAGAGCCTCCTGCTCAGCCTCTTACTGAGATGCCAGTGTTGTTTCTTGGTTTGGGTTTAGGGTTTGGATTTTTATTTTCCATCTTAACGTACTAACTCAGGAGTAATAAATATTTTAGGTCGCAGTCATGGAGTGGCTCATTTATGGTTAGATCTGACCGTAAGCCTGTGATAAATGGACTTCAATTGAAATGCCAGTGGCTGGGAGAGCGGCAGGCGGTGGCTGCCTCTTGAATCCTACACCATCCACATGTTCCAGCTGCAGGGGACCTCCTTCTCTGGAGAACATTTAGTGGGGGTTTAGCCTGGCCTCAGAAGCTACATTTAAGAACTCTCACTAAGGAGAAAGGAAAGATGTCTAGGTAAACATGATTGAAGGAAATACCTCCAACACCCATTAAGAAATGCTTAAAATTAGTTCTCATTTTGTCCCTTCAGCTGATCTTTGTAGAATAAAGGCAAAGAAGGTACGAGCCCCTCATTTCGTGTGTAATCGATTGAGGGGTGGAACTTGGTGTAAATCCATCATCTTGACAGAGTTACTACTGGATTATACCAGTGAAAACCCAAAAAAATAACACCTGTAAATGAGTCCTTGAAAGGTAAATGTTTGAAAATCTCAAAGATGCTGAGCTCTGATTTACATAGCTCAATTTCAACCAAGCCAGTATTGGTCTGAGATGAATTTTATTGACAGGAAGCTGCTCCAGTGAAGCAGATTTCAATTGTCCTTGCTGACAGCAAAGTGAAGATGTGTCTCTGAGCAGTGAGGTCTCTTAAAGTGTGGGTGGTGGCATTTCCTGAGCTCTTCAAGGAAATGCTCCTGAGTTTTATGTGTCAAGCCCTTACAATGCTCATCTGATCTTGCCATATCTTCCTTTAAAAGGGTTGGGTTGTGCTGCACCACTGACCTGGGAGGGCACAGGATTTTTCCCTGGCTGGGTGTCTAGTTCAGAATATTAATTGCCAAGTGTGCTATTGTGAATATCATTATTATGAGTTAGCATATTAATCAAAAAAGTGATGATACTAGGCAGCAAATTATCTAGAATGTAATACTCAGTGATTTAGTGGTTGTTAAACCAACTTGGAGGAGGAGGATGAGCACTTCCTGAGCTTGGCATGGCCATTTCCTATTGAGTAAACACACTTTCTACTGTTAGCCTTTTTTAATTCAAGCCATGTAAGTCCTTTGGGAGGTAAAGGGGAATCCACCAATTGTACATCTGTTAGAGAAAATAAATACTGTCATCTGTTGCAGCACTGTCACATTGCTTTCCATTTAAAACTAGAAAAAGAAAGAGGCTAAAGACAGTTCATTCCTGTTATTTTTCCCTTGATTTGTTTCTTTCTTTCCTTACATGTATGGGTGGGTTAAGGTTTTTGTCTTGCTTTGTTTTGCAATTTTTTATGGCCCACATTCTGATGTGCTGCAGCTCACAGGCTGTGAGGCTGGACCAGTGCGTTAATTTGTGCTTGTAACTCAAACAGGTAGTAAGTGGGTAGGTTATAATTTAGGGAGTAGGTGGAAGATAGTGAAACTATATGTTTGAGACATTTAAAAAATGTACACTGACCACAGTTCCTATGTAGGAGGAGATGTTCTTCCCATCCCTCTCCTCCTCCCATTTCCAAATAGTTTTGCAGAGCAGCTTTGACTAAAGCTTTGCTGAACTAAAAGTGCCACAGCCTGGGATGATAATAAAAAAAGATGCGTGCTGTTATAAACACTCAATTATTTTCCTTCTTTCTTGTGGAGTTGTTATTAAGCCAGGAGGTTCAGAAGTTCAAAAATATAAAGGAATAATTTGTACAAGAAAAGAAAGGAGTCTATTTCACAAGCTATTGATGCTTCCACTGGGAATTAGCAGTAGCTGTTAGAGTAGCTGGGGTCATACAGAACGATCATGCATTCTGCTCCCACTTAGGAAACCCCTAATTTTTAACTTTTTCACAGCCACAAGCTTACATTTCTGGCAATGAGAAGTGGGGGGAATATTTGAGGAGCTCTTATTAAAAAAATAAACTTCAAATGATGATTGACTCCCCTTTTCTGTCTCTAGAATGGGGCCCATAAATCTCAACAGTTTTCTCTTCAATGGCTACTTGTTCTTTTTGGTTGGTGACAACTTTTATTTTAAGCAAGCTCAGTTCTTAAATTAACCCTTGTGTTGACTCAAGCCTCCTTGTTTGTCTTTGTTTTGCCTCCCACGGATGGAGAAAAGCTTAGCACATGGTAACAGATCCATTCCCATTTCATGCTTGACATGAAATGTGCTCATCAGCGGTCCCTGGGAAAGGGAGCATCCAGACTTCAGGAGATTTGCCTCCAAAGAAAGCACTGAGCTCACAGTCACTGAGAGTCCTCTCTCAGTCCTTGACACTGGACTTCTGACAGGCGGCTGTGCACTGAGGGTTTAATTTATTTGAGCACAAACATTCAGATTCATATGTGGGCACTCAGACTTCCAGTCCCACCCAGTATGGATGGATTCTGGCACTCCTCCTTTGTCATTCTTTCCATAACAACTGTAGGGACACAGCTGTCCAGTGCTCCCTGGATCATTCCTGTGTCTAGAGCTAAATCCAACCTTTGCTACCTGGTAAGAAAACAGGATTCATAGGAATCTCAGGCAGCATCAGCCACTGGACTTGGCAAAAGACACAGCTGAGAAATGGTTTGGTGAGGGCCCCGTGATGTCCATCAGCCTCTGAGCCTCCCTCACAGGTATGCAGGCCCTGGGAGCCAGGAGCAGGCATATCCCAGTGCCTGCCTGTGTGTGGCCAGCCGAATTTGGAAGCTCTATCTTATATCTCTCTGTCAGTGACCTGTTACACAGTCCTGGGGCCTAATGCTTGTGTCAACAGGAGGTTAGGTTTCATGGCATCCTGAGCAAAGCAGGAATGTCCTGGCTTATATTTGTCTCCCCAGGAGAAGGAGAGGGTGGGAGAAAAGCATTCAGCAGCTACTGGGCAATCTTCTGCCATCTCTTGACAGGTAGTGATATAAATCAGAGCCTTGAGTGGGCTCTGCTTAGATCCCTATCAGCCGTGATTAATTCAGTGCTATAGGTGGAAGGATAAACGTGGCTTCCTGTAATCTTAGTTGTTTCCACCAGCCTTTGAACTGATGCATCCATCTGGGAGCATTTAGTTGTGAATACAAAGGGTCAAAATCTGCCCAAGACTGCAGAGCAGGCAGCAGGCCCAGTTCTGTAGAATGGCAGCTAGGAGTTGGTCTCTTGGTCAGGCAGTACAACAGAGGCAAGGGCACTTGAGTCAGTCTTCAATAGGTGGCTTGCAGTATCATCTGGAAACTTTTAGGTGCCAGAGCTTCTAAATTTATTTGAGAAGAGGCTGGCAAAAGTGCCTTAAGATGTCTAAGACTGGGCTGGAGCCTTCATTCCGTGCTACAGGGACATCTGCTCTGCCATTCCCAATGCTCTTATGAAAAGTCCAAAGAGAAGACAATGGGATTGCTTTTCTTGAGCAACTCACATTGTAATTGAAAGGGATGTTGTGGATCTTTTCAGATCCTACTGTCTTCTTGCATCAGGAATCCTTCCCCTCCTCTCAAGACTTTAGTGGCTCTGGTCTGTAATCTTTGCAAGTCACTTGTACACTCATCCATCTACCTAGAGCTCTGCACGAGGCTTGGCTTCTCTCTGACATTCTTGTGTACAAAGCATTCCCATGATAATAGCTTGGAAAATGGCATGCTGGTTTTGTTCCTTCTTTAACATCGCCACGTACCTGTGGGAAATTCTGAAAAGGGCAACAGTCTCGCTGTGTTTGGTGGACGGGGTGTGTTTTGAAAGCAGAAAGATTGTTGGCAACTGCAGCCTGCCAGGAACAGAACCAGCTTATTTCAGCTGACAGCTCTGGAGAAAACCAGCATTGCTAAGTTTCAACTTAGTGTGGGTAGACACTAATAAGAAAATGTAGGACTAACAATTCGGAGGGAATAGTTTATTGCTTTTTGGTCAATCCCTTTTCAGTTTCTGTCAGCATAGAAAGAGCAGAGCTCATGGTCATTTGTGCCCAAAGCAAAATGTGATGAAAACAGGCAAACTAAAGTGTAATTTAGCCTCCTAAAAGCAAAGAGGAGAGGTCACCCTACCAGAAAAAAAGACTCAGAATTTGCAATTTAAACAAGACTCCACAAAGTCTTTTGTCTTAGTAATGCTTGTATCCTAATGCTTTGAATCCAGTAAGTTCTAGTTACCAGAGCTCAGTAAAGCCATGTTTCCTGAGCAACTTCTTTTGCAATCTGTTCAATTTTTGCCTCTCTGTATAAACTCTCTGACATTTTTCTCAGACATGTTCATTGTTTGTACTTTCACTGAGTAATTCCAGAGCTTCACCTCATCTCTAAGTGGTCCAGAACATTTGCTACTCAAAATCCAAGCTAAGTTTCCTAGAATTTTATAGTTATATTTCAAATTTGAGGAACAATTAAATGGAAAGCATAGCTGGCCTTGCACATAATATAAACACATTCCCTCCTTTCCTGAAGTAGAACAGCAGACTGAAGCCTCTGAGCTCCACCCCCACGATTGTGCACAAGGCTCTTATCCATCCATATTATCCCAGGGCAAGAGCAAAGACATTTGCTTTTGGGAGTTGCTTTTTCTCCCTTTGGGGTCTTTAGGATTTGTCTGAGCTGTGTCCTCATGTTCCATACCTTCAGTGGCTGTAGGATTTCTGGGAATCTTCCTGGTGAAGCACAGCTGGAGAGAGAAAAACCTGCTGGACATTTGTGGAGTGTTTCAGGGGTTGGCAGCGTGTGCTTGCTTGTGGGTGTATTTACAGAGCATCAGAATTAAACAGGCAAGGAAAAAGAGGTGGGGGGGGAAAAGAAGGAGTTTGTTTGGCTCAGCTTCTGTGAGTGCCTGTAAGGAGTGAGGAGATACAGCTAAAGGGGCAGAAGGTGAACCTGAGGCAGATCTCTGTGAGGTATTGTCTCTGCTGTTTATGTGCATAGACCAGAATGGTGCCTGAAAACAGTATTCATTACTCTTTTTATTATTCGTTTATGTGAGGAAATATCCCGCCTTCAGTAATTTATGAAGCCGTGCAAAGAATAATCTTCTACCTCCTTTCTTAGTTGGAAGAAAAAAGAAAATGAAAGTGTTACTTGAATGAAGTGCTTTCTTCAGAATTTGCCAATTTAAAGAAACGTTTTGCAGCATCTGGTTCCTGGCTCTAGCCAGGAGAGCAAAAATCTGAGAACACTCTTCTTGGTTCTTTAGCAGCATATCCTCACTGGTAGCTGATTTCATAGGTGTTCTCTGACTGGAGTGGAGATTGATTAGGCTAAACTTAAAAACACTCCAAGCAAAAAGATTTTTTAGTTCCAATGATAATAAAAATATAATCGTTATCTTTCAAGAGACAGCTATAACCTCCCATAATTCATAAACAGAAGCATTAGATTGAGGGAGTCAATATATAGTAGAAAATAAAGTGTCTGAATTTATAATTCTGACTTTGAAAGCTAACAGAGAAATTTGTTGCAAATAATTAATTTTATAATTTTCTTCTGGCTTGGCAACTTGACTGTGAATAGACTGCAGTTTCCTTGCAGCTATTTGTTAGCTGAATTTATTTGCTGAATAATTGATGTAAATATCTCAGTGAATAGTAAGTAATTATTCTTGGCCTCTGCTTAATGTGAAGGCAAGTGTTTGGCTGCAAGTAGATGATATTAGAAATTTGAGCTGCTGTGATTTGATGGGTAGGTCACCTTCTTTCCCTGGCCAACTGAATTTTGAGTAATTTTTATGTAGACTGCACCAGGGCTGCAGCACTCGAGGGGAGCACCAGCTTCAGCCATTTTCATGCTCTGAAGCAGCAGCTCTGGGAGAGGGAGGCAGCAGGGGGGTGAGCAGTGCACTGCCCATCACCTGTGCTTTACCAGGTCTGCATTGGAGCCTGAGGATGTAACTGAATTGCCAGGAGGAAAGAGGGGCTGTCCTGTAAGGTCACCCAGGGACCTCAGTGCCCTGTAACAGCTGGCACAGGTGGGGTCCCATCTGTCCTGGGGAAGGGCTTAGGTTTTCTCCAGGTGGGGCACACCCAAAGAGAGCAGCTGCCAGGTCAAGCCCTGTGTTTCTTACCAGACATGGGGTACTCCATGCCTGGTCACTATGTACCCCAATGGCAGAAACATCTTGCATAATAAAATTATTTCATCTTGAGATAATGCTGAGCTAAAGGAAAAAACAACAGTTCAAAACAAGTGCTTATCTCTGATGAGTTCAGCTCAGCTCTGTGCTTCCTCTTAAAGTTTTCCTTTTCTTATGCTGTTCTGAATAATAATTTCTATTTTTCCCCTTTCCCTGCTGGACCTCATGAGGATTCAGCCCCCTTCAGGCTTAGGAAGCATTCCCTTTTCTACAGCTGTCAACTCAGTGGTGCTCATGTGGAGACTAGAAAGCTGAGACAGTTGCTGCCCCAAAGTGTTTGTCCTTGGCCAGAGGTTGCAGCTCCATCTGGCTCCCTGGAAAGTGCTCCCCTTCCTGATGGGCTGTGATTTACTCCCCAGGATAGATGCATATTGAAATTGGCACCTGCTTGTGCTGATACCCCGGGCTGGGAGTTGGAAATTCAGGACATAAAGATCTGTGTCCCCTCCAGCCATTCGTGCTGCAGGAGCAGCAGTCTGGAAAGGGGCCGTGCTGGCATCGCGAGGTGTTAAGCTCGGATGGCTGAAGGAGTTAATCAGCTGCCTCACTGTAATATAATAGAAAGAAAAACATGCCTGTGGGGCTAGTCCATTTTACTATGTAGCTTCAGCTGGTAATTAAAAAGCAACAGTTCAAAATTAAGCAGTAATATGAATAAACCCCAAATTAAATATACCCAGGACAGGTTGCATTTTTCAGTGGGTGGATGCTTAGCATATCATGAAACTAGACTTTAAAAGTCTCAGGCTGGGTGCCTGAAGCTGGGAGTTCCCCAAATGGCCCCAGAGCTTTGCTTTATTCCAGGGGGGTGCCCCTTTCATTGCAGCTCACTCGTCACCAGGGCCAACTGGTCCGCTCCACTCAGGGCATGTTCCCACATTCCTTCTGTTACAGTGGAGACAAAAAAAGAAAAATCAAAACCCCAGAAGGGCCCGGTAACAATTTTACTCGTGAGCCGAGCAGCAGACGTGGTTTCAGGTTCTTGGGAAAGATTTCATGTGCCCCCTCTGAAGGTGAAGGGACAATGTGCCCATTTAAGGTGGAGAAAAGTGATCGTGGGCGCTGCCCTTCGGGCGTCCTGCCAGGCTTCCTTTTGGGAGTGAAATCGCTGAGCAAAGCAGCAGGCTGAGAGCTCCTCTCTGCGTAGAGCAGGCAGATGGCTGCTCTTCAGAAGAGTGGTGCAACCAACCACCGGGATAATTTTGAGGTGAAGGCATGGGGAGCAGGGAGGTGGGTGGGAAGGAGTGATAGGAGAAGAGGTATTTTCATCCACAAGGTCTCCAACTGGCAGATTTCCAGAAGATGGGAAATGTTGTCTGAGAAAAGTTCACGCTCTGCTCACCTCATTTCTTACATGCTTTCCCCAAGTATCTGCTACCAGACACTTTTGGGGATGTTGGGCTTATCTGGGCTGACTGTTCTTGTTTCAGTGACACCTTTGAGCAACGTGCTGCAGACGCTGCGGCACCTCTCCTGGAACACTGCTCTTCTCCAGAAACCTCCTCACAAACTTCCAGTGCCCACAGAGCCCTTGTGTTACACGGGGTGTGTGCTGGGGGGAGGTTCCCTGACGCTGAGGCAGCATTTGGGGTTTCTGAACACAGGGGGTTTGCTCTTGATTAGTAAGTGGTGAGATACCCCCAGGACAGGAATGACAAAGTGGAGCTGGAGGCCAGGCAGGGCTTGCTGGGGTGGTGGCACAAGGGGCAACTGTGGGGACCCAGAGGTGTGCAGGAGCCAGGCTGGCAGCCAGCCCAGGGCAGCAGCAGATGGGCAGCAGGGCCCTGTCCCACTGGGTTTGTCCCACTGGAACACTGCCTGCTTTGTCTGGGTGAGAAATGTCTCTGCCTTCCTCTGTGCCTGTGGGTTTCACATGATCCAGGGCTGCTGCTTTAGACATCCAATGTCACACAGTCCATCTGTCTCCTTTCTCTTCCTGGAGTTGGGTCCATTCACACCAGTTGGGCACTCCAGCCTTTTGCCCTCATAATGGACTTCCTGGTATTTTTTATGGGTTGTTTAAAATCAAGCCCAGTTGCCAGATACTCAGCCTTGGAAGACCTGTTACTGCTCTGACACAACTTAACATGAAGGGTGTAAAGAAAGAAGCCGAAGCAATTTACACCATCATGTCTGACTTGATTAAAACTAATACGGGACGTTTAGGTTTCTGGTCAGCATTGTTTTGTTGTCTAGTATGTCCTTTCTTTAAGTCACATCACTGAATAGCTGAGGTGAGTTCTAGGGAGAAGGAATTTACTTTAGAACCACTCTGAGTTCAGCCTTCCTTCTGGAGTGCTCTCTTGTGCCAGAAGTATGAACTGATTTTACTGAGTGTTTCCTTTCTTGTTTACAAGATCTAAGACTCCAGTGCAGGTCTAAAAAGTGACACTTGGACCTGCAAGCCATCACTGCTGGGCAGGGTGTTAGTTACTGGAACTGGTTGCACTTCATTGTAAAAACATTTGCAGAATTAGACTGCTCAGAGTGTAACTCATTTGATGAAAATATTTATCCTTTTAGATAGGTTTACTTATCAAAGTTAATCTGCTGAGAAACAAGACCTATGCAGAAGTACTGGATGCGAGTAAATCCTGCATACAAAATCCCCACAAGTCCTACATTTAGATTGCGAATTTAACAGAAGTCATTCTGTCCCTTCCAGAGTTTCAGTTCTGATCAAAATGCAAATCTGTCTTCCTGTTGTTTCTTAATTTATTTCCCTAAGCTTGAATGTGGGCATTGACCAAAGCAGAGTTATCCTACAGAGTCACTGCTCACTCACACTGTGACTGGTTGGACACCAAGCTGAGTTACTGACAAAAGAGACCCTGCTCATGATGTGGTGAGGGCATTGAAACTGAAACATCCTTCCATCAGTGTGGTGGTTCACAAAAGGGGAAATTCCATACCAAAGCTCTTTTCCTCCCACCCTTTCTTCTGTGTTAATCTGGACTCTAAGTACCTTTAGTGAGTAACAGAGGTCGCTGCTGTTAGAAGCAAAGTTTTCAGATCTTTCCCTTGTTCCAATACTGCCTGTGCTACAGCTGCTGCTGACTTCAGGTTACATATTTAAGACCATTTTGGGGTTTTTATTGACCTATTTAGAGTGGGTGTGGTATTTATAGTGTATTATAGTATAAGTTTTAAAAGTGCTTTCAGGACAGAAAGTAGTTCCATGTCTTTGTTGTCTTAATGACCTTGTGCAAGAGAAGACATGTATCTAAGAGCCCAAACTGTTGCTGTCTTGCCTGTTCTGTCACATAACCCACCAAACCCCCAAATTTCTGCTCTCCAGGGTCTCACTGAACCCTGTGCCTGCCCCAGCCCTACTGAAGCCAGAACTTGGAGCAGAAGCAGTGGTGTAGTAGGGGCAGTCCAAGAAATGTGTGACCTGCCATCAACCAGGAGATTCTTTTTCTGGCTTGGGGAACTTAAGGCTGAGAGACTGGGGTTCTCATGCACTCTGCAGTGTTTGCAGTGTAAAAATTTTCTGTTGGCTTTTGATTCAATCAAAGCACAGTAAAAATAAAATAAAAACCAAAATTACTTTTGCCTGTGCAAGTTCATCATTACATCTCTGCATAAGGAGAAAAGTCAGGAGGCTAAAGTCAAGCTGTTGGAGTCAACTTTAGCTGGAGCTTTGGGCATGAAAGCTGGGGCCTCCATGTCACTGCAGCTTTCCCAGCATCAAGAAAACCAATCTCAGTCCCGTGGCTGCACATCAGTAGCATGGCTGCCCTGCCCTGGGCCGTACCCCTGTGTCACTGTCACGCCTGAGCCGTGGCATGGGCGGTGGTTTGTGGTTTCTCCAAGAGCCTCAGTCAGATTCAAACCGGTTTATTAAACTGGTTAATTGGCAGTTTGAAAGGGAGGGGGGAAGGCGAGGTCCCTAGGTCTCCCTGGACAGTGCCAAGCCGCAGACTGTTAACTACTCCTGCCTTTCAGAAGCAATAACTGCGGATTTGGGGAACATATGGAACTAACTAGCCGAAAGGCTTTTATGAGCAGCTTTAACAGGGGGCACGGTTTGTGAGTAGAAATTCCAGTGGATGAGTTAATAGTTTCACTTTCCTTAGCTGTCCCTTTATAGGAAAAACAACAACAAAGCTGGGCACGTTCCTCCCACAGCCCCGGCTGTACAATGTGCCGATGCATCCAGGATTTCGTTTGGACACCGGGGGAGTCCTTTAGTAGTTCCCCCAGGACCTGTTTTTCCAGAGCTATTTCCTGATGCTGACCTCATTAGGTGAGTTTCACAGCTCACTAATTCCTAGCAATAGCACAAGAGATTCAAGGAAAGGGGAAACCCGTCTTCTGGAAACCAGTGGAACTGAACAGATTTGGGCAAGCACTTTTATTGCTTTTCATTAATCTGGAAAATCAGGGACTTGCATTTTTCTTTCTTCTATTTTTTTTCCCAAGTAACTATTTGGACCTGAAACTGTATGTTTGATTTTTTGTTTGATTACAGATTAGGATAACTACAAAAGGAGAACCCCTGCAGAACTGTATATCTCAATATTTATGTTATAGTTTATTTTGAACCAAGTAGGAGAGTGGGTATTTCTTCTCTGGAATTGCAGTCTGGGCAATGACAGGATATAGTCACTCAAACACTTCCAGTAATGCTTATTTAGTGTTTGCATTGTGGTGGCACGTGTCCAAAAGAGAGAGCAAAGGAAAACAATAAGTTGCCTGCTCAAGAGCTGACATCATAGTGTGAAATTTAAGTACTTGTTTTTGTGGTATTGTTATTAATCATGGGTCTGTGCAGGGGTCATCCTGTAATTCCAGCTACTGGAGTCCTGTGAATGCAAAGCTTGGCCTGAGAGTTTTCCTAGGGCTGCCTTTCATCTTCAAGTCTCCTGTATAGCAAACACACCAGAATACACAGCTCCAATTTGTCTTAAGCTTAACAAAAATGTGTTTCTTCTGTTGTAATTCCTGAATTTGTTGCCTGTTTTATTAGCAATATATTTCATAGGAAGGTTTGGGACTGCTCAAGCATTTTATCTGTGAATAAGGTTTACTTGTCTTATTTTATAGCTATTTATTAGATGTTCCCACAAAGCTTTTTTTTTTTTCCACTGTGGCGTTATTTAGGGCTTTAGAAAAATTGAAGAGGTTAGTTAGAAAAATTGAAGAGGTGGACCTGGCAACCTTTCCACTTGATTCCACAGGTGGACAAAGCCACCTGTCCACCACTGACATAACCAGGAATCATGATGCATTTGGTTAGCTTGGTTTTTGTTTTCTGGGCCTTCTTATGCTCTTCAGCTAGAGACAAATGTACAGACCATGGATAAGGAGACATCTCTCTGGCACAGAGGCTGTGATTTCTCCTCCTTAACTATCACATACAGCACCAACATGGTTCTGGCCTTCAGGAGCTTTCAAATGTCCAGTTTGAAGCTGCTGACCTGGCACAGTAAAACACAACGTGTGAATGGTTGTGAGAGTACCTTGGAACAAATGGGATTTTCATCTAGCTTTACTCCCAAACCCAAGTTCAGTGAAGAAAATGATTTCTGGTGTAAAGGCTGGAGTATTCCTAAACCCAGTCCAAGTACACATTTATTCAGTTCTCCTCCCTCTTTAAAAAGATGGCAGTGGTCCTCTAGATCTCTTTCTGTAGATTAGGTTTACTTCCCTAAAACCAAATTCTCATTAAATTCTCACATAAAATCAAATCTCCAACCTCACCAACACGTTTGCAAAACAAAATTCAAATTGTCCCAAGGACAGCTGCTGATACCAACACTTCTGTGCAGTGCCAGCCTCGAGGCCTTAGGACCCACTGCAGTTGTGTCTGCTTGCTTTATGTGTAGTTTTGAGGTTTTATAATGCTTTATCTTTTTGAAGGTGAAAGTTAAACACCGTAAACATTAAAACTTATTTATATAGGAGGTTTGCTTTTGTAACCCATTCCTTCTGTTCTTGTGTGACTCCTGGCTCTGTAATCCTGAAGCACGGAGAGGGGGAATACTGTTTGAGTGTCAAGGTGATCAGCAAGGCTGTTGGTGAAGGTCTTCACTAGTCCAGCCCCTTTTCCTTGAGAGGTCCAAAGGCTGTGCAAAACAATTCCAAAAGTGTCTGGACCAGTGTAGGACTAGTGGGACCCACTCCCACTGACAGTAAAACAGAACTGCCCTGAGGGCTCAACTGGTGTCTCCAAACACCCAAATAAAATCTCTGTGTTGCAGGAATGACACCACCCAGATTAAAAGGTTGGTCAGTCACAAACGGTAGGGCCAGAGACAGATGTGCAAAAATGTCTTCAAAGCAGGGTGAGGACCATAAATTGTGTGAATAAAAATGCACTTCCCGAGAGCCAAAGTCATAACTTCCCATTGCTTCCCAGGACAAATCCTGTCTGCTCTGTTTATTAGGTGGGACTGTGTATAGGCAGTCACTCTAAGTGTGTTTATTTTGAAGTCATCAGCTGTTCAGTAATCTCAGGCAGCTCTGGGAGATTTAACTCAGATAGAGGATTAGGCTGGGGGTCGTGGGGTCACTGATATTAAGATAGAGAGAAGGGAAGGAAACAGCATTGGTTTTCTGGCATTAACTGAACAGTAAGGAAAAATAAATTCGGGTTTTAAACTGGCTTTAACCTGACTCTGAAGGAAATGGTCTACAAATCCAGCCAGGAAACAGGCAACTGGGATGAGACCCTGCTTCTCTTTAAATTTGGTTTGAGCCTCACAACCAAAATCCATGGTGGTTATGGCTTGATCAAGCAAGACTTCTCTAGAAATCAGTTAAGTACACTTTTCCTTTAGCATATTCAAGTGTTCAAGTTTCTGATTTTCACTTTCCTCCTAAAATAAAATCTGGAGTAGCTTTTGGGGCAGCAGTTTGAACCCAGTGCTGAGCTGCCCATGGTGATGGATGGGTTCAGCTGGTGGCCAGCATCACCTCTAGGTCCAAAAGCTGCTGTGAGGCAGAAAGCAGGGACATGAATGTCCTGGCACTAATGAAATCATGGGGGCCGCTGCAAAATAACTCATTCTCTCTCATTTGGAATCTTTGGTGTCTCATAAGAAGTGAACTCGTACTGTGAACTTCTCTGCAGGCTGATTTTTCAGGAATACATAGACAATTTTCTTCAAGATCTCTAACCCCCTGCTGATGTGACTGAAATAATATAATAGGTTCCAAACCTATCAGAGGAGAAAGACCCACACTAGTAATGCACAGGACTGGTTTCCCCAGAATAACCAAAAAAAAAAAAAAAAAAAAAAGGAAAAAACGGGGAGGTTTGACAAAAAAAGCATTGGGAGTAAAGTAAGTAAGGATTTGTTTATTGCTTTCTTAATATTTTATCATAAAACATACGGTCTTGCCTTCAGGGCTTGTTGGTGGTTTGTATATGTGTGTGCGCCTGTGTGTATACTTATTTTTGTATATAAAAATCTAGTAATATCCATTGTTTAAAAAATAAAAAATGAGAAGGATTTTGCTAAAAGCATTTTGGGAAAACCTCTGCTCTCATTTTTCCTGTCAGTGTTTTTCTAAGCTTTTATTTTTATTAGTCAAAATGTTTAGAATCCCCAGGAAATCCTGGGATGAACCATTTCCTCTTTGAGCTATAGCCCTTAGGGGAAAAAGAAAAAGCTCAGATCCTTTCAAACGTTAGAAATTTTTCAAACTATGTTTTTTGCATATTTTTTAAATTACAGAAAAACTAAGTTAGGAAGATGTTTAACTTCAAGCTGTGGTCCTGGGAAGGTTTGATCTCTTTGTAGAAAAGCCTGAAGAAGCCCTTAGATCTGGGCTAGGAAATCTTTTAGGCTTGGCTTTTAATGGGGAACTGATTGTCAAATTTAGGCATAACAGGTTCAGTTGAAAGACCATCCTTTATTTTTTTTCTTAAGTTAAAAAATTGCATTTTCTTTTCCTCAACCCAATTTGTGTATGTTAGTTAGCATGTAACAGCTTTTTATTGAGGTTGTTAGTGCCCTGAACATCCTTTGTTATTATTAATATTAACATTATCAATGTTATCATTAATAATTAAATATCCAATACTCTTTTTTATATACATGAGATTTTGCAACTTCCTTTCCTTCACCTTCAGATAAACTTCAATAGGAATCATAACTTTAAACTAAGAAAAACTTCCATCCTGCAAATACATATGTAAATTGCTGATTTTAAACTCCTCATGGTTCACTCCTTGACGTGGGTTCAGTTGCTAAAATTTAAGAAGGTAAGAATTCAGGTCCCACACTGCAGCTCAGCAGGGATTACATTAGCCAGATTTTGAGATGATTGTTGTTCTCTGGGAAGAATGGGCCACTGCTGTTATAAATGAGAAAAGCTCAAAAAGTGAAATGTGAGACTGAGGGGTGCAGGAGTCTTTTCATGGAAAATGCCACATCACTATAATTTTTCAGAACTCTGAATTTGCAGTCACCACATACCACTTTATTTTAGGAAAAGTGTGTTTGTTTATTTATACAGTTTGTGACAGAAGTCTTCACTGCAGTTCTTCTGATTTATTCATCTACTTTTTATCAAGTTTCTTCAGAAGGTTCTTGGAAAGCAGAGCATGTAAAGCCCAGACTTGGTGGTTCAATAACTGGTATATATTACTCCCACAGTCTTTCACAAATCTAAAAATATTTTTGGTAGCTCATATGAAATTTAGTGGTTCTTTTTTTTGTTTGGTTTTATTTGGGTTTTTTTTGTTGAGGGGTAGGAGGAGTGTTTTTTGTGGTGGGGGGCTTTTTGTTTGTTTGCTTGGGGTTTTTTTGGTTTTTGTTTGGTAATTCATGGGAAAAAAATCCAATATTTAAGGACATTTATTTTTTTGGTTACCCAAAATTACATGGTCAATAGTGCTTCTGGTTTTTTGGTTTCTTTTCAATTTGGGATGGAGATACTGGACCAGTCTGTTGGGACAGTGTTACAGATCTGCATCTCTGTTCTCACTTTGCAGATGGGTGGGTGAAGGAGGAAAGACAAAAGGAGGGAGACCAATAATGAATTTCCTAGAGTTTTTGTTACTACAAGCGTGCACAAAGTCCCAATACTGTACCTGTGACTCCAGAAGTTCATAAGATTTTGGGTTTTTTCTCAAAAACCTTTCAACTGAGTTTGGGTTTTGGATTTAAGCTGGGGTACAGGAAACAGTCAGAGGCAATAGAAGTGTCCTTGTTTAGTGTCCACATTTCCATTGCAGTGTCTGTCATAAAGCAAATTAACCAGCACAGACAGCCCAAGAGTTCTGGGATTGTAACCTCTGAGCAATATGTACCTGTTGTGAAGTTATATTCTATGGGAAATATAATGGTTTTCCATTATATTCCATTATATTTCCATTATATATATTCCAAACCTGAATGGTTTTCCATTTGGGAATGCCTAAAGACCATCCCTTATTACTGTGGGCCAGAATGGATCAAGGGAATAGACTTCAGGTGCAGGAAAATCTTTCAAAGTTTTGTCCTTTAGTCCGTGTTGTTTTGATTCCTACTGTCTTCAGCTGTTTCTCTCTTTTCCTGCCTGTGTTTCTGCAGGTGCTGTTTGCTCTGAACCAAACTCTGCTCCAACACGAAAGCCTTCGAGCAGGCAGTTTGCAGGCCCCTTACACCACTGAGGATCTCATCAAGCACTACAACTGTGGAGACCTGAATGCTGTGATTTTCAACCATGACACTTCTCAGGTGAGCAGAATTGTTCCAGATGGGCCAGAGAATTGAGGAAAAATCAGCTGCTTTAATAGCAATATCCCCATCATCACTTCATATTCCGACTCCTCTTCCCCCTCTTCCTTTTAATGCCCTCTGTTTTCTTTCCACACGTGCCTCATTTGCCTGGTGAGAGAGTGGAATTTCCCTGGATTGGCTCAGGCTCTGGGGAATCACAGAATGGTTCAGGTTCAAAAAGACCTCCAAGATCATCGAGTTAACTGCTAACCCAGCACTGCCAAGTCCGAAACACAGCTAAACCGTGTGCCCAAGCACCACATCCACACGTCTTTTAAGAACCTCCAGGGATGGTGACTCCAACACTTCTCTGAGCAGCCTGTTCCAGTGCTTGACAGCCCTTTTGATGAATAAATTTTTCCTAATGTCCAATCCAAACCTCCCCTAGCGCCACTTGAGGCTGTTTCCTCTTGTCCTGTTGCTTGTTACTAGGGACAAGGAATGGACTGCCTGGAAAACTTTCCTAGGGATGTTCTTGGTTAATTCTGGATGTTTGGGGCTCTTGAATGCAGACTCCTCATTAAGGGTGGAGGGGGAATCTCTGCAATGTTTGAGCTTATATATGAAGAGGAAGTGGACCTTATGTAAATACTCTAAAAAGTAAATAACCTCTCAAACATGTCATAATTCAGTGATTTTGTATGTGTCTCAGGCAGCCCTTCAGTCTCTGTTTATCTTAGTTATCCAAAGCTATTAAAAACTCTCAAGGGAGCAGAAATCTGATTTCCAGACCAGTTTGATGCTTCATGGCAAGCTGAGATTCCTCTTTCTCCTTTCCAGTTAATTCTGTGAAAACTTGGTCTTTGGATGTCATCTTCAACATCTCCTTTTTTTTGATCAGTATTCCCAGATTCCTGTCTCAGGTGCAGTGACTCACTTGGGGCAAATCTGTGTAAATTTGACAGCCACAGTACTGTATGTGTGTTGCCAGTGAAAGAATTAAATCCTGATAGCAGTCTACCATTAGCAAATGCAAATCAAGGAGAACTGTGTGACTGCCAGAGAGAACTGAGACAGGGTAAGCTCAGCCTGTGGATTGGGGCAGAGGCCTCTCAGACACTTTTATCTTGCCATCACTGTCTTGGGTTGCACAGGGCTCTGTGGGTCACTTGTTTCTCAGCACAACAGCTGGGCAAGCAATTGGGGCCCCAACATGAGATAAAACCCCCTTGGTGTCCCAGTTAACTCACTCCTAGAAAATTAATTGCTTTAGAGCAGGACATACCAGGGTGGTTAACGTGGCAGCACTGAAACACAGGAGTGTGTGGTACCAGAGCTGCCAGAGCTGTTCATTCTGGTCAGCCTTGCACTGAAAAGTAAGGGGAGAAAGGGAGAAATCAACTTGGGTAGGAATGCATCTTTAAAGATGAGGAATACGAGTTGGAAAAGGTAAAGAACTCATGACTTTGGAGGATCCTGGAGAAGTCAGTGGTTGTAACTATTCCTAAAATATTGAAGCACAGCACACATGATAAGAAAGGAATAAACAAGCAAGATGTAGTGGAATGTTTGCCATGGATGCTATGAAAGGACTGCTAGTGGTCAAACCCATGAAGACAGTCCTGGTGTCTGAATGCCCTGTGTCACCTGTGAATCTCCACCAGTGCAATTTCTCCTAATAAGTAAAGCCTTTGTCCCTAAGATGAGTTGTGGTCATTCATAGCAGTTGCATGAGCTCACAGACACCTCTGATTTATTGTCACATTGTCCTAGAACAGACCTGGGGATTAGACTTGAGAGGAACCGCTTGCTGTAAAAGCTTCTTTATTTCTGCAAATCATTGGATCAAGTGTGAGTTTCCAAACAGTGTTAAAGACAGAAGAAAGAAACCAACAACCACTCAGAGTTCAGGCACTGGTGTTAGTCATGGTCCCAGAGTGCATGCAGTTGATGGAGATTATAACGCTTACAGGCCATGGAAAATTAAAATCCCTCTATGTATACTGGTCCCCGCAGAACTCTAAATATTGTGCCGTACTGTTGGGTAAAGAGTTTTTTGTTTGGTAGTGTTTTTATAAACCAGCTCTATACCATTTATTTTAACTGCGAGCAGAACAAAATAGAAAATTAAAACGTAAAATAAACTCCCTATTCAAGTCAGGTTTTGCCAGTTGGGGTCATTCCAAAGTTTGTTCTGTGTGGTTTTTTTGCAAGGATGAAAGACTCTGTCTGTCACAGAGAGTTTTTGCCATTTGGTTACCAAATTAGATTAGCCTGACTCAGATATTACAGACGAAAGATCCGCCATGGGATCTCTCTGGAGACTCTAAATGTAGGCACAGGGGTTTGTCATGTGCTGAGTCTGCAGCAGTTCAGGGCAGGTACCCATGCCAGTCTTGGAGGACAAGAGTGCCACAGTGGTTTTGGAAGGTGTGTCCCTTCTTCCATGGTACCCATCTCTGGCCCAGCTCTTTAGAGGTCTGATAAGAGTTGAAGCTGGTACTGCTAACACAACCTTGAAATACCACGTGGAATGGAACAAAAGGTCAGGATTGGAGTTGGCAGAACCAACACCTGTGTGAGTGCTGGAGGCCAGGGAATTCAGCTCCATGCGGTGCAGCTCAGGAGAACTGCAAAAGGATGGGACTCTCACACTTTGAGACAAATTTGGGGTGCTGTTTAATGTTATTCATGCCTGCTTGTCCCTTGAAGGTTATCGGGAGCTGCAGAATAAAGGTAACCTGTCCATGGGTTGGCTCAGCTCAGAGTGATGGTTGAGGTGGCTGTAATGGACTGGGAAGGAGGTGATGAAGTCTAGAGTTGCTGTGGGGACAGTGGCAGGGAGAGGGAGAGTATTTATGTGGGTGCAGTAATTTGCTAAATGCCTCCAGTGTGACTCTTTAGAGATGAAGCAGCTCCAGTAGCTGTCTGCAAGATGCTGAGGTGCCTTTAGAGCAAAAATCATCTTTAGATGCAGAAAGGACTAGAAGAAATACCACTGCTGTTGACCTGACATGTTACAGATTAGTTCCTTGAGCCTCTTCAGCCTCCCCAAGAGAGTTTGGGAAGTGTGTGGTTTCCTGCACATTCCTGAGTCCTGCAGCATTTGGGAGGAGAGGGCAGAGCCCTACTGGGACAAGACTGTGCCAAGGGGGTGCAGACAGGATGGTGCTGGGAGGAAAGGTGCAAGGAAAGGCACTCCTAGTCCAAAGCAGGCTTTAGGTCAGAGGACAGCTCCTTCATCACCCCGGGGAAGGGACAGGACCCCCCCAGGGAGATGCTGCTCACTTTGGGCTTGTGAAGCCCAGCTTAGGCAGGGTGCCCAGAATGAAGAGTGTGAGCAGGGCCCCATGTCCCTGACTCTTTCCTTTCCCAGAGCCATCAGCCTGATGAGAGCGGAGGAGTAAACAAATCCTTCTCAGTTTCAGTGGGTTTTTAAAATTTTATTTTAATTAAGAACAGTGAAAGAGGAAACACCTCTGCTTTCCTGTGGTTAAATTACACTCATGATTCCTCTCCCTCTCCATTTTTTTTAAACTTTGTTTGCAAGCAGCGTTTTTCCAAATGTAAAAATCCTTATTTAAACTTAGTAAAATTTTAAGGGGGTCAGTTTAGTAAGTTAGACTCTGACCCAAAAGTGCAGTAGGAAACATCTCTCTTTTTTCAATAGCCTTCTTCAAACATTTGTTTCTCTTGTGACTTTTGCAATCAAGAGGCTTATGCTGAGGCTTCTGGGCAGAGAGTCAAAATGATACTGGAGAGAAAGCATTCTAAGCTAAAGATAGGATGGGTATATTTTCTGCTCTTTCTCCAGATTATTTTCCCCTCAAAGAAGTCAGTTTCTTTCTCTGCTTTTGTAAATGTTCCCTAAAAGCAAAAATGTATTGGATTAGGTCAATAGTTTTAACTTCTGTATTCTGTCTGAAGCTCTGACTAGGGAATTGAGGTCAGTGTGTCCAGAAGTATTAAAATGCAAAAAATCTGTTAGTTCAAATTTAGAAAATTATCTGTCTCCAGATGATACTTTTTTATCTGAGACAGCTGAGAAATTTCCTAATGACCCAAAACCTCCATGAAGAAAAAGTAGGGTGCAGAACAATTTATTGTGTGGGGTTTTTTTACCCCAGTTACTTCCTGTGGTCAGATTTGAGCTATTTGATTTTTAAGGACAGTTCTGTAAAGCAAAATCATCTTTTTCATCATTGAATTAGCTGGTTCTGTTTCCTTGTACCCCTGTGTACTCCTCATTAAGAGGAAAATTGAAAATCCAAGGCTGAGATTTTTGTCCTTCAGCCCTTTCTAAAAATTGTAGCTGTTGTCTCCAACTATTGTCTCTCATCTTCTGTCCATTCTCCTGACCTGAGGAGAGGCTCCTGTCCCAGGAGAAGATGGTGTTTCCTCTCTCATTGCTGATCTGGCATGTCAGAGACCTACAGCTTTACTGATCACTTTGTAGAGAATTTCTGCTGGCCCAACTACCCGGGTTTCATCCTTACCATTTACCTGTCCCATTTAGGGTTATCAGCCTGGGGCAAGAGTCATACCTGACACTTCCAAAGCATCTTTCATCCAGGCAGCCTTTATGGTTTGTGTGTTGGATGGTGTTGAGAGCCCACTGAAGTAATGGAGAGTATTTCCATGCCTTCAGCAGGCTTTGTGTTCATCCCAGCTGGCCCAGCCATCAGTGGATATCAAAGCGAATAAATCAAGTGAGTGACTAACCCAGTTTACAGGCTTTGTGCTCAGCTCAGCATAAGGATCTTCTCATGGACAGCAGGTGTAAGGTCATGATTTCATCCCACACGGTTAAACAAGCTGTGCAGTGGAGCTGTTTGGTGGTCACCACAGCTTGCAGACGGGTCTCAACCCCTTTCAGGTGCTGTGCCTCCTCCTTCGAGCTGTGTCCCTTAGAAACAGCCAAGCTTTTTGGATACCTCACTCGAATGAAGCCATCCATATCTCAGGTTGCCTCTGCAGTTCAAAATGCCATGGGTGGATTTAGACAGCAAGTGTTGCCTTCTGAAAAGCACATGATGATCTTGATAACGTGACATTAGAGATTTACAGACTATGCCTATGTCAGTATCAGCCTCCCTAAACTAAAGAAGAAAATGTTCAGTGCCTCACTTCACAAGGCGCTTGCTGTTTATAAATCACCAGGCTGTGATTATGTACCCCTTTAAAAATGTTATCATCCTTCACTGAAACCTGTCCTTTAAGATTTAAGGGTCCTGATAATTCTAATTACATCATTAACTTGCCCCGTTGTCGTTTTGGATAAAATACAACTGGATTTCTGGCTCACTTCTCAAATCAATGAGAACTATCTGTGGAATGCTCCAGCTTCAGTAACTGCAGAAACACACAGCTGAGACCATTAGGTAGAGTGCTGAATGACAAGCAGACCTAATTTGTCCAAGGAATGGAGTTTTATCTAGGGCAGGGGAAGATAAATCCATGAACTGAAGGCACAGCTATTGTAATGCAAGGCTCTGGAAGCATCTTATCGCTCTCAGCTGTAACAAAGTGCAGGCGAACTGGCACAGCCTCGCGTTCTTCCAGGGAAAACGATTGTGGGCTTTCCAGAAAAGCCAGTGCAAGGCTGCCTCTGGCACCAGGGGAGCCATCCCACGAGTTTCCCATTGTGGGTCCAGGCAGAGGGTTGGTCACACCTCAGGAGTGTTTGTTGGAAGGACACAGATGGCATTCCTGATGCCAGCCGCGTGCTTGGTGACACCAGTGCTCAGTGCTGCCTGTGCCCACAGCCTGCAGAGCCTGTGCCCCAATTCTCCTCTCTGGAGATGCTGCTGCTGCCTCCCCATAGCTCACAAGAGCTCTTGCTCTGCTCTGGTGGGATCAAAATTTCTTTCCGCTTGCACCTGAGTTACAGCTCCGTGTTTTGGTACACTGTGAGCATTTGGAAGTGAACGAAAAAACAGAAGTGTGGCCAAAATTTGCAGAGTCTAATTTTCATATTATGTCAGAACAGGACTCCAGATTGGAGCAATGTTGTATTTTGGCTTATGTGTTTCAGAAAATTGGTTGCAGATCCAGATTGAGAGTGAAGTCTACTTGTTGATTACAGTGCTGGGGAAAACATTGCAGAGATTGTTTTTTATTAATAATCTGGAACATGCCCAGATAATTTTCATGCTACAGGTTTTGAAAATAGGTTGTTGTTGCTTGAAAAATTTCATTACATGTTTGCATTTGGAGTTGTTTTACCTTGGAAGTTCTTTCCCTCCTCTTTCCATGAAGAAAGCAATGTAAGAGAAGAGAGAGTCATGGAGAAATTGGAACAAGACATTTAAAAGCTAAGATTTTTCTTTCAGACTGCTGCGTTATTAGAAAAAGAACGTATTTACCTACAGAAGAGGGCTGATTTACATTAAAACATTTAGAGATTGTTGACCATCTGTATTTATTAGTACAGGAATAGACTATAAATGAGTATGAAAGAGTGATTGGTAAAAAATATTTGGAGTTGAAGGTGCTACTTTCTGTACAGTTTATACATACAGCTGTATGTTTGCTGTAAAGCATTTACTTTCCCTTCTTTTTAAAGAGCTGGTTTATGAAGTGTTTCTTGGAAATACTTGTTAAAGAGAAATGAAAAAGGCTTGTTAGTATTTTAAATAGTATCTTGTTGGTTGAATGTAAAAAGTGCTTTTTCTTTCTTCTTGTTTTATCTAGAAGATCTATTTCCTCATTACGACTGTGATGGGGAGAAAAGTGGGACAAGGGGGCAAGTTGGTTGGTTTGGAAAGACTTGGCAGGATTAATGTTAAACATTAATGAAAGACTGTGTTCTTGGGTTCTCCTGGACACAACATTTCCTGATCTGACACTCTTGGTGCACATTACCAAATGGTGAATGCCATAGATCAGGCATCTCCAGTGTAAACTGGGTGAGCTCTCTGATGGTTACTTCAGACCTAGATCTTCTGTCCTCTGAGAGAGCTGATGCTGATAAACCCAAAGGCTTGTAGAGTTCTACCAGCTCAGATGGAAAGAAATCCATTGCAAGGGTGACTGAATCCGAATCATTCCTTATTTTTCTCCTCACTGGTCCTTGTTCCATTTCTAAAGGCTTTCTTGGAGATGTTCTCCATCTTTTCATCTGGTACTGGACCTCTCAAGTTAACCCTACCTTAAAGGAAGTTCAGATCAGTTCAAAAGCTGTCATCCAGTCTGTTTCAGATGCCAGCATAACTAGAAGGTTTGGACTGGGAGAAGTCTGGACTTTTTCTAGGACCAAACAGGAAGGCAGAGCCACCTCTGCAATAACCCTTGAGGGTCAGCTCTGGAGGGCCCATGTCCAGCCCAGCTGCTGTTGTGTTATGAACCAGATTTCTCCTCCTTGCTGTTATGTGATATTGTGCAAGTCATATATTTTGGATCACACTCGCCTCAGGTTAAAATAATATTGGGAATTTCGCATACACATTCAGGCTTTTCTTAGAATCTCACTAAACAGGGGTGGAAAGAAACTCATTGAAGAGTCCTGAACAATACATATCCAAGACAACCAAACCTGGGTTTGTACCCACTACTAAGCAGCTGTTCTCCCATTGTGTAACAGAAGACAAAATGAAAAATACCTTTGGAAAAAGAATTGCAGTTCTTTAATAAACCAAACCTTCTGGCCCCAGTTTTTTCACTTTATTGCCCTGCTTTGCCCTTTGATCAGTATCTTTACTTGGGTGTCATGGCAATATAATAGGTGATGGTTTTAGTGTCAGAACAGAAAAAAGATTTCTTTCTTTGTCAAAGAAATGAAAGCTATTTTCCCTATTTGGAAGGGAAATAGAAAAACTTGAACTTTTCCATATGTTTGCAAGCTTGTGAAAGCTGGCCTCAAAAAAATCCCAATGTTAAAAGGATTTGAAGTGTGGCAGGACTATCATTAGGTTGTTAAGATTTACCCTCCCCTCCAAAACCTAAACTTTTATTTGCATACATTGCAGGCTTGTCATCCTTAGTCAATTAATGAGCAGGTCCCTGTAATCTGGGCCTAAATATACTCCACATAGTTGGGTGAAGCTTGCAGAAAGGGGGCCGGGATCATTGTTCTGACTGTGTTTTGTTAAGACCTCTTTAATCAAAACATTCATTCAGATAGAGAGGTCGGCTGCATATTTTGGCATCGTGACCAAGGGGAGCAGGGATGGGGTTGGGGTGAGGAGGGGAGGGAGGCCTTGGAGGAAGGGTTGGTGTTGCTTGCTTCTTCTTTTCCTTTTTTTTTCCCAAGTGCTCAGAAGGCAGCTATTTAACTGGTGTGGAAAAACAAACAGAAAACATACATGGAGGTCATGACTTCTCAGGGATTTGTTGAAAGTCTTTTTAACAGAGAGAGAAGTATCACCCCCCATGCTGTGAGTGTGTGAGATGCACAGCCCATCCCTGTGGCCTTTCTGCCTTTTTTTTTTTTTTTTTTTTTTTTTGTAAAACTTGTTTTTTTTGGGCCCAAATGGATAGAGAAGGTAGAGTAGGCAGGACACACAGCTGTTGTTTGGCCAGGTGCCACCTGGAAGAAGAGCCCAGGCTGGGTGGGTTTGGTGCTCCCAGGGAGGGCGTCCATGCAGGTGCAGCGGGGGCTGAAGCTGCAGACACAGGAGTGCCCAAGGAGTGCCCACCCTTCCTGCAGGCAGCTTTACACCCAGGCCAGCAATGACTCCTACAGCTTCTGTGTCACCTGCAGAGCTGGTTTTTAAATGTTTGGTCCACTGTCCATCGAGGCTTCACTGGCATTCAGCCATGCTCCTCCACATCTCTGTTTGTAATTTTCCTGCATTTACAAGTTTAGATGCTCCAATGTCCCTTAGATCTGAGGTAGCCAGTTTGAAACTCAAAGACTTCTGTTTTCACATCCAAGTTGCCATGGCATGCTGAGGGATGTCCTAGTAGCTTTAAATCAGAGAGGCCAGTTACAGAAATCTCTCTAACATGAACTGTGATGTAACTGCAACATCTGTGGACCATGAGCACAGATGGGAGGTGGGCAGGGCTCATGGCCAGAAGTGGCTCCCCAGAATTGGTCCCAAGAAATGTTCTTGTGTTCTTCCCTTCCCTTCAAGCAAAAGGTATTCTTGCCTTTTTCCCTCTCTAACTCTGGAAAAGGGAAAAGAGTGATGGAACTGGACTTTACTCCAAAGATGAACGACTCCTTTTACAGTCCACTCAGACTTCTAATATATTACTTTACATTTTGGTGCTTAAAAGAAAGCCATAATGGGTTAATCACATTCTCAAACTGGAGACTCCTCCTTCCTGGTTTCCCTTTTCCATAACAAGCTGGAAGCTTGTCTTGGCAGCTGCCAACTTTGGGCTTTGGGTTAAATCAGTTTAACCATTTATCCCTCCTTGGCCATTGCTGGTCTCCCTCATGATGGACACTTGGGAGTGCTGGAGAAAAACCAGTTGAGTTGGCAGCATCTTTTGCTTTTGTGGCAGCCACATCCTCCTGGTGGAGATACTTGTTCTCACAGCCCTTTCACTTTGCACTATTTCAATCCTTCCTATCAGAGGCTGCAGTAAGAGGATATTGCTCTCCCAGATGCCAGAAGGGTCCATAAATCAGAGGAGAGCAGGTGTCTTCCAAGTCCAGGGCAGTATATTTTGCAGCCCTGCAGTAAAAGCCACAATGCCTTGTCAAGGCTGGTTAACAGGAGGGTATCCTCCCTTCATAAAGGAATGATAACTAGAGCTCATATGTCAGCCTGTGACCCAGGAAGGGCTGGTGTGAATTTAGGGCTGTTCAGTTTGCTGGAGGAGCCAGCAGGTTTTGGGATGCTGTTCTGGCTCCCTGGCAGCCCCCATAAGCTGCCTGTCAGCTCTTGAGATCCTTATCTTGCATAGTGCTGTCAACTGTGTAAAGGTTCCTGACCTGCATGGTGCAGGGAAAATCCTTCAAGGCGGGATCCCTTACTTGTCTTCTGGCCTCTGCCCACGTAAAGCTCATAAACCAGAAGGCTAATAAAGAGAACCCAATCTTTATCATGTTTTAAAAAAATTAATGTAGTTGTCATGATCTGGGAACAACTCCCTGCTCACAACTGGAGATAAGGATTACGAGTGTGGAGGCAGGGCCCTCTTGTCAGGGAGGGATGGATGGGGTTTGTATTGAGGTGCTGGACGGGAACTCTGGAAGTTGATGGCCAGCTCTCTGCCTTGCTGTAGTTGTCCCTTTTGACCCTGGGGGTGCTGCCTTCTGTTTTCTCTATTTAGCCTGTGAAACTTGTGGGGAGAGAAGGAGAAATAAGGAAATAAGGCACTTGCATTGTTGAGAGATTCCCCTGCAGCTGTCGGTGATGATGCTGTACATGCAGCAGTCTGAGTTTGGATATTTCTCAGGAGACGAGGCTGGAAGTCTTGGAGTCATCTGCTGATTGGGACAATGGGAGAGAGGAGTCTCAAAAGCCAAGAGGATTGACCAAGACACAGGAAGATAATAGCTGGGGAGGTTTTAGCATCACTGTGTATTTCATGGCAGGGCTGACTTCCCATTTCCCTATCTCAGCTTCCTCTTCTCCATCTGCAAGTAGAACTGTATTGAAGAACACCTCTGCCCACAAGCAGGTGAAGAAAGGCACACAGCTCTTTATTCCAGTGGTGGTAATGTTGGTTTTTGATTGACATAATACTGCAGTTTGAATGCACATTCCAGAAATACACTCTCATCACTGGAACAGAACGAGGCTAAACAAGGTTATCAGAGGGTTGGGAAATGCAGTGCATAGGAGTAGGAACGATAACACTGTTATTTCACATATGACAGTGATTTGATACTGGACTGAGTCTAGAGCAGTTCCACTGTAGCCAGTAAATCCAAAGCAGGGAAAAAAATGTAATCAAAGGTGATGGTGCTTATGTGTGTCCAAAAAAATTATTTGCAGATAGATATTCACATTGCAGATAGATATTCTCTGGCATTGTGCCTCTGCCCAGAATATTTGTTGAAATTTACCATTAAAAATAGTAAATTTTAAAAAATGTACTTTTAATGTAGTCCTATGTCCATGAATTTTCAGCTGAACTTTGGCAGTAAACTCTAAACATGATAAAAGACTCTGCACCAATACATTCTGCTTTTCTCTTTTTTTAAAATTTTTTTGTCTTTTCTTTCTTTCTGTTGCTACAGACAAAGCAGAAAGCATAGCACAGACTTTGAGTTATGGCTGATGCATTTTTCTAAGATAAAGTATCTTGTTAGCTCTTATGCTAATGGTTGCAGCAGAATCCAAGCCTCTGTGGAAATTTATGGGAAGAGAGGTTACTGCTGAGCCTTGTGTTGGACTTTGGATCTTCCTTTGGGTCCCTCAGAGCTAGACTGAGCCAGTGCCTTGTATGTAACATCAAGGTAGAAAGTCTTGCTGTCCTCATTTTACAGATGGACTTTTGAGAGACAGGAGGAATAAAGCCAAATGCTTCAAAGACACTTAGTGGAGGTTAAGTGCTGAGTTTCCTTTGAAGGTTTAAACCCAAATGACATGCTTGTGATCATGTAAGAGATTTGTATCACCCATGGGAGCAGAACCATTTTTTCAGGGTAGTGTCATAACCACTCCACAATCCTTCCTCTTTCTTCTCCCTAAAGCTCCCACTGACTTCAAAGGTGGAGAATTATGGCCTGCATCCCACAGCACTGTTAGCTCAGACGTGTGTACAGAGCTTTATCCACACATATATTCCATCAGGGATACTGACTCAAGTAAAACTACACAGACAGTGGGGAGGAGAAGAAATTTTTGCAAGGCTGGGATTTCTTTTTTTTTTTCTCATAGTCCCTTTCTTTAACCTCAAAAGTTTAACTGAGAAAGGCAGGAAGTACCTAATGACTGAGGTTGGGGTCCATCTGAACTGTCTGTAGGAGAGCTGTAACCTAAAGAAAATAGGAATAGGGAAAACGGAGGAGTGCAACCTTATTAAGTAAAACAAAATATTCTTCATTTTGAACACCTCAATGAGCTACATTATTGAGATTCCACTAGAGTTATATATAAATATGAGTTGGTTGGGTTTTCAGAAAACTGCACAGCTTGCAGAGACTGTATGTAAAAAATCTATTTATCTCTATGTGTATCCACTAGAAGTGAGCACACCCCAGGTGATGCATTTTTCTGCTGATCCAGCTGTTACTCTCCTAGGTGAACAGCAAAGTTAAAAGTTTGAATTTTTCAACAGACACATCATCTACTCCATTGTACATTTAAATACTGGTGGCAATATTCAGCTATTATTAGATCAGTCCCTCACTCAGGGGACACAGCAAATGTCTCATCCATTCACTCTCAGGTCAAAAACAACAGATTTATATAATTTAAATGTTAAAATTAATATTTTCACAGAATGAAAACAAAAGTAGAAGTGGGAGGAAGGTGCATCCTTTTGGAACATATTTAGCCCATCTTTCTAAAATAACAGATCTTCTCTTTCCCAAAAAAACCCCAGAACTTAAATTCTGGCTCCATTTAAGAGTTTCCTAATTGCGTGTGACTGTTTCTTGACTTCCTGATCCCTGTCTGGTTTAAGGGTTTCTTAAATCAGCAGGAGCAGCTGTCTCCCTGAAGCCAGGCATGGTGTGTGTCACTGGCTGTGGAAAGGACCTGGCTGCAGGGAGGGGCAGAGGTGATTAATGGGACAAGTGTCACAGCTCAGAGTGTGGTTGCACTACTGTGTAGGGGCAAACGTACTGCAGTCATTCATCTTCTGTCCTCTGCCACACACATGCTGAAACACACGTGCAGATTTGATTTTTGCCAGGCATCAGAGGTGCAGGAATGCATACTGTGCAGCAGGACCTGAAGCTGATGCTGTGCCTCTCTAGGTGATGCCTGCCTTTGTCTTGTTCCTTGGGCAAGCAAAAGAAAGATTGATAAAACCCAGTCCTTGGTTTTATCTCACTGCCATTGGCAAACGTTTTCCCACACAAGAGAAGGAAAGAAAGGGAAGGGGGGAAAAGGCAAATAAATGGCTCTGTTTTGTGTACTGTATTTTAGGTTAGATAAAGAGAAGGAACAAACTATAGGTTAAATGTGGATGTAGGATTGCAAGTAACGGAGTTGCACAAAGAGATGAAATGTGCTTCCCTTCTTGGCAAAGACCTTATACAGCATCTGTTTTTGGCTATCTAGATCTCCATCACCAGTGGGATGCACAAAGCTGCTTTGTCCCCCAGCATTGCTGCTCCTGCTTTGTGTGGGAGCAGGTTGTGCTCACAGGCAAGGCTGTACCTTGCTTTCCCCAAAGCATCTCAAGTGACTTAAAACCAGGTCCCAGCCTTCACTTCCCTTCAGGCAGAAGCAGGGAAGAAGAGACTTCTCTTACGTGGGTGTTGAGCCTTCAGATGCTTCCAGAAAATGTCACCTTCCACGTCAGTGCCTAAAGGCTTCCCTGACTTCTGCCCGAGTATGGAGAAAGTGCAAAGGTTTGTGATATCTCCATGGACCAAGTGATTTGCAGCTTTGCATTACAGAGGTTACTGCAAGTGTAAAATGGCTACTCATTCGTCAGACTTTATTCCTACAATATAAATCTGTGCCTGTCTTCCACCAGGAGTGAAAGCCACTGCGTCCTTTGCTGCTGTAGCCAGCAGCATTTTATCTCTCTGACACCATCAGTCTGCTCCTGCATCCCTTTGAGACAAACACGTATTCTTGCCAGACATGGAGGCAACTTCCTTGAGCTTTCACAGGAAACTGGTGTCTCCAATAGGTCTGACTTAGTGGGACTTATTACTTGCTGGCTCAGGGCTAAACTGAGAACAAGGTGCAAAGTACTTGCATGCTCTGAGGAGTTCACAAGTTACTGGTGATGCCAAACCTGCTGGAAAGCCTGGAGGAAGGAATGACTCAGGGTAACGTGACTGAACCCTTAAAGAAGGACATGCTGAGAGGAGCACGGTGATTTGGCAAAGCAGGTTGAGAAGCAGTTTGAAAAATCAAAGGTCCAGCTGGTCTGTGAGACCCAAGAGGCTGGGGCAGGGTCCCTTACATAGAGAGTTATCTCCATCCCCTTGGGATCCCCTGGGTCAGGGGATGGGGTCCCCTTTTCTGTCTCACTCAACTGGGAACAGCCAGGGTGTGAATCCAGAGTGAGGTGTAGACTCATCCTGCATAATGAATGGTAAGAAATGTCTTGCTTCTTGGTCCCTTACATATATTAGGGGTGATGCAGATGGGGCTGCAATGAAGAAGCTTTAAGGAGAGTCACTGGGAAGGTGGAAATCAGTTTTTCTCCCCAAGACTTGCTGAAAACTTTTGGGGAAGCATTATGATCTAAGAGGGTGGGAAGAGACAGAAATTGTTGTGATAAAACCGTGTGACCAAGTGGAATGGGAAAACGAAAACAAAACCTAAAGGCAAGTTTTAAAAAATGAGTACAGGAATTTTGTTTAGCCTAAAACCAGAGATGGAATTAACTCGAGTAGCAGAATCACTGCACCAAGTGTTTCAGCACAGCAAGTGAGGGATGTTCCCCTCATGGGCTGTGCGTGCAATGTCATTATCACCAACTCAGATTAACACTGGAAATCCTGGCAGCTTTACATGTACCTAGGGACTCAGAAATCTGAGTCTGAGGTTTGTAGCTTAAGCTGCTTTCCAGTGGTGAGGCACAGAAAATCACCAGAATGTGCTTGGGTCCTGTAAGCAGCCATCAAACACTGCCCCCTTCCAGCTCCTCTCTCTGCAGGGCACGTGGGCTCCCAAACTCTTGTGGTTATCTGGGACCTTAACTGTGTCAAAACAAATTGTTGTCTTAACAATCAGGGACTTTTGGCTTATCTGTCCATTACAGCTTGGATCTTGGCTCATTCCTGGGTCTGCTGCCCTGACCGAAGGACTTGGGGGGTTTCAGCCTTTCTGCTGTGTCTGTGAACATCTCTCCTCACAAAAGCAGGGACTGAAGGAGCAGTTCTTGTGGCAGTCTCTTATTTATCTGGAATGTTCCAGGGATTTATGTGTTTCAATGCATGGTCTTCTCTGGTGAGACTTAATAGCAAGGATAAGTGGATTTACCCTGTGTGCATCTGCCTGTGTCTGCATTTGCCATCCTTTCCTCTTTTGAAACTGGTATGTTCTTAAAAAGCCACATATACAAGCCAAATCTCACAGTCCTTACTTAGTTCACGGTGACCTCAGCTGAGAACAGATCACAGGAATCTGTCATTAAACAGCCAATGATTTTTTTTGAACAAGCAGAGAATAAAGGTCCAAGTAACTCACCCAAATGTAACACCTGAAACTACATTTTGATGAAGGGACAGAGAAAAACCAAAATAACTAAAGTTTCCTTTAGTAAAATCCTAGTTTCACTTTTTAAAAGAAAGTATATTCATTGGGAATTTTTTGAGAGTTCCTAACAACCTCCCATTCTCTGATCTTCTAATGTTTTGGGTTTTTTTTTTGGTTTTTGTGTGATAGTGGTGCTCAGGTGGCTTTAAGAAGGCTGGATTAATCCATGCAGTGTTTTGTGGGTTCCTTAACCAATGCCACCTGGGGTGTGGCCTCTCTCTCTGTTTCAGGTCCCAAACTTCATCAACACAACGCTCCCACCCCACGAGCAGGTGACAGCTCAGGAAATAGACAGCTACTTCAGACAGGAGCTCATCTACAAGAGGAACGAGAGGATGGGGAGAAGAGTGATGTCACTTTTGAGGGAGAACAGAGACAAGAGCTTCTTCTTTGCCTTTGGAGCAGGTATGGCATGACTTTTTCTGTTTTACTCTGTTACATGATTGGAAGTAAGATGTTTGGAATGCTTCAGGTCTCTGGGCCTGCAGGAAGGTTTCTTACAAGGCTTCCCTTTGAAGCAAAATGACTTTTGTTTGTCCAGACCCACCTCTGAAATGAAGTGGGTTTTTGTAGGAGGTGGGTCTAGGTCCTAGCTGGATGCGACACAGGCTGCATTTACTTTATTTTCCATCTGGCTGTAGAAATGTGAAATGTAGAAATTGTGTTTGTTCCTCTCCCAGACCTGTGGGCTGCTTGGCCACAGGTGTAGAAAATGGTTCAGGTGCCTTTGAATTTGCAAGCCCAGGTGCTGATGGCAGTGAGTGGCAGAACACAAACCCTTTGGTGGCACAAGCACATGTGTGGCTCCAGGTGCTGGCCCAGGGTTTGTAACCTCCTGAGGCTGCTGCAGTTAAACCTGCTCAATGGGTGACTGAGCTGCTTTGGTGGTGTGTCTGTACAGACTAGCTGGTCTGGGGCTTTGCAAGTGCATGAGCTTTGTGTGCAGCTAAATACCAGCATTTTAAACCATTAAGTAAAAATCCAAAGTGTCCCTCTTCCTGTTTGAGTGCTCTCGCTGAAGTCTGCAGAGCAAAGATATCTGCAGTACTTCTGTGAGCCTGTGACAGTACATGCTACTGTCCTTTCTCTCCCTTTTTTTTATTTCTTTTCCCCTTTCCAGTGGAATTCACATTTCTGTGTGATCAGAGTATAAATAATAACTGTTCAGACCCCAGCTCAGCAGAATCCTGAGCACCGGCTTAAGTGTCTCTTTGAGCTCTCTCAGCTTCAAGCAGCCTGAGATTGCTGTGTTGAGAACCAACCTGCTCCTCCTGCTCCCTCTCCTTGGCAATTTCTCATTTTTGACAGAACTTTGCTTCTCATCCCATGGCTCTCACTATGAACTTTGGCAACAACTCACCTTTTGCTACTCACTTCAGTGGGAATTTTGATTAAAGACTGTGGGTTCTAGCAGAGACACGTGCATTTTGATGTATTTATTTTTTGAGTGTATCCGGACTAAATTTTCCCAAGTTTATTTAATCTCAGGCTTGGCTGATATTTCTGGCCAAGAAGTTTTGCTTAATGTTTTTACAGTAGGAAAATATATCATGATGGCTCATAATTGGACAGGCATTCATAAAAAACATTCATAAAAAACAGCCTCTGTAACCCAAGGAGCGAGGTTTATTGGAGATTATTGAACATGGTGGCTTAGATAACAATTTCCAGTTTTGAAAATCCCTTAACCAGTACATAAATGGAGCTGAGAGGATAAACTGGGCATCACTGCCCACTTGTGCTCTACACATTTTTCCAGGGCATCAGCTATAGACCATGGACAAGGTGGGTCGTGGATCCAACCCACTGTAGCTATTTGTTTGTGCTAATAACAGAAGTGAAATTAAGCCAGTGGGTGCTAATTCCACATTACATTCTTTAGAAAGGCACTTTTAACTTCTGGGAGGTTTGAGCTTTCTTTCCTGCCCCCATCAGAGAGCACCTACCTGAAGCTCCCACGGAGCATCCCTTGGAAAAGCTGGCTCATAAAGAGCAAGTCTCATTTTGTCTTTTAGGCCCATTTCTGGTGATGTTGAAAACTGTCTTTGTTGCTGGGTAGTTTTGTTTCCCCAGCACTGAGCGTGGCAGGACAGAAGAGACACACACAGCTGGATTTATTGGAAACTGGGATGCGGGACATGCTGAGGAAAGCTTTTTGTTTTGGGTTCTTTGTTCCACCATCCCTTTGGCTTTTCTCGCCAAATTGGGCCATCCCTGCAGGCCATCCCTACTTCAAGTACAATTAATTCCTGCTTTTTTCTCTGCAGTGTTTTTTTCTTCATGCAGCGAACACTAAGAAAATTACTAATTTTTTTCAATGACAGAACTTTTATGTGACCAAAGTGCAGGCAAGTTCATTTCCTCTTATGATTCAAATGCAGTTTTTCTTCGCTGAAGGATTTTTGTTTCCTCTTTTCCCCCATGCACTGAATTAGAAGAGTAGGTTTTACTGATAAATCTTTTATTTTGCATCCTTATATCTGGTTCTGTAATTTTGAGGAGTTTCTTTGGTATGTGCTTGGGTCATGAATTCAAATTGTTTTATAAAATTTGGAGGGTTTGGTTTTGCCTTTTATAAAAGTAAAGGATATTTATGATGAAAGTTGAGGCTTTCACATATCCCCATGAATTCTGAAGTGCAACATTTTAGGAATGCACTTTTGGTTAGGATAGGCATGATAATAAACTCTGTGGGAGTTTATTTGCTCCCAGAACGGTGCAATTTAAGATTCTGCATCTCTGAGACTAACATGATGGAGGGGAAATAATTTGAAAAAAAATATTCTGGACAATGTGCTTCAGAAGATATTGCCCTTTATGCCAAGCGTGATCTCTGCATTAATCCCTTAATTCTGAGGATATTGGAACTAATGAATGAATAGTAATTAAATTATATATGTGTATTATGAATTGTTTTCCAAATTTCATAATCTCCATCATAGTTTCTGGGAAAGGAAGAATCGGATAAAACTGTGCTGCCAAATAAAATTAGGAAAATAAGTATTTTCCTAAGTAACAAAATAAGCCTGTTATGAGAAAAGCACCTTGGAAACACTTCAACAAATGCAGTTTTACAGACCAGGGCTGCTCTAGGAGGGAGCCCCAAGCCCTGCAGGATGATTCATATGGACTCAGAGATATCCTGTTACTCCCAGGTATAACTGGAGCTGAGGGGCTGGGAAATAGGATCTGTCCCAGAAAACAACCCTCCGAGGCAAAGCCCTGCCTGTTCCTCTGGTGGCCTCCCTGCAGGGACCTGTACCTTGTGGATGCTGCTGTGGTGAGGCTTTACCTGGCTTTTGCACAGCTGCATGCAGCAACTGAGGCTCTGCTGCTCTCTTGGGGCATCATCCTCAATTACTTTAAGATTCCAGTGCCTATTTTAAGATTCCAGTGCCATGGATGGGTACTTCTGTAGCATCTAATAATGAATTAGTACAATAAGCTTGGCTATGGCAGAAGGCACCACGCAGGTGTCTTTGCAAATTGCAGTCAAGTTTGGCTCAGTGTATCCTGCTCCATGACTGTAGAACCAAAAAAAAAAAAACCCACCCCAAAACCCCCAAACAATTCCAGGGAGTGGCTTCAAATGAAAAACAAGGTGGTGGTGATAATTCTGGCAGATTCCACACACCGGTCCCAGCAGATCTGGAGGTCAGGTCACCACTGGAAACACCCACTCAGCTCTCAGGTGGAAGCTGTGGCCTTTGAACTGATTGGAATACAGCAAGCAAATTAATGTAGTTTAGCAACTCTAAACTACATGTGTTTATGGGCTAGTTATTATCTATTTTATACATAGATTTTCTCCCCTCTTCATCCTGCCTTGTTGTTAAAAAGAAGGCTGATCAAAATCTTTCACCTGATAGTTTTTTGGGCTTTTGTGGAAAACAGAATTTTTATGGTTTTCTTCTGGGGAAAGAAGTCCATTTTTGCAGATGTGAATCAAAACCCCAGGTGCCTGGGTGTCCTTGCTCTCCTGTAAACTGGGATTCCCACTGAAAGTTTCACTCTGTGCCACTTAGAGCTGTGCTGCAAAGATCTCGTGGTGCATCATAGGAGAGCTGGTTCTGAGTCTGGCCTGCAACAGCAGAGGCTGTGAAACATCAACAGACAAATCCTGGGGACAAAGGAGCAGGCAGGGAGCAGGCATTTGAATATCCAAGCAAGCTGAGATAAAACAGTTTTTCAGAAAGTGAAGCAAAGTTTTTTTATGCTGTTGAAACATGGGGGGTTTTGTTCCAGTCAAAAATATTAAAAAATTACACAATTCTAAAAGGAACTTCTCAGTTTTCTGTCATTTTTAAATATAAAAAATAGACTTTTCAATAGTTTTCTGCCTTTTCTGTCTTCCATGACTTTACTTACTATTTAAATGTGTTGGAGTAATTCAGACTTTTAATTTATTCGTTTATAAAACACGTAGAAGTGAAAATAGCCATTTATTCTTTCTACTTTCATTTCTTTCTCTTCTCCAAGAAAAATACAGGCTCTGGGTAAAAGAAACCTCGCTCTGTACCCAGTTCTGTAGACTTTGTTCCACTCCTGCCAGTGTTTACCACGTTCAGACTTACTGTGAAAATCTCACCATACCTGTATTAACAGTAACTGTACCCTAGGAGTGAAACAGCAGTTATTGTTTGTGCAGTTAAATGATATCTTTCATTTAATGGGCAGGATAACTTTTCCCTTTGAATGAATAAAGGTAGCTATATAAGAGTACTTCCAAGTAAAATTTGGGCATCTGCATGGGGTTTGTGTTTTGAAAATCATGATGGTTTACTTGGAATTATTGATCTGTAATAACAGTGAAGTGCCTTAGACATCATTTCTACAGACAATTTTTAAAAGGTCCATTTACAGTCAAGAGGGAGACACACAGCCAAGAGCACACGGGTTGTTAAAAAGAGTTAATATTTTGGCAGCTAAGACCATATACATGAAGTCAATGTTTAAGAAAAAATCCACCCTGGTTTATTTCATTTTTATGGGCAAATAATTTTTGTGTAACACTTATGATAACAGATGGATAAATTTATGTCTGCAGTTAATTTGAACGATAATTTCCTTAGGATGTTTTACTTGCATTTTTTTCTTTCTTTCTTTTATGAGAGCTGTCAGTTTTGTAGCTGAGAGCTGGATTTACTGCTTCAGAAATTCAGATGCTGCTCCAGTTCACAATGTTTATTAGCAGCCAAATCAGTAGGCTTTAAGGCAGTGGGTTTTGTGTCTTAAAATAATAAATATATCATAGAGAATATTCTTTTACTGAGACAGAGTTGAAATGCAAGTACCATAGCATCTCCCATGGCAAGAGGGGAACCACATTGTCTCTGGATCATGGTTCTGGGGTGGAAGAAATCACATGTTAAACCATCCCACCAGCCCCCACAGCATCTGAGAGGTCAGAGAGGACCCAGCTGTGGTCTGTGGTGTGGTGGAAGCAGATTGCCCACAGCAGAGGTGTGTTTGTGTGAAAGTCAGAGCACTCTTGCTCATCTGCAGGCTTAGGTGGCTGAGTTTAGGTACATATTTGTTGATGGATTAGGTTTGAATTTCTGAGATGTTCTGCAAGAAAATAAATACAGGCTCTGCTGTAGATGTCTGTGTGCTATCATGAAAGGAGAAGAATCCATCCCAGAGTAGCAATAGCAGAACTAGAATTTGATCATTTCCATACTCAGAACAGGTGAATTCCCTGCCCATCCTTCAGAGCTCTCTCAGTCACCACTGGATGGGCACAGCATCATCAGGAATGAGGATCATCAGGATCATCACAAATTAGACTGTTAGCAGGAATCATTGAATAGTTTGGGTTGAAAGAAACCTTTAAAGGTCATGTAATCCAAGCTCTCAAACAGCAGTTACTTGCTTCCAAATTAAATTTTCTCTGGAGGTTCTTGATAATGGGGCTCAGAAGTGGGTTGCACTCTGTTTTCAGTAAGGAAAGAAAATTGTACAACTTTTCTGTAGAATGGGGCTGGCACAAGAGCACAACAAGAACATAAAATCTCCTTGTGGTCCTCAGCTCCAGCTCTTTCCCGTTTGTTCTCTCTGCAGAGGACTCCCAAGGGAATTTCAGCACACATCATTTTAGTTGCTTGGTAACCCAAGACAGAAGCAGGTTCACCCTTCACCTTCTGCAACGAGCATGAGTTACAGACATGTCCAAGGTGACTCAAGTCTGCAGTGGTCTTGATACCACTGAGATGTTCTTATTTTTCTCTGAAACCTAAAGCATGCTTGAGGAGATATCCAGATTATGTGGCTTGGACATGTTTCACCAACAGGTAGGGAGCTGACCCCAACTGAGCTGGAATGTTATGGATGTTGAATTTTGGGGGAAGAGGCCAGAGGAGAGGTGGCAGTGGCATTTTGTTGGAGAGCCGTATTTCAACTCAGTAGTTTGGAAAAGGAGAGGAAGTGATGGATGCTATGAGCAACTGAAACTCAACTAATTAAAATCCTGAGAGCCTTTGTGAAAGCCATTAACACCTGCCGTGGGATCTGGCACTGGGGGTCCCATGTGCTACTTGGAAGTGTTTTTTCAGGAGGGAAGTGCCTTGAGGCCGTTGTCCAACTGCACACTGAGGGCTGGGGATTTACAGATGTTGAATATGCAAATAGCTGCTTTGCACTCCCAACTGAGGCAGTATTGAGCACAAATCAGGCACCAACACCACTGTTGAGTCACTGGGAACCAACTCATTGGAAGTCCAGTCCTCTCTCCACCAGCATTGTGGAGCTCTTTGCTATTTTCAGTCGTCATCTCGGATCCTGTGTGGAACACAAAAGGAAAAAAAAGAGGGGTAAAAAGGAAAAAAGAAAGCGCTTGCAGGCTGGAATATAAAGAGACTTTATCCCCCGGGTCAGGAGTCCTGATCCAATGCTGATTAGTGGTGCTACTGACATCACCAGCACAGTTCATCAACGGGCTTGTCTCAGTGGAGCAAGAAGTTGGCGACCAGGAGATTGAACTTGGCCAGCCTACAAAAGAGAAGAAAAGGGTGAATTAACAGTTTGCAGATGCTAGAATTCCCTCTGCTCATGTTTATTTGGGCATCCAGATGCTTATAGTGAGGTCAGCCTGTTTTTGTGTATAGACTTCTTTTACTATGAGTTTTTAAGGCAAAGTATCACTTTGCTCTTAGAAATAGACTTGCATGCTAATTTTGACCAAAACCATGCAACTGATTCATTTAAAAGTCTTCATTAAACAGTCAATGCCTGATTCTCTTTTCAGACACTCTGTTGTAAATCAGGAGATACTCCACTGGGGAAAAGCTTGTTCCAAGTGCAAATCCAGCCTGCAGCCTTTAAAAAAATTAAATTCAAGGGAATTTTTTTTAATGTACATTGATCTTGTATAATACGGGGGTTTTGAAGTCCCTGAATATTTGCCTTTCGCCTGAAGCTTAAATCGGCAAAGAGCACCTCAGTTAGGGAGGCCAAAATAAACCTGCCTGCACCACCCTTTTGTGAAAAGGGAACTTCTGTTCTGAGGGCTGAATCCTGTAATTCTGACTTGAGAAGCTCCTGTTGTATAACAAGATATTAATTGTAGAAACACAGCATAGCCAATGCAATGGTGAGAGCTGTCTTGAGGCCTCCATTACCTGTACCAACCAAGGGAGGAAAGACATGGAGCAGGTGAAAGAAAAGACTCCAGTATTTGAAGCTGCAATTTGGTTTTTTTCCCCTGATATGTCATCACCTAAATTCTTGAGGTGAGCTGGACATGCCCTGGACTGTGTTTGGTGTCTGGTGGAGAATTCATTGTCCTCAACAGGGAGTGCTGCCTGGCCGCTGCCCACCTTTGCTTTCATTGTTGCTGCACTGAAAGTGTGTGCAACCCCAAATCCAGGTCTTTGTTTGCCAGTTACAGATATTCAAACAAATGCTGAAAGCAACTAAAATGGGCCTTGCAAATTGCAGTGTGTACATTCACCACCTCTGGTGTGATTTTGCCCGTGATGAATGGGGGAAGCTGCCTGTACGCTGTAGGATTTGGGTTTAAAGAAGCACATACATTAATGTCAGCTCCTATGGGTCCCTGACATTTTCATATCATATTTATTATTATGCCTGTGCCAAGTTCTACTGTATAAGTCTAATTCTGCCTCTCTGTTCTCAAAGGAAAGAAAACTCTATTGGCCCCTCCTGCCTTATAGGGATTTTGGCTATGTCCTTACTGTATTGCTCTTCAACATTTGAGATGTAAAAAATGTAGACATAATTTGGGAAATTTTCTCTTCAGAACTGAAGAAGCTTGAGAGGCTTAAACACTCTACTGAACAGGAATGGGCTTAAGCATGGGATGAAGTACTTTTTCACCCACACACACATGCAAGAGCGTGCTGTGGATCCACAGGCCACCCTGTAAGCTCTCAGGAGACCAGGCAGAGCTCCCATATAACTCTAGATTTCATAATGGGAGTGTTGAAATCAATATATGGATGCCAGACAATTCATCACTTCCCATCCCAAAACTCAGCTGAAAATTCCCATCCAGCTGTAACGATGCTGTTGGGAAGATTTAAAAAAGCAATGAGGTGAACCCAAGGACTGGCAACCTTCCTCTAACATGAGGTTTCTGTGGGATGCTCCTGTGAAAGGCAAGCAGATTGCAAAGGATCCAAGGATCTAGTCTCAGCTGGGATACCTTTGTGTGCTGCCTGCACTGGTTAAAATGTCTCTGCACCCAAGTGTACTTTTAGTCCCCCTGCTGTCTGGTGGTGTCCCAGAGCAGAAGGAAATTTGCTTACTCCTTTTCCTTGAATTCAGAGCCTGGAGTGCAAGCAAAGATCCTTCAGTGGTGTTTCAAATTAATGCAAGTTGATGGGGTTAGCCTGAGTTCATGTTGCTTTCTTTTGCCTGGGTGCATACTCCAGAGGAGGAGCAGGGATGTCCCAAGGCATCCTGGACCACCATAGCTGAATTCCCTGCAGTTCCACTCTTGGAGCCTCCAGCTGTTGGAGCAGAAGCTGGAAAGGGAATTTAGTAAAGCCAGATATTAAGGAACCAGTTTGTACTGCCTGTGGTGTTGGTCTCTTAGAGGTTCACACCATTTCTGACCAGTTTTAGAGCCAAGTTGCTGGAGGACTGCATATGGAGAAGAACCAGTGGTAGTCTTGGTGCCCTGAAAAGGCAGGGCACAACTGTTGGCTGGAGTCAGTTGTTTTGCAAAAGTGGATTTGAAACTGAAAGCTTTAGAAAGCCTGGCTGTAATTTATGTGGATTTCTTGAGGATTTTTACTGGTATGGAAACTGGGACTGGAAATCTCATTAAACTGGGCGTTCTTGTGAGAGTTTCAGGTTTTCTTAGTCATGGTTGTGCCAGGAATATCATCAGAGAAAACTTGCTGAGAAAGGATTTATGGATTTGGGATCAGATCCTATTCTCACGGAATTAATGGTAGTTCTGCAACTGACATCAAGGTGACTGGCATGTGCACCTGGATGAGACATTATTTATTTGTCATTCCAGGTCTTTAATCTGGGCTGCTACTTTCACATCAATACCTTCTTTATAAGCCTATTAAACCCCAGTTCCATTGTTATTTTCTCTGGTAGATCAGAGGAGATGTGTCAAGGAAAAGAAAATGCATGCACAGTATATTCTGCCCAAAAACAATATTTAAACATCAGAAATGTAAAGTGAAGTTAGAATTACTTAGAGGGGCAGAAGGGAAATAATTAAAGCTCCAGCCGGCAAGACGAGATGTCGTAAACTTCAGTTATTCACCTCTCTTAGACATTCAAAACACAAACTCTGCCACCGTTCAGGCATTTTATGGAGGCCTGCAGAAAGCAACAGAGGTCTCTTGGACAAAATTGCTCTGGTGGCAACTGAAACTGGGCTCAAGCCCAAGTCCAATAGCTGAGCTGCCATCTGAAACTGGAAAACGTTCGGGTTCGTGCCTGAATCTCAGCTCCCTTTCTGCTCTCTTCAGTAGAAACCCTGGATCTGCACAGGACTGATGGGGAGTGAGAAGAAACATCAATCTGGGGACAAGTGTTGTTGTTTCAAATTGGTTTTTGAAGGGATTACTCATAAAACTGGAAAATATGGTAATTCTTGGCAAAAATAGGCTGACTTGGAGGTGGACAAGCCCTTCTTCCTAGAAAAGTGTGCTAAAGAGTTGTGAACTGAAATATGGCAAAATGTGATTTCAGAACTACCAGGCTTTGCTCCCAGTCAACCTCCAGGGGGGTAGTGGGAATGAAGAGGTAGCCAAATAAACAAAAGGCGAAGGAATCTAACTCGGAAATTCTAGTTTACAAGAGATAATCAATGAGACCTACCAAATGCTTAGATCTAGATAAAAGTTTGCTCATTGCCTGACAATTATTCTGCCAGACAACTTCCAAACACCTTTTTAATCTAAACACATCATTTTGGTGGAGTTCAGCATTGGAACTCTGTCAGAAAAGTGAAATCTCCCATCATTTTGCTGGAATAATATTGCAGGACTGAAACCTCTGTGACTTGTATTTAAATTAATAACTTAAGTCTTTTCTTGTATTTTTCTGTACTTTATTATGGGAAATACCTTAAATACTGAGGTTTGCAAACTTTTTAAAACAGTATTTATACACTGAAGGTAAATGGAGAGAAAAATCAAATGCCACCACTGGGTTAACTCGGTATGAAATTCAGCACCAGTTTTCAGTATTTATACAGAATTCACATTCACTTCATGTTTTTCCTTGAGGTGTTTGAGGTACAGTGAAACTGCTGTGAGGTTCTTATCACTTAGCAATCTGGTCTGGTTCCAGTTGAAAATTCTGCAGTACCTCTCACTGGGAGGATTGGTTTAAAAGGAACAGAGATCTGCCAAAGAAATAAAGACTTCATTATTGACATCAATGCTATTTTTAATCTGGTTTCCTAAGGAAATGAGGCTTAGGCAATGGCAGTGTTTGTGAGTATGCATGTGTGTATATATAGGTGTGTGTGACTCTGTCCTTATCCCTCATAAATTTTTCATCTGTTGGCTGATTAGAACCAAACCTGACAGATGGCTGAGTCTCCAAGAGAAAAAGTTCTTGCATGCTTCATGAAAATAAGTGATTAGATAGAAGAAAAAGACACTCATAGTATGTATCCACTGAAAGGGCACAGCATGAGCTCAACTTTTATTAGAGCTCAGAAAATCCCAGTGGGAGTGGGAGGTGAGCCACATCCCCATAGACAACAGCATTTCTCTGGTTCCCCTGCACCCAGAGGAACCTCTGTGGGAGGGTTTGGTGTGTAGTAAATAGATCAGACATGGCATAGTTTAAATGTAATGATGATGTTTACAGCACATAGTTACTATTTTAGAGTATCTGAGGAGCCACATTACCTCTGGGCTGCCCTCTAATGAGGTGTTCATTCTCAAGGCCAGAGCAGTAGCAGGGAGCAAGTTAATAAATGTGACCGAGGCATGGCTCCAGGACTCTATAAACCTAATGAGTCGTGGGCACTCAAACTGTGCAGCCTCACCACTGCTAATTGGCCAAGTGTGCCATCAACCATGCCCAAAAATGTTCTTAAGTGGACAAGGGGTGAAAAGAGCATCAGAAACTCCTGTGAGTCCAGGAGGCAGCCTGGGGCAGCATTCCTGTGTGCAGAGTTCAGGAACACCTTCCCCAGAACCAAGGTCATTCCCTTGAGAGCCGAAGCAGCTCACTGGCAGTGGGGAACAAAACCAAGAAACAAAGGAAAGAGTAAAGCATGACCAGGAGGAAAGGGGTTTGCAACTTTAGCTTATCAGACAAGGAGATGGTTGTCACATAGCAGTGGAGAAGATGCTCAGAAAACATTGTGATGAGGACAGTACTTGAAACTTTTCCAAAGAAAAATACAGATGGGGATCAAAAAAGCCAAGCCAGGGTTAGTGCTTAATTTTACTTTTTTTTTGCTTGAGATTAAAAATTATGTATTTAGTGTCTTGGTAACAGTGGCAGCTGTTGGGGTGGGACTCTCCCTCTTGAACTTTAGGTGTCTGAAAGTTCAGTGTGTGTTCTGTATAAGACCATCAGTTCCTTTGAAACCCTCAGAGGACAAATATTTCCACTTACTTCAGATGCATATTTTAAGATGGAAGGAATTGCCCTCTGGAGATATCTTTCCACTGACCACAGAGAAAACCTAGAAAACTGGCCTCCAACAGATGCCTGACTTTCAGATGAGTGGGATTTATTGAACCCTGAGAGCAGGAGTCAAGAATTCAGGGTGTTCTGTCCTTACCCCTACCTGACCTTGAACAAGCTGCTCGGTGCACCGAGCGCTCCCTGAGCAACATTTTGCATTGCAGCCAATGGTAGAGCATTGTTAGTCCTGAGGCAAATTTGCAAGCAGAAGACTGACACAGAATTGCTTTCGGTCATGCCTTGGAGAGCATCTTGGTGTGGGCTCAAGGGGAGAAGAAAGTCCTCTGCTACCAGCTCTGGAAAACTCATCCAGGGTTTCTTTGGGGTGAGAGAAGAAGCTGTAACACCCAGCCATTGCAACTTTCTCATCCAGCCGTGTGATACGGTTGGAGCCCAAGGTTCAACAAACATTTTGTCCACTGTGCAGATGTCCCTGTGAACCCCAGTGCTCAGACCAAACTCTCCATCTCTGTGGTTGCATGGAAGAGGTGGATTTGGACATGCAGAAGTGTAAAAAGTTTCCATCTTTTCTTTTCTCTTGGCTTGAGGGAACAAAAGCCACTTCAGTGCCAGCACAGTCATTCACAGCCTGGTCTGCCTGGAGACAACTGCAGACAGGAGAGCAGGCTCTCATTTCTGTTCATAAGGCGTGATTATCCCCTTTGCAAGGGATGAAGCAAACAGTCGAAATAACAACAAAAAATTTTGACATCCCATGTATCTGGTCTGATCTTTCACTGTTCTCTTACAGCCAGGCCAAATCTGTGTAAGCGCTGTCAGTGAGGAGTGATTTGGACCTGGAGACCCTTTGAAAAACCCTTCTGATATCTCTTGGTTTATTGCATGCAAGACTTCGAGGCAAATAAGGAGGCGTGTGGGTGGGTTTTCTGTTTTGTTATTTTAGCATTATAGAGAGGCTCACCAGATAGTCTCCCCTGCGGGGGTCACCCACTGAGTCTGTAGTATTTACTCAGCATTTCTCCGAAACACCAGCATCTTAGAAGTTGTCTTCCTGAATTTACATTCCCGGTTCAATCATCTCCCACACGATAAAAGCCCCAGTGTTGGCTTCGTTTTAAGTCCTGCTCTGTGCGGCGCTCCCGTCAAAGGGAGCCCTTGGTCCTGGCGCTTTTGTTTTCCTTCAGGCCTGCCAATCACCCCGCTCTCCTTTGCCCAAAGTTTGTTGTCTTTGCAGTTGGTCCCAGCGTGAGCTACCAAAAGCCTGGCTGGGCCTGACGGGGGATTCTGTCAGCCCAAGCCCAGCACACGATCCTGCACCTCCCTGCCTCACAAAGGGCCTTTTCACCGGCCCGCCGCAGCACCGAGATTTCATTTCACGCGCTACAATTAATCTGTATTTATTGCCACTTATCTTAAATGGCTAACAATATCAAGAGTTTAAAAAGTGCTTTTAATGTCAAACTGGGTCAATTAAAACTCTACTTAAAATATTTGCAGAACTCCTCGCCTGAAAGTTACCCCCTCAGTCTGCTGTTAGCCAAAATGGTTTAAATAAATACACGCAGCTTGAGGAGACTGACATTTGGTAAAATTCCTCATGATTTTTTAGTAGAATCCAGGATTAATTTCTTTATTCCTGTATTCATTTGTTTTTTTCATTTAATAAAAGGAGAGAAATTAATAATATTTTAGATGGTTGTAAGTATTTGAAAAATTAACACAATCAATTAAAAAACCTCAAGAGATAGCCTCAAAACTAGAAGAGACTGTTAGATTAATTGGTTTGGTCTCCTGGAATTTCATCCTGTTCTTTTGTGGTCCCTAACACCATGTGTTTAACTGTGAACTTCAAACCATGGACCACAAGTACTGATTTTTAACTCTTTCAGTATCAAGTGTAGTCATGAGAAATAAAGAACTAGAACATAAAACAGTAAAAAGTTAAATCATGAAAGAGCAGCTTTTACTTGTGTAAGTTGAGTTTTACTGAAGGCCAGAGGAATCCATTTTTTCCCCTTGCAGGAAAGCCCCCAGTTTTGCTTGGAACATTCATTTTAAAGCTCAGTTTGCAGGACAGTCCTAATAAATCGCATGAAATAAGTGCTGCTATACTGCCCGTGGGGACTCAGAACTTTCATACAACTCACCCAAGGCTGCACTTTGTTAGGGTGGTGACACACATCAGGTGGAGAAGCCCCAGGAGGGGCCCCCAGGTCGGACTTAGCTGGGTTGGATGCAGCAGATGCCAGATTAAGTGAGAGCCCAGGCTGAGGGCATTAACTACCTAAACTCTGGTTCACATGAAGCCACTTGGACTTAAACCTCTGATCCTCAAACACTTAACTGTGAGGAGCAACACTAATGAAGCCTGGTTTCCTATGGATTTAGGTCATTTGCTTGGATTCCCAGCAGTCTAATAAGGTTTGAACTGTAGCTGAGTCATTTCTATTAATTAGGGCATTTGTATTATCTTTATGGGTCTCCAATGTCCCTAAAAAGTCTCACTCTGCAACTTTTCTTTCCACGGGAGAGATCAGTGAGTCTCTATCCAGCCATCTGTATTCATAAAATATATAAGAAAGGGCTCTCTTGGAGACAGCTGCTCTTCTGTCTAATAGATTTGAAATTTGCCCGTGGGTTCAGAATATTTCAAGGGAGATCATAAAAACAAAAGCATAGACACAAAGAGACAGCAGGATCCTGTAAGCATCGTGGTTTTTGGAAGCAAGTTTAAAATGAAATTGCCATATTTATGCAGTGTAAATATTGCACAACTTGAGGATACCAAATGGTTTCAATCATTTCTTTAGTAATTTCTTCCTGTAGAATATTTAATTAAACAAATCTGACTTTCTGAAATGCCTTTTTTTCTTTTTTAATTTTTATAGATTAGACATGGAAATACATCTTGAAGAGTTTCTTTTGTGTAAGAAATAACATGTAAAAATTTATTTTTTCTTCTTTTTGCCATCTATACAGAAAGTGTGATTATATCACTTTGGTGGGAAGCAATTATTCTTCAATTTCAGTCAGAACACAATGATCCTGGCTTGTGGATGTGCTTTTATTGCTCAGTAGTTGCTGTCCTGTTTGTTATTCTTTTTGATTTTGTTCTTAATCTTAGTCACTGTGTGAACAAGCCAAGGGATGCTGATGTCTAGTTGCATCTCAAGAATGGCAAACAGCATAAAGCCAACAGCTTGCAAACAAGGCAGACTGAAATACATTTGCATAACCCTTTTTCTCTTCTTTTAATGCTTGCAAACAGGAACACTGGAAGTTTCCCATTACTGTTTTTCATCCCCAGGTTATCGTGTCCTGTCAGCCTGATTTCAGACCTGTGTGACAGAGCCTTGCATGGCCCTGAATCATTTATTTCTCCCCTTTGGATCTGACAAAAACGTCTCAGTTGAAAAGGTCAGGTTTGAAATCTGTTTGGAGACCATTGCCTGTGGCAATGTTGGCTGAGGTCCTGACAATCTCTTATCCTGGACACAGACTGCTGCTTTAGACTGGCTTTTTGTTAAAATCTGTGATTTCCTCAAAAAGCCGTTAAGGGCTGTGTGTTAATTTTGGGAGCTTTCTTGCACAGAGCTGGATACCAAAGGGGCCTGGGCAGCTTCAGGGGAGGTCAGTGATGACAGGCTGGGAAGCAGAGGGGTGAGAGCCTCAAACCTGGGGCAGTCAGGGAGGAAACTTGGTTCCAGTTTCCATCAGAGGCACTAGCCAAGCTCTACTCATCTCTGCTAGGGACCATAAGCTGGTTTCCCTGGCATTTTGATTGAAGATGGAAGTTCCTGTGGTTATGTTCCTGCTTGGAAAGAGGTGGCTTTGGCAAGAGGAGGAAACTTCTGGTAATGTTGCCATTCAGGAAAATATGGTGATGTAAACGGAGACTCACTCTTTCCTAGGTATTGGAAAAGGAGCTTGTTCTCCAAGCATGGATCTGTAGGAAAAACACACTTTGCTGGTTACACTGATCAGGAAAAAAAGACCTGGAATTTAATGCTATTTCCTACTAAAATTAAGTGTTTAGGATTCTCAGACCAGGCAGGCTCTCAGCTCCTCCTCTGCTTCCACTGGATATGGAGGACAAAACAAGGAGGCTTTACCAAAATTTAGCTGAAAGGAAGGAGATTTCTGATTGGGTCCCAGCAGGCAGCCAGCAGGGAGGAGGCTGGGTACCAGTCCAGTGTGGCATGGGCACCGGTCTTGTATTAACCAAATACAAACAAAGTTGTGTTCAAAATCTCTTCCTGCTGGGTGAGGAAGGGAAATGAACACAGGAAAATAAAATCTGAGTCTTAAAAGGGAAGGAACTGTGCTAAGTACAGTCAAGTTACAGCCTTGGATCACTGTGAGTGTGGGAAAATGGGATGAGACAGTTTACCCAAGCACATTTGCTTTTTTTCTTCTTTGTTTTGGGTGGGTCCATTCTATGCTGTTGTGTGTAAGCAGGCGGTGATGGATTGTCCCATATTTCTGTGCACAGTATCGAAGAGTGCTGGATTTAATTGTCCTGCATTTATTGTACAAAAGAAATGAGTTATGAGCCACTTTACAGCATCTCCAGTGAAAGTGATTATCAGCATTGCTCCTTGCCAGAGATATAACTCTGTCAAGCAGACTCCCTCCTCTCTTGGGTTCCTTGGAAAAAGCTTGTGAATTTACTGTCTCTTGCCAGTGAAAGCTCAGGGTAAAACACAAAACCAAAAGCTGCCAACAGCTATATATTCAGTTCAGATGTTGTAGGAATTTCTTGCTCCGTTTTTTTCCTTCCTGTTCCCCTGGGTGGAAGATCGGTCAGGATTGCTGAAGCAGGCAGCCGAATGTGTTCTCAGTGGACTGCTCCTCGATATTGTGGGTGAACTGTGTGGCTGAGGAGACCTGGCTGCTGGCTTCAGCTAGCTTTGTCCAGGGCTCACATGCATGTACTGCACAACTGGTTGTGATGCCAGGGAAGGAAACCCTTGGTTCCTCTGCACCCAACCATATCCCACAGCTGTTTTCACACTGCTCCTCCCTGCACTGCACAGATAACCCCAGGAACAGGTTTAAGCTGAGGCGGATGTATAAAAGGAATGTTACGAGCTCTGCCTCCGAGACATTGCACAATAACTCATGTGCAGAGGAGTGGGGAGTTTTGCTCTTTGCCTTTTCTGTTGAATAGTGCAGCATAATAAAGGACAGCAGGATGAATTTCAGGGACTATAGCGTTGCCTGTCAGAAAGATATTTGGGGAAGGCGCTTCCCAGTGTTGCAGAAGAACAGCTGCAGTGGAGATTTTGTGCTGGGCTTTGTTTAGATCTGCAGAATAACTTTCTGTACCTTCAGGACAGCTGGCACACAATGTGTGCTTTGGGGACCTGTGGGTCCTGTCCCCTCTCTAGTAGATTTTTCGTGCTGTCATTTAAACAGGCACAAGATTCCTGTGTGTTCACAGATATTTTTATGGCCAGGGTAACCCAGATAAACAAGTGAATCAGCACATGGATAGAGATAACTCTGTGTACTCAACTGTGCAAGCTCTTACAAAGGTGCCTTTCTGCACTCCTCCACATGAGCAGACTTCACATGGTTTTATCAGCAGGTCTACAACTACCAGAAAGTTTGTTCTTGAGAAGTGGAAATAAAAGGGAGAAAAAGCTGTAAAAAGCCCTGGACTCTAATGGCACTACCAGGTAGCATGTGCAATTCATTTAACTGTGAGTCTCTAAATGTGTTAGCTCATAGCTGTGGTAACACTCATGGCAGCAGTCCCTGGGCTGAAAACTATCCTGCTAATTAATAACAGCAAGGAACAGAGGTTGTGTGGAGTGTCACAGAGACAGGTCATGAATTAGGAGAGGAGCACTTGTGGTCCCATGTTCTGTAAACAGAGAACAGTATTTGAAATGATTCCCTCTATGTGATAGTGCATTTTGGATAATCAGGGCTCAGACTAGAGATGCTTCCCTGATTTCTTCCACTCTTCATTCAATTGGCTTACAGCCCTTTCTAAGTCAGATGGATATCAGCTGCAACAGAGAAAATTCACCAAAGAGGGCTTGTAAGGTTACCTTATGTTTTGTGCACTGAAAAGACTGTCCAAATGTCAAAAAGAGTTGCTGAGAAAAGTTGTGGAGTTCAATGGCAGGATGAGCCTTCCACAGTTTGGGAAGTCATGGGTGGCCAGTTGTCCATTAAGGACCAGAGTCTCCTGGGAGGAGCTAAAAGACAACCTCGTGACAAAATGGTCCTTCACTCCAGAATGCCAATCCATGGTGTCTTTTTGTAGGAATATAAGGGACAGGTTCCCCAGGGGAAAAAAGAAACGCAAAATCACAGAATTAACTAGGTTGGAAAAGACGTCTGAGATCGAGTCCGAATTGACCTAAGACCACCTTGTCAACCAGACCATGGCACTGAGTGCCACATCCAGTCTTTCCTTAAGTCACCTTCCAGAGACAGTGACTCCATCATCTCCCAGGCCAGCCCGTTCCAGTGCCAAACACAACACAGTAGTATCAGTATTTTATGCCATGAGACTTTACACTTTTTGCTTCACAATTACCCATTTGCCTGGTGGTGGCTAGATTCATTTGGGATGTGAAAAACAGAAGCTCATGCCTGTTTCTGATCCCCAGGTTAACACAGGGGATTGAGTTTATGACTTGCTTTTGGAGTACTTTCTGCAGGAGGAGGAAGATGGCTGGAGCATGCCCAGGAAGAGTTATTCCAGAAGCATTCTCCAATAGCAGATTACTGTGCATTATCTATTGCAGCAAATTTAATTGGACGACTTTGCTCTTAGGATTCAGCACGTGCATTACTGAGGGACAGATTTCCATGTATCCAAAATCTGGAGACAGTTTGACTCTTTGATCAAATAGATGTTAAGTGCTCTGTAACCAGAAGCTGTGCTGAGGGATGGATTTTCAAAAGGCCGGAGCCCTTAGACAGAAGTTTGGAAAACCTGGCTGAATTTCAGTGCAAGCCTGGCTTTAGAGACCTTTTATATGTTCGTTGAGCACAAAGGGACAGTGTGTCTTGTAAGTTCATGCCTTCATTAGGAGGAACTGAATCCTATTGATTTCCATGTGCATTATGACGGGATCAGACCTCTTCAGCGTGTGACCTGTCAGCACCACACTTAAAAGCTCTGCCATGGCAACCAGGGCAGCAACCCTGCAGCAGGGGAATGGGAAATGGCACGAGGTGGAGAAGGACATCCTCTTCTCATTGATGGGAGAATTCCCCATAATAGAGAAGGGGGGGAAAAAAGCTTGGTAAGTCAAGTGGTTTGACTGGTAAGCGAGCTTACTCTAAAGTAAACACAATGCCGTATGTGTCCCATTTGCCAGTGAGATCATCTGTTTCTTTGTCAGGGAAGAAAATGTGTTTCCCTTCCAAGTCCAGGGCTACTCAGGCAATTTACATGAACAAATAAAGATGAGGTTTAGCAGCACTATATAAATAAAATACAACTCTAAGTGGCCACCAAAGAACTGAGCTGCTCGAATGGAAGAGCACTGGGACGTGAGCCAGGTGGCTGCTGTTTGCCATGGCTGCTTACAATTCCCTGTCCAAGCATTGCTCAGATGCTTCTTGCTGAGGTGAGGTTTATGGCTGTTCCAAAACATACTCTGGGAGATAAACAAGCTATGCTACAGATGAACAGCAGGGCAGAGAATGTAACATCAATCTGTGCCTTAGCCGTGGGCTTCACAGAAAGTAGCTGGGCTCTTGTTAGAGCAAGAGAGTGTGCAAGAGTGTGTAAAAGTGTGCAAGAGTGTGCAAGAATGTGTGAGTGTGTAAGAGAATTTAAAAAACCCCAGTTGTATATATAGGGTTTGACTGTATACGTAAGCTGGAACGAACCTAAGCTGCACCAAAGTGCTTATTTAGAAGTGTTTTTTAAACCAACAAAAATCTTTCAGAAGTTGAGTTACTGTAATATAAACATAACTGATGTGGAAGCTGCAGGTGATGACCTCCATGCAGGGCAGAGGTTTGATGGGACTGTCAATGGGAAGGTCAGGGTGGTGCTGGAAGGGCCAGTGCTGTGCATCTGGATGCATTTGTGGGTTTCACATCTGCTATCCCCAGGCACTGTCTGAATGCATATCCAAGGGATAGCTACCCTGGGCTGTGGCTCAGCACGTGGGATGCAGTTGTTCCATGCTGTTACTGGAAATTTTCTTTATATCAGTTCATTCTTTCAAATGCTGGATAGTCATAGTAGCTGACTCCAGGTACTTCAGCAAATTATGTTAGTTATTCAGACATTATAGGATTTCTCCTGAATATGTCAGGTAGGAAGTAAACCTCTCCAGAGGAAACTACAGCTCTCTTAGGAGATTGGTGTCACTCTCACAGCATCTGTCTCTCTGCATTGACTTTAATGGAGCCCTAGGTAAAGTGCAGTGGTTAAACACCTAAAGTTAGGCAAAATCTGGGCTGGGAATTGGTACACCCCATGGACCTTATGAGGGGAACAAACCAGCATAATTTTTCCTGGTTGACAGATAAGAGACTCAATTAATATGCCCAAAGCAAACCAGAAAATCTGTGGCAGATTTAGGAACTGATCGTGGGTGTTCTGAAGTCCAGTTATGGCCTTAACTGTTTCCATGCCTTTGCTGCTGCTCACAGCTGAGGATTTGCATCCCTCCAAGCAAAACACATATTTCTAACGTATTGCATGATATTTCTTCGTGTGTGTGTATATATCTACATAAAAATTAAGGTACACCTGCATTTCCTAATGCCACAGTTACCAGGTGTTTTTGAACTGTACAATTTCTCAGGAAAAAAAAAAAAGAGGCTATTAGGTCCAACCCAGCTTTGGCTGGTGTTGGATTGGAAGTAAATCCACTGAGAATTGCTGGATCCAAATATTTCACTTGGCTCAGGAAGCTGTGGAGCTGCAAAAGGCTGGAGGCTGGGAGGGGATCAGGGGAAAGGGTCCCTACAGAGCTGCCCTGGTGTTTGTCTGGTGGGCTCAGCCTGTTCCTCATGAACCCTTCCCATGTACCCAATATCAGCTGCAAGCTGACAACACAACTTAGCCCAAAAAGAAAGAGAAGAGCTTGGGTGGGCTTTTGCAGTGTATCAAGGAATATGAACCCAAACTTCTATTCAAATTCCCAGTAATTTCAGTGCCCTGAATGCTCAAGAATCCAACATTGACAGTGTCATGGGATATTGTGATGCTGCTAAATTTAAAAGAATAAGACTATTTTTAACATGAACAGTTAACAGAATTCCCAGAAATCACATTGAGAGGCATGGTTATGATTATAGATCTGTAACATGTTTGCTGTGATAAAAAACAGACCTGAGTCAGGTGATCTTGTTAGCACAATGTTTGTACACTTGGGTAATAGATGCAGCTGTGGCAAAAAAAAAAAAAAAAAACCCTAAAAAGAAAAATCAGCAGTTCTATTTTAGTAACAATTAGTCATTTATAAACTGTAGCTAAGTAGTGTAGAGGAGTAGCAAAAATCAGTCAAGACCTACAACTGTGGGTGTTGGGAGGGACTATAAAATGAGAAACATTCCACTGCCAGGACAGATGTCCTTTCCCCTTTGCTGACTCTCCTCAACACCTGCTGCACTTTAGACATATGCTTACCTTCCACTTGGCTTCATTTTGACATAAACATTGTTTAAAGTTTAACATGTGCTCGTGGGCTTTGCTGGGTAAGATGGATCATAGAATCACAGGGTGGTTTAGGTTGAGAGGAGCCTTGAAGATCATCTTGTCCCAAGCTTCCCTGCCATGGGCAGGGACACCTTTCATTAGACCAGGTTCCTCAGAGCCCCATCCAACCTGGCCTTGACCACTTCAGGGATGGACTTAGGTGTGCACCTAAAACTTCCTTAAATTGCAATTTCAAATGGTTTCCTGTAAGATTGGTGAGAGAGCTGCTGCTATCAAGACTTGCCAATCTTGATTTTGTAAGGGGCTGAGTGTGCTGGAAGTTCAGACCCTTCTCAGCCCGGTCACCCTAGCAAATATTTCACGTTTATGATGTGCATTATTGCCAGGGACCAGGTTCTGAGCCAGTGTCTGTGCTGATGGCTCTGTGGGGCAGGTTGGTGTGAACCAGCATTGGCCCAGGGAATGCTCACAGGGTTCACCACAGCCATGGATCGTGGCACTCCTCCTGGCATCAGCTTCCAGTTCAGTTTGTTCTGGTTCCCATTCTCTCCAGTCGGCTGTTTCTGCACCTTTGTGTGTGTCTAAGCTAACTAAGAAGATTGGGAACCCTGAGGTGTTTTGAGTTTGGGAAACATGGAAAAAAAATTACATGAAAAAAACCCCATGCTCATTACTTACCTCACCTGTCCAATCCCCAGTAGGTTTAAGGATTTACAAGGAGCTCTCCCAAGAACAGACATCCTGGTTTTTATGGAGCTGAGTTCAGCAGTTTGTGAGATCAGACAGGGAGCACTAAGTCCTGAATTTGTTTCAGATACTAAATTTAAAGTCTAATGGGGAACTTGGGAGTTTTTGGTCTTTTTATTTTTTTTCTTCTAAAAATTCTTTTTTTGCAAACTGAAAACAAGATCTGATGCATAAAATTTCAGGTAATAATTTTCTCTAGGAAATTTTCATTTGTTTAAAATCAAAATTATTTATAGGCAAAAAATGTATTTTGTGGAGGAAATTCAGTTAAAAGTTTTACGTTCCTTTACTGGAATACCAGCATGAGCAGGCCTAGTTTATAATTGTATAATGGTGTTTTTTATTTTAAACTTCAGTTTTACAATATGACATATAAACAATTAGTTACGAGTCCACATGAAAAGCTATTTTTCATCAGTAAGTGCTACATCCTCCAATTGCAGGGCTTCTCTTCTTCTCCCCTTGTCATTGGCCTGGAGAGATGCACTGGAAGCATCTAGAAGCCTTCTGGGATGAAGCTTGGTAGTTTTGCATCCCAGTCTGCAACCAGAGGCTGCAGGTCAAGCTCCACCTGAGCTGAAGGTGATGCTGCTGCTCCAGCAGCAGCCTGCCCAACCATGGAGAGGCCAGTGGTGGCACTGGGAGTGAAGGGAGATGGATGGGACTGGTTGGACCAAGCTGGGATGGGGAGGGCTCCATGGAGCTGGGATGTTTTGTTCAGGATGCTCTGGGCCCTTGCCAGCAGGCAGTGGTGTGGTGGTGGGTGCCAAAGGGATGCAGCACGGGGCCCAGCAGCTTCCATCTGCTGAGACAGAACATGAGAGTGCACTGCGGAGCCAGCCTCTCCCCTTCCCATTTCTTCTTCCAAAAAATGGCTAATGTAAATAAATTGTCTGTTCACGTGTGTTTTGGCATCTGAATGGGAACACTTGTCCGTGTGCCCCCACCAGCCCCGCTCCCTCCCTCCCTTGGTGCTTTTGCTAAATGAGCTTTTCTTGCTCAGTTTCAGCTCTGGCCAAGTTATTCCATTGGCATTTCCCTCCTGGACTGATAACAAGCCTAAGGAGCAGGCTGTAAAGCTGGTGACATAGACCAGCCCCAGTGGTGTCCAGGAGCTAAAAGGTCCCCAAGCCCTGTCTTGTGCAGCAGATAAACACTGGGCAGGGACCCAGGGGCTGCCCCAAACCTGCATGTTGGGCTTTGCATGTACCACTCCACTCACCCTGGTCTCTGTAGGAGCTCAGACTTGTTAAAAACTCCTCCCTGGGTGCCAACAAAACCATGGCAGCATCCACGATGTTCCCTGGAGCACCAGACTTGCAGGGAAACTCTTGAATGTGGCTGTACCTTAACATTACTGATAGTAAGTTACTGAAGGGGAAAATAACATACATTTGATAATAGAATTTCATTAAAGGATAATGCAAACAGGTGACTGCAGGAGAAAATAATCATACAAATTCATTGTGACCGGGTCACTCCAACTTCAGGTTGTTTTGCACAGACAAGGAGAAGAGAGGTGGTAGGTCACATGTTGCAAAATGTTTCAAATGCTTTGCGTTGGAAAAATAAATATTCAAGTAATTACAATGCCCCTTGTTAAAGGAGAAGATGGAAACATATTGTCATCCTCCTCAGATGTGCATTTCCTGTGCTGCAGGGTAATCAGCCACCCAGACATCCTTAATCCTGTTGGATTATTTGCGGCTGCACCTGCCTGAACTTTTTCTCTCCTGATTAACATTTGATTAAATCCACTTTTAAAATGCCAGCCTGGCTGCAGCACTGGGGGAGCGCTTGCAGAGAGTGTTTTGCTCTCCATCCTGATTGCATCTGCATTAATTATGCTAAGTGCAGTGACAGGAACAATATTGATGTAACAGAAGTTTATTAGGTTGATGTGGTCATTCTGACAAGAGGGCTGTAAACGGCTTCATGTGCGTAGGCTTGGCCTCCCACGAGGAGAAAATGTCATCTCATTATCATTCAGATTGACCTGATTTGGGTAATTTCTCTCTGGGAGTGAGGTAGTTTTGGAATCTCATTAGTTTACCGGCATTTGCATGTGTTAATAGAGTTCTTGCTTGTTGTTAATCCTCCCTTCCCGCCTTACCACTGCAAATGAGCGTTTGGTGAAAATCGGGGGTTTGGGCTGTGGGGCTGAAAACTTTGTAGGCTTCATTTTGGACCTGCTGTGCTAAATTCTGTTTGTGGGCCCTGACCCCAAGTGCAGTGGTGCAGGAAGGTGTCTCCTCTCCCCACTGTATGAGCCTTTGCCAGAGGGGAAGATGTCCCAATGTCATTGTAAGGACACGTGACGTTCATCACATTTGGGTTTTTTACCTTCATCACCAGTGCCTCAAGCCTCTCAGAGTTGTTCTGTCCTCTTGTGTGAAAAACGAGGAGCAAATCCTGCCAGGAAGAAATGTCTTAACCACACTTGAACATGGATTATGTTCTTATCTCTGGCAGCAGCTGGGGGCTCCCATTTCAGCAGGCAGTGGTGTGATGGAGGCAGTAACCACGGCTCTGCTGAGCACAGGCATCCTGGGGCCACGGGGACTTCTTGGGGTGTGTTTGGAGCCTCCTCCTAGAGGGAGTGGGAAGCCCTGCCGTGGCCTGCAGCAGCGTGCTCTGGGCTTGGCAGGGTTTCCCAAAGGCTCCCAATCCCCACCACTGTGCTGGCGCAGGGTCAGGCACAGGATCACATCCTGAACAGAGATTACAGTTCACATTTCATGACTTAGCCACAAAATTCCAGCCCTGTGTTACTGCCCTTGCACTGACAGTCACTGGCCCAAACCAGTTAGTCTGCCTTGATGGCCTTTAATGGAGCGTGCCATGAGTGACTCCAGCCTCTCACAGTCGAGTATACAATACATGAATGCTTGGAAATCCTAGGAAAAAAGAGCTTTAAATCAACTTTTTCAGATCTCATGAAGATCCTTTTGCTGTGGTTGGTTTTATTTTCTTGCAAACAGGTGATTGTGCACAATTTGCTTGAAGAAGACACTTACCTGCCAGGCAGCCTGTCGTGGGAGTGTAAAACACTGAGCAGACACCTTGTCTTGCTCTGGGATTCCTCCTTCTGCTCTTCCAGATCCTGTGGCCCCATTAGTATAAAACCAGAGCTTTCTTTGGAAACCATACAACAGCTTTTCTGTCCTGTCAATTGATGTTTTGAACCTACGATATCAAGAAACGAGAAGAGAAAGAGGCTTTTTTTTTTTTTTTTTAACAAAAATATTATTTTCTTTTAAAAACCGTCTTTTTACAAATAATTTAGAATTTTCCTGCACTCCCCTTTCTGAAAATGGAAAGTCCAATAAGTCATTAAACAGAAGCTTGGGGAAAGATTCTTTGGGAAGCTTTCATGAGGGGACAGAGAATATCACTAAAATCTTCTCCTAAAAAATGGCCTACTCTGTAACACCTGTGCCTGGAACTAAAAACAAATATTTGTTTGTTTAAAGAATGCTTGGAAAAATCATTTTCAGGCCAGCTGCGGAATAAAGGCTGGGATTTGGGGTTTAGTTGTTTGTGGTTTTTGCTCATAGCCTTGTTGTTTCTTTGCTGTAGACTTATTTTCCTTTCTGCAGCCTCTCCCTCACTGCTGCTCACACCACACCAGTTGAGTTCCTCCCAACATCTGCTCCACACCCTGACAAAAGGGCCTGCAGTGGGAGCTGCCTGGATCTAATTTTGCAGGGTGATGGGCAGTTTACTCCTGCAGCTCTCCATGGTGTGTCTCTACATGTGTTTCACCTTTTTCCCACGAACCCAGTGAACTCCCTGGACTTTTCTTTTTGGTTTTTTTTTTACTATTTTAGATGGTATTTTGACTAGGGTTTTTTTTAAGTGTTTTCTTGGCTGATTGCTGGAGGCTGACCAGGTGAACAAAAACACCTGGGCCAAAAAAAAAAAAAGAAGTTAACAATAAACCAGATAGGGTTGTTTATTGAGCTTTGAGTCTCTGGCAAATAGCTGACTGTAGCTGCATTAAATTACCCTCTGCAAGTATCTAGTCTTTGGTTGTAACCCAGCCTCATAATTTGCTCAGTACTGATTCTGCACCAGTTCCCCTTCCACACTTCCCATTTTGCAATGTAGGCATTATACTCAGTTTTTTCCTGTGGTGCTATGGCTGATAATAAATTTTATCACCCTTTTGGCTCTCAAAGGGGCCATTTGTAAATGGGTCCTTGCTTTTGATGTATTCACCTCAGGTATTTTCCTCCAGCATAGTGAAGCAGTGTGATTTTTGCAGTGGGTAGGTTGTTCAGGGGCATTTCTTTCGCACCAAGGATACAAATTATTGAAAGGAAAAGCAATATGAAAAGAGAAGCACTTTTAAGAGAATAAAGCAGGTGACACATCACAGCATAATTTCTCTGATTGATGCATTTGCAATATGAAGGTAACATTACAGAAAGTTTTATTGGAACTGCTCTAGAGTTTACTCATCTTCTGACACTTAGGGTAGCAGCTTTCAGATTCACTTACAGACCCTTTCTTTACATTTATAAAAGAGCTCTACCACATGAAATGGTAGAAGAGAATGTCAGGGCAAATAAAGAAATTGGTAAGCTCTGTCTTGGTTGGATAGTTGTGTAGTTTCATCGCTATCTGAATTAAAAGTGGTTTCCATGTTAATTTACTCTATATTGTCCCCAGCTTTGAGATGGCCACTGTGCTTTCCTCAGCATTGAAGGCAAACAGAGTTCAGGATCTGGTGACTGTCAGTAGTACATGAAGGGAAACTGCTTCATCAAGAGGCAAAGCCTCCATTATTCTGTGTGTTTGTTCTTCACTGCCTGTAGCTGGACTTGTCTGCCAGGGCTGCCTGTGGTTTAACTCCCCCTCAGGGGCTGCAAAGCCTGAGGAATCTCCCTTTGAAACATCTAAGACATGGTGCAAAAATTCAGTGTGAGCAGCAGCCACAATTCCCACATGCCTGGTGCTGGGATCCCTGTGCCCAGCTGCAGAAGCGTGAGCTGAAAGGAGATGCTCCTCCATGGAGAGATGGTCCAGTCAACAGGAGATGTAGGAAGGATTCCTGTATTTTGGGCAAGCCCAGGCCATGCCTGTTAAAGGAGGTAAAACTGCAGGTGTCCATTGCTGTGCTGTGTATTCTGCAGGAATCTCGATGGCTGTGGCATCGGAGCAGAATTCTCCTCGTGGGTTTTTTCCAACTCCTTCCAAAACAGTGGTTGAAAATTAGTGGAAATGAATGCTGTTATTATCACCACACACACAGGATGTTGAAAAACAGGATTTCTCTTCCTGCTTTTTCCCAGGAAAGAAATGTGTTTGTACTCTAAGATGAATCAAAAAAGCAATGCTTAAAAGGTTTTGGAACAGAAATTCCAGCCTGCTCCAAAATGAACCTCAGTGGAAACCTGACTTTGTTTCCCTCTTGAGGATGACCAAACACTGCCAAGCACTGAAAACAGCAGATTGGCCATCATGCAACAGTATGATCTGAGAATGATTTTAACATTGATTTTAATATTTTTAAATAACATGTCATTCAAAAGTGAGTGCTATTCAAATAGTAAATGAATGCTATTAGAAATTATGAAAATTCTAACAGTGACATTATGGTGCCCAACTAATTGAAATTGAATTTTCCCTTTCAATAATTTTTGTCAAAGCCAACATCATCTGCAAAATGTCTTGGATCTGTGACAGCATTTCCCAGAAAAAAAATACTGCTTTAAATATTATTTAATTAGGCAGATTCAATGTGCATTGTGAAAAATTAATAGCTGTTTAGGTCTACAAGGGAAAAACACTGTGGAATTTAATAGCAAATTGATCTAATGAAGTGCAACTTCTAATAAATAAATTACTGTTGTTCTGGCTCATCCTTTTACTCCACATCCTCCAGCAGCTGAGTACCAGCTGGGCTGGAAATGCTCTCATTGCTATAGCAGGATTCAGACAGCTAATTTGGGAGTGGTTTAACCTACTTTGTACTTGTCTTTCTCTTTACTCTCATTTTCACATGGCCTCCTGCTACAAACCATCCCCTGGATGATAGGACAGAGGGATCTGACAAACACACTTTCTTTTGTGGGTTTACGAGCCTGAGCAGTGAAAGGATTGTTTTCATTACTAACATCCTGGTGTAGTAAAATACCAAATTTAATACATATGACGATTGTTATATTACTTAATCCACCGTTTGCCTTCTAATTTAGTTTGAGTTTGCCTTGTTATTTGGTGTGTTAGAGGAAGGCTACAATTCAGCTGTTTGGCACACCCTTCTGCATCATCAGCTATACTTTAATATCACATACTGACAGAGCCTCCAGCTGTGAGACCTCGCGGGATATTGGTCCCATCAGCCTGTCCTGGCTGAACTGGGCAGAGGAGGCATCTGGTGTCAGTTTTGTCAGACCTCTCCATCAGTTTGGCAGCTTTTTGTTTCAGGGGAGGCAGGTTCAGAAGACGACACCAGGGAAGCACAGAGCTGGAGCTTTTCTGTGGCTTTTGTGCAGCTGATGTGGCTCAAAGCTCAGGAAAAGCCACCAGACTTTGTGGTAAAGACCAGAAGTGCAAGCAGCGTGTGTGGGGAAGTCAGTTCATGCATCTTCTGTGATTCTGGGGAGGCTGCTTTCTATTAAAATGGTTTTTATTATGCTACATTGCCAAACCTGAGAGCAATAGAGATATTTTTTCTTTCATTCTTTCCTTTTCTTCAGAGGGTGTGAGAAGGCAGAGCCAGGCATTGCATTGCTCATCACAGAAGGGCAAGACACTGTCCAGTAACAGGATATCTAAGTGAGCTTTGCTCTGCATCATCAACAGAAAAATGTATGGAAGCCTTCCTCACCCAAACAATCTCCACAGAAAGTCCATTTATCTGTAATGTTCCTCTCAGGGCACTGAGCATCTTCCAGCCTATGCTGAGACAAGCCTGGCTACTCCTGGTAGGAGAAATTACCATGGAGCAATCTGTGGTGTTGTAGGTCTTGGTGAGGTTCATGGGGCTTGCTGTCATGAGTTGCAAGAAAGGTTTTGAATGGTGCTGATCCTCTGGGTCTCATCATTTTGGAATCAAATGAGCCAGTTGTCTAATTGTAGACAGGCAAATTCTGGATTCATTGAAGGACTGAGCTCCAGGGTGCTGTCCTGGCTGCAAACCAATGGGCAGTAGAACAGCGCTCCAGCTCAAATCACATCCAAATCTCTTACATGTGTGTGTTCAGGGAGGGAGTGGTTTTGGGTTTTTTTTGTTTGGTTAGATAAAGGAATGTTTAGTAAATAGCCACTGGGATCCAAGATAATATTATGGTGTTTTCTTTGGTTTTTTTCTGTGGGATTTTCTTGTGGTGGACAAAATTATTTCAGTGGAATTTTAGGATGAAATTCACATTGCAGAAGTGAGGATAGGATGATTGGACTCCCTTTTATTTTAAGGATAAACAAGATTCAGCCCATCAGAGAGGAGATGTTTGCATGTGGCCATTCAGTTTGTGTGCCACACATGTGATCAATTTAACCAGGGGAGGATTTAGGCAGGGTGGGGAGGCCGATGTTTCTTCTGACATGTGGAATGTTAAGCCACAAAAATGCAACCACAAAATCAGCAGATTAGAATTCCCATTTGTAAGGAATAAATAATCATTATGGTGAGATAGTCCATGGGGGATTAACACGGCTGCTTCCAATTCTGTTGTTCTGTTGTTCGATCTGCTATGACATTTTTTCCATGCATCTTCCTCTTTTTTTTTTTTTTTTTCTTTCTTTTCTTTTTCCTGGTTGGTGTTGCAGTTATCACAGTGATTTATGGGAATGTATGCAACTTGGGGAGGTTTGTCTGTGTACATACCTCTTGTTTTCCTCCTTGCTTGTAATTATGTCGTGCACCTGTTGTTCCCCGTCGGGGGCCACGTGCTCGGGGAGCCGATGCTCACGGTGCAGTTGGTTTGCTCAGTTTTACAACATTTGTTAGTCGCATCTGATGGATCTGTTCTGGCTTCGTGCCAGGGAGCTGCCTGGCAGCATAAATCATCCTTGCACTGAAGAGAAGAGCACGGTATCTGTTTCAGGTTCCCACCCACCAGCGCCTCATAAATCTACACAAATGTTCCAAGAAACAGGTTGGATTGTTTAGAATGAGCTAATGCTGCAAAGACCTTCTTAGTCCCGAGCTGAGTCTGGGACTCTGGCTCCCCAGGCTTATAGGGTTAACTCAGATTTATAGGAAATGTCTACATCACTCTTAAAAAGCAAGCTAAGAGCAGTGGAGAGCATATTGGCTTCTCAGTCTCCCTGAGCAAGTCGTGGTGCTGAGTACCTGATGTCCTGTTAACTGCCCTGTTAACCTGCCTGGCATGTGCAGGCGTGTCTGCAGCTTCAGAGAGGAAGCCTCCGAACAGGGGTGTTGAAATCATTCCCTGCCTTTTCTCAAAACTCAGTCCGTGTGTATCCTTAGTTTTCCTTTTAGTCCGAAGGCTTTCAGAAATTTTCCAATCATCCCTCAGTCAAAGATTTGCTTGATGGCAGAGTGTTTCCACTCTCCGCATTTGACGAATGGGCATTTTTTTCTCTTCTGATATGGTCGATGCAACTGATGGTGATGATGCCAAACCAAGGAGGCTTGGTTGGATCTGTGGCATTTTTAAGGGAGAGATTGTTCTCCTGGAGTTGTGAACCTTTAAGTAGGTCCTGGACCAGAAATAATAGTTATATTTGTTATATTTATGTTATATTTAAATTTCTTATTTATATTACTTATTAATATTGTTTATGTTTATATTTAGAGTTATATTTGAAAAACGTTGTCTATAGAACACTCATTAGGGTTGGGCAAGGGGTGGTGAAGCATCCTTGGACTTTGCTATAGCTGTGGGACTGTGTTGTGAGGAACCACCATCCCCCTAAATATGGGTGATAGAGGGAGGTATTGTCAGATCTAATACCATGAAACATCTTGAGTCTTAAACAGAAGACAATAATCTTTTAGGGGAATCTGAAGAAATGTTACCTCTTACACTGTTTGTGCAAACCTCAGCTAAAGAGGAGAACATGCAGTCACAGACCACTGCTGCTTTGGGACAGTTGTGTCAAGAAAGGAGGAGCTGCTGAACCCTATTCTGTTAATTGCTCTTTCTAGTGGTTCCACAGAAAGTTCTGACACATGCACAGAAGATAAGCTCACCAGTGGCTCATTAAAGTTATGATTGAGGTGTAACCCCTGGTTCAGCAATTCCCTGAAACAGGGAGAGTAGAAGGATATGCTGAGAAATGCTCCTCTGAGATATATGTCTTTTTTCTGTTATTTCTCTAAGTGCAGAGACACTGAGTCAGTCATGAGCCAGAGTTACTACTGGGGAAAATGGCTTGCTTGTTGAATTTAAAATATAAAATCCTTTGGGTTTATATCTCTGTATGTAGTAAAATGAAATTTATTTATATCCCTAAATGTAGTAAAAGAAATGCTGGCCATCTCTGTATACAGCCTCTCTTGTTTACAAACAGATGTGGTACTGCCTGAAGTCAGCATTTGATATAAAATGATCAAAAAAGGTCAAAATTAGCCTTGTAAAATTCTCATAACAATTGCATGACAGAAAGCTGGCCGAGTACCTCAGCAGTGCTCCCAAGCCTGTGATTTCAGAGGTGATTAAATGAAAATGCAGCCTGGCTTGTTTAAGTGTAGAGGGCTCTTTCCTCTGCTTGCAGTTGTTGCTATGTGAGAGACGCTGTGGCTCTGCCTCTGAGGCCATGAGGCCAATTTTTAGGCTCTCTAGTAAAATACTTCATTACTTAAATATGTATTGTCTTTGGGGAGCACGTCTCTCCTCTCCCCTCCCTAATATACTTCATCATAAACTTCTGCAAAAATGTATAAATAAATAAAATAATCCGGGTTCCTTTTTCTTAAACAAGAATTTAACTAAATGGAAGTTAGATCCCTTTGGAATACAGAAAAGCAACTTTAAAGACACTCTAGACATGGGCTTTAAGGATTTCCTTTCCTCTTTTTGCTTAATAGACTCCAATCCTAGGGCTGTATTTCTCTGCTTCAATGCTAAAAGACTCCTTAAAAGAAGCAATATTCAAAGGCCTAACCCAGACATTTTATGGGATGTCATACATTTTCAGCTGTTCATAACATAAAAAATAAAATAAAATACTGCAGGTTACTTTATCAAAGAGAAAGTTGATTTGTAATTCCCAGGGCAGAATTATGAAAATACCTTGAGAGCATTACAGGAACAGACATTTATGAGAAGTAATAAAATTAGCTGACCGCAGTACAAATTTGCTGAATGCTTTTGGAGGAGAAAATATGTTCCTTCCCCCACTGCCCAGAGAAAATCAGACAAAAGCTGTCAGTTTGTGAGGCCTTTTCTGCCACAAATCAGAGCCATTCTTTAGCAGAGTGATGCTTCTGTAATGTTACTCTGGAAAAATGTAGACTCGATCTTCCTGCCTCTGAAACATCAGAAAAAGAGGCAATGGTATTGACAGGAGCAGCACTGAGTGTTAGCAGAGCTTTGTGTATGGGAGTGGGGATGTTTCTCAGCCTTCCATCCCCAGGCTGATGCTTCACTGGTCAGGTGGTCTTGAGGATGAAGGGGGAAGGATAGAAAGACTTAGGAAGGTGTCAAAGACCAAGTGTTGGAGGGTGCTGGGTGCCTTCAGGTCCACAGAAGATCCAGCTCTCCTGCTGAACTGCCTTGAACTGCTGTGTTCACAGGGGCACTGTAGGGGTTGTCCCACTTTCTTCACCCCCTCTCCCAGTCCACAACAAGGACACCCTAAGAGTCAATGGGAGTCCCCTGTGGAGCTGCATCCTGTGTGAATCGGTGTGGCCCTGAGGCAAACTGAACCTGGTGGGACAGTATCATCTGCTCCTGCCCTGCAGATAACTAATAATAATAATAATAATAATAATAATAATAATAATAATAATGTGGAATCCATTAAAATCTGTCTTCCTGGCACCTGGAGTCATCTTAAAGACCTGGAATCTCTCCCCACCTCCCTTTTGGTGAGCTCTTCCAGCAGTTTTTACTTTAAACTGACTAAATAAATAAACAGATGAAGTACCTTCTTTCTGTTTGGCATGTGTCTCATCTCACTTCTTAATGAGTTGTGCCTTTCTCTGCTAAAATTAGGGATCTGTCCATTTCCACAGGTTTTCTTAGCAAAGATGTGTGTAACTGCAGTCAGTCCATCTCACACTACCTTGACCAACCTACTTAAATCTTCTACTGCAAGGCTTGTTTCCTGGTCCTTGAGTTATCCTGTTGATCTTCTTTCTATTTGTGGTTTCTTAAGAAAACAAGGCTTATGTATTGAAAGTGCATTTGTGTGTCTGCCTGGTCCCCCTCCTCTCCCTCCCCATTAATTTCATAAAGGCAGGACGTCTTAAAGATCTTTAAGCTGCACTTTACCTGAAGACACACAGCCAGGAAGAGGAGGGAAATCCTGGTAGTGCCCTAAGGAAGGAAAAGTAGGAGCTCAGTCGCTATTAGACATCAAAAAATCCACACTGCAGTGATCTTCCCCAACAAGTTTTCTTGAGTGACGTTGCTCCTGAGGATGCTTTTTTTGAAGGCACGTCCCTGGAGCTGTGCATGATGGTGACAGCTCAGTCTCCCCACACTCAGATGCTGAGCCAGGTATCCTGTACATCCAGCCCAGGAGGGCAGCAGTGACCATCCAGGTTCACCTTCCAAGTGCTCTGCCTGCTACCCCCATCTGCAAAAGTCTCTCTGGGTGTTGGTGTGTTCCTGCCTGCTTCATTTCAAGAGGCAAATCTGTTCAGATGGCTCCATGTCTTCAGAATTTGTCATGCTGACAGTCTGTCTTGTGCATGCAGAATTTATTGGCAGCATTTTGAGAACTTCCAAATCATGGGTGAAAATGTTGACTAGTGTTGGGCTTGTTACCAATCCCTATAAATGTTTTTTGCTAGAAAAAGCTCCTATCACACATGGTTCTCCATTTTTACGGCTACTTTTTGATCTCTTTCAGTATAGTCAATTTTCAAACTTTCAAACCTCAACTGTTTGAGGTGTTTTCTACTAATATTACGTATTTCTAGTTTTATAAGCAGAAACTTAATCTCCTTTGGCTTACTATTGTAAATTGCCATTTTACCAGCTAATGCTGAATAATGTCAGAAAGGAAACAACTCTTTTTAGGCATGATTATTTTCTCTAATGTCATATTGACCATCACAAATTATCTTACTCCTTTCCTAAAGATCTTCTCTACTGAGTGAGTGTTCTATAGCATCTCCTATTCTTCATTGAGGATCTATTCCAAACTAGCTCTTTCAACCAAAGTCACCCAGCCTGATAAAAGAACTGATTTAAACTTGAACTGTTACTATGTTTCCTCTGTATCCTGAGCACTCTATAACGCCTCAGATGGCACTGGAAAAAAAGGGGAAAAAAAAGGAGTGTTTGCAATGCCAAGTACTTTAACAGCAGAAAGAAACTGAAACTTCAGGAAACTGAAAATGCATTTCCTTTTCTCAGGTCCAGATTTAATCTTCTTTTCTGATTCCATGCCTAATATATTGCAGAATCTCTCACTTGTTCAATTAAATTTTTGAGTGCTTAGCAAAATTACTTAAGTGAGCGAACATATGCCTTCAGGATATGTACATGTTTCCTGGGTTAAATGTGATTTCCTTTCTGTCTTCCACTGATTAATCATTTTGGTTCCCCCTCTACCTAAATCTAGTTAATGAACCAACTTTCTTTAATCTCATGTAAAATCTACTGTATGCCCTATCAGTAGCATTGTTCATAAATCTTATATTCCCTTCTAGTTAATAAGAAACAACATCTCCTTGATGAGCTGGAGCTCTGGCTGGAGCAAATTTCCATCTTCATCTGTCTTTGCTCTTTGTCAGAATAATCTTTTCTCCTTGGTGGAGAACTTGCACTTCATCTGTGCAACCCTGGGGTGTATGTCCAGTGTTTGTGAAGGGTTCAAACACTCAATCCAAGGGCATGTTCTGATTTGTATGTTCTGATAGCACTCTGAAGACCTAACAGACTTCTAAAGCATTTCTTTGATGGTAAAAAAAGGATTTGCTAATCTGAAAGGCTTCTTCCCCTGGAAGTGAAGACCATTTTTTAAAGGTTTTCTTGCTCAGATGGAGGAATCATAGAGCATTTTCTAATCCTAATGTGAAGCTTTTCCATCTCTTCTTCAGTCTCCTCCCCTGCCTTTGATGCCTGTGTATATTAGAAATAACAGAAAAGATAAGCTTGTTTTCTCTTTCATTAGTGAAATTATAGAAAAAGAAAATAACTGGAAAAATAGCTTTTAAAATTCAGAGACACCCTTTTTATAAACTGTGGGTGTGCACATGCATGTATATAAAATATATGTCTATACTCATATATAAAAAGTTTGTGTAAAATATATCTCCATCCAAAACTAGTAGAATATACATCTTCCCACGTTCATGCATTTTGACCTTCTAAATTATCTCACCCTGCCCACAAGAACAAGTTCTTCTTTCCTGCTCTTACTACTCCTTTTTAAAAGCATCTGAGGAGTTTGTTGCCCGTCTTTCAAACAGAAAGCAATAGCAAAGCTTTTCTACAGAACAGCAAAACATAATCCTAAAATTTTCAGGGAACCCTGTTGGAGTTCCTAGTGTAATAGTGTGCTTGTTCAGTTTTTAATATGTTGGGGGCTTTTTTCCATAAATGATTCCCATCAGTTACAAATTTAAGGTGCTCATTATGTTTTATTGTTGATACACAATATCAGTATTTTAGGTAGCTTATATTTTCCCTTTGTTCCAGAGAGAATTCCTGAGAGCAGCCAGATTCAATTGCGGTCTACATAATTGTGCTAAAAGTAGAATTAGTTCTCTTGCTTAAAAATATTGTTTTGCAATGTCATAGTAATTTGGGTCACGTTTGGAAAAAAAATCATGGAAGTACCTTCCTTCTCCAGTGTTTTCTGTGTCTCAGAAAATTCAAATATGCCTTATGATGTATTAAAAGTGGGGGACTTTGATTTTTATTATTTTATGAAAGAAAATTTCTGAGTATATTACAGAAGAATATAGAAACCCAAGAACAAAATATTTAATCTATGACTTGACTGATGAAAAATAATTTTGCCAATACATTTCAAAACATTTATTCTGGAAAACAAAACTAGTTTTCTGTGTTATTTCCTTTTTTAATTGTTTGCTTGTTTGGGTTTTTTTAATTGATTTACTGAAATGTTTGTGAACTAGAAAAAGCAGAATCAGTATCTGCACATCTGTCGGGGTACTCAATGAACAGTATATTTTCTCATAAAAGAAGCCATTGGGATATGACAAATTCTTTTCCTTTTAGGCATTCCTCTTTATTATTCTTATCGATTGACATGAAGGCTAGACTGGTTCCTGGCTCCATGGAGCTTGGTATCACACTATGTTGAATAAGATGTGGCTCCTGTGTTAATATGGTTTTGAAAGACTTAAAGCAGAGTGTGTCAGATTTTGCAATTCATTTCAGTGAAATAATTATTGCTCATTCTGTGGTCACAAGGAAAAGCATTTAAGATATACATATAATCATACATATTTCTTGATCTAGAGGGTGCAGAAATGAGGCCTTGATGCTGTTTATCGTCTTGGGGGACATTAGAGTGATGGGAGTGGAAGGGCTGTTTAGGTTACAGCAGTCTAATTATACCCAGAGGAGAGAGTACCACAACATTCAAAACCAGCTGGGTTGGGGAAATCTCCTGTGGATCCAAATTACATCTTTTTCATTTAAAGAATCAGCATCTTTCATTAGCTGAGCAACCAAACTGTTTTAAATACAGTTCATACCCATTGAAAGTAGGAGGGTTTGTCTTGGGCGAGTGTGTTCAGATTCTTTAGTATCTCGAAAAGGAAACTCCTCGAGTTTATTTATTTTTTCTTCTTTTCTGTAGCTGCCAGCAGCACCACAGGTACTGAATTACTCCATCTCAACAGGAGTAGAAGGGTTTGTGTTGGATCTGCTCAGTGGTGCAATTTTAAATTGTAGATCACATTACATGGTGCATCTTAAAATACCCATTCACTATTCTCTCCACAAGCACTGCTTGTTTGTTTCTTCTCAAATTCAACTGTGGTGACGGGGTGGGAAGTCTGAATGAAAGGTGGGAGTTTGCCATTACTGATCAGTGTTAGAGCAGATACGAGACACATAAAACACTAGATATTGTGCTGTAATGAAAATAGTAAAATATTTTAGATTTCTGGGGGTAACTAAAATAAAGTAAAAATAATGATTTATTGCCTCTAACATGTTTAAAATATTTCTGATTTGTTTCTAAAACTTACAAGACTTCATTTGTAAGTCTAAGTAGCCAAGTGTAGATTTAGCTCTGTTTTCAAATGCTTGCCAGGCTTTCCTTGGGACAACCACTGCATTTTATTGTGTGTGTTTGTACATGTGCATAGATATAGGTACAGATTAAATGTCACCAATGCCTAGTTCCCCAGGTCATGGCCTACTTAACAAAATGACTGTTCAATCTGGGAGTGCTTTCTTTAGGATAGAGTTTCTGCCTGTTTTCAAGGTAAGACAGAACAGTCAAATATTTATGAATGTTACAACATTCCAGATTTCCTTTCCAAGGCTACTTGAGGCCACTTGAAGAAGTAAATCTGTCCTGGTGATGGAGACAAGCTTCATTTGCACGCCTCCTTTCATCTCTCTCCAAACAAACGGCTCATTCACACTTCCTAGGTCAGCGGTAGCAACCGGGCTTGGTTTCTCCCTGGAAGGAGCAGGACTGGTTGTGGTCATTTACACAATGCTGGTGTTTTACTGAAGAAAGGATTTGCACAATCCAGGCATATGCTGTCTTTGCTCCTCTTTTCATGCATTTGATACACTCAGGAGGACTGGTAATCCCTGGGACCCTGGGATTATGTATGTGTATACCTGGGAATCATGCAGACTGGCGAGCTGCCTTTCTTGCACAACTGTTCTGCAGATGTTTCTCCATTACAAATTATTCAGGGACATTTCCCTAAGGCAGTCACAACTACAGCAATGGCTAATGAGTTGTGGTTGCTCTGTGTAAGGCCAGATTTGGAGCTGTGACTCTGAGCTGCAGGATGACCTCCTCAGTATCTTTCCAGTCCTCCCACCTCTATGCCTTTTGTGCTTGTATTTGTGCTTTCTTGAGTCCTCAATGAGTCTTAGAATTGTTTTGATTGGAAAAGACCTCTGAGATCAACCAGTATACCTAGTTAATTATACTAGATCAACCAGTTAATCCATCAGTGCCAAGTCCACCACTAAGCCATGTCCCCAAGGGTCACATCTACACGTCTTTTAAATACCTTAAGAATGGTAACTCCATCACTGTCCTGGGCAGCCTGTGCCAAGGCTTTACATTCTTTTGGTGAAGAAATTTTTTTTCCAATATCCAATCTAACCCTCCCCTGGCACCATATGAGGCCATTTGTTCTTGTTCTATCCCTTGCTACCTGGGAGAAGGGCTTGATCTCCACCAGACTTCAACCTTCTTCCAGGGAGCTGTAGAGTAATAAGGTTGTTTTAGTACTTGTGTGTGTTAAAGTGGTGTAGCAGGTCACTGACCTGCTTTAAGTGACCCTTGCATTAAGGAGGCTTCATTCTGCTTCCCATCCCTGTCTTCCAGCCCAGGGGTCTGGTACAGAACAACTGATCTTGCCATTTAAGACTGAGGCGAAGAAGGCATTGAGTACATCAGTTTTTTCTTTAGTCACTGCATTTCCCCTCCCGTCCAATAAAGGCTGGAGATGCTCCTTACCCCTTCTGCTGCTGCAAGTGTGTTTATAGAAACTTTTTTAATTGTCTTTTGTTACAGTAGCCAGATTAATTTCTAGTTAGGCTTCGGCACTTCTAATTTCCTCTCTGCATAACCTCACAATATTCTTGTAGTTCTCCTGAGTTGCCTGTCCCTTCTTCCAAAGGTCATAAACTCTTCTTTTTTTCCTGAATTCCAGCCAAAGCTCTCTGTTCAGCCAGGCCAGTCATCTTCCCTGCCAGCTCGTTCTTTGATGGGGAAGATGGAGTGACAACTCCATGTATTCCAGACATTTTTCTCTTGACCTCCCACAGTGGCTGTCAGGGTCACTTTGACTTTGCTGCAGATGGGGCTCTGTGCCTAGAAATCTCTTTCTAGCCCTAAAAGTTAAGTCCCACAGCTGCTGCTAAGGAAACTTGGCTGGATGGTGGGAAACTCCTGTCAGGGCTGGACGGGAACCTTTCTCCCAGCTGCAGAGAGGCAGCAGGCTGGTTTCAGGCACAGAGTCCCATCCCTGCTCCTCTTGGTACCCAGGAGGAGTTGCTGACTGGCAAGAGCAGCCTCACACTGCTGTCTGCCCGACCCTGGGGTGCAAGGATCCTCGTGCTGACCTAAAACCTCTGCCTCTGGTCTTGACCTGTTGCATCTCAGGTTTCTATGTTCTGGTCAACCATTTATTCCTGTTTTTGACCAATCCTATCCAGCTACTCACCTCTGGAGACCGTGGAGACCTAACCAGAGGCAGATATGTACTGGATCTGCTACAGGCAGAATTTCTGTGGGTTTGGGGTGGTGTTTTCATCCTCCCTGATAAGTAGCTGTCAGTGCCCCATGCAGCTGTGCTTAGTGGTTCCTTGTTGGCTTTTCTCAGCAGGGGCTGCTGCCTCCTTGGGGAGCACAGGAGGCAGCTTGGACAATCTCTGATGTGCCAGGCCAGAGAGCCGGAGAGGGGTCATGGACAGATGGAAAGCTGTGATGTGATTTGGGAGCAACCCCTGTTCTCTGGTGAAAGAGTGGGTGGAAAGAGGTTGTGGTTGAAGCCATAAGGAAAACTCCTATGCATGTCAATCGTGTGAGTTCCACATCCAGCACACTCCTTGGGGATAAAGTGGCTGGCTGCGTGTCCCATCAGCTGTAATGAGAAGTGAGGAGATAAATGGTGGAGGCAGGGATTGTGCAAGCTCACCTCCTGGCTTGCCCTCGGTGGGATCACGTCAGTGAAAGCAGTTGAGTCACCTCTCCCTGGAGGTGTCTGATCGATGTTACAGCCAGGACTTGGCACTGAGGAGAGAGCTGGGCCTCGCTGCCCGGGCTGCATCCCCAGCTGAGGCACAAAGTAATGTCTTAGCCAAATGTTCGCTTGAGCACTCCGTGGCTGCCTAGCTTCTCCTGTGCAAAAGAACTTCCTTCCCTTTGGGGTATTCCCTTGATTTTTAAAAAGTCAAGCAAATATTTAAGAGTGGATTAGAGTCTAGCTCAACATATCCATCATTCACCATCAATTACCCAGGTCATTAGTATGATTATGCTCAGCTCGGGACTCTTCTGAATGTACCAAGAGCTAGGAGGAACTAAAGGTGGAAATTTATAGCAAGAACCTTTCCCTCCCCCACCTTATTTAATGGCACACAGGCTTTGACGTGAAGTGTAATTTTCTGCAACATTTAAGGCAGATAAAGTGTCTTTAGCAGCCAAAGGAAAGCTCAAAGGTAACATTATCTAACTAGCAAACAGATGGAGGATTTAACATTCTTGGTAGCTGAAATTTTGGACTCTGGCCAAACCATGCTAATGGATTTTTTAGCAGTCGTTCTTTTCCTATGAAAGTGCTGGACAAGGTTTAAAAAAAAAATCCAAGGGAAATACCTAACAGTACAGGCAGGAGTAAAGAAAGATTCCCACTTGATCACAGGCAGTATGGGGGAAAAATAAAAGTATTTATATCAAAAACTGCGGCATGACATGCAGGATTCAGTTAAAGAAATAAGATAAATCACCTTAGAAGCCCCAAATCTTTGCCTTGATGGAGAAGACAAGCCTGTTGAGTAGTTGGAGTGATTGTTGTTCAGTGTTAACTTTGCCTTGCATGAAAACTGAAGAGAAAGAAGATGTGCTTTGAAGAGCTCTTGTTCCAATTGAGTTGTGGGAAACAAAGCAGAGTCTCTGCTCCCTGATGCACACACACATCCAGCTCCTTGTACGCTTGTGGCAAGCCCTGGTGTTGTGTTACTCCCGTGGTGTTTTGCTGAGTGCCAGAGGGCTTTCCAGATTACCAGAGCCATAAGCTTTCTTGCTCCATCACATATTCTCTCTAGGTTATAAACATGACAGATTGGGCCTTGAAAAAGTGATGTAATGGAGACCACAGAGCTCAGGAGACAAGAACGTGTTTTCCAGGAATTATTGGTGAAGATTTTGTGGTGTGCAGAAGGCAACTGAAGAGGCAGGGGGCCCTGGAAAACCCTGATGATTTTTGGATTCACCAGATACTACCATTTACTGTCAGTGAGTCATCAGAACCCTTTGAACTTGGTGAATTTTTCACTAAATGTCTGTATTTCCTGATCATAGCTTTCATCTCAACACTCGTTGGGTTGTTTGGCTGATACGCTCGATAAAAAGTGTCAGTCTCTCTAGCAGGGAGCTGGGAAACCTCATGTGACTGAACCAATTAATAATCAATATGAATAAGGAATACTTATTGAGAGGATAAGATTAAACTGCCAGGCAACTCTGCAGAGATCTGGAAACACTCATTTCACAAAGAAAAGAAGCTGACATTAGAAGGTTTGGAGCCATTTGCTTTGACTAACCTTGCTCTTTTCTAAGCTGGGATTTGGGAGCAAATGGATGACATTAACACTCTATATTGATTACAAAACACAGAATAAATCATACAGATGTCTAATTCCACCAGATCTCATTACCACTGGATTGAACTTTTCACTAACTTTCTTGTCTCAAGTGATCTGAGTCAGCACATCAGCTCTGAGCATCCCAGGATTCGGGAATGCTGGAAACAGCTCTGGTTCCAAACACTGGCACTAGAGAGCATTCTTACAAGTCATTTTCCAGCAGGCAAACCCTAAAATATTACAAAGAGAGAGTTGGAGGCCAGCAGAAACTCCAGCTGAGAGCTCGGAGCTGGTCCAGTGCCAGAGCATCCATCTTTTGAAAGTTTAACGAGATGAGTTTCCATCAGGCGTTTTCACAGCCGGGCCACCAGCGGTGGCCTTGGACGTGGTGTCTTGCTCCCCATGGTGTCTGGACAGCAGGAGCTGTGGTTCAGACCTCAGTGAGAAAGCTGGATGGTGAAAATTTGTGAGAGCTAATTAAACAAGACAAGATTTTTGCCTGGCAGGGATTCATGCCAGATATACGACATCCCGAGAAACAGTTTCAGGCTTTGCCATAAAGTACTTGTGGAGAGAGAGCAGGACGTCTTGCCAGACTTCACTTCAAATATAGTGCTGCAGCTTTTCCTTTTCTTTTTTGGAATTGGTATGGCCATAAATTATCTGCTTAGCTTAAGGTTAAACACAGGACAGCAAGAGCTGTGAAGTCTCAGAGATGAAAGGCCCCAGCATAAGCAGGGAAATGGTCATACATAATGTTATCAGGCCATGCTTCATCTGAGTGCGCAGAGCATCCTCTGAGATCTCAAAACATCAGTCTCAGGAGAGCTGTAGTCCTGTTCCTACTCTGCTACTGGCCACCTGTTGGTCCTGGGCCAAGTTTTTAGCTTCTTTTTGCCTTAGGGAAATGAGGATAGTTCAATTCCCTCCTCCGCTGTTAAAAAAAAAAACAAAAAAAAACCAAAAAAAACCAAAAAAACCAAAAAAACACCACCACCCAAACACCCACCATGAATGGCACAGTAATATTTGGAGGCTGCATTAAGGAGGGTGGCAGGGAGCTGCATAATTCTGCTGTCCTGCTGTGGAGACATCCTCACCAGCAAGTCCCACCTCTGATCTGGAGGTTGCAAGGTCTTGGGCAATGACCCCAGCTGTGACTGGCAGGTGAAAGGCCAAGTAATTTCTTCAGATGCAGCCTGGCCCTGGCTTCCTGACCAAGGAGTTTGCAGTAGCATCATCAGCCAAACCCAGGTGAAAGAACAAGCCAGTAGCAGGAGTTGGTCTCTGCTCTGACACCCCAGCACACCTCTGGTATTGGCTCAGAGGAAAAACAACTCCCTGATGGCCTTAAGTTGAACACAGCAGTGGGATGTGAGGAGTAGGTGGTGTTCCCTCAGAGCTTCTAGGGCACAGACCAGGCTTTTTTCCAAACCCAGCCTCTGGGCTGGCGCCTGCAGTCTGGGACCTAGGGACTTCGGGGAGGATTCACCAAAGTGATTCCTTGGCTCAAAGATGTAGCTGAGATTAAGGATTGTTTCCATTGTAGTAGACAATAACTGAGCTTTCCAGAGAAATGACACTAATACTAGTACAGACTCTTGGAGTTAGATACTGCTTAAAGAGTGGGGCAATTAGGGCTATATTGCAGTTGTATTTGTATCATCTGGATTTTGTTTCTGTGCAGAACTGTATCACATTCCTCACCTACTTTAAGCATTTAGAGATTGCTGTAGATCCTGTCTTTCTGTGTTAGAGAGTCAAGTTACCTTAATTACTATATTTTTAACTTCACTTGTTTCTGCATCACATATAATACAATTTAATTAAAGTCAGAGCTAAGAAGAGACTTCCAGAGAAAGAAACTTGAATACTCCTGAGTACTTGAATACTTCTGGACTGTATTTCAGAGAGAGCAGTGAGCAGGTGTCAGGAAAAGAGAGATGAGTTCTGAGAATAAAAAAATAAAGAGCGTTGGTCTGGAAGAGTAGTAGCCTACAGATGTGTTTGCTGATTCACTGGAAATTAAAAGCAGATAGAGCAGTTTGGGGAAAAAGTTCTGCAACACCAGGTCTCCATGTACAAACACTTAAGATATTGTTCCCCAGTTCAGAAAGGAGAGCTTTTTGGTGTTGTATGCAAGTCCAGTCCCATCCAGCCAGGAATTTAGTCTCTTGTGGGTAGACATCAGCCGTAAACAAATTGGAAAACTTAGACACTTTTCTTGGAAGGAAGCGTAGGGGTTTTTTTGTTGTGTGGGTTTTTGTTCAGTGCACCGCTAATTTCAAAGCTGTGTGGTTTGGGCAATAGCCCAGAATTCTTGGTTTTCTCTTCTCCTTGTTCATCTTATAAAGCATAAATGCCATATTTCCTGTACAGGAAAATATATACATACTTTTTGTATCTGTGTGTATAGCACATCTGTGTTTGTGGGGATGTGGAATTGTTAGTATTAATAGTTTTCAGGACCCAGGTATTGGATGCTGAATAAAGCAAAGCAGTGTTACAGAAAAGGAACTCAGCAATGGAAAGGAAACAAATCCTCATTGTGGCAGTCCTGTCCTTGCCTCTCACTTCTGCCACTCCAGTGCCATGGACTGGCAAATCTCTTTCATGCTGTTCATTAACTGCTCTCAGCTGGCACAAGCCACAGATGGAGGGAAGCCATGGCAGTGAAAACCAAGTGCTGGTGGAGCTCTTGGCAGCTGGGGAGTAATTCTTTACCCTGTACATCTGCACTGGCCATCTCCCCGTGCGCTGTCAGGGGATGGTGAGGTCCCTCCTCGCTTTGGTGGTGACTCACAAGCCTTGGGCAGGAGTTGCTGTGAGTAATGCTCCAGTAGCACACTTAGCAAAGAGACTCTGTACTCTGATGTCCTGGCCAAATTCTTTCCTGGAAAATTGGATGAGATGCATTTCCACTGCGATTCCAGATGCACAGAGTATTCCTTGCTGCTCACTGTCATAGACTGTCAGATAGTCAACATTAAGGTGTGCTTTCTTTTCTGTGATCAGCTAAGGATTCCATGAATATATCAACTACAGCAATAATGTTCAGAGACAAGAACAAAAAGGAAGATTGATTTGCTACTGCACAGCAGTACTGTATTCAGGATTTTTGGATAAAGTGTATGTGTTGTATTTATTAGTTACTGAAAGACAGTCTCACTCCCATCTGCAAAAGAAGCATTCTGCAGTCTGCATATTGAAGTTCCCTGAAATGAGTGAAAAAATAAATGGGTTCTGGTCTTTCCTGCAAGAGTAGTATTTACAGAAAAGCTCTATTTTCAAAACAGAACCAATAACCACAAAGCTCATTGACTTTCAGCTGGAAACTGAACTTAAGAAGATTATCTTTCCTTCTTTAACTGTGCTGTGTGCTCAGAGAGGGCTGGAGTTGGGTTTTGTCCAAATGGCAGTCAAGTGATCAGAAAGTGGGCTCGGTGAGTGATGGGCAGAGGGTGCCCGAGCAGGGTGCAGCGTAACGCACAAGTGCAATGCAAACACTCTCACTGAGCCCTTGCTCTCCAGGCAGACTTCAGATAACGTGCTGACAGCATCAGTCAAAGGAAAATAAAATTGCCGAGGGGCTGTGAAAGGCGCTCTCTGTTCCGACAGAACGGTGTGTATAACCTCTGCTTTCTGCCAGCAGTCGCAGTGACACGTGAGGGAAGGGATGCATGATAACACCAACAGAAAATCCCAGCGGCTCTGGTCACAGCAGCAATGATACTGAACAACAGTAGCTTGCTACGGCTCATTGCTGTAGGGATTGTACTTAAAAGGTTTTAGTTCAAATCAATCTCTTGCTCATGAGCAAGTTGCGTTGCCTGTTGGTTCAGGCGAGCTGGTGTGCAGCAGAAGTTCTGGTTCAGCTATTGAGCTGTGGGAACTTAGGCCACTTACCAAAACATAAGTGTATTGTAGGCTGCCTGAAGACCTGGAGAAACGATTATTTGTCAGTTCCAAAGTAACTGTGTTACTGACCAGGAATGGGGTTTTCTTGAATAGGAATGCTCTATATTTCTGTTACTTTGGTACAGCATCAAGCGGATATAGTAGAACTGTGGCTTTCAGAAACAACCCAGCGTAAGTAATACTTATATTTTCATTTTTCAAATTGTGCAGCTGAGCATTAAACAGACTTCATCGAGGAACTCTGCTTACTTCAATGGGACAGCTTTCTAATTAGCTAACTCTTTTAAGTAAGGGTCACAGCTTTGGACTTGATTTCTGTCCTTAAACTGCTCTGAGCTCTTTGGGGGCTGCACGTGAAGTAAGAGTTCTATGTCTAATTTACAGGGTGTTGTCAGTTGAAAGCTTCTCTGCGTTTCATGTATCCAGCACCGCTCAGGCCAGCTGGCAGGCAGCTCAAGATAATGATGCCATGATAGGAAAGATAGTCAGAAGTTGCCAAAACTATTGGACAGCACATCTGCCTGCTGGCTGCCAGGATCAGCACTGAGCTGCCAGCACCAGTCTCTTGGGTAGAGATGGAAACACCTTCCAGTGTAATCCATGTGTCACAGCTTTTGAGAGACACAATGGCTTCAGGTGGCATCAGGGTATTTCCACTGTGTTTCATCTTGTTCAGGTTGGTATCCCTAGTAACAGCAGAAATATGTGCTAGATGTACCAATAGTGATCAAGACTGTGGCAAACCCAAAGTGGAGATTTATTCGTAAAGGAGGTTCTTTCAAAACATTTTGATATTTTGATGTCTTCTGCCTGAGAGCTGGCTGTTGGCTCTGAGAGCAAAGCAAGTTTACACTTGTATAACCTCTTATAGGTTATAATATATTATAACCTATAAGGCACTCAATGAGAGCTGGTTTCAATAGAGAAAAATAACTGTTTTCTGCTTTTATGCTGATAATATAAGTTCCCAGCACAGGTTGTTAGAATAATACTGCTGGCAGAGTGAGAGACATGGAGAGACAAGAGGGATCATGTTTCATGGGCCATAAACTGGGGCACACTAAAATAATCCTCTCAGATATGGTCAACTGAATATGAATCCTTGTAATCTCGAACACACTCTATGTGAACTCAGAATTAATCATCAGAAAAAATGAACCCATGAACACAGGGCTAGATGTCAGGAGGAATATTTTGTTCTCATGGTGAAATACTCAAGACCAACTCGTGGCATTGTCCTACAAAGAAAGTCATAAAATCTAACCCAAAAGATGTCATCATTAATTATTTGCTGGGAGCCTGACTGTCCCTTGCTCAGTATATTAACATGCCATGTGGCATTTATTTTCCAAACAGGTTAGGAAGTGCAAAGTCTGTCCTTAAATAAAGCTCAGCTGGAAACCAGTGATGTTTTTCCCCCATATAGAAGCCTTATTCCTTCTAAGACTGATATTTAGTAATCCTTTGATTTCATACTTCAAACAACTTGAAAGGTGAGCTTTGGTTCTAATACTGACAAGTCTGTGAGTCTGATGTCTCCAAGTCTGGAAAAAAGAGGTGTCTGCTGCTCTGGTGGGGCTCCTCACCCTGGACATGGAGTCAGTGATGAGCATTGTGGTGATGGTGGGAAAGACAGAGGTTGCAGTATCCTGAAGTTCCTTCCAAAGTTCAGTCATCACCAAATTTATCAACATAGAAGCACGTAATGGGACAAATATGTCCTTCTGGGAGGAAAACAGATTATGCTTCTTTTAAGGATGGAGCAGCAGGGTCACAAACCAGTTACTTTGCAAGGAATCCAAGTGAGTGTTTCTTGAGAGAAGGAGTCCCAGTATGTCATCCACAAAGAAAATACTATCAAACAGAATTTTGATTTCTATTGTTTTTCCCCCCAAAATATGAGAAACTGTGGAACATTATTGTAGGATTCCCTAACCCTTGGTTCATTGTGATTTTGAATGTCTGGGGCCCCTGTACAGATCTCTGACCATTCTTGGTATGATAATGGGTGAGTGATGTACAGATTTACCATCTTCTGTCTGGAGCCCATGATGTACCTCAGAAAGGAATGAGAGACAGAGGGGAGAGTGAGACTTCCTAGTGTGCCTTGGGAATTCATGACAGATCTCAAATCTTTCAAGGAATGTTTTTCTTGTTTCACTCCATTGGGAATTGGCTCTGACATAATCAAAAAACTTTTTCAGAACGAGTCCCTTTCATTTTGTTGGCCTCTCTATTGCTCTTGTCACTGACCCAAAGCCTTTTGATTTTTTTTCTCTTTTGACATTCTTGAGCTAATTGGCCTCAATGAAAAGTGGTTTGTTTCCTGCAAAAACTTGGCTGTGACAAAAAGTATGGAGGTTGGGCGAAACCTGGGACAGGCCAGTGCCAAATGGCTTATATAATAGCTCAGAATAGTCAGCCAAAATAGTGTGAGAGCATCATAGGTGGAGTTCAGTTGAATGAAAAGTTCTGCAGGGTTTGGGCACAAAAATGCCAATAGGGCCAGCAATGAATTTCTGACGTCAGACAGGATTATCTAAGTTTCATCCACTGAAAGGAGCAGATAATTATTTAACTGGATAATTATGAGCTGGATTCCTTCAAGAAGGCACACTCTTGTCACAAGAGGCAAGTGGCAAGAGGCCACTCTTTAGGCAAGAGGATCTTGTCTGCTGTTCACATTCTGCTCACCTGTAATTGCGTGTGCTCAGTGCTCTGGAGTTCTGGTATCTTCAACCCAGCTGGAAGTAAGGACCCCACATTGCACAGGAGATGCCTTCCAGGCATTTTTCATTGCATTCAATGAGCTTCTGATCAGATTGCACACAAGGAGAAGCTTTGAAGCCTTGTAAATGAAAGTAAAGAACTAGACTGGACAGGTTTGCAGCTCCAGAAGCAAATTGAGTGCTGTGAGTTGAAGACAGAAGGAGGAACAGATTCCTCATGTACTTTCCTGTAGTGTAAATCTCTGATCAGCTCCCTTGGATTCAATGGGAATCTACTGACTTTAAGGGAAGAGGATGGGACTCTGCAAAGGGTATTTTGGCTCTGAACCTCTTGTCCATGGAAATGGCTTTAATAGCCAGGGAAGGTCCCACCACCATGTTCAGGCTTCGAGGTACTGAAAGTAGATCTCAAGAAAAGGAGAGATACCAAGGATTAGGAATTCATCCATGTTAAAAAGACCTGGACTCAGTGTAGAGCAGTGGAAATGATTTATGTCTTGTTTTGTCAGCTGAACGAAGTGATTGAAGGAAAAGTTATATTGGGTCAATGCTGAACAAAAAAGTTTTCATTTTCTCACCAAAACAAAGTCTAGAAGAAAATTCAGGTTCTGCAAAGTGTTTAATTTAATGTCCGTGTTTGTGTTCTTTTTGAAATTAAATTCACACATATTCCATTCAGTAAATCATTGCTGCATGCTTTGAAATAAAACTGTGATTTTTAAAATTTTGTTTTGTTTTGGAAATAGCGAAGGACAATATTCCAGTACTCTAAATTCCTCATCAGCATTCCTAATGTAATATGGGAACTGTTTTGGCTATCAAAGAAATGATTTTTTTTGGCAGATAAATTACAGAGTCTAGACCATCCCTACCCAGTGTACATCTAGATACCAGCTCCATCATGAGCTCTCTGTTTAATCCTGAGACCCACTGATTTATCTGTAGAGCTGGTACTTAATACACAGACACTCAGCTTGAGAGCATAGCCAACAGAGATGAGAGAAAGAGAAGGTGGGAATGTTCAGTTTGTCCTTGTGGAAGCTTTCCTTTTCTTTACTGAGAAGTAAAGTCTCACTTGGGGAAGGATTTTGCTTTTACACACACACACACATACACACATACACACACATATATATATAAATCTATTTTTTTTTCTAATAAAAATTCAGTAATTTCTCTTCCTCTGAGGGGTTTCTTCATGAACTGTCTTTTGTAATCTTTGGGCCAGTTGCAGTGATGGTTTAAATCAGTGTGACTCAGCTAACACTATTTAGCTTCTAACCCATAAAGCTTCGAAACACACGAGCCCTGACTTATCTCAAGCAAATTACTGCTTCCCTGGAGCCGGCTGAGGCTGCTGGTGTTATTAAAGTTAAGCAGGAGTCTCCGTGTTCTGCTGTGCTCAAGTTTAAACAGTAAGGTGATGACACTTCTCTTTTGCTTTTGTAATTTCTTGGAGTTGTTCTCCTTCCCTTCGGTATGTGTGGTTTAAAAGCAGTCCATCATGTTGCAGACTCTATAAACTGTGGGTTGCTTAATTTGTGTGATTCATAACACAGGGAAAAAAAAAAGAAAGAGCCATCATCATTCTTGGTACTACATCCAGCTCTGTTACCCAGAGCATTGACCTTGACCAGCTAATGATAGGTATTTAATATATGTACGTGTCTGTATATATAGATATAAATATTCATTATGTGAGGTCTGAGATCATAAGGGAATGCTGGCAGTGCCAAGTTTTGTTCGATGGTTCAGGCCTCCAGCTGTGCCAAACTCTGGGTTCCCTTAATGTACCATTAAAAAAAAAACCCCAGGCTTTGCTTGAATGTCATCCAGCTTTATTAAGAGAAAGATCAAGCGTAATCTTATTAAGCTTGTCACTCACAAACCATGAGGGTGCAGCCTTGGTGTGTCTGTTTGGTCCACATGTGTGAACAATTTGGCCTCGTGATACTCAAACAGGGGCTGTTATTCTTTAATGAAGGCTGTGAATAACAGGGCTACAAATTGCAAGGCTGGTGGTGTTCTCACACACTCGTGTGTTAACAGAAAGGGTGAAGACGGGGATTGTTTGTTTGGATTTTTACATGTTCCTCAAGCACGCTCGAACCCACACAACCACAATGTTTTTCAAAATCTGTTGTGTATATTTTGAGGTTTCTGAACTTCCATAATAACTTAGTCAGCTTTTGAATGTGACCGTGTGTCAGAGTGGACAGCTGTGTCAGGAAAGCATCACAGGAGCACTGAATCTCCCTCTTTTTGGTTTCACTAGAAGTCTGCTCCCTGGGCCAATATTATGAGGGGATGTTCAGATAAATTGTGCTTGCCTTCATTGTTGCTCCTTTTCCCCAGTGTTAACAGCTGGGCAGCAGGAGATAACAGGGGAAACCACTACTGTTTATACCAGTGTAAAACCAGAGTACTGCAGTGGGGACTCAAATCAAATATTTCTGCTTGCTCAAAACATGGATGTATATAGAAATTTTGTGTATTTATATAGAAAAAAAACCTAAATTTAAACTATGCAGGATGTTTGGCCATGAGGCTGAGAATAGAGCTGTGTTGGTGAAACTCACAAAAATAACTAGTAATGAGTGGAATTTAGAGACACATTTGATAGTCTAGTAGGGAGTAAATTTGTCATGAGAAGACCTTCTCCATAGACATAGCATATACGAATTAGTACTTGAGGAATACAGCTTTCTAAGACTTTTAGTCAATTAAATTTTAAATTTGTGAGCAGGATGTCCTTTGTCCATGGGGATGTGGAGCTTGATAGAACTGTTTGTATGCCCAGCTTACAAATGGAAACATTTGCAGGATGAAGCTCATCTCTGCTGGGTTGTGATAGGTATTCATACAGCACCTTTGCAGCTGAGAATCTTTAACTATTGCAGGACTGTGTTCTGTTCTTTTCCACTACACAGATGGTCTCTCTGACAGATAAGATTTACTGACCCTTCTGATGGAGCATTTGCCATTGCTGGCTGGAAACTCCCCGTCCTTCCACCACAGGACCTTTAGCCAAAGGACTGTCTGTCCTTCACAAAGCATTTCTTTCTTCTGTTTTGCTTTTAAAGAAAAAAAATAATTAAGAAAATACACAGCCATGGAATCTCCTAATGCTGTCAGTGTCCTCTGGAGGTTCTTTTTCTGATTTACACCAACAACCTTAGTGTCAAAGCTGATCTGATCCGTTTTGCCCAGGCAGAGCTGATCCTGGTTTATGACATTTAGATGCACTAAAATGGGTACTTTCTAGCCCAGTTTTCTATTATTCCATGTCTTTGGCATGCTTTGCATTTCAAAGGAGACAGAGCTCCAGGTGTAGGTGCTCCAGATCTCTTCCAACACCATGTGTATCTCAAGGTCTTGTAGTACCACATTCAGCAGCTTCACAAATATCTGTAGAGTGTTCCTGGCTTCCTTTTCTCCTCAAGGTCAAGAGTTTGTTGGTTTGATCTGCCCTGTTTTGGGGGTTTGTTTCCCAGTGTCAGGACAGGCATGAATCAAGCTGCAAGCCTTGGGCTTGGAGCATAAGGTGGGAAGCAAGACCGAGTTTGCACCTCTTGGAATGCCACAGCACCAGCATCTGATCCCAATCTGAGGGTGTTTTGTGGACTCCTGGGGCTTATTTCTCCTGCTTTCCCTCTGTGGGAAGGACCTCAGCCTAGGGCCTCAGAGCACTCCTTGAAAAAACCCCTTGCCTCCACTGCGGCTTGAATTCTGGTGCTGCCTTATGATGCTGCAGGGGAATCCTTAGCTGAATTGTAAGGCTGAGGATGGTCTTTTAGGGCAGGTTTCTGCTGTGTGGTTGAATGGATTTGGAGATGCCTGGTGTAGCTTGTGAGATGGCACATGATCTACGCAGCACAGAGCAGTTTTTGATGGATCAATTAGCTCAACCCTTGCAAGCCGTGCAGCTGCGCCAAACTGCCTTTAGAGCAGCGCCAGCAAAAACCACAGAGCAGCACTACATGTAATTGCCTTTAATCCATGATCAAGGACAGGCTTGGAATCATGCCTGCTGCACTGTGCTCCTCTGTGTGGCAAAAGAGAAAGAGTTGAGCCCAAACTGGAGACCAGGTTGGGTTTGTTGTGCTCAGCAGGGATGTCTCAGCAGAACCAGAGGGGATCCAGCAAGAGGAGGGGACACACACCTGGGCACAGGTGAATCAGGGTCCATGAGCTCCCTGGGACTTGCCCTCAGCTGCTGATGGAGACCACCGAGGGTGTCGTGCTTGCGAGTGTTGCATTGGCTGGGCAGCCTTGTGCCGATTAACCAGGGAGAAAAGGCCATTTCCAGGTTGGGGTGACACCTCACCTTATTCACTCACCTCATTTGTGAACTTTCGGGGGTGTTTTTCTGCAACAACAGTGACATCCAGTGGCCAGCTGGATTTTTCTGGGAAAAGAACGAGCCACAGACAATCCTAACAATGTGAAGTTTTTTATAGATAAAAAAAATCCTGACTAAGGAGGCTCAGTTTTGGTTTCCTTGAAGAGTTTCCTTATTAAAAAAATTCTGGTGAAACCACTTCTGTGTCTGCGGGGTAGAAAGCATCAGTACTCTCTGCTCCAGCAAGGAGTTTGTCCTGTGTCCATAAACTCCAGGGGGCTGGCAATTTGCTGAGGAATCACTCTGTTTTGTGCTAAGGCATCACCACGTTTTTCACTTATGAGGCATCCACAATCCAAATAAACCACCAGAAAGGGGCTCCTGGAACAGATGAAGAAAGCAGTGTAGTCTGTCGAATAATTGACTGAGAGGTTAAAACCAGAAAGAACAAGCAGGGATCCGTGTCCTGCCAACTGGGAGCTTTGATTTGTGGTTTCCAAACTGCTTTTCAAACAGAAAATGACAGCTCTTGTAGTCTTTTGAAGTAATTTCCCAGATTCGACCAACATTGCCCCCAACTATCTTTCCTGGAATGATTTGATCTCACACTGGAGCAGATTACAGTTTTGTTTAATTCAGTTTAGAGCTGTCTTGTGCAAACTAGAGGAGCTGGGAGAAGCAGGTTCAAAACAAACACAGTGAAGTGCAGTTTTACACCAGGCTTGATTACACTGTGGACACAGTGTATTGTAGGAGCCAAATGCATCCATGAGGCCAAAAAAAGACAGACTGAACAGTCCAGCTCACTACTGAGCCTGCAATGACTGACCATGGCCTTCACCCCTATTTGTTTCCTATAAGAATCCATTTAGTGCATCCTTCTTACCTGCCAGGAGCCTTTGTCAAAGTCAAGCCCAGGTGCTGCATTTCACACCCTGGCTGTGTGCTGAGAACAGCTGAGGTCACACATGGTCTGGTCCTCGCTGGGCCTCATAGATGCCTCCACAAGTTCAGTGAGATACTCAGCTTGCAAAAAGCTGTTTTCCTGACTGAGGAGCTTTCCAAGCCCCCAAACTGCCCTGAGCTCAGTCTCCACCAAGTCCTTGTGGTGGTTTAGTACTATGTTCACTGTTACCTCCTTTGCAAAGAAGGCAGGAGTTAGGGAATCTAGTTTCTCCCCCCTACCCCGACCTTTGCCTGGCTTTGGCAAGCAGGTCCATGTGCATTCCAGAGTAGTTGGGGATGGCTCAGGGGATTTGCAATGGGATATGAAACACTTCTCTCAGAGGCTGCTTGCCCTGCACTGACTGTCCAGGGGGCCAGCAGCGGCTTCTGTGGAAAGAGCTGATAACTGTGGTTCAGGTGGGAGAGGGTTGTCTACTTCAGCAAGGCTGTAGATGCACTAATAAGGCACCTTGGGTAAGAAAAAGAGGCTTCATTTCCTCACCAATTTCCTCATTGCTGGAGGCTTTGATGACAACTGGCCAGGAGTGTTACGACAGTGCATTTCACACCAGACTGTCTGCACCTGGGGGATCTGATGGCCCCAGAGATGCCTCCAGCACCCTGGGAAGACTCTTAGAGATGCTGGGTTTTTTCTAGATTTCCCTCAGACTCATCTCCTTCTCTTCTGCTGCAGTGTTAGGAATGGTGAAGTTCCCAAGATTTTGTACATTGACCCTGTCCCATGAGGGACACAGAGACGTGTTCCCTGTCACACAGCTGCATGACTGGCACACACCTCCAGTCATACCCTTGGGTAGAAAGGTGTATTCCCAACAACATGGTTCAGTGAGGAGGATGCACCTTTAAAATACATACAAAAACAATGAAAAAAGAAAATCACATCTAGTTGTGGCATTCTGCTAGAGGGGAAAATGCCAATAACCATTCTCTGTGCAGTATCTCAGACTGAGTAAGCCCTGCCTTTCCTCACAGTAAAACCTGGGGACAAAGTAAATCAAACATCTATTTCAGCCCTGCCCACGTAATTTTCCTCATCCATATTTTTTGCCCTAGTAAGTTGGTGTAGCTAACACCAGCAAACACAACCAATACATTTTACAGAATAAACACTTTAATATTTAGGCTTTGTTGTTTGACTCTCAAGGGATCCTGTGTTGTCTTTAAGAATATAGGCTGAAATAGTCATCCTGTGTTGGACCTTCTCTCTGTGGAAAACTCCTCTAATACCACATAAGTGAAGCAAGAATATGAAATAGCCCGAATGGCCCTATAATCAACCAAAGCCCTGATCAACAGAGCTCCCTGTCCTGTGCAAACTCTGGTGTGAAAAGAAAGGTGGGGGACAGGGCAGAAAAGGGAATGATGGGGAAGAAGGATGGGCTGTGTGCAGTGTTGAGGAGCTTCTGGGCAGTGGCAGGGTGGCTTGGTGGGCCACCATGCCCTGCCTGATAGACACTGAGGCTAAAGGAGCTCCTTAAGCTCACATGGTCGATGGAAAGAGACTTGCACAGAGGGCTGGTGTTCTTCCCAAGCCTAGTATATGAGATGTTGGAATGAATTGCTCTGCGGAGGTGCCATCCTCTCCAGTGAGACTCACTAGCACAGATCAGTCACTTCATTTGGAAATGTCTGAGGCAGCTACAAACTGACACAGAGGCATGGGGAGATGCTTAGGAGGTGACCTCACTTCAGCTTTTGTGTTTTCTTAACCCAAGTGAAACAGCTGCTTTAGACTTGGAAGAAAATGGAGTGCCTTTTTTTTTCTTCCCACAAAAAATATCATTTTATTGTTTACCACATATGTTTAGGGCAAGTCTGCTAGGGAAAGTGCTCCAAGACTTCTAAGACAGCAGAGAACTGAGTTGCTGAGCTCACATTATGGCACTGCATCGAGACTGGAAACAGAGGGCTGTACCAGCAAGGAGCCAGTTCCAAACTGGTAAGCTCTGTCCCACCTCATGCTGAGCCTGTTGAGGAGCGTGCATTGCACTCCAGGGTGCTTCTGGAGAAGGATATCCATGGTGTGACATTTGAGTGCCTCCACACCCTTAACAGAAAGGAAGATCAGAAATGGAAAGACATGGGGGCGTTTATTATACTTGGGGGCAGCAAGGGAACACAAGTCTGTGGGAATCTGTCTGTCCTTCAGACTGGGATGCTCCAAGTATAGAATTGCACTGCAGATCTCAGAGACACCCCAGGGACGCACAAATCTGTGCTCTATTAGCCTGGCGTCAATCTGGAATAACCCTCTCAACTTTTGGCCCCTCATTTCTCCGTTCTCCCTCTGGCTACGGTGTGGCCTTTCTCCAGAGCTCGTTCTGTAAGTGCACTCGGGTGAGAGGGGAGAGAGGTGATTACATGCAAGAAAAGAATGAAGGGGAGCCATGGGAGGATTGCTGGACGTTGGAAATGCTGCACGCTTTGGCTTTTAATGTGTTACTGCTCTGATTCCCGTGACTGTCCAAAAGTGGCTGTGAGTCAGTTCCTCACAACTGCATAGGATAACAACATCAAAAAAGAGGGAAAATGATTTTTCCATCTGCTTGGAGGACGGGTGGCATGATGTAAGGAGTCTATGATGAAAGCCTGCTTTACAAGAGCATTGCACGTGGCTTGTGCAAAGTATTTTTTAAGGCATGCTTTGGGCTGGGACACTCCTGTCAAACAGGGGAGGAGGAAAGCTCATTCCCTGCATCTCCAGCTCTCCTTCACAGCTTTTTGCATAATGCTGCAATTTCCAAGTGCAAAACTGTGTCCTGAAGCAGAGCAAAAGCCAGCAACCTGGGGTGACAGACTTTTCTGGAAGGTGGGGCCTTTGATAGTCCCTTTCTCTCTGGAAAGCCCAAAGAGCTCTTGTTTCAAACATGAACACCAGCCCCTAGGTAGCTTTTGTTACATCTGGTCTGGGGTGGTTGGGCTGTATGTCTCATCCTCTGGCATGGTATGGCTCATATTATTTCATACTAACTGGAGTAGACTGGGGTCCTTCAAGCCATTTCCAGAAAATTCCATGTTGGATCCCCACAAACATGAATTTTGTTCACATTATCAGTAAAGTTTAAAATCAAAATATTCAGGCTGTCCTAACATCGTACTCCTGCCTAGGTGCTGCATACTACCCACCTAATCCATTACCTGGTGTCGTTCCTTAATAAGACACTTCACAACAGAAGGGTACTCAGGCTGGGGGAATCTCTCAGATTCATCTAGGTCCAACTTGCAAAAGCAAAATCTGCACAAATCCAGCATTGACTCCCTGTCAAAGTGCATTCAAGATACTTATTCAAGACCATCCTTACCATTAGAGTGAGATTTCAAGGAAGAGAGTGGTTCAAGAACAAAGCGGATCAATTGTCTGGCAGTGAGGGTCATCATGAGGAAGGCTGAAGAGCCTCCAGTTTTTAAACATGTTATTCACTAGCAAAGAAAGATGCTGGACAAGGAGTGAAAGGGAATTAAAAATTTGGAGGGTTTATCCACAAAATTGATTCCCCACCATGGGTCTGGAACATCTGTCATGTCAGAAGAGAGTAATGTGGGATGGCATGTGGTTCCCAGTAAATTCCTGCTGTTACCCAGAGACCTCTGGATCAGACTGGAATGCCATAATGGAGAAATCAGCAAATTCAGATAAAAGTCACTGCCTGGAGTGTTTGCTGTAGCTGCTTACTACAGCCTCATCTTGACAAATTCGTCTTTCAGCTTCCAAAATACTCAGCTTTGACCATTGCAGAATAAGAAAAATGGAGATGCAGTTTTGGAGGCTGCAGGCAAAGGAACCACAAAGTTTTTACCCCAACTGTGAAGGGGCAGCTCTCAGGTCTTTGCATTTTTCCCCTACACTAATTCTTGTGAAGCCTTCCTACCATAAACACTGTGGTGCTGCCAAGGGGCTTGAGAATCAGCATCGAGGGAGAAGGAGGAACAGAGGCTGCCGCCTCCTGATTGCAGAGCAGCCCAAGGTCTAAATGGCAACAAAACGTTATACATAATGTCTGATTCACTGTGTGGAGAATGTAAAGAATTGAGACCTCCCGACACAGTTTACATTGGCCCTTTTTATGACTAATTGTGCAGAAAATAGCTCTGCTTGTAGTGTGCATGGAAACAGTTCAGATTTCTGCTGTGTGTCAGCTAATGGCTAGCAAGGCTTTTTTAGCACAACTTCAAAGGCTCTGGCAATGGAGGTCCTTTGTGAGGGAATTATCTCCTGCTCCTTTGTACCCCATTATCCTTCTAAGCCGTGGAACAAAGAATTGCAAAAGGAATAGACAAAGTAATTTGTAGTAGATCTCTAAACCCAGATAAAGTACATAACTTTTGCTTAAAAACATTTTTTCTGCTTCTGTCATCAAAACACGGTTATAATTTTTCTGTGTAGGAACACCCAAGTTCATCTAACTTTTGAGGGATGCAACCTGATGCTTAGGTTATTGATGAGGGTCACTAGGATGTCTGAAATGGAAAAGGAGAGCTTTAGTTTATGTGGTCAATTACTGTCAAGAGTTGGCTGAGAAGTGTCTTTCTCTCTGCCTCAGGATATTCCACTAAGAAAGGAAGAAAGTGCATTCTTTCAGCAGTGTGTTTGTGCATGGACGTGTTTCAAGGAAACCACGTATATTTCATGTATTTTTACATGTTTTTTAGTAAAACAAACCCCTAATTGGTGGTTTATTCTTTCTTTCTTTCAGTGAAGAATGAAACCTTGGGGAGATAAAGAAACACATTACATGGATCTGCTTTGTGTAGTCCAAAGCACAGTTCTTAATTTAAAAAAAACCAAAGAACAACAGGGATGGAAGGTCTATGATTAATGTTAGAAACCGCACTGTATAATGTGTTCCTCCACTGTCTCCAGATCCTTGTCTGAAAAAAACAAGATGTGAATGAAAAGAGAATAATCTTGGCCTCATCAAATTTAGTAAGAAACCCCCTCCTAAGTGCAGCAGACACAGTGACCACTCCACTGTGTTTGTGTTTGTGATCAAATTACAAAATGACTGTGTTTTGTCCTCAAGCAAATCCCATGAGCACCTCCTTATCTTCAGAGGGTGGAAGGATTGCATCCACACCTGGGCATTTAATCTTTAACTATTAGGGGTGGCTGCTCTGCATATCTCCATGCCCAAGTACAAACTTTCTCTTCAGGTCCCTATGTAGAAAATCTTTTATGTCTGCTTTCTCTCCTTTTTCACTTCTATGGATTTCCCAAGGCAGCTGATGTTCTGACCTCTCGGATCCAGTTTTCGTCAGCTGTCAAGATAAATTTGGTTAATACTCCAGGAATGGTTTATTCAGGTTTAGACTGAAGAGGGAATAGTGATGGAAATGCAAGATCATTCCCTTGCCTCTCTAACCTGTCTGATATGTCTCTAGATGCACTAAATTTTCAGTAGTTATATTTTCTTGAGGTTTTTCCCAGGCCAGGAAAAGAAATTTTTAAAATATTTAAGCAGAAGCGTACATGCACACACACACACGTATATATAAAGCTCATTTATTTTATATCTATAAATAAAAATTAAATCCACCGATGTTATAAAGAATATGACAGTTACTGCATATTGTTGTTTGCATATACGAGCAGCCAGAGGCAACAATTTGATGTTTTTCACTGATGCTGAGCTTAATTGTCTCTAATATGCAGGTGCTTTTGTTTTCATCACATGCCATAGGCTGTCAAAGTATTCTGTTGTTATCAATATCTAACAAGTGAGTCCTTATCTCAAGTTGTTGGTGACCAGGGAGAGTTATTTTATGTAAGACATTTCTCACATAGATTTTCCTGGATTTTAAAATTGGAAAGGATAATTATGATGGACTTCACAGCAGGAGGCAGGCCAAGACAATTCTCCCAGGAATTCTTTAACCTTTCATGTTTCACGTTACCTACCTACACCGGACCTCTCAAGTGTCACCTTTTTCCTTAAACCTCCCTCTTCCACATCTCTGATCCTGAGGAACTCCTTGCCGTGGGATAACATGGATCACTGTTGGGTGTGAACACTGCTGGTCTGAGCATGCATAATTTCGTGTTTCCAATCACTAAAGTAGAACATGATTTCAGGTTGCTTGTGGTGTGCATGAGTTGGCTACAACAGCATTACCATGATGTAAAATGAACAGGTGGATACAAAACCAACCTTAGTATGTGAATTCTGACTGGACAGAGAAGTTAAGACAAACAGAAGTTAGAAATCTTCAGTCAGGTGGAGAGGAAGTATTAACAAGGCAAGCTGGTGGTGAGATGGGTGGTAGTTACCCAGATGAACAGAGGATAATACAAACAGGTAAATTTTAAGCAGAGTCTAAAGGTTAAGTTTTGCAAAGACTTGCTCATGCCATTTCCTAGTAGTTGTTAAAGTTTTTTGCTCTGTTGATATATGTGGAATGGAGAATTGTTTGGGGGTCAGCTCAAGGCTGGATTTTGGGTTTGATTTTTTAATTTCTTCTTATTTCTGTTCTCTTGGTTGAACTGGACCATTGAAAATATATTTGTATGTGTTGGATTGTGGACATACAATGAAATAACTATGATGTTCACATGGATATTTGTAATTAAGATTTTAAATTTTGGGGGAATTTGAAGTTGAGGGGTTTTTAATGGAAACTGGCGTTTCTTTCAGTTAGGAAAGGCAAAATTAAAACAACAAGCCCTGTTGCCATGCTGCACAGCAGATCACCAGTCACAGCAGCTGGCAGCTTTCAGCGTGGTCCCCACACAGAGGGCAGGAATGGGAAGTCCAGGAAGTCTCATCTTTTGGTCTTCATCCATCACTTGAAGGGACTTGCAGGCTCTGCTGAGGAGCTGACGTTGTTGACAGACCTACCATTGTGTGGATGAGGAGACAGAACTTTTGCATAGTTACTTCTTTCCCTGGGTTTAAAAGAGTTAAAATTGGTTTCTCTTGTGCTGTCACGATGTCAAAGATTTGCTGGATTCAGGACAATTATTTACATTAAGAAATCTTTTGGCATTTAAGACTCTGGCTCAGGGAGAATAAAGTGGACTCGGAAACATCTCAGGCTCTGATACCTTTGACTTTGGTTCCTCAGTGTCACTTTGCCAGTGACAGAATGGGGACCTTTGTTTGCCTTGGCCACTGCATAAAAAAACAGGATATGATCAAATCCAGTTAATCATTCACAAATGTCTCATTTCTTGAATCTCTGAGGGTGTATAACACATTTTTGGGACTGCTCTTTGCTGCTTTGGCTTTTGTTATAAGTAAGTTAGAAAGGGGAAAATCAAATTTTGAGTTTTCTTAAAAGGAAGTGGAGGAATCCTGGAACACACCAGGGCTCTGCAAATGTACATTTAATCATTTAAAGAAATGTCTTTTGGCTAAAAGCTCTTACCAGCGCTTGCAAGTTGCACTCAAAGCCATTACAGCTACATCGTTCCAACAACTGAGGCGAGTTAGCGCCCTTGTTGGCAGTGGGAGCAGAGGGATGCAGGCTGAGCAAATCCTGGGGGCTGAGTGCTCTCAAATTCATCAGGACTTTGTGCAGTGTGGGTGAAGAACCCGGGGGATGACTCTGCTGGTGGCTGTGCCAGCTCCTTGCACAGCGGTGTCCTTGCAGGGGGACTCAGGCACATCTTGCCTGCCTTGGTTTTTTTTCAGTGTGAAGCATTTGGCTCCGCTGTGGAGCTGGGCAGTCAGAAACACCCCCTGAAAACACTTTCACTGTGCTTCAGGCAAGCACATGGTCTCCAAGCAGCAGCAAACCTGAGGAGTGAGTTCTTACACCCCACACCATGGTGGAACTCCCTTCTCCGAGATGCCACAGGGCACAAAGCACATGGAGGCTGGAGCACATTCCTGGTGGATTGGCCTGTTCAGAGCTGGCAGTGAGGTGCAGTGACCTGGGTGTACCTGGGCTCACCAGGCCCTGCAGAGCTGGGAGCTGATGGATATGATGGAGGAGGATTGTTCTGTCCTTCCTCACTGTCAGCCATGGCTGCTGTTGGAGACAGGTTACAGTGCTGTGTGGATTTTAATAAACCTGTGTGTGGACTTCTTGCTTCCTTGCTTTATATATCCAACCCATCCTGCAAACAGTGTGGGACTCTGACAGTAAGTTGAAAGCTTTGGCTGGATTACACTGCCTTATTGAGTCTGTGCCCAAAGCCCTTTGAGGGCTCCCATTGACTCCGGTGGGATTTGGTTCAGGCTTCAAGTGTATGGGACTCCTTAAGTAAACTCTTTCAAGGCCTGTACACACTGCAATACTTACCGGGCTCCTTGTTACTTCTGTGAATAGGAATGTGACCTTTACACTTCTAACAAAGAGACCTGAATTTCAGGACTAAATCTCCGTGTTTTGGGAGAGATAAGGTTACCATCACAGCTCCTCCCATCCCCGCTGTGCAGGTGGCTGAATGGCTGATGAGGCAATTCCTGAACCACCGAGGTTTTAGTCAGACAAGTGCTGAACATGCAGTACAGCAGCTTCAGAGACTCTTCATTAGCAGATGTCCATGAACAGCGATGGTCAGGGTTGTGAGTTGCTCCATTTCATGAGTCAAAGCCCCAGGAATATCCTTTTGCCACTGCAGGGTCATTCTGATCTCCATGATGGAAATATAACTACTCAGTGTGCATACTAAAAATGGTCACAGTAGAAGGCAAGACTAGCAAGCCTATTTTAGGAAATAGGAATGTTTCCTAAATATTAGGAATAGGAAATATTTAGGAAATAGGAATATTTCCTAAATAGGAAACTGGGTTTCCTATTATGCACCCAGTCACTTGGCCATGTGAGGGGAGGGAGGGATAAATGAGATGGAAGAAGAAAGTGTTTGGGCTGTATGCTGTCCCTTCCTCTGGTCTAGTTTTTGGTACCCTTGCCTACCAAAGCTGCTGTTCCAACAGGAGAGACTCAAGTGAGTGAGAGTAGTAGTTTGATTGACAGTGCTATTTTCTACCTGTATTTTAGGTCACTTCCTGGGTAACAACACTGTGATTGATGTACTGAGACAAGCAGGATTTGAAGTGGAGCACACCCCTCCTGGACAACCAATTGGAAAGTAAGCAGCTGCCCACAGATTATTAAACACTTTCTCTCCTTTTTTCTCTCTCTTTTTCTGTGACTAAGCAAGATTATTGCATTAGTATAGGAGGTGGGTGAGGAACCTCCCTTTCCCACCCAATTTCCAGACAAAAAGTTCATTGTAAAGCATCCATTGTGTGTGTTTGGAAACATATGGAGCCTGAATGGCTGGTGTTTTTGTGGGTTTTTTCCACTTGGGAACATTATTTATATCACAGCTGTTTCATTATACCAGCTCAGAAGTGCCATGGTTTCTTTGAAGGAACATCTCGTTCAGCTCATTTTTCCCCCAGAGCTGTTTTTCCTTTTGCTCTTCATGGGGTTTTTGTTGCTTCTCCATTGCAGACCTCTCTGTCAGGCTGCTGTTCTTCAGGTGGGATTTCAGTTTTTCCTGAGGGACCACATTTAATGTAGCAGATGCACCTTTGAAAGTGTGTTGGGCAGGTAGAGAGCCGTTCAGTATTCCCTGAGCTTCTCCATCTATCTGGTCAAGTAAAGCAAGCAAGAAGGACTGATCAACAGGCTCTTGGCAACCTTCATTAGTGTAAAATAAAATATGGCACAAAATTGTCCTTAGCTAGTGAAACAGACTTCCTTCATCCTGTAGACTTCTCTTTTTCCTGGCTGTTTAAATGAGGTCTCTTTCTTAAGAAATCACAGACAATAAAACCATGAGGGCTGGTGAGAGACGATCTAGCTTTGCAAAATCAGCCTTTCCCCTACATTCTGCAGATAAAATTTGGCCAAGGCTATTCTGTCATACGATTGTTATCCTCATTAGGAGAAAGTGTTAGCAGCATGCTCCTGTCCCTGGTGGGCAGACATAACATGGTCCAAAACTGAGGTGAGTCTCAATGAGGAGGATTAATGGCAGAGGTAGTAGACCATGTCTGAAAAAGCTGTGTGTAATCTAGTTGGAAAATCTGGCTGATCTAACCTTGTTTGGGAAACATCCGCAGTGATTCATATAGAATATAATATGGCTCAACTGTACATAAGTGTTCTTTGACAGACCATTTATCCTAAATGCTTCTTGGAATCTGTTGAGCAATAAAAGCATCGTCTTAAATAACAATGGGGGAAATAGGAAGAAAAGGCTGTTAAACACCACCAGGAAGAACATATATTCAGAGGAGATTTAAGAAGCACTTTGGCAGGGGGAGAAAAGTCAACATGGTGCAGGGGAGAGCAGTAAACACTGTAACAGTCAGGAGCTGGAAGTTTTTGACTAAAACCAACCAAAGAAAAGAATAGCAAAACAGAAAAACTAAGCAAGCTATAACAGAACAGCCGAGGTGTACCATTCCTAGGTTTCTGACAAAGAAACTTTCCACTCGGGGAAGCAGACACTTTCTTCGGCAATTTTCATTTAGTTAAAAGTATCATCTTCCCATGAAAAGCGTTTCAACTGGAAATTGTGAAACTATTAATTTATTGGCTGTTGCCAGCCCTTGAGAAGAACTAAAGATGCAGTAGTGTGAGAGAAGTCCAAGAATAGTCTCTGCTCTCTGGTGTTAGGCTATGTCTGTACACATCATCACAGACTTGAAATAAAGGATGGGGCAGGAAACTTGACTCAAAGCCAGTGCTTAATGTTGACTTATTTGCAGAGAGGAGCACCTCCATGTGCACATTCCCCTACCTTGGCAGCAGTGCCTCCTGTTCATGATGTCTTTCCTAAAATTCTCAATCCCTGGGGGAAATGCACCTGAAGGCAAGAGGGCTTGGACTCTGCTTGGATCAAAGTGTGTGTCCTCAGCTGAATGGTCCCACCCTGCGTAACTTCTGTTCCCAGCTCCCATCGTGTTGGGCAGGTTTGCCTGGACTAGAACCCTAATTCCAGTGGGGTCTGCTCTGAACATTGAACATAAAACACTTCACTGAAGGGTAGATGGTTGTGCAGGAATATTGGATGGAGTCGAGAGAAAACACATGGTTGCTCCCCCATAAGGATTAGATGCTCTGTGAGTTTTCTTGTGATCTGATCATAAGGTAGATCTGCCAGTTCTAGATGAGAATAAAGAAAAATAAATTGCGTGGCAAAAAAGTCCAGAGTTGCCACTAGGCTGAATTACTTAAGATGCAGAAACAGTAGAAAACTATAGAAATTGTGAATAAATAGTACTTAAATATATTCACAGGAAACAGCTTTCTGCTTTTAGAAGAAAAAAAAAGACTCTCAAAACTGCACACTGACTGTATTGTCATTTTCCTGTAACTGGGGCTGTAGCTATCAGTAGGAAGTGCTTGGGGCTCCCCATTTTGTCTCTTTATTATAGAACAGCTTGTATTTTATAATTTCTGGGTGAGCTGCAAACGACAGTCTAGCCAAAAACAGTACAATGTTGTGATAGCACGACAACTTAATAGTAGTTGTGTTGTTTATGTTTATGTTATATTGTCGTGTTGCTGTAACTGAGTGTCTTCAAGGAACCTTGCATTTTTGTCTGGCCTTGCTTTTTTTACCCTTCTCTTTCCTTTTAAAAAGATGAAATAAAAGCCATTGAAAGGGCCAGAAGAGGAACCATTTTGCTACAGTGACTGTAGCAACAAAACATATACATAGAATAAACAACTAGAAGCTCAACAAATTTTGAGCTGCTTGCAAAGCAGAAATTGTTTAGTGGGTTACAGAGGTGCAGGTGTTTTCATCTTGATTCTTGTGGAGCCATACCTGAAGAGGTATTTCTCTCCTCTGCTGATGCCCAAGAGAGACATTTCTGCTGTACTTCCAAATAAGTTGTACAAGGGAGTCAAGCCCACTGCGTTGCATTCTGACATTGACAATTGAAATATTGGATAGTGTTCAGGGAAGATCAGCTGGATCCTAATGTGGAGTTTGGGGGGGTGGACAGCACATGGGAAAAATGCAAGGGTTGGAAAAAAAACTGAAGCAGCTGCATGCTTATGTTTTGGCAATGAGAATTCAAAGAAAGGGTTGTGGACAGACTGTATGCAGAAGAATGAAGAGGAACAGTTCAAGATGGCACTAAAGAATGTTTGAAAATATATCAGATTGAATTTGAGGGTGATTTTGGATGAGTATCAGTGATTCCTCGACAGTGATTTGCAGGACAATTTTTCTCAGGTTAAGTAAGAAGCCCCATTATATGAATGTAACTTTAGCAAAACACTCATGTTATGTCCTACTTACTACCAGTACTGCCTTGCCAAAAAAGCAAATGGTAATTTGCTTTAATGTCTCTGTTCCCAGAGATCCCAGTATGATTATTACTATTATTGACATGATTAGTAGCATGATCTTTATTGTTCAACAATAATTCAGCAGCATTACCATAAATAGGTGGAGCATTTAATAATTCAGCAGCATTACCATAAACATCTGGTATGATGTTTAAACTCTGCCATCCATTTTGGTTTTAGAAGGGACAAGAGAATCCCTTTTGTAGAAAATAACTAGCACTGTTCCTATGTATCAAAAAAAGAAAAGCCTTGGGAAGAGTGAAACAGGACAAAGACCAAAGCTGTTTATGCTTTCAGTTGCATACAGACTGGGTAAAGCTAGAAGATTGTTGGCTTCCTCTGTCCAAAATGCTAAGCATAGGTTGTGAAATGGCTGCTCTCTAGGCCAACCAAACTGAATACCTAGGGTCTCACATTTCTGTTGTCTAGTGACAAGCACAAATTTGAGCCAAATCCTCCCTTTCCTAAGGTATTGGGGGAAAATAAAGTGAGATCTTGTCTGGCTTGAAGAGCTAGCCAAGATAGTGGGGTCTGATGGCTCCAGAATCAGTGAACTGGCAAAGAAAAGTTTATATAAAGTACATTTAGCTGGTGTGGAGCTATTTGGGAGCTCTTACTGACTGGATTTCTGAAATCTCCTGGCTCCTCCTGTTGATCTGCCTGATGGCCCACTGTTGACCTTCCTGTGCTTCTTCCAGAATTCCACCAGCTTACTATTGAAAACACCTCTTTTAAAGTTCAATCCCTTTCTGTAAAAGAAACCCTGTTCTATTCATCAGGCAGAACAATGCCATAAACACTTGAGAACTTATTCTCACATTGGCATAATTTGTTCATTTTTTTGCCTGAGGGAAGTGTCCTGAGTCTGTTTGCGTGACAGCCTTCAGCAGCGTTCATATTTGCTTCTTATTTTGTTGGCTGCCATCCTTGTCCCCAGATAAAGGCATTGGAAAATTAGTGGCTGAATCAATATCTCATTGCTTTGCACTGAGATAAGAAAGACAACCTTTTCCTTTTTTTTTTTTTTTTTTGTGGAGTTCTGCCAACTGGCTGTCCCTGCTCCTCTCTGTCTTCAGAAAACAGAGCTGCATGCTTGGGGTTGGGAGACAGGAGGAGATGGGAGAAAGTCTCCCCTTAGACAGATTCCAGTGACTTGAGCAGATAAAGGGCCACAGCTGCTTCACATTTAACTGGAAACAGCCAAACTGCAGGATCAATCCAGGAAGCACCTGTGTGTGTGATGACTGTTGTTGCTGGGTTCTCAGAATCAGCTCTGACCCTCTGCCATGTGCCAAGCCCTGACGTGCTGCACACCGTCCTCTTGGCCAGAAGAACATGCAGCAGTGCTCATTGTTATCAGGCTGCTCTCTCTGAGGATGGGATCAGTGCTGTCTTCTTTCAGAATCAGGGAATTGAAGACAAATCAAAGAATTCAGCACAAGTTTTTATGTCTGCTTGTCTGAGAGTTTATTGTAAACTCTCAGAACTCTGCTGGAGAAATGAATTACCTTTGCTCCTTATGTTTGCACTTGCTGTCCCAGTTGAAGCAACGTGTCTTTGCTGTTGTGACTTACTCCTGTCGTTCTGTCTGAAGCAAAGAGCTTCCTCCGTCCCTTCTCCTGCAGCATCCTACAGGTGTGACCCTGGCTCTGCTGCTCGTTGTCTCAGGGCAGAAGTCTTTTCTCCCCTAGGAATGCACTCTCCTTCCCTGTGGGATGAAAGCACATCCCATCCACACAGTGATGCAGCCATTTCACTCCATCAGGATCCGTCACCCTCTCAGAGAATGGACAGAATTGGGAAAAATGTTTGACATGACATTCCCCACAGCCCCAGTCTGGTAAACCCAGTTCAGGAGATCCCAGAAAATTACAGATGCCCCCAGAACACTCAGGAATCTCCCAGCAGTTGCCAAGTTCCTTGGGATGCCTACCCAGCTTCAGCTTTCTGGTGCCTGTTACTCAGGGTTTCTCCACTCTGCATAGCTGTTAATTTTTGGGATGTGTTAGGGAGAATGTTAAAGTTGCTGTGAAATAAGTATAAGTTCGTTTAGAAAATACACAAGTGAAAAAAAAAAATTACAAGACCTGTGACACTTTAATTGGAAACAACTGAATTAACTGAGGAAAAAAGAACTGAGAAGGGTAGATTCTGGATCCTATCTCTTCTGATACAAGGAAAAATGCATGCTTTTTTGTTTATGTGGGTGGAATAATCTCCCCATTGGGATGTCATACTTTTTCTTAAACGTCTTGTAAATGTTTGGATCCTTCACTTGATCTGAGCTTGAGGGTCATACTCATCACTAGCTCCCTTCCCTGAGAAGAAAAGTGAATCCATTATTTAGGGGGGTTCTCTGACAGCATAATTTACAGTAAGAGGTGCATCGGGATTAAATGGGGTTCATCTGCATGCATTGGCAATTTTATTGCCTCATCTAACATTGGAGAATATGACTACTCAATGCTTAAAATACTTAGCCATGAAAATGTGCACATTACATTTTCGTGTTCCTGTATGCCTTTAAAATATCCTCCTTTGCAATTTAATTGTCTCTGTGTCTACCTAAGAGCCACAAAGCCTGAGCCAGCCAAAGTTACTCTTAGGGGGAAAAACATGAAAGAAAGTCTCCAAAACCTGGTAGAGAAGCAAAGTCAACTTACAAATTCTCAGCCATGGAAATTTAATTATCCTGTCACTTCCTGAGCAACACATTATTTAGGGACAGTGTAGCTGTGTATTCTTGAGGCCACCTTTAGACACTGAACACCTTCTGAGAGAATGGAATTTAGCAACTTGCTACAAAAAAATCTGGGAAAGAACAAGATAATTCCTGGTGTTGGAGTAAGAATACAGAACAGAACTTCTCAGGAATTTCATGCTTGACTAGTTCTCCCAGTGGGACATTCACTTTGCTGTATAATCAGATTTTATCCTTGGCAAAATTTCTGGTTTCTTTTGAAAAAATTGTTTCATATTCCATATAATTCTGTTCCTTGGGAAGGGGCCTCTGGGGAAACCTGGGCTTGCTTCTTTTTGCTCGAGGGCAGCTTGCTCGCTGAGCTGTCCTGAAGCCAGTGCTAAGGTTTCTAGGGTTTTTTGCTGATCTGCAGCCTATCAGTTTTAGGAGATCTGTATCTCATACTCCATAAACTCTCTAATAGTAAACTTACAGAGCCTTGGAGACTTCAAAAGTTCAGAGCTAGTTCTTACCTTATTTCCTAGCCAAATTTCAGCTCTTGTTTCCACAGGAGAAGCTGATTTTTCATCCTCTTTCTGCTTCCAGCCAACTCTAACGCAGATCTTTTCACCTCAGGTCACGAGTATGAGATGAAAATTTTGGTTTATAGTTATTAGAGATAAAGCTGATCCAACTTGCACTGAAGTTGTTGGCTTCCATCAGTGCCAGTAGCTTTTAGAGGCCATCATAAATATGAGATGGTTGCTGATCCTCTCCCATCTTCGGTTGTGTGGAGCCATGAGGGAACTGGTGGAAAACTCAGAGTATGTTCACACAGTTGTGCAGAGGCCTTCTGTAGTCCAAGTAAAAAGATTGGCTTTTCCAGAGTAGTGCTCATGGGTGTCTTTAGACAACTGGCCCAGCTTGCTTGCAGGAGGTGTCTGGCTGGTTTTAGGTGGCTAATCAAGTTTTAGATGTGTAGACATTGTTGTGAGATGTGTCACTAGGCTCATTTAAGCCTTTGGAAAAAATGCACCATCCCCTCCCCAGTGTTGAAACTGAGGTTGTGTGACTTTGTTTGTGTATTCAGCCTGCACTTGTCCTGTGGATTGATGGTCTGCACTCTGGGTGATATCAATCTGGGCTGAAGTGCAGCTGCACTTTGTAACAGCTCAAGAAGCACAAAGGTATCAAGTGGTATTGTGTGGTTGGAAAGATGTCGTTTATCTGAGGAAGTTTGTGGTCTGTTTGCTGTCACTCTGCCTTTGCAGTGCCGACTTCCCTTACCTTCACTATCGCGTTGTCAGGCAAAGAGACCTCACACACTAGGACAGAGAGCTTTTCCACATCCAGAGCTGGCTTCTTTTCCTTCAGCAAGAGGTCTGTGGGCTGTGAATCAATCAATAATGCTGCTTGATTCAGCGTGAGTGTAGTAATTTAGCTTTCAGGGAGCTCTTTACAATACACAAGTTCCTAAAAAAGGAACAGGAAGAAAGGGAGTCAATGACTTCTCTCACTGACATTTTCACTTAAAGTTCCTTCAATAGCAGTCCCTTGGGAAAAAGCAATCAAGGATGCAGTATTCTACAGAGGATTTTGTTGAGAAGTACATATGTCATCTTTCGTGAGTGATCAAGTGTTCATGAGAACATTCTTTGGAGTTTAAATGGGGTTAGAAGCCCTCCAGAATACTACTACGTGACTGGTGGCACGACCAAATGACTCCCTGTAGATGAATATTTTTGTGGCAAGCTGTGAAATTTACTGAAACCTTTCTGAATTGCCCCCACAAGTAGAAAGTCACCCTAATGTACATATGGGGTGTGATTCTGTGTCATTTCTTGCCCATTTTGATGCAAAATAGTCTCACTTTTAACAACTCATGGTGTCTCAGCCAAGCCGGGTGACTTCATGCTGGCCACAACCCAGGTTTGGTTCCAAAATTACTGCGTAGGTGTCCCTTTAGGAGAATAGGGTGAAGAGTCAGGCTGAGATCCATGTATATCAGCCCCTCCTCCTAGCTAGGTGCTAGTAGAAGGAGCAGGAATGCCAAAAAGAGTCAGTGCTTATAACAGTAAATTAAGGATGGGGAATTTTTGAAGCACTTGTCACAGTAAATACCTTAGAAGCCAGAATGCATTTTTGTGTCATGACCATTGAATCATTTTTATGAGAAGTCAAAGTAAATTCATATGCAATCTTTAAAATTTGTAAAGAGTTTAATTCATCCAGGAAATCATGTGTTGGGAATACACAACCCAGACCCAGATCAGATATACTTCAGAGAAGCATTTAGGTTTTAAAATCCTTCCGCAAGCTAAACTGATCTGCAGAATCTTTGGAGTTTCACCCTTCTCCGGACCTCATGCTCCATGCAAGTGAACATCATGCCAATGTGTTTCCCATTTCCTGGGGATTAAACTGCTGTGTTTGATGACTCAGGACCTTCCAAGGAAGCAGCTCAGTCACTCATTCTGTCTGAAGTGGCCTCAGGTGCCTCAGAGGACATGTTTTCCACAGTGATTCATCGTTTCAGAGCAGAGGATCAGCTCTCTTTCATTGGTTTTGTTGGGTTTTTTTTTCCTTCCCACAAAGTTAATTAATAAAACAAATTTCTATTAGTGGGTGTTGAAAGATTTTGGTTTCCCACCTGCACTCCCAAATGCTCTGCATTCCAGGAAGAATGAGAAATGGACCTATGAACAGAAATAGGAGGGAGGAAAAATGGATCAGATGCTGTAGATGGATGTAGGTACAGTGGCTGTCAAGTGATATGGTGGAAGAACTTCCTGAATAGTTTCTTGCAATTGTGATTGCTAAAAAAACACCACTACAGTAATCCAGTTTCAGCATTTATAGGTGCAAATTTAGAAAGTTTGGGGCATAGAGAGTGTCTGGCAGAAACTGAACTGTCTGGGCCTCCCCATTGGCCTCTTGCTTAGGCAAGCAGCTACACGTGATGCAGTTGTTCTGCTTGTGAAGACTGGATCTCCTGCCACTGTCAGAGGCTCTTGTTGGTCAGGAGAAGCACATGGAGGATTCACCCCCTCGTGCCCCTGTGGACCTGGCTATGCCCATCTGTCTGCCTCATGTAGCCCCCACCATAGAACAAAATTTCTCATCAGCATCAAGAATTACATATAAATTTACACCCACCATGTTTTGTTACTTCAGCCAGAAGACATTTGGTCTCACCGGGAGCCAGAGTTGACAGAAGGACTAAATTTGGGGTATTGCTTGTTCCTACTGCTCTATGGGACATAAGAGCAGTTCACAATTCCATAGTGGCCCTCTCTGCTGGTGGCAGCTTGCAGACAAAGAGACCCAATTTGGTGCTCTAATTTGTGGGAAAGGGTACACCAAAGTCCTTCTCCATTGATTTCCATTCAACTCAGGAATAATAACATTTTCCTGCTAACCTGTAGCACTTCATCAGCAAAGTCACAGACAGGCTCCAAGTGCTTTAGTACCCAGTCCCCTGTCCAGCAACTAGAGTTGCATCTCCTGTTCTATGACCCCAGCTTCTCATTTCCAAATTACTCTTGCAAAAATAAAGGCAGTGCCAGAAATTCCTCTGTTGGGACAGCACATCCCTGTTTATGTTTGGAGGGCTGGTACCAAACTGGAGTCCCCAGTGATCAAAGTGCAGGTTCAGAGATGAGCCTCGTGTTGTGTTTGAGGTAAGCGCAGCACTTTAAAGCAAGGATGAAGCAGGAGTAAATCAGGATGAAGGATGTGGGGAAGTACCTGCTTTACATGAAATCCCTGCTGGAAAGACGTGGCCAGTGTTCCAAAGTTTTCCTTGGAGAGTGCTTGGAAGTTGCTCGCCAGCCTATTTGTGGAAAGCTGAACAGTTTCCTATTGTCCGTGATGTGAAACACTTCCCAGATAAACACTTCCCCCTCCACTGAAGAAAAACGATAAAGCCTCAACAGTTGTTGGTTTCTGTTGGCATTGAGCTCTGTTACAGGCTATAGTTCATATCCATGCCAGAGTCATTAGGAAAGGCTCCATTACTGAGTGAGACTGGGATAATTTTCAGGGGTTTAATAACGTTGAGCACCCACATCTTTGCATCTCTGGGTTCATTATACCCCTGGAATGTAAATCCCAATCCACAGTGGATAAACAAGGTTCACATGGATCTCAAATACTTTTGTGGTATTGTCTCCTCCTGATTTCTGAAAGGTAAAGAAAACATTGCTAGAAATAAACTCACTGGAGTTGTCTAGCCTGGGGAACAGGAGGCTCAGGGGGGACCTTATCACTTTCTAGCTAGCTGAAAGGGTTTTACTGAAGTGGGAGTTGGTCTCTTACCCAAATAACAAGCAGTAGGAGAACAAGAAGGGACCTCAAGTTGTGCCAGAGAGGTTTAAATTGGATATTAGGAAAAATTTCTTCACAGAAAGGGTTGCCATGCATTGAAACAGGCTACCCAGGGAAGCAGTGGAGTCACCCTCCCTAAAGGGATTTAAAGGGTGTGTACATGTGGCACTTGGGGACATGGTTTAGTGGTGAACATTGCTGTGCTGGATTAACAGTTGGACTTGATGATCTTAAAGGTCTTTTCCAACCTAAAGAACTCTGTGATTCTACAAAGAGAGCAGTAAATCTCTGCTGCTGTAGTGGGTTTAGGTTGTAACATTGCCTGCATTTGTGGCATTTCAAGTAATTTTAAGGAGTTATTCCTAACACCCACAGAGTCAAGGCATCATATTCCATCACAAGGAAGATCCAGAAGTCCCTTCATGAACTTTGGGCAGAAGAAGCTGATTTTTGGAATTGGCAATGCTAAGAACCAAGGCTGTGTAACACTGCAGTAATACCAGAGGTGGTTTGCTCCAGGTCAGTGGGTGGCTCTCCCTCTGCTTCTCTTGTCCTAGCAGGATCAGGTCTGAAGGACCTCATTCTGTCCTCACCTCTGACTCCAGTTTGGTTTTTCTGGTTGCCTCCATCCTTCCTCCATGGTGTCTCCTAGGCTGAGGACCTTTTCCCAGGAGCAGCATTGGTTCCACTTGTTGACCTGCATTCGGTGAATGCAGTAGAGACAGATTCACTTTTTCCAACATTTCATCAAAACAAACCTTGCTTTGAGTTTGTGACAAAGGAATAATTTTTCTTCCCTAGAGGCATGGGGTTTCTTGCTAATGTTAAATGGTAATTTTGCACTTGTATCAAATTGGTATGTAGATTAGGTTTTAGGTGGGAATTGCAACTTCTGTTGACGTTTAGCAGGCACTGAGGTTTTAAATCACTGAGGCAATTTTAGAAACATTCCCCTTAAGGAGAAAGGACATAAACTTGAAAGCAAGCAGAGGTAACAAGGGTTTCCTTTGTTTGTTTCACAAATGCAGCCATGAATTTAGGGCAATTTCTATGTATTCAAGCATTCATACTGATTGCAGTCATTGCTGAATGGTCAGCAATTCCCACTCATGTCAGAGAAAGGCATCAAATGAAATCCACAGGCAATCAGAAGTGGTTTAAATGAGGAGCTGGAGACTGATTTTGTTTGCTTCTTTTTTCACTACTGGGGTGCATTGTTCCACTTGCCTCCTTCTTCATGTCTCCTGCCTTTCCAAGAAGCCCTGGTCAGTCAGTGAACAACAGACCTGATGAGGTCTAGGAGTCCCATAGGTTCCCTAAGTGTTCAATTGTGGTGTATAGAAAAGGGCTGAACCTTTCCTCATGAGGTCTGACTCCATCATGCTTATTTTCACATAAAGAAGGACACATGCTCTTTTTTGATCTGTGTGCTACTTGGGATAATTCAGTTCCAACTGGCTGTCAGATGAATTCTTACTAGAAAAGGAAGGCAACAGAGGGACAGAGAAGCCTCCCCTTCTGTTCAGAATTAACAGGCTTGTGGTGCAGCCCCAAGCACTCAGTCTCCTTGTAGAGAGAGAGCCAGATCAGTCGTCCTGGAGTTTTAATTAAAACATCTCACGTGGGCATCATTTCAACAGCATTGACTTTCCTGCAGCTTGAGCTGTATTACAGCACCACCTCATGAGAAGTCCTAGTTTGGTCACTCTCAGTGTTCAGCTTTGTGTTGTGATAAGAAGCTAATGTGACTGCTGGAACCTGTGCTGGATGCCAGGCATAGTTCTGATGAGTCTCTGACATCTGTCACACTTGTTATATTACGTGTTTTTCCATACCTAGGCAGTGCTACAAGTGCTCAGCTGTGATACCCTCTCAGACAACTGGCACTAAGATAAAGCATTTCAAGGCAAACAAACAGATATGCACATACAAAGGAGGTAGGTGAGCCCCTAGAGCTCCTGTGCAATGAGGTCTCCAACAGAGCTAGGGAGGAAGGCTGCAGGGGCTGTCACCTTTGTACTGTCTGTCATTGTCTCACACCCTTTGCATGTCAGCTTGCTGAGATGGTTCATTAAATGCATAATTTAATTCTGGGATTCTTAAGTGTACCAATAAAAGTAATGACATGCATAATTTAATTCTGGGATGCCTAAGTGCACCAATAAAAATAATAATCATAGACATTTCAGTGAAGGAGAGAGATTTTCTGGGATCAGTGCAAGTTTTCCTGTATTAAGGAAGAAAGACCTGGAGCCTGTTGTTTATAACTAGACAGTGAAATCTGCCTGAGTTCATTAAAAATCAGTCCCTCCTATGGCCTCAAATGCCTCCTGGATATTCGAGGTCTGGTCTCATAAGTTGCAATTAGCAAATTCAGAATATAAACCTTCTTTTCTTCCTTTAGGTTTCAGCAGCAATGTGCATGCTTTGTTAAGGAAGAATTTTAGTGAAGGATGGCTTTGTCAGACAGAAATGAGCATTTGATACAAGCAGTTTCATCAGCATGACTTGATACAGAGAGGGAGCCCTCTGTGACATGAGGATAATACATGGAGAGACATTATGTGAAGTCCATTAGCATTAGAGTTGACATAACAGCGTTAGACATTAAAGCAAGTGGGGTTTGGAGGGAGAGCTCTTCTGCCTTCATCACATTTCAAGGGTTCTGTCCCTTACTGTGCAGTGAAAATGCCCACAGACAGGCTGAAGTGTTGCCTGAATAGGGATTCTGACAACTGCCTTGTTCTTTTCTTGGAAACACTCAGGCACTGTGATATGGGCAAGGCCAATGGGCTCTAACAATATTTTGGAGAAAGTCGGAGTGTCTGTGTTCCTTTTTTTAGCTCAGCAGCCATCAATGGCTGAACAGATCAGATGTTTTGCAGTGTCGGCTACAGAGAAGAAAAGTGGATTTAGTGTCACAGAAATGTGGAGTCTCTTGCAGACATGGTCTTCTTGTGGCTCTTTGGCTCCACACTTATGCCTGCTGCTGGATTTAAGTGGCCTGTGTCTCTCTCCTTCTGGTGATAGCAGCTACTGATGAGCCCACGTTATCTGTGTCTTGCAATTATAAAAGCCTTGACTGAACAAGGTACTTCAGGAACACAAGTTGCTGTGCTTGCACAGATCTGTGATCCACCCAGTACCTCACCTCAGCCAGGACTCAACTTCCAGAGCAGCAGAGGGAAGGAATCAGCACCAGGCAAACAGTGAATAATCTGCCCTTAGTTTCAGTCTGAAGTCAGTGAAAATGTTGTAGTCTCTCAAGCTAAGCATTTGGTGCCTTGCTCAACTGTGTCTCTGTAAAGAGTTTTTATTTCTAAGATATGATAGAGAATATGAGTTTCTGCAGTTATATGTCCACTCTGGAGGATCCAGCAAAGAGGGGAAACTAATTCCCAGTGGAGACAATCTGGGAGCAGAACTCAATTTGGATTGTAAATGAGCAAGATATAAAGAGTTGTGTGTTAGCTGTAATTCTACTGTGGAATCAAACCAAGCAGCCAGTTTGGTTTTATTTTTGGTTTTTTTTTTCTTAAACTTCTTAAAATTCATTGCAAATGCAGCAGTCAAAATTTTATTGTAAGATAATAAAACATTTTAGTTAACTTTATGTAGCAAGCCTTTGGGTGCTGCATGGACATACAGAGTTGTGATTTGAATGTGAAGGCCTCTCTCTCCTCTGTGGAGGAGACTTCCAGGTGTCCCAGGACAGCTGCATATCTCTGTGCTCCCATGTTGAACCAGGATGCCTGAGCAGGAAGAAGCCCATCCAGACCTATGGGACAGGGATTCTATCCAAGGAGCTTAAAGTACCACTTCCATAAGACACTGAGGCACCAAAGGTATCTATATTGTGAATATTTTGCTTAAGGTGAATTACTCAGGCAGAAATAGCTTAGCACTAAATTGGTGTGGTGCTAATTAGACTGTGGAGCTTTAGAGAGTAGAGCCTGAGATGAGGCTTGTGTACCATGAGCAAAATAGGTTCTTATTTGGTATTTATGTGGAAAATGGAAACAAGACTGGAGGGTCAACCCGTCCTTCCTCTGAGGGCACAGCCCGTCCTCTGGGGCTACAGTGTGCAGCTCTCAGAGTTTTCATGAAAGATGTACAAACAAAGGATTGTTCAGTTCAAGGACTGAACCAAAAAAACGAGAAGGGAACATAAGTTCAGAGCAATTTGAAATGGAACGTTTCTGAGGATGCTTTTGAAGGCAGGAATTGGGTTTTGTTGGGTTTTGTCATTTTTATATATTAGTTGGATTTTTCTTTTTAATTGAGATCAATTTCTGAACAAAAAAGGGCACTTTGTAGCATGTAAGTCTTTGAAAACAGAAGACTAAAAAAATTAGAAGCTTTGTTCAGAAAATGCTGAAATGAAACATTTTGAGTTTTCTGAAAGAATTCACATGAAAATGTGGAAATGACACGTTACAAATGTTACAGCTGCCCTCTCTTTTTTCAGCAAATTCAGCCTTTCAAGTGCAGAAAGCTTGCATTTCTTCTCCTGTGCCTTAGACCAGCTGCACTTCTAATGAAACAGAATAGATACAAAAGTTTTACTTGCTCCTCTTACTTCATGGTTTCTCAAAGCGGGAAGGAAAACATTACCGCCCATGTGAATATCTTCACATCACAAACTTTTCATTTTATTTCTGCACAGAGTTGTACATACATATGTGTGTATGCTGAGGACTAAATTCGTTTCCAAACTAAGGTTACAGTTCTTGAGCAACAGTGATTCTTCCCAGAGAAATTGTTTGACATGGATTGAGAGCACAGAGGTACCATCCAAGTTTGGGGTGGACTGTAATCTAATTTAACAACTTAACTACTTAACCTAATTTAAGTGCTCATGAGATGTAGTTGACTATGGTGCAAAAAAATGAAAAAACAACTTTGTTTCCAAATTCTGTTAAGAAGTTTTAACTTTAGTGTACAGGCCTAAGGCAACTACATCCTAAATCATCCTAAATAAAATAACCTCATTATAATTAAGCTGATCAGGTGAGTGAATAATCAGGGATTTCACAGCAGTAATCAGGGATTTCTCTTTTGCTCTCTCTTGAGCCCAAATTCATCCTGAGTAATTTACAGCACTTAGCCTGAAGCAGCTCAGATAAAGTTTAAGTATGGGGAGGATATAACTCTCCAATCTCTGCTTCGCAGCTACTCTCTTTTTCAGTAAAATATATTTATGCTTTTCATCTTGAAGGATGTTATGTCCATGGTGTCACCTGGTTATGTGAGTGTGTGCTCTCAATCCACACTTCCCACCACTGGAAGGAGGCCCTGTAAGCTGTGCTGGGGTGGGTTAGGATTTCTGCCTGCTTTTCTGTTCTTTTGTTTGCTTCTCTCCAGAGAGCTTTGAAAGTCTGAGCTTCATTCATCCTAGCGTGGAAGAAGGGGAAAAAAAAGCAAAATCCCTTTAGGTCAGGACACTGTGGTGCCCATCTTGTGGGAGTGCATGGCTCTGTCAGAGAGATGTGCAGGGAAAGCAAAGCCAGGAGCAGATGTCTCCGTGGCCTGTGGCGAGGGGAGCGAGGGTGCGTGCGAGGGGCTGAGGAATTCCTGCCTTCACAGAGACACCCCAACTGGAATTTATGAGAATCCATCCACAATAAAAGGCTTTTAACTCGCTGCCTGGCCGGCAGCCGGCTGCATCCCAGGAACGGTGGCACGAGGATGAGGCCGCCACATCGCACATTCCTCGCTATCACCGCGGATTCTCTCCTGATGAAACAAAATCTCCCCTCGTCTGACAGTTCTGAGAACTGAAGCAAGAAAACCTCAGTGATGTTGCTGTGCTTGGAAGCACGGCAAAGCACGGCAGTCTTCTGAGCAAAGCTTTTCCATTGCTCGTGCTGCAAAGTCAGGATGCAAATAACAAATTGGCAGGCTGGGATTTCGGAAGATTCTGCACGTATCTGAGGGAGCAGAGATGGAACCGCAGGACTGCTGAAAAAAATCAGATTGTTGATTTTGTTGTCTGGAAGATGTTTATCATCAGCAAAGGCATAGAGCAAGGGCAAGTCCCTTCCTGGCCCTGTGGAAGCCCCTGGGAAGGCTTGATGGGACTCAGTCCAAACGCTGCTGGTGTTACTCTGGCAGGTCAGGAGCAGAGGCATTCCTGGGGTCTGCCCTGCCTGGCCTGTGCAGCTTTAAGCCTGGAAATTCTGAAAATAATTCTGAAAATAATACATTGCAGGACATCACGGTGTTAATGTCATTTTTCTGACCAGATCCACTCAATAGCCCTAACATATCCCAGCATTGAGTTAATTTTCAATGGTCAGTGCCAGCACAGAGTGACACTGCAGACACAAGGCAGAGAGAGAAATGCTGAGACAGCCTAATGGAGCATCCAGCTCAGTCCAAACAACTCACATGTTTTGTTTTGTTCTTTGAATTCTTGAAAAGAATTAGAAAAGGATGGTCAATTTCACCAGAAGTGAAAGAAAACCACAGAGGTCTTTGTCTGTGGATTAAGCATCTTCAAGAACTAGCAAGAATAAATGTTCTCCTGTTTTCACTGTTTTCTGTACCTTAGGACCAAGCCACATAGGTTATTTGTTGAGACACCAAGGTTTTTATATTTGGACTTGGTTGTTTTAGAGAACTTGTTTTGCAGGACTGCACATCCCAGGGAAGGAAATTAAGGTCAGAGATGAGGAAAACCCACCTAAGGGCCTGAAATAATTTTCATTTCTCCAAGACCACCCTGTGTGGGAATGATACATTTAAAAATGGGTGGAACCTCTAAGCCTGGAATTGTATCAAGTTATTCATGAAAAGTCTCGGAGATCTTTGTGTGGACCAAGATATTTGGGTGGTACTTTCTCACTCTTTCTTCAGAAAAGGCACTGTGGCCTCACAAACTGAAAACTAGCCTTGCTTTTTCCCCGACTTTAAAAATAACTATGTATCTTGAAAAGCTGTCTCAGCAGTAGTGAAGGAATGGAAAAAAAAGTCCATTATATCCCCATGGTTTCATACAGTGCAGCTGTGCTAACAGAGTGCACAGAGACTGAGACCAGGGGAAAGGCACGAAATAGTCCATGAAATGAACAGTTGAATTTAACAGTAAAGCTTCACATAATGCAGAGATCGATTGTCCAGGTATCTGATTGCAGATGGCAGGGTTTTGCCATTATTTTTTAGGGGAAAAAATCCAGAATATTAATAAATTTGAGCCCTTTATATTAATAATTTTTTTACTGAAGTCAGTGGGGAAATTATCATCCTATAGAAATCTTTCTTACAAAAGAAAGAAATCTTTCTTACATCAAATTAACATCTTTAAATATTTTTGCAATATATTTGGATGAAATATCCATATTCTGTTTTGATTTTCCTTCTTGTAGAATGTCTGTAGGATGACAGTGGTATTTGAAAAGAACCAGGTTGATAATTAATTAATTGTATTTTTATAATATTTGTTGTTTCTTTTTATAGTAATTGTTATTTTTATATATAATATAATATAGTATAATTACTGTAACTGATTTATTAAATCAGTTTAAAGCTAACTTTCTTTTCTTTTAGAGGAGCAAGCATGCATCAACATACAACTTTCAAAAGTCTCTCTTAGGTCTCGGTGCAATTATTAGCAGTTACTAATAATTAAAAAAATATTAGTGCAGGCATAATGGAACGAATATCACCCAAATGTAATATGCAGTTGCCACAGTGGATCTATTCCTCCTGACTCGACTCTTAACATGCTGGTGGTTAGTTTATAACCCTCTTTAGGTTACAGCATTTTAACGTTTCTCCAGTGTTTATTTATTCTCTTCCCAAAGAATGTTCTGAAATATCAAGTTTACAACCTGTGGCTCATGTGATGGTAGTGGAAACAATTAAGCCAGAAACTTTCAAAGCCACCATTGGGATTTTGATGCCCAAAGTCATTAATTTTAATAAGAAGGGAGCTGCCAGTCGTCTTAAGTGGTTTGTAAAATCTCAAGCCATAAAAACACCTCTCTACTGGTTGCAGTTTACGGGGAGCTCAGAGCAAGGTAAACACGTGTAAGAAAATAGTAGGTGTTAAAAGGTGGAAAGTACGTGTTCAGATATCCCTAAGACCACTCAAGGAATCAAAGGGCAGCCCCAGCCTTGAGCTGGCACGTGGGGGCTGCTCCTGCCTGCAGCATCTCAGGGAGTTACTGACTGATCAGAGCATGAGGCACGGAGGAGGAAGTCCATGGAAACAGAAATCTTGGCTACAGCTCAGTTCCAGTGGCTTCCTGCCACCCACTGGTCTCTGCTGCTGTCTCAGGACCCACATGATGTCTGTAGGTGCTCGGTCCAGGTCCTTCCTACCTGCTTGTCCTGCCCAAGTTCACACTGTGTTATCCTCCAGGCTGCTAAATGGCTGCATTTGATGTCAATACTTGGCTGATCAACCATCGTGGTTGGATAAAAATTAAGAACCCTCCACTGTGGCCTGAGAGACCCCCCCAGTGCAAACCTGTGAGCACCTCTTCATTTATGTGAGTCTGGAGATGGCTTTGCCTCAGCCAGGAGCCTGTGCCATGGCCAAGGAGTTTGTAAAGGCTTTGGAGAGCACCAAGAACTCTCAAAGGATATTGCTGCACTGGGGAAAATTCACCCTCAACATGAAACATGAAAAAAAGCCTTAATGGGGAAAAAACCCCTCAGAACCAGCAGATCTGTGATATAAAATAGAGCATGGAGTGAGTATGAATGAGTTTGGAAAGGACTCACTGGGAGTCTGAATGCTTGGGGAAAGAAGAACAAAAGAGGGATTTTCTTGTGTGTTTTATTAATAAAACCAACCATGAAGACTTTTAGAATTAGTTTTAGAAAACTTTCTTTTTTTCTCTGTTGTATGATCTCTGGAGAACTTCATGAATGTTGGCTACAAGTGACAAAGTTACTGTGGTATTTGCCAATGAGTGTCATAGCAACAATAATTAATTATCAGTAGGTATTGGAAGGACTTCTGGATGAAACACAATGCAGTGGAAACAGAGGTGACCATCAAGACTGGTATTGTAACAGACTTCAAGAAAGTCAAAAAGAAAAAAAAAGCTTCCATTAGTAGTAGATGTGACTTTTTTGGAAGAGAACAAAATGTTCCATAAATGAAACATGTGGTTTCACTTGCGGCACATTTTGTACATTGTCACCAATGAAGTTTAGGATTTTTTATTACTTTTTCATTAAAATGTCTTACTGGTTTCACTCAGGAGGCAAAATTTTTCACGTGGCTTTAATTGTTTCTGTCATAAAAGTCATAGCATCCATGTAATAGAAATAGTTTTGCAGACCACAGCTTCATATTGCCTATTAATTCTCTCCATTTTCTGTATGTACAACTCATTGGCCCATCCCAGGGACAGGAAAATATCTTGCAATTAAGACTCAATATGAACTTCTGCTGAAGTTAGTGGGGAAAAATAACTTTATGTCAGTCCCGGTTTATTAGATTTTTGTTTCAGCTATCTTAGCTCACAATAAGTTCACGTGGCTGCATACCAAAGGAGAGAGTTTATATTGACTTTCCTCTGAAATCAGTGAAACTCTAGATGATGAAAATAAAAGGTCTTTTTCTGCATCATTCCAGCCATGTACAAGAGGTGGTAATACTTCAGACAGGATTGAAGAGCTCTGGCAGAATTGTTTCAAGGAGGCTTTGGACAGGTTATTTACCTCTTTTTTCTTCATTACCTGCTGGAGTTCAGGTCTCTCATATCCCATCCCAGCTGCCAAGTTTCCATGCTTCTGTCATCAGTCATCAGGCTTCCTTGTCCCCAATCCTGACTGGATGAAGAGACATAATTCTTGTTGCAGTTAAAACAATGACTTGTTTTCTACTGATGATATCTAAAGGGGGAAAAAAAAAAAAAAGAAGAGATATGAGAAAAGAATGAGATAACTTGTGTTATCTCTTTAATTTAAGATCAGCTTCTCTTCAGGTATCTGTTTTCCTCAAAGGGAGTATTTGCCAGCTTGGAGAGAGTTTTGTCATTGGATCTTCAGCCCAGCAGGGGAGGCAACATTGACCCCTACCACAGATTCTAAGGCCTCTAAGAAGTCATTAAAATGCCAGACAACAGCAATAGAGTATCTGTTGCCTTTTCCCTGTTTTTCAGTTAAGTGTTTACTTGAAAGCTTCCTAGGAAATGCCAGTGCTGTCTTTACTCTCCACCCCAGAGCAAAAGCTTCATGCACCTTCTCAGCAGTCAGGGGCACCCACCAAGCAGTGCAGTCTTCTGCTTTCACCTTTGTTTTGGCACCCTTCCTCCTTTACTCATATTTAAACGTTGTGTTTTGCAGTTCAAGGACCACAAAGACGAGCCCAGCCTTGCAGGGACCCTCAGTGACAGCCCTGCCCCCTGTCCAGCTTTCTGAGCAGGTGCCACTGGCACCTCCTTCCCTGAAGCCACGGCAGATGGACGAAGAGGACAGCCTGTCTCCTCACCTCTTGTTGCCTGACAGCATCAGCCAGCTGGAGGAGTTTGGCAGGCAGAAGAAATGGCACAAGAAGCAGCACAAACACCATCGCCAGAGGCAGTTCAATGACCTCTGGGTGCGGATAGAAGACAGGTGAGTCATGGCTGGTGTGGTCCCTGTCCTCCTGCTGGCTCCTAACTCGATGCAGATCCCAGCTCTTGTTTGATTAGACCATAGGGAGGGTCGAGCAAAGGCTAACTGGGAGACAAAGGGAGTGAGATGATGTTTTTGTAGCCTAATGAAGAGCTAGGAGGAAAACAGGCATGCACATAGGCATGTTTGATCTAAAAGTAAAGAGGAAAAACAAGGTTAATGCTTAAAATATTTAAAATACACAGAAACAAAGACTTGTCAGAGTAAAAAACAGGAAAAGGAACAACAATAGAAAATACTCTGTGCTTGTCCTTTTTCTTTCAATAATTATTTTCCTATCTGTACTGGCAGTTTTCAGCCCAAAGGCTTGCCCATCTTGCAACCAGAAATATTCCTGAGAGTTTTTAAGATCTGACAAATCTGACTTTTAACCTTCTTAACTGTGTTGTGAGGCTGAAATGTTTTACATCTCAGACTGCATTGAAAATAGCAAACTGAAGCAAAATGAAGTACTTAATTAAATCCTCTCTGTGAAGAGAATAGAGGTAGGCACTTTTCCATGGCTACTGCAATCTTGGTCTGAGGTTAAAAACTCCCATTCAGTGTTTGAATAAGAGCCTTCATGTTTGACCAGGGCTTCTCAATGTGTGCTTTTAGGATTCCTGGGCAATTTATTCTCCCACCTCTAAAGCTCTTAGTGCCTTTATCCAGGCCAAGTCATGGGCAGATAAACAGCCACAATGTTTATTGATCTCTAACAAGTAAAAGGAACTAAATAATATTTTGGGAACTTGCTGCTCACCTACACATATAATGATTGTCTTTGAGCATTGCATATTCCCATTTTAATAGCACCTAAATTCCTTGCAAGTCTCTCAGAGGTTGCTCCCTTTGCTAAGAAAAAAAAGCTTCACATATTTGTGTTTTCAGATTTTTATTATTATTACTATTATTTTTATTCATTCTTTTTAATGGAGCAGTTACCTCATTTTTTGTAGTTTATTGTTTTCTCAGGGTGAATGATGTAAGGGTTGCTATTAAGGTGGTGCATATTAATCTTAATGTAATAAGGCTGTTTCTGAGGTCAGTGCCAGCCTTGTAAGAAGGATTCATGTATTTTCTTTTCAAAGTGTGTTTGGTGGTTGGATCTCCTCCACAGAGGATGTTTAAGCATGAGCTAAGTGGCATTTGGTTCACCATAGCTGAGTGCCTCAAATACAAGGGACTTTTCTGTCCTTCTGCCTGGGGTCTGCTGACTTGTGGTGTCCCACAATGTCCCAGCATGTCACAAGGGTCTGTGGTCCAGTTCTCCATGTGTTGTACAAGTGAGGTGTTTAAACAGAGCTGGTGGGAGCCTGGCACTTGTGTACAATCCTCCTACCCCTATCCTATCTATCCAGAAAGGATATTGGGTATTGGCGCTGGAAATGTGCAGTTGGGAGCTTAAAGTGGTGCTTACCGATTTTTGTGCCTTTTGCTGGTTTTATTAGATGTTCCTAGGAAAGGTATTTAAGAGGTAGTTCCGAAGGTTAGAATTAAATGATTTGCTCTGTGCTCCTGTACGATTTCATCTGAATCAAAGCCTTTTATCCCTCTATTTCCATTCCATAAGGGTGGAGAATGGGGTGAGGAAACGCAAGTTTCCTCTCCCACTACGCTGGTGATGAACCAGACTCTGTGTGTTGCCTGCCTTGCTGAAAGATCCCAGGGAGATGTTAGTGGGAGATCACAGGCCGAGCAGTGAGGAAAGGCTGGAAGAGGGGAAGCCTGCCTTAGTGCTTTCAGATGGTTTTAGTGCTTCTACAGTGCTGGAGTAACTTCTGGTGTTTTCCTGGAAACAAAGCAAAACAAAAAGTACAAAAACACGAAAAAATACAAGTTCACTAAATCAGAGACTCGCAACCAGCTCTGGTTTCCCCATAAATTGGATGGGGTCTCAATTTTCATAAACCAGCTGCTGCATATTGTGCTTTTGGCAGTTGGGTTTCATCAGCATTAATTGCAAGCTGGACTCTGCACAAAGCAATAAACAGTGAGTTTCTCTCTAACTGGTTCCTTTCTGATTGGCAAGAAAAGAGCAGAAATATGTGTCTGTGACCAGACCTTGTATGGTGATCATTTTTGGGAGGAAACAAGCAGGGTGGCTGATCATACGGGCAATAGAGTGTCACCTGTGCAGGAGAGGAACATGTGGACTTCTTTGCATTGCCTCAATAATGTTTTAGCAGTGAGACTTAGCACTCATTTTTGAAGGGTCATTGGTATGTTAGGGAGTTCCCACTCTGGCCTGTCCCAAAAGTTCATAGTGCATTTGCATACACTTCAGTTGGAGTCCCCCATGTTCGCTATGGGCTGAGGTCTCTGCATGTAGTGTTATCTTCAGCTATGGCCTCATATTTCCAAATGGTTGTTCTTCCCCTTCCCTAACTCACCAGTTGTCACCTGAAACTTGAATTGTTCACCTTTGAGACAAAGTAGAGGGATTTAGGTCTTTGTTACGGCTTTTGGGGGAAAGCTGCATAAAGCTCATTGTTCCTTTGTGAAGTCCTCAGAATTCAGCTGTTGGAGCTGCCTTTCAACTTGAAAAGTCAAAGAGAAATATACAGGTGGAGGACAAATCCAGGCGAATTTAAACCAGGTTATTGATTCCTGTATGAACCTCATTGAACTGTGAAATGACTGTGGTTCATACAGCTCTTTTCCAAAGCTTTATTGACCATGGATTAGAGAACTTTATGAGCCATGAATTGCAGGGCTTTTATGGACTGAGCATTTCTAGGCGATCTCATACACTTCCATGGAAATCTTAGGGTGTTTTCTTAAGCTACCAACACAGAAACAAAGGAAATGAACACAGGAGAACAATCTTAAAGGAACATCAAAGGCCTGACTCCAACCTATAAAAGCCAGGAAATCCATAATTAATGGTTCCACTAAGACTTCAGCTCTCAGTCATTCAGGTCTGATCCAAGGTTATGGCTACAATCTGAAATGGCCTCGTGCACAATGAGTCATCATTTAATGCCACACATCATTATTAGTATTTACTTTCAGTTATACCTTGGAGATGGTCCTTTTCTTTTTGTTCTGTCTTAGCAGCTGAGGCATTTGAGTTGGCACCCCTGGGTGGACAGTGTTTAGATTTGTGTGTTGGAGTACTGCTGTGGAGGATGAGAAAGCTTCTGCTCTGTCTCCTCCCTGTCTTTGACAGAGCTAAGATTTGCTGATCTCCTGGGTAACTGCCTGCACTGAAGGCTATTAAAAAATAAAAAATGCTGATGAAAAGTGTGGTTTCCTCTCCCTTCTGCCTCCTTCCCCCAAAATCTAAACAAACTGAAAAAGTCCTGCCTGACTGCAGTTTCTGTTTGAAATGGTTTGTCAAGAATCAAAATTAAATGGAGATTTCAAGTAGCAAGATTTTTTTTCTTCAACTACTTGATTTTGCAGAAATGTGCAGATCTGAAGTTTGTCCTTGGGAGAAATTTGAACTTAGACAAAACTCAAAACCCTGGCTATCCCCCATAGCCAAAATCCAGCTGGGGCAGGAGGGAGGGGAGGCAAAACCCTCAGGCTGCAAGGCTGCAGTTCGGCATACAGAGTATCACTGTTGCTGTGGACACTAGCTAGGTTTCCCAATATAACATAAATAATTAATTACAGACCATTCACTGGCTTTTCATGACAAGATGCTCAGTTAATTGAAAGAATAGAGAAATGCCTGTGAGGTTTCAGAGTGGTCAGTGAAGGGAAGGTCAGGATTGCACCTTTGTTGTAGTAGGCAAATGGTTGAAGGATACCAACAAAAACCAGAACAGAGAACCTCTCCCAGCTTCTGTGGGGAGTTTTCCTGGGATCTAAGGCAGGGAGGGAGAAAAACTCCTGGAAAAAAGGAGGGAGGGGAGTTATTAACTGGGAGGGTGTTGCAGGAGGGGTGAGGTTTGGAAGGAGCAGTGGTAGCTAGGGGATGTGAAAGAAAAAAGTACAGTGGTGGGAAGAAAAAAAAGTAGAAGGGATGTAATGAGCTAGTTAATTACCAACTGCCAGGGAAGAGATCTGGATGAAGGTGGTATTTGGAAAGAGGCTAAGGACACACACACTTCAACGGAAAAGAAATTAAGGGAAAAGAATTGTGCTCAGAAGAGAAAGAAAGAAATTCTTGTCCCATATATAAGCTCAGCCCTGCAAAAGCTGCCATTAGTGGAAATGAAATGAATTCTCCCTGTAAGTAGAAATGGCAGCTCTCTGATAGCCCAGTGCAGACTATTCAACCCCAGATGAATGCAATAACATCACAAATATCAATTTATTTTGGAAGAACAGTTGTTTTAGGGGGGAAAAAATGTATACCAGTGATGGATGAAGGGAGACAATATGTAATAAACTACACCGAGTTTGCCTGTACAGAGTGAACCTTATCAGTTTGGATGGAATTTAAGCACTTAGCCTGTTATCCTTTCTTTCAAGACAATGCAGTGATGGAAAACAGAACTCTGTCAACTCAGACAAACTTTTAATTCCACTTAACTGCATCTGAAAGGTAAATTTCAGTAAATTAATCCAAATTGCTTCCTTTTCACAACACATGGTGCTGAAATACAGTACTTAACTTCATTAAAGAAAAGACTGCTTTTATTTAAAGGAGACCTAGACACCTTTGAAGTCTAACAGGTAAATTGTGGTCAGATGATTTCCCTCCATATGGTAGCTTTGAGCTTGAAATTTCCATCACTGGGGCCTTGTTTGTTTAAATTACCCTGTCTGCCTCCCTGGTCAGGACACTGCTCAGGGAATGCCTCCTGATGCTCGTGTGGAGGGGGATCACTGCCTCCTCCAGCCTGTGCAGCCAGGGAAGCAGTGTCACCTTTGCATTTATTGGCCCTGTGTTCAGCCAGGGATGAGGACACAGCTTTAGCACCTCTCTGTCCTGCAGTGAAGCTGTCTCCCTGTGGGATTGCTGCAGCAGCCAGGGGCAGCAGGAGTGTGGGTGTGTTGGGAGTCCCACCTTCCCTCCCTTGTCCCACCTCATTGCTGTCACTGTGGCCCCTTGACTTCCCTCCAGCACTTGTGTCTGCCATTTCCTTCACTGTTCTTCCAGCAGAATTTCCTTCTTGGAAATCTTTCCCAATCCCAGTCCCTATCAGTGAGTGCCCCCAGGCTCCAGGGCGTGGCATACAAATATCTGCAGCCATCAGAAGAACCTCAGGGTTTGTCAGTTTGGGTGCAAGAACGTTCTGTGACATGGAGTGGTCCCAAAACACCTCCTGGACAAATGCTCTCTCCTGGTTCCTTTGTAGAAGGTGAATCTTTATATCTTGATCTGGCCTAAATTCTGCTCTTAGTTTGCCCAATTTTTTTTGAACCCTGGTGGATATACAGTGTCTAGAAGAAGACATTTTGGGCAGTTTAGCAGTGTGTCAGCTGGTCCTTCTTTCTCCCAGCACTGCCTGCCTCTCTCAGACGTGCCATCTTGCTTCTGTGAAGGCATCCTCAGCTCCTCCTGAGCAGAGAGCCAAATGTAGGGAAATACTGCACGTTCCCCTCCTTAGTTTTGTCCTGTTTCCATATGATCCCCCTTTAAGGTGAGCAGATGGCTCAGTGCCTCCTTTAAGCAAGCCTCTGGCAGCTCTATCATCCTGCCCTTTGCACAGCCCCAGGTACACGAGCCCTCCAGTGAAAGCAAAGTAGGAGCACGCCGTAATCGGCGCGGTAAAACCAAGAGGTAAATCTCCTGACTGTAACAAATGATACGGTGATGACATATCCTCCCTCCCTAGATGATTTTTATTGAGGCTTCTTGGATTATCATGTTGGTCAGAGTGCACAGAATATATTAATTAAAGCTGTGGAGCCTGGCCTCAGCACACAGCTCTGTAATGCATCTCAGTAACGACGGGAAGTCCTGACATTCGTGTCCAAACCTGTAGCATCTCCGTGCTAATAGACCTTCCCTGTCAGCTGGCCGTGACTGATAACTTCTTTCCTCTGGTAAAGTCAAAGAGTTAATTTGTTACCCTCCAGATGGGGCTGAAAAGATGTGCAGCCTCACTTTTACCTGCTAAACACATGAAAAGATCCGTGTGTTTTACTTTGCTCTGTTCTTAATAATGTGCTGCCATGTGGGATGAGGCAAACGCAGATAAAATTAGATAAAAACAAGCAAAAGCCTTGCATGTTTACTTTCCCTATTAAGTATCTCAGCACCAGTATGACCTATTCATATGAAGCAGTATGCAAATGCTGTTTTAATGAAAGCTATAAATACCTGAAAGTAGAATCATTAAAGAACACAGAAGTCTTTTGGAAACGTAATTTGTGTATAGATTTCAGTTTTGTTTCATTAAACTAAATTCTCTATTGGTAATGCGTTAGGTATTTTATTTTAGTGAAATTTAAATCCATCATGAATATTAAATCCATATTTCTTAAGGCGAACGAGTACAAAATTGGAGCACACAAGTTAGGATTTTTGAACAATGAGGTATTTCTCAGCACTGGATATCCAAGAGCACTTTCTGCTCTCTCCTCCTCAATGCTGATTAAGATTGAAAATACAATGCAAGATGTTTTATGGAGCCTATGAAGAGCTTTCTTTTCCTTTCTTGTTTTTTACTTCTTATTTGAGATGTGTTGAGTAAAGATAGTCTGTAATATCTATTTATATCTGTCCCAGCTTGATGTATTTCTGAGTGGGGCTGGACACAGCCCTACAACTGCTAACTTTGTAAGCTGCCTAAGATCTGTCTGATGCAGCACAAACAAAATGTTTTCTTAGGATTCAGTTTCAAGAAGCAGCAGCAGCTGGGTTTAGATGATCTCTTCCTCTCAGATCCCCACTTGTTGTGCTGTTTCTCAGCCAGTGCAGCCTCATTTCCTCATCCACTGCCAGGACTTCTACAACCTGTTAACTTTTCAGTTCCATCTTTCTCCATTTCCTGCTGAAATATTCTCTTACTCCAGTGCTCTTTCTAGCTGCCTTTTTAAACTCTGGCTGCACATGCTTGTATGGGCCCTGGAGAAAGGATTAGGAAGGGACCCCTCCTGCAGCTCCACCTGCTGCACTGCTCCTCTCTGAGCTCAGTTTGCAGGAGGCTGTGATCACACAAACACTGCACTTTGTAGTGTTTAAATTGGGGTATCTTGGAGCCTGCAGCCCTCAGCAGAATCTCTTTGAGATGGGGACATGTCTCACTTGTATCTCATATATCCTTGCCACCTGACATTGATGCAGACTGCAGTAAGAGGGAGGCAGAGCTGGGCATCCTTCTCCTTCATTTTTTGACCAGGAGGTGCATCTCCTCCATGATACTTCATCATCTTTGCTTTTCATACCATTTTCATACAGGTGTATGTGTGTCCAGCTGTACTGCAGACTGGGCAGACAGCATGGAATACGTTCTTTGCTAAATTCATGGATATCACAGAGCAGTCCAGGCTCTTTCTGCTGATGCTTTTCCTTCTCTTGACACCTTGGCAGCCTTCTGAGCAGCCTCTGTGGTGGTGGCCAGTGCCAAGAGCATTGGGGTGAACTGTGGTCTAGACACCTACAATAAGTCATTAGCAAAACCTTTATGCTCATGGATTGAATCACTTTGATATTTCTCGGGCATCAGAAATGCACTCATTTGGCACTAAGCTGAAGAAAAGGTGCCTGTGGTTACAAATGTAGGATCACATTTCTTTAACCTGTGGTTTTGTTTTAACATTAGTGTTGAGCTACCATGGTCAAATAGGTTAGGCTTTGTTTAACATCTTGAGACTCCCATCTACAACTACTCAGTCATAAAAACAAAGCTTCAGGATTAGATTTGTAGTACAAAGTGTCTCCTGTAGAGTGAGGCAGAAAAGGAGGGCGCTTATTTCACTGAAAGAGTTAAAGCTAAGTGAGTTAGACTGTCTTCTGTGTTAATGCAAGGCTTTTTCCCCAGCTATTTTTAGCCTGTTCCAGCAGTGTGTGTCCCACTGTGGTCTGGTGTGCAGTGAGGTTTGCAAACACTTGTGTTTCTGTGTTGTGAGAAGAGAGCATTTGTGTGTTACTGGAGCGTGTGTTCCTGAAGGGAAGGGCAGGCCATGCATGTGATCCACGCATGTTTTTGTTGTTGCCTGTGAATAACCATGTACAGCAAATGGGCTCTGGAAGGAAGCTTGTTAGCAGATGTCGTCATGGCCCTTCCAATTTATAAATACGAGCCTTGACATTTATATTTTCCATGTCCAGGGCTTTCACTAGCCAGATGTTCTGAGAGTTGGCTTCTTGGAGTCTTTCACAGTGACTCCTCATGGCATATTATCTATTGCACACACACAAACACATAAAAGTGATCTGGCTCTTATCAAACAGATAGGATGGGAAAATGCACGCAGTACCCTCAGGTAATTCCTCTAAACCTGAGCTGCATTTTAACACAGCTCTACAAAACACTTTATGTTCACTTAGTTGAAAAATAAGTTGTCTGGTTTAACAGGCAGAGAAAATTCAATACCCAGTAGCACATTTGCCCTGCAGTTTAGGGTGGGTGAGGAGTGTGGTTTGTGTTAACTCAAGGCTGACTGCAGTTGCAGACACTAAAAAGTGCTGAATGGGCTCATGCCCAGGCTGAGTTTGATTCCTCAAACATGTGAATGGGTAGTAAAGCACCTGCACTCCCTGTGTTGCAATTCTGGATACAGAGGTTTTTCCTTTGTCAAGGGAAAAAAATGCCGGAGTAAACCTGCTCAAACACCACAACCCTAATTTGGAATTTTTTATTTGAGTGGCCTACATATCCAGCAGTATCTAAGCCCCGAAAATTGCAAATCTGCTGTTCCTCTTAGCAGAGCTATATAAAATCCATAAAATATAAAAAAAATCATCTTCCAGTGAGTTACCGTAAAGAAAGAGAAATGTCTTTGAAATTCAGGGGAAGTGCAAACACACAGCACTGTCAGTGCTAGCCCAGAGGAAAAAGGTAAAGGATATGGGATTTATTTCTGGTTCTGCTATTCCCCTCCTGACTAGTGAGTTTCATGCCCTGGAAAATGAAGTGAGGAAAGCTATGACAGGGAGTAAGGCCACATTACTATTGTGGTGGGCAGCTGCTTTATAGGAGGGGTTTAACCACGGTTATATTGTGGTATCTAATAAGACAGATTCATTGTGGAGTGAATCAGGAGGAAATTGGATTCCCTTACACTCCCAGGAGCGTGGGGTGCGCTGCGGGCTGGAAACCCAGCAGGATCCCAGAGGGCAGCTTTGGTCTAACTCCAGTTACTCACTGGGGTAAAGCAGAAGTAGGATTTATTTGAATTCATATGGTTTTAATGCTGTGAGAGCCGGGTTCCTGCAATTATGAAAATGCCAGGCCAAATTCAGGTTTTGCTCAGATCGCCTCTTCACAATTCCTGAATAACTTAACTGAACAAAGTGAGCTTTATACCTGGGGCCTAAGCCCAGGCTGGGGGAGCCAGGCTTGGTGCCTGGGAGCTGCTGGCTGCCAGGGATGCCTCGTGTGGCAGAACCGTGGAGAGACGTGCTGCAGCCCACGCTCTCAGGAGCTCAGATCTGCAGAGACACTCCAGGGTCTGTGCTGTGACACCCAGCAGGGAAAGGTTTTCCAGTCCTTCCAGCCCTGCAGGCCAGCAAGCAGCTTTTTATGAGCCACTGATGGCATCTCCAGGCTTTCAGAGGGTTTGGAAGTGCTTGAGGGGAAGGAGTTTGTGCTGTGACTGCTGTCACCATATTTGCTTTGCCAGCAGCAGGAGGAACACAAACCTTGTGGCCAATGCAGCACTTCAATGTGCCTGGTAGATGTGCTCTGTGAACCTTTTTTTTTAATTTTATAAGTAAGTGTGTTGGCAAGTAAAAGAGGCCAGTGCTTTTATTCAGTGGTACAGGCTTGAATTCGATACTGCTCCAAATAACAGGTTCAAAGATCTGACCCAATCTTAATTATTCTTACTAAGAGAGACACTGGTAAAATACAAGCAGTGAGCAGGAAAGTGAGCCCAGGGAATTACAAAGAAAAATGTGATACAGATTAAGCAAAGAGAAAAACTGTTATGTGGAGATGGAAAAAGAACAGGGAGAAGGAAAAAGAAAATTAAAATCAAGTGGGAAAATGCATTATATTGGACATACATTTAAGCTAGTTTATATTTTGGTTGTTCATTCTGTTCCTTAATACATTGCACAGACATCTCTATAACTGAAATAATTTTATCTTAGGGAACAGTCTCCGAGAAAATACTTAATTTGACAGGATGTGTTAGGTATTTCCCCACTACCACCTATTCTAAATCATTTTAAAATCTGGAGGGGAAAGTCGATGTCTTTTACAGTATTTAACAAAAAAGTGACAGGGTCAAGTGTATACATCTCTACGAATGTATGTGTTCCCCAAGCACATCTAAACATGCATGGTTAATTCCGTGCATCTGCAAAAAATATTTGAGCCATAGGGCCCACACAATGCCAAACAAACACTTGAGTACACAGAGGAAAGGGCAGAGGAAGTCACTCTGGTTCTAATTAATTGAAAGGTTGAGCCCGAGATGTAAAAAATGGATTACAGTTTTGACCACCCCAAAAATATAAATTCTTTTGCACGTGGGGCTGTATTGGTAAGAGCAGGCAGTTTGCAAAATACAGGCAAAAACCAGATATTCTGCTCATGCTTGGGATTTGGTTCCAAACCACCTGGTTGCAGCTCCATCAAATTAACTCCTCATGTGTTGTGTATCAGCAGGTTGCCCAAAAATCTTCACTGGCAGGGTATTTCCAGGGCTAAGCCCATCTGTGTTTGTGCCCTTGATGTTCTTGCTTACTTTGGCTGCAATAATGCAGTCATTATCTGTCCAAGGAGCAGTGGAACAAGTCCATGGTTATTTGAGCTGTGATGATGAGTGCCTTAATTGCACACACAAATCAGGTACACAGCCAGATGTGTGCAGTGGGTGGGGGCGAGTTTGGGGATGGTTTGGAGCCCACATCACTATTTAGACTATGGTGAGCACATCCTGGCTCAGATGTCAGTGCAGAACTGGTGGAACAAAGGGCTCTGAGCTATCCCCTCTTAGCCAGGGCCAGGGTAAAACTGGGATGCATTATCCCAGCTCTGTGATTGCCTCTTCCCACTGCAGAATCACAGGGGATATTCTTAGGATATTAGAGAATCATCAAAGCATTTCTTAGAAGGGCAAAGGAAAGAGCTAATGTTGTCATCTCCTGTCTCAGGACCACCCAGACACTACTGCAAATCATGGGTCTTCAGCTACAGTATCTTGAATTACTGTTCATAGGGATTTTAAAGAATTTAATTTCTTTTTTTTAACCTCTATTTTTTTTTTTTTAAGGATGACATGTAGTTTCCTGATGGGCTGGTTTTAATAAGGTCAAAATCTTTGTTGTTGCCATATCAGAGAGGAATATAACATCTTTTAGTCATTAGATGGGAATGGGGTAATTACTCAGAGGGTGTGCTTCAAAGGTTATTGGTTTTTTTACAACATTCCGTGTTTTTACACCATTCTGCAGTTTCTGGAAAGAAGCAGCAGGCCTGATTCTGCCACAGCCACTGGTGTGTGTGCAGGATTTGGATTCCCTAAGTTTTTCTAAAGGACTTTGGGGCAGGACATTGAGAAGGGCCATGCACAGCCTCCTCTGGGGGTGAGGAAAGCTAAATCTGACTGTGAGGTGCAGGAATCCTCCCCACAAACTGGAAATTCACTTCAGAAAAGGACCTTGGGCTGTGCTGGAGTTGTTTCTCACCTGCTCATTCCCTCCCTCCTGTCCACTTTTGCCTCACTGTGTTCCCCAGCCCTGAGGCTGCATTGCTGTGACAGCAAACCCCCTTTCCCTGTCTCAGTCCCCATTGCCCCATCCATCCCTGTCCCCTGCCATCCCTGTCCCCTCCTCCAGCCCCACAGCAGATGATCCACCTTGCCTTAAGGACGTGACCCCCCTGTGGCTTTAGGATGCCCCTGCCCACCCTGCTGCAGGTCAGTGTCTCTCCAGGGCTGAATCTGTCATCACAGAGATGTTTTGCAGGTGGCCTGAGCCATCGGGACCTGCAAATGAGAGTGAGAGCCTGCAAAACACTTCAGGCTGTGTTAATGCTGGTGGTGTCACACCAAGGCTCCAAGGTCCTGACTCACAGCACAGTCGGGGGAGTCGTAGCAGTAAAGTGATTTAACGAGGTTTTGATGGTTCCTCAGTGGGTGACTCGGGGATAAAAACCAAATCTCCTGGCTTCCAGCCCACAGCCCATCCTGAGAGGGCCCCAAAACTGCACCTGAGGAATCTCAGCTGCATTTCAGCATTGAGTCTCCTCCTGCTTACACCACCATGGCCCCCCTGGAGCCACCTTCTCCTCGTTTGTGTCAAACTGCAGAGCCAAGACCCCATGGAGGGGACAGCAGCTGCAGCCCTGCTCTGCCTGGTGCCGGGCAGCTGCTGCAGGATGCAGAGGGGAGCTGTGTCCCACCAGCAGCTGCTTCTTGCACTGCAGAATCAGCAGTTTTCCTCTTCCCCACCCAATCTGGGAACCCATCCCTACCAGTCAGAGCCCCCTGTGAGGCCAGAGCTTGGTTGGGGTTCAGGAGACCTGAAATCCAGAGACAGGGATCTGTAGAAGCAGCTCATCTCACCAACCTTGGCTTTGAGGGGAAAGGGTTGTCCTCTGGAGATGTCTCGTTCCCTGGAAGCTGCAGCAGGAAGGCAGCTGATTATCTCTGGCTACAAGCCTGCATGACATGGCTGCAATTAATGCCACCTTGCAAATCCTGCTGAAGGCCAGGTCAGCTCAAGTCAGCCTGTGCCACTCTTTAATGGCACATTTAAGTATCCCATCCTTGTGTGCAGTGTCCTGCTCCCCAGCTGCATTTCAGTACCTGGTGACAGTGATCAGGGCATGCTGCTCACAGCTTTCAGAGCCACTGCCTGCTGAAAATTGTGTTTCCCTTTCCATCTTCTCCCTTGGTATCCTGTTCTTTCTCCTAGAGATGAGCCATGGCAGGTGTCCTAACAACAAGTGGAGGTGGGGGATTACACCTCTGGCAGGGTATTTGCACAGCAGGGAGGCTCACAGGAGGGGAATTGCTCAGTGGCAGGCTCCAGAGGAGCCAGAGCCAGAAAAGAGGCAGGATCAGAACTTGACACTGCTGTCAGATGGAGATGGTTCCCATTTGAGTCTCATTGGAATGAGAGCTCAGATGGACAGTGAAGGGCTGTGGAAATGCTCCTGGTGCTGTTGCTGACGTCTCTGTCCATCACGTGGCTGAGCCTGTGCTTGCACTGTGGGACATGGCCAGAGACCCAGGCTCCCAGTGACCCCAGGGTAACCAAAAAAGAGCAGGGAGGAGGCTCTTCTTTGGCTCTTGCCAGATCTCTGCTGGCCCCAAAGCAGCATGTGATAGTGCTGGCTCACTCAGACATGCTGAGGCAGTTTACTACACTACTGCAAATAAGCAGTGGCCTCCTCTGGACCAAAAACTGGATTCCCTGATCAGATCCAGGTTGGATTATTATTTTTTTTTTAATGAACTGAACCTTGTGAAAGCATGAGCCTCTTGGCCTTGGTCCCACCAGGGCTTTAGGATGTGCTGAGTTGTAGGTATGTGAATACTAGAGCTGGAGGCACTGGTGTGCTCACAGTCCTGCTCATCTGGGACCACGAGGCTCAGCATCCTGCAGGATTTATCCCTCAGGCTGCAAGAACAGTGTCTGTAAGGAAGATAATGATAAAGAGATAGATGGGGGGAACAGAGCCTGTGTTGATCTAAAGAATCCCTTCCAGAAATAGATAAAATAATAATAGGAACATTTCAGGAGATGGGGATTTCATGTTCCCTTTAAGAGGCTACTCCAGTTGTGTTCAAAGTTAAATCCTTGTGGCATTTTTCTAGTGGATTTTTTACCCCCCAACATACTCTTGTTACTCTTGGTTGAGCACCTATTCTTTTCCTTCAAATGTGTGGTCAGACTTCTTGCCAGCCAGCTCATTTACAGACTGCATGGGGATGGTCCCAGCACTTTAAGCAGATGTATTTTTCAAATCTTGATGAATAAATTTCGGTGACATAAATAGGCCTGGTTAGTTCCAAGAATAATTGTCTTCACTTGCAGAACATTATTTCTGATCACCAGAAAAATAATGTGATCAGTCCTTTCACATCTGTTCATTAAATAAAAAGGGGAAAAAAATGTAGGGCAAATTTTGTTTGAAAAGAAACAGGAAGCATATGCTTAATATCACTTAAGAAAACCCCTAGCCATCATAAGGTTAACATCAAATCACAAATGCAAAACAGCCATTCTTGTATTTACTCAAAAATTTTCTTTCACTTTACTAGCTTTTTAGGTTTTCAATTGAAACATGCATTTTTCAGGTTTCAGTCCAGGTTCTTTCATCAGATGCTATTGTAAGAAAAGCTGTCTGAGTCAACATTTGCTTACATTTATTAAAAATAGTTGTCTTGTGTTTACATAGTTCCTTTGATCCAGAAAAATCCCCAAACACTTTGTAAGTTATACTTGAAAGGGTTACGTCCTCCACCCTGAACAGAACCATGTTGGCACCAAGGCACTGCAGCAGATTAAAAATGGATAGAAATATCACCATAATTGGGTTGGTCCTCACCCCCTCAGAGAACCATCAGTTTTCCATGAGCTTCAGAACAGTTCCTGGGACCGTAATGGTGGTTTGGACTTTGGGGGCAAAAAGCAGTGCCAGTACTGTCTGTCCTCTTGGAAATTGCCTGGTTTTCCTGCACTTGGCAGATGCAGAGGTAGTGGTACCTCCTGCACCAAGCACAGGGCTGGTGGGATCTCACCCAAGCCTACTCTTCCCAGTTTGGAGCATCTCATTCCAGAGAAGTCATGGATCAGAGCCAGGGCAGAGCAGAGGAAAAAATAGAGGGAAATCACTTGAGGACTTCCAAAGAAAGGTGAAGGGAATTGTTTGTTTAAAAAAGAGAAGGCTGAGGTGAAACATGGTTAAATATGTGAAAGGCTGCTGAGAAGAGGACAGTAAACCTGTCCATGGGGACAGGACAAGTCATGACCTTGCACTGTAGCAAGGGAGATTTGGTGAAACATTAGGCAGGAATTCTGGGTGTCAGAAATGGTGAAATGCTGGAATGGACGTCTGGACAGACTCTGGAATTGCTGTCATTATCACTGGGTTTTTGAGACTGGATGAGACATAAATGTCAGGAGGGGTCTAGGTCTTGTTCCTGTGGCAGATGGACCAGAAAGATTCTCCTGGTCCTAACCTGTGTCCTTCTGCTGTGTTCCCTGTGGTCAGATGAACCCTGCTTACAGGCTGAACCAAGTCATGCTAAAAATTAGTTTGTGAGCTCCCTTCAAAGTCCTTGCAAGACAAACCAGAGCAGAAATTCCCTCAGTGGGTTGCTTGTGTGTTTGTTTTATTTTTCAGCTTTAAAATGCTCCCAAATCATCAAGGTGCTTCAGCACACCCCCAGCTTAGAGGGCTTGGATTATGTAATTGCATTCAGTAGACTCTGTGCACAAAGCCTGTGCCTGAGGCCCCATTTTTGGGGAAGGTTTTACACATTCTAATGATGGTAGGACAATGTATGAGTAATGCACTGATTTGAAAAACTGCCCTATTATCTGATCAAAAGAACAAGCTCATGAATATGATACCGCAGGTCATTTGGCTAAAACGTACCTGGAGTCTTCCAAGTTTTTAAAACAATCCCATACACAGAAGCAAAAAAGAGAGGTATGAACATCAGAGCCAGTGGTTGCCTGTTAACCACAGATCATGTGGAATGTTTTATTAAAGATATTTTTATCAGACACAAAAGGTTGAAATATAGAATATCCTAGTCTGGCAGGAGAAGATGTGATAATAATTTAGATTATTATCCCACAGATCTGTGATTCATTTTTATTATTCTCTATGTTCATTTCAGGAACGCTCAAATCCTCCCCAGGAAAGGTTTCTGGTTGAGTTCAGGGGATTCTGCTTCATCTTTAGGGCATGTCCAAGGGTCAGTGAGATCTACGTGCACATGCAAACGTGCTCAGAGGGAGTTTGCAGAAGTCATCTCCTGACACCAGGGCCACCTCTAAAATGAGGTTATAATCCAACCTGGCTGTCCAGGGCCCCTCTGTTACCCCTAGGAAGTGAAAGACTGAGCAAGAGTAAGACCCCCTAGAGACCTCTCTGGAATGAGGTGGACCAGCTTCTGGAAAGGTTTCTCTCCCCTTTCACTACAGAAACAGCCTAGTTACAAACTGGGACCAGAGTTTTTACAAGAACGTGTAGCATTTGGTAAAAGGGATAATTCTGTTTAAACATCTCTAAACCACCTTGGCAGTCAGCTAAAAGTACATTAAGAAAATGTTTTGTATGGATAAACCGGGATTCATTTGCTATTAGCAAATGCTTTGTGCACATTAGAGGAAACACACTGTTCTTCTCTTGTTAAGCACTCAAGGAGCTTTTGAAAATAAACAACCCCACCTAACAGTATTTATCTCAACAAGAATGCTTTTATACAAATGTAATGTCTTGAAAACAGAAAATAACCTAATTAACTAAGGAGAAGTGGTCAACAATTCTCAGGTCTTTGAATAAGGCAGAAAAGAAAATCAACAAAAAACAACCAATCAACAACAACAAAAAAATCCATCCCCCAAAAAACAAAACCAAAATACTTATGGAAGTTGACTAGAACACAGAAACATAAAGTGTTGATTTAAGGCTGCTTCAGGAATCCCTTAGATGCAGCTGGCTGATGAGTGGGCTTGTGATGCCTTTACAGGTTCCCTGGCCAGCCTGTGTGCACAGAACATCCCTGAGGAGCAGAAAGAAGTTTGTGCAAGGGAAACTTTAATCTCACTGGAGGATCAAGCCCATAGAATGTGTCAAGAGCAGGATACACACAAACTGGAAGCCCAAATGGCATTTGATGATTTTTTTTAATTAAAATTTAAATTAGATCCTCGTTGTAGTTTAAAATTTAATTTAGGGCAAAATTTTGTAGTTCTGTGACGTGACAAACCAAAAGATGGGGACAAACACCTGCCCATGCTTACCTTAAGGAAACCAGGTATAGGGGAAAAACCCAAGCTGTGATCTCAGTGCTGCCAGACCTGTGCAGCACATCATCACTCAGCAGGAGAAATGAGATCTGGATCAGAAACTGAAGCATGACTGCATTTGTGTTGGATTACTCAGAGTGTGTAGTACCTCTTTTTGTCAGAAGTTTGCTTTAATGATGCTTTGTGCTCACTGTGGGAAGGCTGCTCGTGCTGATGTTGCTTCTGTCACAGGAGCTTGGCCACCCAGTGCCTAACCCAGTGCCATTCCTGCCAGGCAGGTTGGGAACAGCAGCATCAGATTATTTTAGGATCAGCTCTTTGTGTTAAGTGACTGCAGCAGTTTCAATGCAGTACAGCAGAAACTCTAAAGCTGGGTGTCTTATATCATCACTTCAAGACATAAACCAACCACTCACTGTGGGAATTTAGAGAACTTTCTCCAACAAGCCTTGATTTCAGAGTTCTCTGTTCATAGCAGTTTGTCACTCTGGAACAAGCACTGCTCCTCAGTGTCAGAATCCTAATACTGGTTAGATGGATGATCTGCTCCCATTAAGCAATTCCTACGTCTTTAATTGAAGACTGCCTGCTCTTTTTACTCTAATTTGTTGCACATTAGTTAAGATCACATCTAGCTGCAGAACAACTGTCCCACCCAGAAGCTGTGGTGACAGTATAAATGATGAGAGAAGAAATGAAGTGACTTCTCCCAAAATTCAGAGTCAAGTGTAATGTGCAGGGATTGCCCACGGAATTTGATGTTCACCAATGCCCTCTTCAGGGTGGGCTCTGATCTTCTCATTTTGTGATTGACTCAGCACATTTGAAGTATCTCAGCTAAAACCTATCTTGGTATTGCTTAGACAGAAGAAGACAAAACCCTTTAGTCCTTCTAAATTCTGTTTCTGTGCATGAACCTGAAGTAAGATGTTATTCCTTTATCTGGTGTTATGCAAAACACAACCTTTTTCTTCCAAGGTCAAGATCTTGGATACTGTAGCTAAATATTTATAGGACTGCGTAGCTTCTTACCCCATTAAAAAATTATATGAGGGTCATTTTCAGTGCCTCCAAACCCCCTTTATGGAAGATTTAGAGAATCTGCAGCTATTAGTGTCACATCTTTGTTTTCAGGGGAGCTTGCCATTTTTCTCCTCACTTCTCAGCAGAATATCTTGGGTTTAAGTCCAAAATCCACCCTGAGCAGTTTGCATGCTTGGTTTGCTGCTCCCTGACAACTGGTGGATTAAGGATCATCCAGTAATGGATGCAATGGGGGCAGTTTATAAAATGGAGATTACAACTTAAACTTCCAAATCAATCGTAAATGGACCTTTTTGACCTCCAGTGTCATGGGAGTCATGATGAATTCCAACCTGCAAATTCAAATCAAAGCACTAACTCAAGCTGCAATCAATAAGCAATCACGCTGCTATTGAGGCAAATCCACAGCCAGGGAAACCTAACAGTGACTGAGTCTGGTTTTGGCTTTGTGATTTGATCCAAAATGGTTGAAAGCCAGGAAAAGAAATGAACCTGCTCAGTGTGCCGTGCTCAAGGTTATCAGTTGAGTAAGGGGATCCTTACTATGGGAAGTTCTTGAAGGCTTGTGAAACAGGGAAGGAATGAATTCTGGACCTCCTGGACTCAGTGTGTGCTCCGTGGTGAGTAAGACATGTCACTGAGACATGGCAAATTCTCAGGCCTTTGGTGGGAAGAAAGAACATAAGACCAAGGTCATCCTGGGTCAGCAGGAGGATCCATTTAGCACAATCTCTGATGCTGGCCAGAAATGGATGCTTAGGAAGGGAGTGCAGTCAGGTCCATTAAGAGCAGTCCCTCCTTTGGCTGTATTTTGTCAGCAGCCACAAGCTGAGGGACATCCTGGATCAGAGCTGTTTCCACTTCATCACAGTTATCAGTCTCTGGTTCCCTCCCTGGTGTCTATTGTGTGCAAACAACAACAATTATAATAATAATTGAAATTGCCATTGCGGTTGCTGCCACTTGGGATGACAGTTCGCAGAGATAAGGATTCTCCTGTGTAATTTCCTTCTCTTGTGTTTTCTTTCAGCACCACCACGTTGCCTTCCTACATCAGGATAACCAATGGCTACATCACAGTCAAACCTCCCATCTGGATTTCCAACCAGCTGGATCAGCGTCCCTCCCGTCCCTCCCAGCCCCAGCCCACCAGCTCAGCCCCAGCCAGCCCGTCCTGGCCACCAGTAACACTTCCTCTCTGCATGGCCATAGCCTCCTTCCTCCTGAACCTACTGCAGCCCTCCTGACCACATTAGTATTACATGCCATCCCTTGGAATAGAGAAGAGAGATAATTTATGCACGAATTGGAGTTTAAGACAACAACAGTTACAAGCTGGACCTTCTCAGTGACTCAGTAGTGCCTTCTAGCTGATTTTGTCTCTTTGCCCAGATACATTTTGAAACTCTAAAGCTTTATTGTAACACTGACTTACATCTTCTTTTTGTAGAAGGATCTTTATTTCCCATAGTGCTATGGGGTTTTGTAAAATATACATGTTCATATAAAGAAAAAAAAAAGAAAAAGAAAAAATGTATTTATTCGACTGGTAAACTTATTTTTCCTTGTTGTATATGTTAATAACATCCCTATTAATCAGTAGCGATGGTGAAACAGATAAATTAATATTTTCTATATTTGTTTTCTGACAACTCTGCAAATGTCTGAACTGACACCAAATGAATGCTTTCTTTGTTTCTTTAACCATTACATTTTACAGCAACTGTCCAATAAGTACATTTCTGCTGAACTTCTTTATTTTATTTCTTTTATCTCATTAGCATAGCACCGAATAAAGCAGATCCTGCTCTCTGGGGCCTTTGCCCATTAGAAAAATAAGTGCATTCTTAACTCGTTAGCTGCCACAATCTAAAATGCCAGTTACTTTTACAGGAATTAGTAAGTCATTAGTCAGGATAATCCTCTACATTCCCCCTATTGTCTTTAACTAAACTATTTAACTTCTTTGGAAATTGCCAGTTTCCCTCTTTGCCCTGGGATTAATTCACCAGCTCATGCAAATTAAGACACCTTTTTCTTAATAAAAAATCGCTTTTAAAGTCTGGAATAATCCTACTTGGAATTATTTTTTTCTTTCTCTCCCTCATTTTGTATAAGCATAACCCTACAACCTTTTCGAGCAGAAATGAGAAGAGAGCTTGGTCTGTCTCTAGATTATAAAGATATAGTGCCCTGTTAATCTATAGAACTCCTTTGTACCAGTTGTATTAATGCCCATGGACAACTTGGAGGCAAAAAAACCCATATAAATTCCTCATTCTCCTGCTTCCATGAGCTGTTAGAGCTGATATCTCTGTTCTGAAATAATTGTGTCTTGTCCAAAATCTGCTCAACACCACAGGAATCAAGCTAACCCCCGTGTTATGGAGACATACAGAACATTCTTCCATTTTTAGACTAGACCTGACTTAGATGGAAAAGTAAGGACACTTTACCCTCACTGAAAAATGTGCTCCCTATCCAAACAGCTGTTGTTGAGGAATGAGATTTACCACGTCTGTGGGGAAAAAAACCCAGTGCCATCTTAAAAATTGTTACATTTAAAAAGACATGCAGACATTTTTTCACCACCAGAACATGAAAAAAAATCTCTTTGGATACAAGAGTTTAGAAAATAAGTTTTAGTTGAAATAGCGGGATTTTTTCTTAAGTCATCTACAAACCAAAAATCAAAACTATTGTGATGAAAACATCTTATTTAGAAATCTCAAAATCAGAAAAATACAGTACAAGCTTTTCTTTATGGAAAAGCAGGGCTTCTTCACCTTGGAAAAAAGGATAATAATGCTAATTATAATAACATTACTGACAAAATTTTGGCTGAAAACAACCCTGTGAGTTTCCCAGCAGCCCTACAGCCTGATGTCTGGAGCTGCAGATGATTCCATGCCATCTGCAAGACTCTGCAGTGAGAGAGAGTTCAGAATTCACAGTTTGCTTGTTGTCATACCAGTTATTTCAGGAAAGTCAGTTAGAAAGTAACTAGACTACAAAAATCACAGGATTTCATGATGAAATAGTGATCATTTCCATCCATCGTGCATCCCAGCCCATTGCCTTGCAAAGGCCAGGGACAATACAGGTAACTTCTTTTTACCATGATCCCCAGCCTTTGCTTTATTTTTGACAGCAGGTTGTGTAGGTTTCTGGTCATCTAAAGTGGGTAAGAGCACAGGATGCTATAAGCTTCCCCTTTCCTTTTTTTTTTTTTGTTTTTTTTTAAGTACAACAGTTGGTCTCTTCCAACCTGTGATTCTGAGATTCTTTGATAAGGCTGAATGGAAAACTTTGAGCTTTGCCCCAAATGTGAGATTCAAACAGACCCCATGCATACTTTTATATTGTGTATTTTGGCTAGCAGAAGATTAGAGATGTTAGTTTTGGACAGAAGCCATTCACCTTGCATAATATTTATTGCACAGAGATGGATATTGGAAACATATTTTGAGAACTTTCATTTTGGTTTTATTTGAGCTATTACTGTAGAAATGCCTTCATTTGAATATAAAGGTTTAAGAGTCCTTCAAATTCAATGCTAATGCATTTTAAAAAGATTATTGGTTCTCCTGATGTGTTCAAGGCAGAGATGAAAACTGAATTATAATGTCTTATTTACAAGAATGTAACTGGAAATAAGGTAGGTAAATCTTAAGGGTGATGATAAGTTATGCAGTAAAAGTGAACAGCCAACAAACCAAAACCCATTGAATTTTATTTGTTGTAATAACCTGATTGTATCCAGAAATTATTCTGTGGTACTATCCCAGGAATAATTCCAGGTGTTGGAAAACCTACAGTATAAATAGACAAGACCATGTAATGATAAGGGAGAGAAAAAGGAGCAAAAAACAAACAACTTATCCAAGACTGTAAGGAAAACCAACAATAGGACCAAGACTAGAAATTACAATTCTGATGTTTCCCAATCTGTGGCTTTCTCCATAAACCTCTGGGGTTTTGTATTTTTTTTTTTTTAATATTAGAAGAACACAAATCGCTCCACACTCCCAGCTGTCATTGTGCTGCATAGAACAGTCACTCTTTTATCCCCAAAAAGATTTTCTGAGTCGCTCCTGCACTGGACAGTAATACTCAATATTCATTAGCTCAGATACTGTGGTATGTTTGGCCATCACAGGATGTAAATGGCTTGGATACCGAAGTATGTTTTAACATTTTTGCATTTCCTGGCATTTTGTCTGTAATTCTGGGAAATTAATGAATTTTACTAGAACCCTTGTGCTGGCGCCCCACATTTTTGTAGTCCAGGTGTCAAAACAAGGTGTATCTTGGATTTGGGGTCTACACACCTGATTTTTGCCACCTAGAAGCAGCTCCCTCAGTCACCTGAGCTCTCTCTGGCTCAGGAAGGAGAAATGACTCAAAGGCTGAGTAGGTTTCTGTAGATCTTAGCTCAGGAACCCCACATGACTGACTTCAGCACTGGTGTCTAACCAAACACTTCTTTTATTCTCTTGTCTTACCCTAAAGTACAACTTAAGGTCACTTTCTTCAATACAGGACCTGTGTGCAGAGCAGTGCTGGATAATGAACCCTCGCTGTGGTTGATCAAATGGGTTGTTGACTAATCAGCTGTGGCAGCCCAGCATTAATTAAAACACAGTGGTAGTGGTTAGCACAGGCTTATGCACATTGTCACAGTGGATCCTGATTTCTGAATTTCTAATGATTTTCTAAACCATGAGTTTAAAACCTGATTGGATACGTGCTCTGGAAGCAACACTGACTACCAGCTTCAGGGGCTTCAGTTTCCTCTGTGGGTTTCTTGGAAAACTGCAAACTGACTCGACTCTTGCTTCCAAAGGAAAGCTCAGATTCCCATGTTATCACAAGACTCCAAGAGCAGGAGGTTTAGCAAAAACACTCATGCCCACCACATGTAATAGCAAGCCCTGGTGATCCTGCTTATCTCTGAGAAACAGAATCAGAAGACTCACCCAGTGTCTGGCAGTCCAGGACACGACTTTGGATGAGTCCAGAGCTCAGTGGTGGAGTGATTCATCTTCTCAACTCAGCTGCAAGGGACACCAACACAATTCACATTAAATGTAACTGTAGCATTATAAACAAATCCTGAGTATCTGCCAAGATCTTGCCCTGGTGGAATAAATAATCTCTTATCAGCAGTAACAAATCTAATCTCTCCTCCTTCAGTGTTTTAATGCTTTTCTTGCTTTACTACAGATACTATATTAACATGCACTGCCACTTGGAGAACCAGTCAGTAAGCTGGGACAGAAGGTATTTTATATTTTATGACTGATGTAGTTTTTCTTCAATCCCTGGAGCTGTTGAATAATGCAATACGTCTTCTGGCAATAAATGATGAACATGATTTATGATAACTATGCTTTATAAAGGTGTCAAAAATCTGCTTTGTTGAACTTCCCTTCCATTCCTCCAAGCTCCACTGTAATTTAGGAACACCCAAGGTACAGAGTTGTATATTTATCTAAGTTCTTCAATATACAATTGTGGAGAAAGAGAGAGATGGAAAGAGGGAAAAGTTAATCTATGTTTAGTGCATTGATTAGTCAAATGATATGACTCAGTCATTACCATATACCACTGTTAGGGATCATATATTTATGTTAGAGAAACCAAAGTGCCAAAGTTATTATCTCAGCATAAGCGTTACCATGCCAAACTTTGCTTAGTACCGTATTTCTGTATTATATCCAAAAATTATATGGTCTTGTCATATCTCTGAAGTGATCAATGTTCCACGGAGTGTGCTAAAACTCAGCTTCAATTTAAGTGTGTTTCAGCTTAACTGAAGCAGAGAGATGATTTGCTGAAGTTTGAGATCATGGTTGTGTGTGTGTGTGTGTGTGTGTGTGTGTGTGTATGTACATTTATGTGTGTGTGTGTTGTCTGTGTTCTGTCCCAGCCCAAATTCAGCCTTTCCTGTGACTAACATTTCAGGAGGCACCTTAATCTAGCTAAAGGCAGAGAGGTCTTTGCAATAAGTAGACAATCCTTTCCTTCTACAGGACTGATTAACCATCCTGCAGATTCATGCTCACACAGAAATTCAAACTGCCTATTTGTCAGTTTTCAATTCAAATCTATTTCAGATATTTTTTCCTGTTCAGCCTCCTGCTTTTGTGAACTGTTTTGAAGAGTGTAATAAAAAGATGCTTTCTAATATTATTTTATCAAAATATTTTTGTAGCATAATATATTAATAAAATGTTATTATAAATCCATAGCACAATAATCTTGTGTGTCTTGATTCTTTCCTTTGCACTAAAAGCCAGGGAATCACTGAATAAAAGAAACATTCTCTTTGTGGGGCTTAGGCATGCTGCTTCTTTTATGCCCAACACCAACATGGGATGAAACATGGAGAAAGCAGAACCAAACTCTTTCCTTTTAACTACTCCCCTCACTGCTAAATCCATTTGCCTGGGTACTGTAAAGCAGCACTGCCAGCCTTGGAGCTACACCAGCAGCACCAGCTCCTGTCACTGGTGTTAGACCTCAAGCACTGGTGCTGGGAAGCACAGAAGCATCTCTTGTTTGGCACAAGGGGCAGCAGGGCCAGGAGATGAGCCCTTCCACACAAACCAGCTGGAGTGAGTGCAACAGCCCAGGTGGAGCATCCATGCTCACTCCTGGTGGCTGCAGGAAGCTCTTTTCTCCCATTAGTGTCCTTTGAACCACTGTTGTTGCCACTGGGAAAACAAAAAATAAATTCCCATTGAGCTGTGTCTGCATTGGGGATGGAGCAGAAGCTGCCTCTCCACATCAAGGTACAGATACACAGATTTACTCATTTTTGTTGGCATGTTGCTTTTCCTTGCATCCAAGCCATGCCTCATAGCTGACACTGCAGACTTCTTGCTGATCATTGTTTACCTCCTAATTATGTGCTAAATCATTTGGTCATTAACATACCATTTGGAGAGGACTCCACCAGCAAAGCTGGTTTAGAAATATCCACTGTAGGAGATGCAGTGGGAGGTATAAACACTGGAGCTGGTTTGAATGAGCTAAGCATGGCACGGGAAGGGCCTGTTGCAAAATAGAAGGGCAACTCTTGAAAAACAAAGATGAAAAGAGTCCATCTATTGAAATACCAACCAGACTGCCAAAGCTGCTTGCCATCCTATCTTTGGAGTCTCAGCACATCTGGAGAGTCTGTGTGGTCCAGCCACGGGCTATCCCTGGCCCTGGCAAATGTATTTGAGGCTGCACATCTGGGGGAAAATACACCACTGCTTGTGCACTGAATCCCCACTGGATAAGGGCTGAGCTGCACCTGATTTGTGGAGGGACTGAACATCATGCCAGACTGGGGGAAAGCTGGAGTTCAGCTTAATATTATGGCAATTCTCTGCTCCAGACTCATCCCAGAGAGGTTTTCATCCAACACACACAGAGGGGCTCCATAACATCTCCAGGGGCTCAGCTGGAGCAGGGGGAACCACAGAAAAATGAATTAAAATATCTGTGCCCAGTTAGGTGTACACAAGGGGGTGTCCAAAGACAAAAATAACCAGACATCCACAAGTCTACTGCCAATATATAGGAACAATAGTAATAGGGGAAATAGTATGTGTTCAGATTGCTAAATACCCGGATGGTGGGAATACAATTAGTGACTATTACTGGGGTCTTAAAATAAAAAGGCTATACAGAGCATTGAAAGTTCTGTATTGACTTTTTTAACGTTCAGTTTCTCCCATTTCAAAGAAGAGCAGTGAATCCTGGACATCTGATTCATTTGAGCAGCAGGTCCCAACCCTGCAGTCTCAAACATCCTGCTCCACAGCATGCCAGCACTTCATTAGCTAAGGCTGCACCTTTGGGTGCAAGCCATCATGCAAAGCACTGCACTTCATTCCACTTTCCACATTTTCATTCCACTTCCATTCCATTTTCCACATTTAACAAGGACACGGTTAAAACAGCAGGATGAATTCCACAGAGCCAAACCTCCACCAGGCTGGTGTTCAGAGGAATGATAACAACAATAACTGCGGCAGTGAGTTCATGCTCACAGCCCTCATTCACACCTGGAGCTCCCTGCCTTCTTGGAATGAAATGCAGCTTGAAAAAGGGACCAGGATAATGTGAGAAAACATCAGCAACAGGCAGATAGAGGCAAAGCAAATGAAAGACAGATGTAGGAAGGAGAGTGAGAGCTTTCTGCTTTGCACTCATCCCATATCTCTGTTGTCCTGTGGAATATCAGTTTGTTGTCCTAATGGTATCAGTGCTCCAGTCCTCCTGTGTGACATATGATGCTCTTTTTCTTCGTTCATATGAAAGCCATTGGTTTTTGTTATAAATTGATGGATACACAGCCTCAATCAGCCCTATGTGACTGAATCGTTTTGAACAGCAGTGCCCTTTTTCTTTCCTGCAGCTCTCTGCAGCTGTTTGTCTTGGCAAGGGTAGGTTTGTCCCCAGATTCATCCTGTTTGAAGTCCTTTCCACCCACTCATGTCAGCCTGAGCATTCACCTCATTTTTAATGGGAGCATTATCATCTTCAGTCTTGCACTGGCGAAAACAATTCTCAGAAGGCAAAGAGACAGAAACTCACACCTACCCATCCTTCTTGAACAAACTGTCTTCATCCAAACTGTAGGAGGCAAGCACTTCCAGGAATTTGCCAAGAATTGTTTTTCTCTTAGCAACGGTCCAGACCCAAAGTGGACACAGACATAATCTGTGATATCATCTCTCAGCCAGAAGGATCCTGTGAAGACCCCTTAGTTCAGACAACGTGTGCTCTGCCTGGTGGTTGTGGACTGAAGGATGGACTGTGTTCTCTGGCTGTGCCTGGGCCAGCTGTGCAGATCCAATCCACTCCATAACCTCATCCTGCTGCTGCCTTTTCCTCCAGGCAGCTCATGGACATTTGTTCTAGACCCTGTTTGTGGCACTGAGTCTGGTTTGCCACTGCTGGGTCCTCAGGGGACATCTGGCTGTGCAGGCTGGGGCTGGAGGTGAAGCTTGGCTCCCCATCACTGAGGGTTCACTGATGTCACCTGGGTCCCTCCTGTGGCTGAGCAGCCCTGAAAAAAGACACGTGAAGTGAGATCATGATGCACGTGAAGAGAGTGGAATTCTGAGCCCTGTTTGGTTTCTCTTAAAAATACCTAACTTTCCCTGGAACCTCACCCTTCCTGGGCCATCTTTATCCAAAAGCATTAACACCAAGGGGGGGTGGGAGGTGAGGGGAAGGTCAAGGCATTGATGTTAATGGAAGACTCAGACATTAAAAGAGTATCCCAGGTTTGGAGCCTCTGTTGCCTGCTGCCAGGAGCAGGCCCTGCTTGAAAGGAAAGTACCTATCTCAGCATGCAGTCAAGAGGAATAATAAAACTCTGGTCATTCAGAGGCGGGGAAGAGGAGAAAAACACTCATAAATGTGCAGGCTTATGTTTCTCTTGAACTTTCAAAATGATTTTCTCTCCCACCCACAGAAGCAAATGATACCGTATCTGGGAAAGACGTCAGGTGGATGGAAATTATCTTTGGGGGGAAGGAGAGGAGGAGGGGAGCAGACGTTTAATTCTCTGCCTGCCTTGCTCACCTTCCCCTCTCTCTGAGACTGAACACACAAATGAAAGAGCTGGGGAAAAGTCAAGTGTTTGGGTCCAGCCTAAGGCCAGTGGGGGCTCTAAGTCCAGCCTCAGGCCAGTGGGGTTTTTCTGTTTCTGTCTGGTGGATTTGGGGAGCTGACTTTGCCTCTACCTGATCCCCAGAGCTCCCACTCTGCAAGAAGCTTCATTTCTCCCAGAGGCCCCCATGAAATGATTTTCCACACGTTTTTCCAGACTCAAATGAAAAAGAAAAGGCTAAGGGACTAATGAAAGCATGCTCATAAACACCATTCCCTAGGAAAGACTAGCATTTGCTACAGTTTACAAAATAAAACTCCACGTCCTCCAAGCACTACTGAAGCACTGAGTTGGGCTTCACAACACCCAGAGGTTTCTGGTAAAGAACAACCTCAACCCCTATTAATAAGGTGGGAAAATGAGGTGGACAGTGGATTTTATGACATGCCTGAAATCACAAGGGACATCTATGGGAGCAGAATTCAGAAGGCAGACCTTCCTCTATGGTACACTGTTCTCTGAAGCATGGCTCATTTATTTCAATTAATAGAGCTTTATAAGGGCTCCCCTGCCACCTTTTTTTGGCATGAATTACTGCAAAGACAGTGAATTAAAAACACCAACGGGCATCATTTTCTTTTACTGTTTAAAGAAGCTGTTTCCATAAAAGCAGACTATGTGAAATTTGCCCAAATGAGTAAACTTAGGAATAACAGAAAGGATTAGAACAGAAAAATAGCTGTCTTAAAAATCTCTTCTTGGACAAGCTTGACCTAACAGTTCAGCTCTGGAGTGGTCTTTCTGTGTAATACCAGTCAAGTGGTTCAACCAGGCCTGGTTCCTGTCACAGCATTCACTCAAAGGTTGCAGGATTAGGGGCTTCTCCAACCACGAGATGAAATTCTTTAAAAAGTGTAAAGCTAATGCATGCAGCCCACTGTCTCCCCATTTTCTCTCTTTAAAAACATGCAGGTAGGATTTAGTTCAAGTACCATGCACTGTCTGAGAGCTGCCACCCAAACTTGCTTCCTTCAGTGGTGCCACCCAGACTGACTCAGCCCTCAGAGAATTATTTCCAGCTTATGTGACTTGCCAGCTATTTTAACAGAGGCTCTTGTGCTTGGTCCCAGCCTTTCCTGCCCTCAGAATGCAGTTAAATGTGTAATGTTTGTAAAGGCATTTCAGTTTGCCTCCTATAAAAGATGACGAGCATCAAAATCATTTTAAAACAAAGTCAAATCTCAACAACTGACGCATATCCACTGTTTGCTGTGACCGTATAAAATATCTCTGATGTGGCAGGATGCTTGCCAGGCAAGCTGTGAATTGGACAAGGTGAAATGAGAAATGAGCTGTAATCTCCACCTAAAATGCCTCCACTGCTTGACCATTTCAAAAATTCCCATTTCACAGGGTTTCAGCCCATCAGCATCATCATCTGCATAACATATTTTTGGTCAAAACTGCAGGATTGAGTGACTCTGTGACATTCAGTATACATCCTGAACCTTGGCTGGCATCTCTATTTTTTGCATCTAGGTGCTAGCTATATCTTAGGTAAACCCTAAATAGTCCACTATGAGAAAGAAATGGAGTTTTTAACTTCAACTTGAAATGACTTGTTGTTACAATGTGCTTCCGTATTGCAAGTTCAAAATTAAAAGAAAAATAAATCACATGGTTTACATGGTTCACAAAACAATCAAATTTTAAAATTTTGTTTAAGTTCTCAAACAATAATAATAATACATGTCACTGATAAACAGCAGTAATGTTTAAATGTCAATGAATGGAAAAAATCAATATTGCTGCTCTAAATTAAATTGTTGCTTACACTGTTGATAGCTGAAACTATAAATGAGCCGTGCTTCAGAGAACAGTTGGCCTGCGTTGTTGACCTGTACCTCTCCTCTCTCCTAATAGCATCATTCCTCTTCTCATCCTGGTTTTCAGGTCAAGAACTGGATTTGGATTGGTCCAAATAGACTTTGAGGTTCATGCTTTTGCATGGACCTCTTTAACAAGGGCTTTTTGAGTACTCCTTCATTCTGAGTTTATAAGGCATTTCACTAAAATAATGTGAGGGCTCTGTCTAAATCAAACTTCCTGCAGTCCTCCCATACTTCAGAAGTGCTGAAGACCTCGACTCAGTTCTCTCTCTTAGCAAACATTGCTTTGAATGAAATCACCGTGTGAAGAGAAATGTCATTGCCATGTGACAATTTGATGATGATGACGCTGAAGTACTGAATCAAAGCAACAATCTTTGGTCAAACCACAATCACAGCACTGAAATCCATTGGTTAATCATGGAAACATCACATTCAGTGTGGTCTGCTGTGAGAAATGCCCACGAGGAGGCTGGCAGGAATGTACTTATGCTGTCATGCCCATCGTCTGGCATGCACACCACACGTTTTGAAAAGCTGGGTTAACGAGTAAGACCCGGTGTTTGAGGATGAAGTTGTCTGCATCCTCTGCTCTCTTTATGGAGAGAAATGAGGCGCCATCTCCACTTACATCCCTGTAAATTGTGCTCTTTCTACCCATGATTTCTTTCATGACAGAGGTCTGTGGTCACACCCAGAGCTGGGTGAGGTGCCACAGGTCCTGAGCAGACCAGATGGCTGGTGCAGTGGCAGCACAGGTACCTCTCAGGAGGAGACACCAGTGGGTGAGGGAGCTGTGATGGGGATCTGTAAGCTGTAGAACATCTCTGTTGTTTCACCCTGAGGTCTCTGCTCTGACACTGAGCTCTTTGGGGAGCCCTGTGAAGGGCTGTGGGTGGCCACGCTGTCCTGCTGTCCTCACTGGGGCTGTCAGCTCAATCCGTGGCTGACACCAGCAAGGCACAAGCCCTGGGCCAGCAGCTGTGGGGAAATGGCTGAAACCTCACCCTGAATTCCCACAAGCAGAGGGTTGTATGCTTGTGTTAGAACGACGTTTTGAAATCCGTGGAATGGTCAAGCATGCCGGTGCTTCCCACCCTGAGAGACAGGCAGGCAACGTGCAGTGTGCCCCAGCTCTCAGGCAGTGCCTTCCTGAGGAGCTCAAACCCACCCACAGGCATTCCCTGGAATGCCTTCTGAGCTGGTCATGCCTCCTCACACTCCTCCTCTGCTGGGACACAGATGCACAAAGCCAGCTCATCTGCAAAGGCAGCACAGGGAGCTGCTGCTGGCTTGGGCTGTTGTGAACAGCTGTTTCAGCTATGACATAACTGCTTTTAAACTCCAAGAGAGATCTATTTCTGAGCTGGAAACAGAGGGATTGTCTCACAAAAGCAAGGGTGAGATGTTAGCAGGCCGTGGGGCGGGTGGTGGACACGGTGGCACTGCAGGGCACACAGAACATCCTGTCAGCCCCGTCTCCTGCTGGCCTGGGGGGTCCAATCCTGCCATTTTTTCTCAAGCAATAACCTTATCCATGCCAACAGAGCCTGTTATTCCATCTGCTGGTGCTCACACTGGAATGTGTTTGCTTTGGGAGAGACTGTGTGCTTTGCTGGTGGGCTCAGAGGACAGATAAAAGCCAGTGCCCAGCTCTGCAGAGGTGAATGAACTCATTAGTGAAAGATTCCTTTAGAAAGTAGGGTGCTATGCAAACCCAATGTGGATTAGACTTTTTGTGGGGTAAGTGGAGTTCAAATATGACCAGATACAGCTCAACTCTGTTTTTATGCTATCTCCTGCCTCTGGGAAAACTTTCTGATGCCAGCTGGGACAAGCTGAGAGAGTGCAAAAATCATACAGACCAGGCTTGGAGGGGTGGATATCTTACAAAATGCAGAGAATGTCCAGATTTTCAGACAACTGTGAGGCAACAGGTCACACATGATGTTCTGTGACACTGGAGCCACACACAAAATTCTGGCCAAAAAAAAAAGATGGAAATTATTTGCTGCAAAACCTGATTATTTGCTTACTGATATATGCAAGGAAAAGGGGAAGGGATTATATTAAAAACTAACAAACAAACAAGCAAGCAGATTCCTGTCTGGAATTACATCATCAGCCTGCCAGACCCCAAGTTTTCCTCTTTCACTGCCATGGGAATCCTTCTGTTCCCATGAATGATGACTGAAATCATCTTCTTGCAAACAGCTCTCTGAATTAAATGGATGACTCTAGATTAACTTTAAATTTAGAAGTTTCACTTATTGATGTTGGCAGCTAGAACATGGCCATGGAAGAGAAGCAGGAGGAAGAAAAGGGGGTGCTGTGTCCAAAGACAAAGAAAAGTCTCCCAGCTGCCAAAAGCACGGTCGGTGGAGGGATGTGGTGGTGGTTACAGACAGTGCAAGATGCTGGATGGGTACAGCTTAAAGCAAGAATTGGGGGTGACAGTATCTGTTTATCACTTAAAATGTAAAATCTTTGTGTTAGGAGCCATGCTAGTGACTAGGAGAGCTTGAGAGAAGACTGATGTGAGTCATCTCAGTGCCTGCTGAAATCAGCACTCAGATTTTCAGGATTTTTTAAAGATTTTTTAAAGATTTTTTTCATGAGCCAGGCATCCAGATGTTCTGTTACCAGATGAGCAAGGGAAGAGAACCTCACCCAACCAATACAGTCTTCAGGAATGGCATATTTCAAAAATCACACAGGGAAATATTTCCACACCACTGAAAGCATTTACTTGGAGGTCTCACTCTGTGTCCATAATTGCTGTCAGGTATTACAACTCCAAAATAAATGTAGTAGGCTTCAGTTAAATCATCCTGCCTCTAGATTAAGGGTTACACTGAGCAGCTCTGTCCTGTAGACTAAATATCCTCTCACAAATGCATTCTGGCATCAGAGATTTCCGTAGGTGGGTGGCTTTGACAGAAAGTCGTGCTAAGTCCGGAGCCAAACACTGTGAGAAAAGCTATCCCAAACACCCATTGTCCTTTGCAAAAATAACAGAAAATTGATCATTCTCCACCCCAAAAACCGCAGCGTTCCTCAAGCTCTAATTCCCCAGGGCAGCCAGAGTAGAGTGCTGCTCTTCCAGCCTGTGCTGCTCAAAGGCAGGGCAAGGGCTGCTGCTGGGAGGGGCACAGCGGCAGCAGAGGCGCTGTCCCAGGGAATTTGGGTCCTTGGAGCACAAAGTGAACAGCAAGAGCTGATGGGGACAGCAAAGTACGTGGATCCCCAGCCCAGGTAGCAGGGCTGAAACCCCAGAGCAGTGCCCTGAGAGCAGCCTTTAACCTCTGCATCTCTCATTTTTCACTCGTGCTGCAGCAGCGCAAGCAGCAGCGCCTCTCCAGCAGAGATATCAACCTCTGCATTCCCACACGGGGTCTGGCACCAGGGCTGCTGCAGGTCAGGCCAGAGGTGATCTGCAGCATGGCCTGTGACAGGTTATTTATCCTTTAGGCTATCAGTGATTAATATCACATGATATCAATTCTCCCTAAAAGCCGCGTGCTTTGTGCAAGGATGGGACTTGGCTGCTGCAAAGAAATTACTTTAGGTTACAGCAAAACCAGTAAAATAACTCCAAAATTATCCCAGAAAAATGCAGTGCTGATGTACAGCAAGACGTTATTTATGTCATGTGCAATTAGGTTTGTTTTCCACCTTTTGACAGGAGCATTTCAGCCCAGAGTAAGAATGAAACACACACAAGCAGCATGATGCCCCAGTCAGAAACACTCCCTTCATCCAGGAAAGAAAGGGCTCTTACATTGTGAAAGGGAGCCTCCTGTTGTCTTCCAACCGGCATTTTCTGGCCAGCTGAAAGCTAAAATAACTCTTCCTTTATGCTTTCAATACTGTGATCTAATGGCTAAATGGATTTTTAGTACAAAGCATAATTTTCTCTTTTGGTTTTGCTCATCACTTAATGGAAAGGCCCCATAACATTCTGCTTACACCCCAAACAGTGGCTGCTCAGCAGAAGTGAAGAACATGTTGTCTTATAGCCCTGGAGTTATTATTGTTATTATTATTATTATTAATAATAATAATAGCTATTATTATTGCTGTTGTCATTGCTGCTGTTATTGTTATTATTTCACTGCAGCTGGCTGGCTGCCTGAAGCTGCTGCAGGCTCACACTGGACAGGCAGTTCCCAGAGCCCAGTGGTTGTTTGGCATCACCAGTTTTTGCAGTGCCTGTTTCACCCCTCCTCACACTTTGCTGACAGGGGGGCACAGTGTCCCAGCTCCCCAGGGTTTAGTTCTAGACCAGAACTGAGAACAGAAGTGAGAAATAATTCTCATTTCACTGGGCAGCAGCACTGCTGCAGGTGACATGAGAGCAAAGCCACTCTGCACCAAAGGTGCCATGTAACCTTCTGATCACTCCCCTCTTGCTTTGCATTAGGCACTTGTGGCATCCAGACCTGGCTCCTAGATTCTTCCTGGCTCCTGGATGACTGATTCTTCCAAGAAATCGTGTGTAGCTTTAGGCATGGAGCACGTTGGTGCACTGAGGTCACAGGGAGGGAGAAGAGCAGCAGAGACCCTGACTGGGGCTGAGCTCTTCCCTGGGGTGATGCCCTCCAAAGGTGAGGAGCAGCAGCAGCAGCAGGGTATGAATGGAAACTGGGGGGAAGCAGAGGATTTGGGTGCTCTGGGACATCCCAGAACCACAAACCCTAACCCATGTGCACAAAGGGATTCTATAGGGACAACCTGCAGTGCAGCTCCCAGGCAGGGCACAGAGCAGGGTGGTGGTGGGGACAGGCTGGGGGCTTACAAGGACACACATCCCAGAGCATCAGCCACTTCTACACATGCTCTGCACATGCTCTTCAATTGTTTAGGGCTGTCTTCTTAATTCTCCTCAGCTGTCCCCATTGTAGCAGAAGGCTCTCTGCTCTCAAGGGGCAACAGAATGTTGGAAGTGCAACACCACTGAAAGGGGAGATGGAGAACTGCATTTTCCTTGGAAAATTCAACTAACACATCTGGAAAGGGAAGCTGCTTATTGCATGTGTTTCATTATGGAAAGAAAATGCCTTTTAAAATCTAAAATCAAATTGGTGGAAAGGTAATTCCTGGAAGTTAGCTGAGCCTGTATCTTCCATTGCTGTTCCCTATAAAGAAGCATTCCTGATTCTTTTCTCTGGTAATCATGGGTTTCATGCCAGCTTCAGCATGTGGCTGTTCACTTCTTCAGGCTCAGCTGAAACTGAATTTATGGACACAACCCTCCCCTGAGCAGGGCTCACCTCCTCAGACAGATCCAGGTCTGTAGCTCCCAGTGAAGTACAAGGAATGGGAGGCACCAAGATAACTTGTGAGGATCTCCATAAGGAGGATAAGCCATTTCTACCTAAACCCACTGAATTAATATCCTTTCACCCACTATCTGGAACCTGCCTGGGGACAGTGATGGCCATACTTCAACTGGATGATCCCTAAAACTGGGCTGAGCACCTTGGGAAAAGTTCAGCATCCCAAAGCTCATCACAGGATGCTGAAGCTAAACCCAGCCTTGCTGCTGTCAAACGAAGCTGTTTCCTCCCCTGCAGCCAAAGGGCCCAAGGCAGCAAACACCCTGGGACAGGTCTGCTCATTTGCCCAAAGCCAGGGATCTGCTTCAGCTTCTCTCTTTATCCAGCACTGAAGCCAGCAGCTGTGAAGTAAGACTGCTTCCTTTTTTTAATTTTAATTATTAAGAAGGAAGCAAAACAATTCATTGTTCTGGGGAAAATATCCCTAGAGTCCAACTACTGAAAAATCAAACAGCATTTGAAAGGCAAGACAATGAGGCTAGCTTGAACTCACAGAGCATTAGAACTGCCCTGGCAGGAACACAAGTGATTCCCTGATAGATGAAATAACAACGCTGCAATTACATGAAACAATATGTAAACTGAAAATGCAGTGCCACCCTGCCATTTGTACACCCTGTGTTCCACTGTCATCCTCTTATTGTTAGCCCTTTAAGTATTGTGTTTCTTAGGCTTTTAAATACTTCATTAGCATGATTTGCCAGCAATCTTTTTGTCTTAAAGAAGAGTATTTTCTCCCACCAGGACTCTCATTAAGCCAATATTTTAATGTAAGAAATTCAGGCTTCAGTGATATTTCCATGCTTTTGATGGTTTAAGTGGGAATGTCACAGAGAAGCACTGATATCAACAGAAAAATAACACCCGAAAACCTGATGTAAGGATGTAAGGTGAGAAGTAAACAAAAATGAATCCTTCCCTGTGGGCAACAGTTTATGGAAAATTTGTAAAGGATTATGAAGAAGAAATGGATTCACTTCTGTACTTCCACTTAAGGAGGCACATAGAGATGCTCTAAGAAATTAATCTCTTCTGGATCATAAAACTAGTTTTAACCCCGAGAAAGAAATAAGTTTACTCGTTTTGATTGATGTCTTGTGGGGCACAAAAAATAAAAGAAAAAGTATTGATACCATCTCATTCCCCTGCGGCAGAGGAACATCCTGGCAGAGGGCAGGAGCCCGCAGCCTCCTGGCTCCTGCCTCACTCCCTCCAAATCTGCTCGTAGAACTCCTACTGCCATAGTGCCATCTAGAGACAGCTACAGAAATTAAGGAGGGCTTGCTCCTAAACCTTCCAGTTCTGTCTGAGGCTTTGTGGGGTCATAGCCCAGAAATGGTTATTGCTTGTTATTCCAGCAGCCCTTAATTATAACTTTGGGCTCCCACAGCAAACCCCACGGAGCCCAGTGCAAAGGCTTCTGCTGAGCTCAGCACAAGCCAGGATTTGTCTTGTCCCACTCCCCCAGGAGGAGGATTTATAATAATTTAATTTTATTATAATTTTATTATAATTTTATAATAATCATGATTAGCTCTGTATTAACATAAAAGCACTAACAGAGCACCCAGCACAGCAAACAGCTCTGGACACCTGTGTGTGTGTGTGACTCCAGGGACACCGGGGTGGTGCCTGGACCACCAAATTAACATTACACACTTGGATTTACTCTTGTCTTTTTCTTAAAAGCCAGTGTAGGCAGAGATAGAGAACACCAACACTTGTTCTGGTATTTCAGCATCCTCATGTCCCTGTGACAACCTGAATAAAAGCAAGAATCAATGGTTCTATGAGCCTAAGTGCTTTGAAGGAGTGAAAAAAGGGGTTTCACAGGAGTGCAAATTTAAAATTTAGTCACACAGGAGGGAAAAAGAGCATGCTGGCCTGGTAAGGAAGACACAGGTTTACATCCAGATTTCCAGCTGTATCACGGACATTGCTGGACCTGGGGTGTACAGAAAGCTGACAGTGACTCCCCCACTCTCTCCTTATCCCTCTTATTTTATTTCTCTCTTTTCAGATCTCTGTGTGGCTGCTCAGTACCTCAGCCATGGCTTTGACTTGTCATAGAAGTAATGAATAATATTAATATAAAAATACTGCAAGTGTCTCTCCACATAAGAATTAACTAAAGATGTTTTCTTATATCCCCTGGAGAACAGTTTTACAGACAAATTTAAGCTACTAAATCAAAGGCAAATTATTAAAATGTTGTAAAGCTAAGGACAGAGAAATTACAGGATATAAAATTGATGATCATCTTGCTAGCACTGTAAAACCTCTTCTTAATCATAAGGCAAGTGGCCTCTGATGGCAAAATATCTGTATTCCACTGCAGCTGGATGTCCCCAGGAGTAAAATGGATTAAACAGAAGGCAATGAAACACAGACCTCACTCAATGGCTGCCTGAGAGCAAAATATGCATCTTTTGTACATCCCTAGAAGATTTCTCATCACCCACTTGTAGTAGGGGTTTGAATGGAAAATACCTTTTTGGCCACTTGGAAAGAAAGGACAATAACATCATGATCAAAATCTCACTGACAGGCTGGTTTTGCCAAGGAAGAGGGAGAACTCTTCTAGAACTGTTGTCTTGTCTTACAAAAAGAGGTCCACATCTCTGGTCCAGCACCTCTGTAGGCCAGAGTAGGTGGGAACATGGTAAGAACACTGGAGATGGGATTTTTGATCTTGTGAGCCCCCCACGGGCAGACCCTGCTGTTGATGGACACCAAAGCTGGGAGCTGAAGGTGGCTGGGTCTCTCCCCCTCCTGAGAGCCCCTGGCTGGTAACACTGCAGAGTCTGCAGTAAAGCAACCAAAGGCTGAAAGGAACAGTATTAAATGTTTTGCTTTTCGACATTTTTGTCATTTTAACTACATCTTGCAAGCCGTAGCTGAACAAATACACCTTTTTTTAAAAACATCTCTCACTAAAATTCAATAGCACAAACCATCTACTAAGCAGTAACAAAGACTGTAAAGAAGACTTTAAACTGTCATTTACTTAGGAATATGGGGGTTAAAATGTGGATAAAAACCACTGTCTAAAGAGAGGGTCTGGTCTGTCTCTTAGACAGAAATGTGAGTTATTGACCTCCATGTGTACATGTATTGACTTTGTTCCAAAACTCACACTGCACATTTTACAGAGGTAAGGAATCCACCAAACAATACTTCCCCATGTGCAGACAGGTGATCCACGGAGAACAATTCCTAAGTAGCAACAAAGCTGCAGAGCATATGCTGCTGCTGAACCTACCCTAAACTGGAGAGGAGCTGGAGACCCTCGAGGAGAATCCAGAGCATGACCCAGAGATGGGTCAGAGGGACTGACAGGGCACAGAGAGATCCTCCTGCCCTGACACGGGGACTTCTTGGGTTGAATCCTGCGTGTTAGGTACAAGGAAGAAGCTTTTACAATGAGAGTGGTGCCACCCTGGCACAAATTGCTCAGAGATGTGGTGGATGCCCTGTCCCTGCAAATGTTCCAGGTCAGGCTGGACAGGGCTTTGAGCCACCTGGTCTAGGTTAAGATGTTCCTTCTCTTGCAGTGTCCTTGGACGAGGTGACCTTGAGAGGTCCCACCTGACCCAAACCATTCTGTGATTCTGTGCTATTCATGAGTCCTACAAGAGGAGGGCCACGGACAAAACAAACAAAATGTCCGTGCCCATCAAATCCTCTGGGGTGAAGAGCCCAGGGTGGAAGATGAGGGACCTGCAGGGAGTGAAAGCACAGCTCAGCCAGAGGGGGACTGTCACCATCCCCTCCCCCGGGGTCTGAGCCTGGCAAGAAGAGCTGTGACACTGTCCCTGGTGACCGGGGGGCTGCCAGGGCCCCCTGCCCACAGCACTGCCCTCACAGCTCCTGCAGCAAGGCAGGGACCTGCTGCAGCCTCCAGAAAGGCTCTGCCTCACCCTCTCCCCTGGGAAAACATCCCCCGGCACCACCAACACTCAGACCCACAAAGAGGAGCGTGGTAAGGAATAAATAAATTCCTGCCACGTAATTTCTCCAGCACAAGGAACTAATGCAGGCCACGGATGTGACACTCTGCCTCTCGTGCTGCAGAAGTGAGCAGAGAGCTATGCTTTAACATCAGCTCCGAAGGATAATTTCCTGTAATTGTAAAGCGCTCCAGAGGTACTTGTGAACTTGGGTAGATGGCTCCTAACGAAGCTGATGAATAACCCAGGACTGACTCAGCTCCTGAACAGACCCAGCACTGAAGGAGGGAATGTGGAGAAAGGTTTTGCCTTCCATTAGCAACACTATCCAAACAACTGACCCTCTCCCTGAGAGATTAGCTCACAGCAGGTGAGCTATAATCTGCTCTGATCGGCAGGCAGGGAAAGCATTCATTCCAGCTGCATTACAGCCAGAGCTTTTCTTCTCTTCTTTTCTTCACACATTGTGAGTTCCCAACGAAGGGTTCCAGCTACCAGATCAAACAAACCTTTTGCCACTTATTTGCAGAAAGGTTCTGGTCCCAAGTTGGGATGGAAACCAGCTGAAGACTGGCTGGTGGGTAACTTTTTTCCAGCATGGCCATCAGCAATTTCTCATCTGGAAAAGTGTTCATTTGATAGGGTCCAGGTTTTGATCAGGGTCAATTCTGTGCTGGGAATTTGTTGTCAATTTATGATGCTAGAGATAATCTACCAAAAATTATTATTTGGAAGTGGCATTGTATTACCCCTCCTCTGAGATACTCAGTTGCCAACTGGAGAATATTTTCAGAAAACAGTGCCACCATTTCTGGCTATCTGTTCCACAGCCCCATGAGAAATACACAAAACACAGTTAAAAGATGAGGTTAAATCCCCAGATCTGCTGCATTTTAGAGCTCATGGACTCACTTCTTACTATGGAACATTTATTTCCCTAAAACAAATAAAGCCTTCATCACCCCACAGCCAGTAACATCCATCCCTTTGTTCCTCTTTCTCCCTCCCTCTGGCCAACAATCTCTCCTGCTTAAGCCACTGACTTTTCTCCACAGGTATCAATCACACTTTTCTCCTCCACAAATCTGAATAACCAACAAAATCCAATTACACTCAGAGAGATTGTTCTCAGCTAAGACTCAGTTTGAGGATGGTTAATTTTTATTTTGGAGTGAAAAACACCTTGTGTGTTTGAAAGCTTAGCTGTTTGGGCTTAGGGGTTTTTTTCTGTCCCACCTACACCTGCAGGCCTGATAACAGGTCTGACCTCTGCCTACACCAATGGCTTTGCTCTCCAGTCCTGTTAACTGCAGCAGGGGGTTGCTTACCAGGGATGGAGCCCCAGAAGCTTCTGCACAGCTTGTGATCCACTGGGGCTCCTGTTTCCCAGGCTGGAGTCAAAGAGACATCTCGTGGCCATAGTTTATACTGCAAAGGAGTTATTTTGTGCATGGAACATCCCTTGCATGCAGAGGGCCAAGGGCTGCCTGTGATGCTCTGTACTAAGACTCTGTTGGGCCAAACAGGAGAGGGTGCCAAAATCCCGTGCACCTGATTCAGGCTCCAGCCATTCTCTTTGGGTGCCCTCAGAGCATGAGGAAATTTGAAATACAGGCATGTTCTGTCTCTGTGCTTTTTGTTCAGACTTGGAAGTACATAAAAAAGAAACAGCTTGGCAGGGGATGGCAGAGAGCTACAGCTGAGTCACTGGGAGAAAACAGAAAGGGAGCAGCTGCTCACTCCCTTCCAGCACAGGACTCAGAGCCACCAGGGGAAGGTTTTGACAGCCATGGGGAAGCAGGAAGAGGAGGAAGAGATTCCTCTTGGGCAGTAAAGGATCCAAGGGAGGCTCCTTACTAAAGGAGGCTGGGAATGTATAAAGTCCACCAGGGTTAAAGGAAGAATGGCGCATACATCAGGAAAACAGAGCTCCACTGGAGGCAAGCAGCAAAGAAGGTGCAGCAGTGCTGGAAACCCCCTGTGCTGCAGCTCTGGGAAAGCACTCAGGAGTGCAGTGTCCCTTCTCCAGGGCATCTGCCCATGGCTACCACAGGAGTCCTACACACAGTGCAGGGCAGGCCCAGCTGTGAGCCAGCACTGTGGGTTTTACACTCACAACCACAGCTCCAGGGAAAACTGGGAGCATCCTAGGATTATGGAGCAAGTGCCAGTTGGATCCTGCCTTCCTGTCTTTGAGAGCTACATGGAAGGTGAGCAGGGAGGGCACACTAGCAGTGGGGACCCTCAGCTCTCAGTTTAATGTGGGCAAGGTCAGGCTCAGCATTGGGGTTTTGGGGTGAACTGGGAGAAGGTTTTCTCAAGGGAAACACTCCTGGTACTGCACCATCCCTACCCACCCCAAAAACATTGCTTAGTCTTGGCTTGCTATGAGCATCCCCTCCTGCTCCCTGGCCTGCCTGGACCTCATCCTGAAGTCCCCCAGCTCTGGGCAGGGGAGGACAGGAGGCTGAGGCTGAGGTCTGGGTGTACCTGCTGTATTCCTTGACATTCCCTTCTGTGTGAGGTGAAATAACCCAAAAGACATTCACTTTCCAGAGCTGGAAGGCCTGGCCTACCACCCAGAGCCTCTGGACTTTGACAAAGATTTGTTCTTTCACCTTGTCCAGGCTGCTCATTCCTTCCTTTAAGGAGGGACAAGGCTGCCCTTGACAAAGAGGAACAGAATGCTGCACAAGTGGTGTCCCAGAATTTGAGGAATAACCAGCTCAGATCAACAGCCAGCTAGGAAGGGGGTTTAAATTAATCTTTGTTGGCTCCTCCTAAATGCTTCCTCCATGATTAACACCAGAGGTGATGTTGATAGCACAATTCACTGTCAAAATAGCTTATAAAACAATTCCATAAAACCGTGTAAATCTTGTGTTGATCTTACTTTTTACAAGGAGTCTTAAAGCCATATATCCCAGCACCATTTACAAGGTTGTTGCAGGTGTGGGACCGGCCTTAGAAATATAGCTACTACTTAAACTGTGTATTTTACGAGCCTGGGGAAACATCCGTTTGAGCTGTAACAGGAGCTTTCCAGCCTCTGGCTTCTCTGTGCAGACAACAAACCACTGCCCATCAGCCTTCAGCACCCCCTGAGCCACGGCCAAAGTGCAGGGACAGGATTCCTTTGTCAACAAAGCTCAGCAAAGTCTTCCAGGATGTTGAACTTTGCCTTCAGGAGGAGCTCATCTCCCCAAGCCCAGGTGTCACTGCAAACCCCTGAGCATCCTAAAACCACTCGACATTTGCAGCTCCAGTGGGGCTGTTCTGATGTGGGCTGCAGTCATTCCTCTGGTGAAGCTCACAGGATATTTACTGCTGCTCTGGAGCACAAAAAAACAGGTGGAAAGGGGAAGAATGAATAGCCCAATCATGGGAATCATGACAGAAGGCATTTAAGTAGGCAATATACACTGTAATTACGTAATAGCTATTTAATAGACATCAGGGTGAGTCTCCTGGGGATAAAGGAAAAGCCAAGAGACATTTCTCCCCGTGAGTTAAAAATTATCAGGACTTTAACCCCATATTAACACTCAAGATCACATCCCCTCCTCTACATCCTTTGAGCTCTCCTTTCAGCTCTCCCTGAAACAGTCCTGAGACTGCTCCATCTGCTGCCCTTACCCCACAGTGACCATGGAATGCAGGATTGATTAGGTCCCAAACTATCACACATCTTTTCAGGGTATGTGCGCAAGCAGCTGCCACACTGCACCCAAAGAGCTCTGTGCTGTGCAGCTGGGCACATGGGGTCCACATTTATAACACGGGGAGGAAAAGGGCTGCACTTGGGTTTGAAGTTCAGGGACTCTGAGTTTTAGCAAGGATTAATACTCTGGTCTTGGCCAAGCTGCTTATTCCTTCCTCTAAGGGCTGACAAGGCTCCTCCATCTACATACAACAAAGAGAAACATCAGAGCTCCAATGTGGTGCCACCACTGCCACGTGGGGCTATGCAAAACCCTCTGCCCCACTGCCCTCACCTTCATCCTCCTCATCAGATGCCTGCCCTCACCTTCATCCTCCTCATCAGATGCCTGCCCTCACCTTCCCAGCGGATGTGCCTCAGTGCCCTCTTATCTCCTGCTCATATCTTCTGTGTGAGACCAAATATTGACACTGTTCAGGAATGGCCCTTGGCTGTGAGCACATCTCCCAGCCTCCAAGATAGCCCTTGACCTCTCCCCTGAGCCCAGAGACACACAGAATAAATGCAGGAAAGAGCCACGGTGATAAAAGCTCATTTATAGCAGTTGGAGGGAAAGCCCAGCCCACGATGTCTGCTTTGCAACAGCTCATTTTGGGGAGTTTCAGTGATACTGAGTGACAGGCATTTGGAGAGTGTTGTAGCATCATCCTCTGCTGAAATGAGCTTTTCTCTAGCCCTGCCAAACCTCCAATTCACGATGTCCCTCGGATTTAACACAAAACAGAGAAAATCCTTCCCTCTTTTTGTAAAACAGGCATTCTAAAAGTGTGTCCAAATCCTGAATTTTACAGTATCCTTAACAATGTGCAGTGGCTGTGCCATGGGATGACTGAATAAACACCACAGTGGAGCAGCCACGATCGTCTGTGGGTTATGAGCTTGTACAACACTTGACACGCTGAATCTCCTTCCTAATCAGGGGTTTTTAAGATGCTGTTGTAATAATATAACATGACATAAAATGCTTTATATATTTAATCTACTAATTAGATTATCAATTACTAATTGATAATAACAAGTAACTTTACAGTTGAATGCATGAAACCTCATTATCTGAATCCAATTTTTATGTGGCATCACTCAGACTTTATCAAGTGCTGGGCTCATTTAACAACCTTCCCTTCAGCCAGAGCAGTGATCTGGGATTCTTCCCTACTCCTGGTTATTTATTTCCACAAAACACTAAGGGTTCTAATAGAAGTCTACTCCACACACACACACCTGGCTGAAACCTGACTGTTTTGGGTGATTAGGGACTGATAGACCAATGTGAGCAGAGCAATCACCCAACTCCCCATTTCCTTTGGAAACCAGGCTAAAAATAGGGGACAGGCAGTAGAAAACGAGACAGGAAGGCAGGAATGGATCTATCAATAGCTCCTGTCCTGCTTCCTGCTCGTTAGTGTCTCTCAGCAGATGTCAGGTAACCTTTAGAAATCCCCTAAAGCAGTGGTCATTTATCAGACATCTCTTAAATTGAGATAAAGGGAATTTGGACCCTGTACAGTTGTGGGCATCCCAGAAGGAAAAAAAAAAAAAAAAGACAACTATAAGAAAGGAAAAAAACCCTTCTCAGTGCATGTATTGTATCTCACAGCAAGTCTCTGTTTCTAATACAGCCACAGACCAACTGTGGACTTTGTGTCCCACCTGTAACTAAATGACCAAATTACACGGATCTGTCTCCCCATTCCCCTGGTGCTCCCACTGCTCTGACTGCAATCCCAGCAGAGCAGGAGAGGAAACACGAGCTCTGCCAGCAGTGGTCCTCCCAGGAGCTGCAATGCTTAAACTCGGGGTAAGAGTAATTTTCTGCCTGCAAAAACTTGTCAGCAAGATCCCGCTGGCTGTGGGTGGGAGAGCACAGCACAGGTCCCAGCTCGGTGTGCCAGAGGTGAGGAAAGGACATTCCCCAGGGCCAGGGAGCCCTTCTGCAGCGGCAGGAGCTGGTGATGGTGAGTGTTGCTCACTAGATGGCGAAGGACGCCTTCCTCCCTGCAAGGCTCCCAGAGCAGCACGGACGGGTGGAGGAAAGGGCTTGGATCACCGAGGGGAAACATCTGGAGCCGGCTCAAGCCGCCGGAGAAGGAAGTGTGAGTTATTAAGGTTGAGGACGTGGTACAGCTCTCCTTGAAGAGATGGTGCTTGAGAACCTCCCTCCTCACTGGATTTGATACACACCTCTAGGCAAGGCCACAGCTTCCAAAGCTGTGTGTCACCTGCACAGCACCCAGGGGTGCTCAGAAGATGCAGGATTGTAACAGCAGGGACAGAAGTGTGTCAGAGCCAGATTTAAATCCTTCCACAGAGGTTGTGTTTGTCTGACCTGAATAAACCTCATGACTTGCCAGGCTGGGAGACTTGGCTGGCCCAGGTACCTTCAGTCCCTCAACCACAACCAAGGAAGCACAAGAAAGGACAATGCTCTATCTAGGGTGCTTTGCTATAAGCAAACCTGTCACTCTCAAACCAATAAAACAAAACAAAACCCCCAAACAAACACATGAATTTAAAATACTCAAGTGAGACAAAGCTGTGAGCCAAGCAAAGCTGTTTTGAAAGTGTTCAACTGCACTAGTGAGTCATAACGCAACGCAGCAGCTATGGCAGTGACTTAGAGGAGAGTCATTTCAGCCACGTTTTTGCAGCAACTGGATCCCAGGAATGTCCTGCTCTTGCAAGTCATCCGTGTTTACCAGGCAAATTCTGCACCATTTTAGCCAGATTTCCTCACACAGCCTCAGCTACTTGCAAACAGCTCCTTCTCAGTGATGCTGGCAACTTCACCACACGTGTGCTCAGCTTTGCAGCTCCTCTGTCTGCCCAGCCCAGTGTGAGCCTGCGGCTGAGGCTGCAGAAAGGACCACAGGGTGTGTGTGCTCTCCCAGCTGCCCCAGTGTGAGTGTGCTGGTCGTGGCACACAGATGCCAGCTCAAGCACCCAAAATGTCCCTTTCCATAATGGAGCATCCCCTGTTCCTCCCTGTGAGATGCCCTCATGAAAATGAAAGCCCATCTGCATTAACCTCCAGGCAGCAGCACCAGCAACTTCACAACTGACTTTACAAATATGAGATAACATACACATGTGTTGATATATGCCCAGACATGAATATATAAAGCAGCAAGTAGATTTTTGAACATTTCTCACAGCCCTTTGGAATAAAATCAGTCCTAAGGGTAATCTTTAGCAGCCTGAGTTTTTCACTGCTTCCTCCAGCCCCAGATTTGTTATCCCCGTGCTACATGTTTTGCAGAATAATGCAAATGTATTTCTGTTCAGAAAGCCAAGGCTGTTCCTGCCCAGCTTGCTGGGATATGAAAACACCTGGAAGGTGGTACTGACATTTTTCCTGAAGCTCTTTTCTATTTAACAGAAGCAAAGTCACGTTGCTGAGAGACCTCTTAGTAACAGGAAGCAGTTGTCCAGTTTAAAGAACCAGCTAGAAAGCAAACAGCTTTGCCTCCTTTTTAAAGCCCCTCAGGACAATATTTACTTTTCTAAAATATCATTGTGCCACGGCTTTGGGACTTTGCTTGACAAACTTGGGGGTCTCTGAGCAGTTCAAAGTGGGCTTGACCTATAGCTGAGCATGGAAAACAGGAACTGCATATAAATAACTAAATTACAGAGAGATCAATTCTCAGTCAACTCATTAGCAATGCCCGGCGTCTTTAAGTGATATCTCCACTCTCTAAGACCTTTACGTAATTACTTGCACAAGGCACATTTTACCCTTTGGTTGGCAAGTTTCATAAATGAAGGTTAAGTTTACTTAACCACCCAGGATTTACCAGCCATGTTAAGGCATAAAATGTGTGTGCTGCCAGGTGTCTCTGCAGAAACTGCCTTGTTGATTCAGAGACTCCAAGGTTAAATGATGGCTCCTGAGTCCAAGTTAGTTTCCCAGCGGGGAGCAGGAGGATCTGCACTGTAACATTGTACCACAGTTCAGACAGGGTTGATTTAAAGAGGCTTTGGAGTCAAGACAGCAGTGATTGTGAAAGCCTGAATGAAAATCAGGGGTTTTGCTGTACAGCACACCCAGAACAGGAATCACAAGTGTGTCACACTCCAGTATGTTACAGAAAGATAGTTACATTTTTTTCCTCTAGGCAGACACGCATTTCTATCTTCTATCTTACAACCTACGTTATTTGCACACTTGCACATCTGTAGGATCCAGATTTATACAGCCTTCATATCTCATACTCACAGTTCCTACAAGTGAGTGCTGGGCCAGACTTGCAGCTACTGTGAATCAGCACAGTCCTATTAATATTTTTGGCAAGTCACACTGGGCAAAGTTAGATTGGGTGGTCTAAGGGTGATGGATTTGTACCTCAATGTTTGATTGTATCTGATCTCCATACGATGTTCAGATGAAGAGGGCAGGAAAATTCTGGTCAAAAATCTGGCTCTCAAAGCCATGCCATAACTGCTCCATCACTCAGAGCAACTCACTGGTGTTTTGAAACCCGTTTATTACCCTCTGATCCCAGGGAAAGTTTATGAAAGCATTCAGAAATGTAGCTTGTTACTCCTTTGTACACTGACAAAACAGTGACCTCAAGTCAGTCAGCACCACAGCATGAGAAACCTGAGATTTCCTTCTTCTCCAAACATACAGCAAGTAAAATTCTGTTTAAAATACCACTGCTGTCCTCTTTCTTTCCTAAAGACAAAAAGATCAGTGAAAGAAGCTTCCAACTCATTTGTTCTTCCACTGTCATTGTCCACAGAGCTGACTACACGGGGAGGTCTGCTCCTCAGTGCCCAGACTTATGCCCAAAGATTGATGAATTAAATGTCTGATGGCAAAAATACCCATACTTTGTGCTGGGGAATATCCATATATAACCAGAAATTCCTATGAGTAATACAGAGGAGTTTCCAAGGAGCTGCAGAGGTACCACTAAAAGAGAAAATCTATCCCAGGTTTCAAAGCAAAGATGGCTACAAAGCCCTCACTGAAAATTTTTAGAATCAAGGAAAAGAAACCAGATGGTGTTTCATTCAGGTGTAGAAATTGGCTCTGTGACTCAGACAGGGCTAATCAGTTCCCAGGAGCTGACAAGTTTCTCAGTGATTTGGGAAGGTAGATTTTTCAGCCAGGGTGCAGTTGAACATGGATCAGGATTTGCCCATGGCTGATTTGGAAATATAAGTTCTGTTCACATTGCCAGCATGGGGTTGGAGCCACAGGTGTCAGTGCAGAATGAAAATGGTTTGAATCAGTTGTGTCTATATCTCTGTTAGACCTGGATTCCAATCTGAGTCAGTCCCATGCTGCCAAATTTTTTTAAGGCAGAATTTGAGCTGATAACCACTAATGTGAGCTAGTGTAAACATGGAATGGTCTTGTTTCATACAGACCAGTAGGATGGGTTTGATTCCCTTTTTACATATTCAGCAATCTGCATCCCTTCCTATGAATGTGGTTATGAGCACTGGTGAGACACCTCCCTCACATCTGAACAGAAGTGTGGCACCTCTCTGCCACTGATCTGCCACAATGGAAACTTGAAAAACAGTGGCTTGAACTTCCAGCACAGCCAATGGTGCCAGATTAGAACTTCCACCCTCTACAGTTCTGGGTGCTTCTGTGCCTCCTGCTCCTCTTGAGGGACTGCTGGTGCAGCTCTCATGGTCTGGAGGGAGGTGCAAGGCACTCTGTGCAAGAGGAGGTAGCATCTTTTATTAGAACACACTGGCTTGGAAAAAGTAGGTTAAGCCTTAAAGCACATGAGCCTTTCTTCAGGTTTTGCCTAATTAAACCCCTCTGCCCATTGCAAATCTGAGTGTGATTTTAAAGGCAGGATAGAAGTGGTGCAAAGATTTAGTAAAGGGCCCAGCACAATAGGCTATAGATTGCAATAACTAACCATTAGTCTTGGGGAAATAGCTCAGCCTCTGATCTGACATTTTAGCAGCTAAGAGCTCTGGCTAACAGATCCTACTCTGAATTACTCTCTCAAAACCTTATCAAAAGGAAATGGAGCCTTTTGAAATTGCTGGCATCTCTGGAAGACTGGTTTATCAAATTTCCCCTGGTTCAAGCAGAAAACCTCTGTTTTCCTCTGCTCTTTAACCTCTTATTTAAAATGTCATTTTACTTTGAACGGTCAAAAGAGGCAGCGAGGGAAGCAGCAAGCTCACCATCAGGAGGAGGTGAAAGCTGAAACTTTACCCGTCCTCAGTGAGTTTATCCACATATCAATGGCATGCTATACCAGCGTGTTTATTTTTATGACTAGAGCATATCCCTTAACCTCAGGGATCTGAACATTTCCCTGGAATGTACAGACGTTTCATATCATTTATTTCCTAGCGGCCCTTCCCCACACACACACACATAAACACACGCCCTTCTATCCACATTCTCTTGAGCACACTGCTGTACACAACCAGACAGCAGCTTAGCACAAGCACACAGGCATCCCCACCCATGCCACCATCCCTGTCTATAGCCCTCTGCAGGGAATATAAATGTACATGTTCCTGGATTTAGACGTACGTATTTATAAGATGGTGAACATTAATATCTATGGTTTGTGTGTCAATCTATTTATACAAGATACACATGTGAAAATGCACATAATGTGGAAAACCAGGATTGCAAAGGGCACTAACACATGCCACTGATTCCCATGGCTGCTTAGGACCTTGCTGTGTGGTTTCTACAGCCTAGGGAAGGCATCTGGGTGGGATCCAAAGAACTTCCATCAGCCAAACATTTGGATTTCACTTACCTCTGTCTTTGTGTCTATTTTAAGGGTAAAACTCCTGCCTGGAGTTAATAGGCAAAATGATGGAGCAGATTCCCCCTCAGAAGCCCTACAGCAATTAAGATTCTGTGAAACCACTGCAGCTTAGATCTGCTACAGCTCTGTCCCCTTGCCATACTGACTCAGGCTCTAATGAGATGTTACCAAGCACTGAGGTTGCATTCAAGCTCTCATACAAGCAGCCAGCTGAGGATTGGACTCCTTTATCAGTTTGTGCTGCTTATTGTGGGCCAAGGTCTTCAGCTGGTGTAAATCAGCCTAGCTCCACCGAGGCCATGAAAAATGAGGTGCATAAGTTAAGCATCTGTCTCAATGGCTGATGTTTATCTTTGCTCCCATGGCCTCAATTGCACTTAAGATGAACATAAACCCATGAAAACAGTTTAATGGGACATGGGCTTTCTGCTGATCATCTGCATGCAACTGAATTTTATTCCATTTGCTTGCTAGACCGAGTTCAACAGATATGCATGTTACAAATAATTTGTCATGCTCTGAGGCGCGTTCCACCCCAGGCCACAAAATGTTCACAGTAATTGAAATATACAGCCAAATTCCAAGCTAGCATAAATCTCTGCTGATGTCAAGCCATATGGAAATCCATATGATTTGAGGGCTGTAAAAAAACCTAACAGCCAACCATGCCTTCTAGAGAGAGACTTACACAGCTCAATCTGATTATTTTATCACAAAGAAGATTAAGAGGTGGCTTCACTAGGATGCCCAAGTACAGATGGAAAAAGGAAATACCCAGTACGGAATGGTTCTTTATTCCAGCTGAGAAATGCCACACAAGATTCATTGCTTGAAAATAAATGCCAGACAAATTTGAATGCATGATAAAGCATAGATTTTTTTTTTTTACATGGAATCATTGATCAAAGGATAAAGTGGCCTCTACTCTTAAAAAGTCTTCAAACCAAGGTCAGAGGCTTTTCTTCGCAAAATTCCTTCTTCTAGGATATCTTGGTGGGTTCAATACAGCAGTAACAACATTAGCGGTTGAACTTAATGTTTTTTGAGAGGCTGTGACAATTTATAAGAAGCCAGTGAATTAAGGTTGACAAAAGCCACTCTACTATCAATAGGACTAAATTTACTACAGATTGATTTGTCTTCCACTTGAAAATGCTTATGGGACTGCTAAGTAAAAAATTAGAGCAGAAAGCACTGAATTTGATAAAACACAGAGCTGAAGGACAGAGTAATGATCCCTTCTCTTCACAATTATTTATTTACTTCAAAGCCCAGTCAGTTATCCCTAAAATCAGAATGTTTTTAGAGCTGTGAAATTAAATTCTTCCAGTTATAACAGAGAAAAAAAAAAAAAAGATGAGCCCCCTCAAACATGAAAGAAGAATTATTATTAACCAGTAAGAAAGAAATTTGTATCTTGCTAAATTTGCCTTCTTCTGCAGCAAACACAATGGTTTTCAAAGGATTCCAACAGCCAAGTGCTGTGGTTGCTCCAAGTTTCAACATTTAGCCTAAGAAAGGCCAAGGTGCCAAGCTAATCTTTTTAAAAAGTTAAAACAAAATGTCTTTGTATCATCTGTTCTCTAGCAGTGGTGCATTCCTCAGGCTGAGATGTCATCAGCTTCTCATTATTATTCTTAACGATTCTTCGAAGTCAATCAAAATCAGAGACAGAAGAACAGATTGGGGTGTTTGTGCTGTGTTTGCACACTACAGCGTGCCCTAAGTACATCTGGTTTTTTGGTTATTTCCATCCATGGCTCTCTGGCAGCAGAGCTTGGAGTCAGAACCCTAGCTTGTCAAACAGATGATGATTATGTATTATATATAATCACAATGAAAAGGAGATTTGAGATGAAAATCTAAAATTGGATGGGGTGGGAGTGAAACCAATTCGCTCCAGGCAGCTTTCTAATTTCAGTCAAATCCCTCCCAGAAGCCACAAGGCAATGCAGGATCCCTCAATTTCTTGGAAACTGGTCCCATGCTGTCACTAAAATCAGCAGGACGCTCTACTGTGCCTCTGCTGGAAGCCTGGGAAGGTTCTAAGCAGGGACATCCCATTCTGGAGTGCACACACCCCCTCTGCAGTAGGTGCTAATTAGCCCAAAGAAGAACCAGGGGCTGCCAGGGCCAGGAGGACACATTTGCCAGCTGTGCTGTCACCAGTGGCAATGCCCACGAAGGAAGAAAAGGCTGAGGAAATCCATGCTGCAAGATGCAGACATAAAAGTCATTCCCCTGAGAAAGAGCAGCAAAGCCCAGGAGTCCAGAGCTCCCTAACACATTCTTGGCTTCCCCGGGGCTCTGCACAGCTCCCAGCTGGGTGAGTAACTGCTGATTCATCCAGCCACACTGCTGGGATGGGATTTAGGGAATAAACCAGGGGAGAGCTGGATGAAACAGCCAGTGCAGAGGTGCAGGGCATTTCCCTGGGATTAGTAATTGCCTAAGGGCCTGGCCAGTGGCACTTCCATGTCAGATACAGCTCAGGAGCAATACTGCTAGGGCTGGAGGAAGGCAGGAGCCAAATTCCAACCAGGGGAAGTGCCACCACTCCAGAGTAAGGCCCTGTCCCTGAGGACATTTTTGTGACATACACCGGCCCCTGGCAGTGATTAATGGTGTTGGGTAGAGCCATGACATGGGAACTGTTTCTGGTGTCCAAATCAGAATCCAGCCCAATCTGACGTGCCCTCTCTGATCTGATGATCAGTCAGCCAAGACCAAGGGCAACTGAACGGTGTCAGGTCTCTGCTTCTCAACAGGCTCACTAACCTGCAATGCAATATCTGATGGATAAATTAACAATTCGAGCTCAGATGGGGCTATATCATGATGGAATATTAATGATGTCATTGTAATATGGCCACTACATCATCTTGCCTTCACAGAGGTTCCCCACCCTCACAGAGCAAAACCTTGAGCCTCTCCAGGCAGAGCTGAGCCCCTGCACCCCAGGCTGAACGCAAGTAAAACAAACTCTGGCTGCTTTATGGTCCTGGGCGTTTTACCCTTAAAAGGGGGGTGGGAGCAGTGATGAGAGGTAATTAACACTGAATAGATACGCACATTTCCCTCAAAGCATCCGTTTCTTCACAACGTGGTGCTACAAAAAGAAACAGATAGAAATCTACAGAGCTGAGACTGATGGCTTGCACTTGGCATAGAGATCTCCATACAGAGAGGTGACAAGAGTTTGTAGGACAAATCAGGCCCCTGATCCTACCCTTTAAGCCCTTTATTGGCTGGAAGGTGTCAGTCCAACAAGTGGCTCCTGAGACAGATAAGCACGGAATGCACTACTCTGTGTGGCTGAACCCCTTGGGGATCAGAACGGGGCAGAATAGAACCCAAAATGTTTGTGGAGCTACAGGAAGGGTGCTGCACAAACCCTCTCATAAACCCCTACGTATATCAGAAAAGTCAAAGGTTGGAACAACTCTTCCCTCTCCCCTCATCAGTTTGTTTCTGATTATTTTGCACACAGATCAGAAGGAGAAAAAAAAAAGTGTCTTATTTCACTAGGGAGGGGGAAGAGAAACACACTTGATGGTACTTTAAAGAAACATCTTTCCTTTCAAGAACAACAAGTAAATTAATAGGCCTGGCCTGATGAGTATGAGTCATTTTCAGTACAAACTAACCACAAAAAAATCTGGTTTTAAATTTAGAGGAGAAGGCAGGAAAACATTTTTAACATAATTAACGCTTTTTTCTTAATTGGGCAATATTACCGTGAGTGGAAGTCAGCTATAAGTTTTCAATATCAGAGGTCAAAATTGAACCCCTGACTAGTACCCAGCAATAGACTTCTTTAGTGACCAAGTGATTATAGAGTTTGAGATCGAAAATATTACACCATGCAATTATCACAGAAAATAAACTCCAGTCTGCATGTGCTTTTACAGCTTTCTACTCCATGAACATGAATAGTTTTATTCTGTCTATTTGCATAGATTAGCACTTGAGAAAAATCTCCCTTACTCTCTTCCCAAACTATTTTTTAAAAGCTGTGAGCAGTTGATGTGTCGGTGTCTATCCCTACTTTATTTATCTGTATTTGAGACAGCTATCCTCCCCAAAACATAAACTGATTTTCTGTGGACATACACGTGTTTCCTGTTGGCAGCTGTGGGATTCATGTGGGTGTTTGTGACTTCTAAACACGCACATGCAGGCTCATATGGACTTGGTATTGTTTCTGTCACAAACCCTAACTTCTAGCAATTTCTCCAAAAATCACACAAGAAACGGCAGCAGAGAAGAAAAATCATTCTCCAAAGCAGCACTCTAGTGCTGATAATTGAGAGACTTTTTCCCCACAGCCCTAAAGAGCTACAACAGAGAAAACCCAGCTCCTGAGGTCAGCTGTAATGTGCATCCCACATCACAGCTGCTTTAGCCACAAACCTAAAGACACGCCAGCTCTTCCCTTCACTGGCTCTGCTCCCACAGCGGGCTCCTCCATGTGGGCTGGATCACCAAAGCAGCTGGAAAATGAACCCTCCAGCTTTTTTTTTTTGCTTTATTTTTATTTTTTTATTTGCTTCATGGGCATCACAGCCCAGAAGGGCACTCGGCAAACCAGCCCTCCCCAGGCTCAGCACCATAATGATTTTCCTTTCCTTCCTGGCTTTTAGACTGGGCAGACTTTGGGTATATATCAAAATCATGCACATTCCTAACAAATACACCTTGTCAACCTTGAAACTTTACAGTTTTGTGAAGAAATAGTATCCATACATATGCAATCCTACACACACAACACAGCTTTGCAGAGAAACATTATATATTGTGACTACACACACACACACTTATGTAAAATTAGGGATAAGATACAGCATTTTTGTGTGACTTAGACCCAGAAGCAGCTGATGTATTAGAGCTGAAAGATTATGTAGATATCGACCTGAGGCAGGAGTAGTGTGGGATAATTTAGTCCCATGGGTTAATTGACTATGAATGATCTTAACATCACCAAACAACCTAACTAATGGCTTGTAATACGAGCTTTACATACAAGACACGTACAAGACACAGCAGTTTGCAAAATCCCCTGCACTGCTGCATGTCTCCTGTTGTTGCAGATTCAGTATTGCACAGAATACTGTGCGTATTTTATGCTGTGTAGTGTTTCTTACACATACATATATATTGCATATTGACTAGGATGTATTTTACATCATATTACGTATTGTGTAAATTTGTATATAAACCAGGACCGGGTAACCCACGCTGGTGACAAGCAGACAATATCTGCTCACAGCAAAAAACCCAGCAGTGGGGCAGGTCCAGCGGGCACTGCAGCCTGCGAGGGACACGATGCTGCTGGGTGGAGTCGGAATCATTTCCCCTGGCTGCAGGAGAAGGAGGGGTTGCAAGGAGGGTTTCTAGACAAGTCTCTGGGCTACACACAGGTCACACTTCAAATTTTCTGTATTTCACCCAGCCAGGTGTTAAAACAAAACCGACAAGCGGCTTTCGCCTCTCCTCTGCTCCCAGGGGCGCCTGAGTTGTAGGAGGGACACAAGGTGGGAACGTGAGTGCCAAACCCGGGCAGCAGCCGGGGGATGGGGTGCAGCCAGCCCTTCGTCCCCTCCCTCCAGCGTGCTCTCACATTTTGGGTGACAAGCACAAGGGGAGCTGGTGCCTCCGGGTTTGGAACCGACCCCCGTCCCTAAAGCAGCTGAACGCGTCCGTATTTAGCCTGCAAACTTGGCTTTACTCGCGTTTCCCCCTCCTCCCCCGCCCTGCCCGGGGTGGGGGGACAGGCACCAGCCCGGCTCGGGGGCACCAACGGGGGGTTCACAGCGGCACCCCCGAGGCAGGGAGAGCACCGGGCTGTGCCTCGGGGAGGGAGAAACACCGGGGATGGGGGAGCAGGGGGAGCAGCGGGAGCGCCGAGCAGCGGGGAGCACACCCTGCCCACCCCGGCGGGCGGGGAGCAGCAGGAGGAGGAGGAGGAGGAGGAGGAGGAGAAGAGGAGGAGGAGGAGGAAGAGGCGCATTTCGGTGCGAGCAGGTCGGAAATCCCGGCGGGAAGGTGTCGGGGTCCCGTCCTCTCTTCCGCAGCCCCCAGCACCTCCCGCAGCTGCCCACGGTGCGTGCCCGCGTGTGTGGGCACCCTTGGGGATGTGCGTGTCTGCACCTAAGCGGAGCTTTCGGTGGTGAGGTACAGCTCACAGGTCGTCTAGAGGTAAAACAATACCCAAATACATGCATTTAGAGGCCATTTATCACTTTACGGACACACACGTGCAAACAGATGAATATTTGATAAAGTTTCCCACAAATGCCACGTATTTATATATTCACCTACTCTGTCAGTCTAAGATACCTGTAATTGTCTGTCATACGAATGTGCCGCTTTTGTAATTCCAATTCTCATTTAAGAACGTAATTCACCTCAATATATACACCAAATTTAAAGGTATGTTTACATTAAAGATGTACATAAATTTACTTCGAAATACGTTCTACGGTATGTAGAACTGTATATGCAAAATTTCGAATTGCAAATAATGTGTCTATAACGCACCTCAGGGGTATGAGGTGTATTTCTTGGCATGTTTCACAAAGGTATGATGAAATTAATTGTGAAACCGTCATGTGTGGCATCTATATAGACACGGGTATAAGTGTGTGTGTGCGTTGAACTTGTAAATTGTCAATGGACGGGCAGGAAGATGCAAGAGGCAAAAGCCCCGGACAGCCATAGATTAGAAAAAAACAAAACAAAACACAACAAAACAAAACAAACAACCACGCCGGGGGATAAAAATACGCTGATTTTGTTTCGGAGCCTGTCTCGGCTCATCAGGAGAAATGTCAATTCGAAAGCAGGGCCAGCCGGGCTGGTCCCGCCGGCGGATCAGGAGGGTCCTGGGACCCCCCCAATCCCCCTGGGGCAGGTGATGATGGCTGCGGGACTAAAAACGTTGTGTTTTCACCCGGTTGTTCTTAGAAGGAAGAACAGCTACCTACACAGAAATCTCTGGAGAGAAATTTAAATATAGATGCGACAACAAAACAAAACAAAATACAGATAATAGTTTTAAAATCGCAGCGAAACGGACTCAACCAACCTCCCTCGGCGGAGCCAGCCCGAACCAAAGCCACTCGTTTTTAGCAAAAATCAGTGGGGGGAAGTGGGGGGGAACATGGTTTGGTTCGGTTCGGTTCGGGACAAAGGTTTTCCGACATTTTTCCGAGATGATTTTGCACCAGCCCATGTGGTTGTGTAGAGCGCCCTTCGGGGCGCAGCCCGCGGAGACCTGCGCGGCTCTGCGCTCCCGCGGGAGAGGAGGGGTGGCTGGAGGGAGCATGGAGAAGCTAAAAGCGGCATGCGGGGGTGCTGCTGAATCGAAAGATGGAGGAGGACTGAGGGATGCTAAAAAAGAATGAGGGGGGGAAAGAAAGAAATCACAAGAATGACAGCAGTGGGAAGGGTCGGGGTGCTGAGCGGGGCTCCGGGATGAGGCGGATTTCCCCTCGGCTACAGCAGCCCTAGGAGGGGAAAGAAAGAAGAACTGTAAACCAAGAGAGCAGTGTAGGAGAGCCGCAGCTGTGCGCCAGGTGATGTGGCCGGAGCGCCCGGCGGCCGGGAAGCGGCTCGGGACGGCGGCAGGACACAGCCCTCGGCCCCCAGCCCGGTTCCGGGGAGAGCCCGCCTGGCTTGGAGGTTTGTTGCTCGCTAATGACCAACATCTTTTTTTATTTATTTATTTATTTATTTATTTATTTATTTATTTTTTTTTTTTTTTTCTTTTTTTTTCTAATTAGAAATGCCTGGCGATGCCTGAGCGCTCCGCAGCGAGGGCACGGCCACCCGCTCTGCCGGGGACCACCCCGTTTGGGGCACCTCGCGGTAGCACCGCGGAGCCACCTCCCCGTGCCCGTGCGCACCTGCACCGGGGCGGGGGACACGGAAACAACCCCCCCGCCTTCCTTCCAAAACCCGCGGCTGCCTCCCGGCACTGCGCTCACGAACCGGGAGATGCGCTGGAGCAAATCCCGCAGGACCCGGTTCTTTTGAGCTAATGCAGTGAGAAGTTTGTTTTCCCTGCTGGTGAGGATTTGTTGTGGTTTTTTGTTTTGTTTTGGTTTTTTGTTGGTTTTATCTTTGTTTGTTTTTGTTGTTATTGTTGTTTGTTTGTTTGATTGATTGGGTTTTTAAAATTTTTGATACCGCTTTCATTTTCCTGCGGGGCCGGTGCACTTCCCTCGGCGGGGCGCAGGGGGTGCCGCGGGGCCGAGGATGAGCCGGCGGGGCTTCCTTTCGTGGTTTGTTTTTTGCTGTTTCACACACCCACACACCTTTTTCTTCTTCACCTGTCCCCGCTTTCCCGCGGGGGAAAAGCGAGCCGAGCAGAGGCACCGCCCGCTTTCCCGCACACCGCTCCGAAGGAAGCGGCACCTATCCCCGCAGTCGCTCCTTCCTCTCCGTCTGAGCCCCGGAATTGCCCCTCTGGAAAGGTGGGGAGCAGATGCTGCGATAAACAACTTCAGCTCTGCAGCCGAACTCCCAACAGGCTAAATAAACAAACACTGTCATCCCCCTGCCAGGGGACGGGCGAGTGTTCCCGGCTCCGGCTGTCCCCGCTGCCTCCCCCCGCCCCGCGCCGAGGGACATCCCGCATGGAAAGGCAGATTTATTGTCCCTAATCAGCAAATCGTTTAGGTCATTACAAGCCCATTACCGAGGGACAGGCGGGGTGAGGACAAACCTTGGCCACGTCTTATCGTAGCCTCTGAAAAGCAGAGAACGGAACAAGGGTTCCCAAGAGTGTCCCTCGTTATCCCTCTCCTACAGTGATGTCCTCTGGAAGTTTCTTTAACTTACTGCTTTCCTTCAGACTCCTGTGGTCCCCTCGAAAGCTGTCCAGTACCCCTAAATATGACGCCCTCCGTCCTTACCTGAAGCCCTTCCTACATCATTTGCAGCCAGGGCAACGCATTTTCCCCAGTAAGGCTGAGGGGATTGAGACCATTTCACTGGTGTTGTGGTTTGGGATTTTTTAATACCACCCCTCCTTTTCCCGACTTTCCCCCCTTATTTCTTTTCCCAGTCCCTTCACTGACTGACTGTTTTTCACACAAACGCCAGGGATTCAGGGCTGCCTGTGCTGTGGGTGATGCAGGGGCTGCCCTGTTCTTGCTGCCAAAGCATGCCACCAGGGAGAAATTTGGGGCAGAGCCTCGTGGGTCTGCATCCACTTCGATCCACACTGGGGAATTCAGCTTGGAAGGAGGGAAAGGGAGTGACAGCCCCCTGAAAACCAGGACTCCTGTGCCACCCCTGCTGTGGCATCCTGCAGCCTCCCTGGTACCTAACCCGAGTACAAGGGATGTCAGCAGCTACACAGAGCTGGGGGACTGCACAGATCCCCACAGTGGGGCCAGAGAGACCCTTGTCTCTCCCCTTACCCCTTTTACCTCCACCCTAGTAATTATGCAACCTCTCCTGACCCTGCTTTCTATCCCTTTTATCCTGGCCTCAGTGCCTGTTCGCCCAAGCAGGCAGGGCTGAGCCGTTGGAGATTGCTCTGAGGTCCTTCCATCTGGCACTTTCTCTCTGTTCCCCCACTCAAAAAATAAAATAAGGGTCACCTTTTTTTTTTTTCTGATTTTTTTTTTTTTGGATCACACACTAAGGCCCATCACAAATGAGACCCCCGAGGCTTTGATGCCTGTGTTTGGACACAAGCAATTATCTCTAATTATTGTTTTGCTTTTCAGTTTGCCCAACTTTCCAACAGCCTTGAAAAGAAACTTCAAGGAGGGGGCTCAGCAGACTGAATGAGACATTTTTCCACGAAAGCCCCTCCCAGAGCCCCCTCTCGCTTCCATATTGAGAGAAACAAAATCTTCACAAATGTTTAAGTACAATATGGGTTTGCCAAGGGGTTTTCTTTTCTTTTTCTCTCTTTTTTTTTTTTTAAGATGATTTCTAAAGACACGGGAACATTTGTACAAATAAGGCGCAGATGGGAGTGGGGTGGGGGAGCACACTGGAGCTGAATATCTGGGAAGGGAGGTGAAATGGTTTTCATCTGGGAAGGAAGTGGAGAAGCAGAGATTAAAACCCCTTTAGACTTTCCCACCACTCATAAATAATACATTAAATTGCACTTACTGCTTTCTGCTCACTGAGGAGCACTGGGCAAAGGCCTCAAGCCCTGAAGAAAATTCATGGTCTGGGGCAATGGCAGGATGGGGAGGCAGTGATATTTTGGGAAGTTGTTTGGAAGGGTGGGAAACAAACCAACACACGAAGTCTCTGCTAATGCATGTGGCACACACCTGCACACAGCAGCTCTACACATGTGGGTAAAATGCACCTACATACACACACACACACACTCATATATATATATATATATATGCACACAAATGTGCAAATTTTGGCCAAAACATAGCCAAAATATACACTAGGACTGAGCACAAGTGTGCACACAGGTATCACACACACTCATGGAGCAACGTGCATATGTGTCTGCACATCCACACGTGTATCTGCACATCCACAGGTCCATCACACCTCTGGGCTCATCCCCACAAGGAGGTGGGGGAAGGATGTAGATAAACAGGTAATAAAACTTGCAGTAACAACCCCTGCACTGTATGTGGATATGGTAAAATCATTTGAGAGCTGGGCTGTTTGATTTTACGTGGGCTGCATTAAACATGCCCCCAACTTCTCAAAGTGTTGATAATAACAACTCCACCTCCCAGTCTCCCACTGCACACCCAAAGCCTGTGATTTTCGGCTGCTAACCCACCATTTATTTTGCAATCCTTCACAGTAACCAGAGCAGGCTACCCAAAACATGTCCAGCCTGCTGAGACAAATCTTTTGCTGAAAGGCATTGATCATTTTCTGCAGCTAAAATTCCTCTGCAAATCAATGCCATCCAGTCATTAGCTCTTCACAACCCAGCCTAATGGGTCATCACATCTCCATCCAAGGAAAGGAAAACACAGCCCTGCTCCTTCCCAGACCTAAGTGCACAGGCCAAGGTTGGCAAAGGTGGGGGAGCTTTTGTTTATTGCTCCCCTCCTTTGGTGGTAGCACTGCAGAGAAGTGGTGTCATAAATATTTGTCTTTCTGCCTGGCTGTCTGTCAATACACATGTCTAAAATCCACTCTAACTATAAATATATAAACATGGCTTAGCCTGGACTTGGCAGTGCTGGTTAACAGTTGGACTCAATGACGTTAAAGGTCTTTTCCACTCTAAATGGTTCTATGATTCCATGAACGGATAACATATGTGTATTTGTACACATCATGCTATATATGTATATAATATAGCATTAAATATATATATAATTCAGTGAATGTATCATTATATGCATACATCCATCCATATAAATAAACCCAGGCATGAGTGTCCCTTGGGTATTTTATTTTATTTCTTGATTAGCAGCAGCGGTAGCAGTAATGGACATATTTCTGTCAGATCTACGCTGGTAACATAAGAGCATATTATCCTTTTAGGAAAGTAATTAGCATCAGGGATCTGATTCCTTTTGCTACCCTTCTAATTAATTATACTTGGTAATGCCATCATTAAGAAGAGCAGAGTGTTTGTTCTTTTAATCTCTCTGTAAGGGACATGAGTTGGGGACAAGCTGCTTTGCTGCGCTCTTTATTCCACCACTCAGCCCTCATCTTTTTGGCTGTGTTTTTTTTTTTTTTTTTTCCCAGCCAGGCTTTTTGCAGCAAGAGCCTACATCCCCCACCACCCCCCAAACAAAACAAAACAAAACTAAACACCTCCCCTCAAAATCCCCACTCCTCCCTCCAAAAAAAAAAAAAAAAAACAAAAACCAAAAAAACCCAACTAGGAAACACGGCGAATTAAAGAAATCTTGACTTAAAAACGACCCATATGTTTGCAAATGCTTTCCAAATGATCCCTTTCTGGACCCATGTGTTGTGCAGGGGCTGGGGGGCAGGGAGGACACCCCGGCACGGCTCTGCCCCGGTGCCGGCTCTGTCCCAGCCCCGGCGCTGCCGTGCCCCCGCTGCCGGGGGTCGGTGCGGTGGCCCCGGGGGCGCTGTCCCCACGGCGGGGCACGGCCACGGGCCCCGCTCGCACACGTGGGGTCCCGGATCTAAACTGCTAATTGCTAATTGCACGGGTTCACAGATCCTCCAGAGCCTCGCCGAGCCTCGACACGGCTCCTCGCCGGGCCGGCATCTCTTGGGGACCACACACAAGCACCGCGCAGGGCTTTTGTGCGACAGAGAAAAGGGGACACATAATAGAGAGGGCGAGAAAGAGAAAAAGAGTTGGTAAACACATTGGCTGTGGTACCTAGAGACCAAGGCAGTGCGACAGGTTCCCAAGAGAAGATCAAAAGTTGGCCTTTGGGATAAGCAACTGAGCAAATTCAAGTATGTTTCTATAATGAACTGCACAAAAGCAGCAGGAGGAGGACTGTGCTGAGCTCAATGAGCTGCTCAGAATGCACTGATATGTATATTATATAGATATTCCCCTACCTGCCCCACTGGCCCTGGCACACATAGGTGTGTGTGCAGGCAAAGTACAGAAATCTGCCACATACACCACACAAGCTATAAATAGATCCCTGCAAGTAATTCTTCCCAAAGAGAACTGGATAAAAAACCTCCTCCGAGCTCTGCCTTGAGACCTCAGTGTGGATAATTACACAGATTTACCCCCAGGTGCCTGCAGAGATGTGTGAGTTTATGGCTATGGGAATAGTGCTGCATACACAAAATATGTGTGTGTGCATCACATATAGCCCAGCATGTCTGACAAAAAAAGAAAAAAAAAATCAGTGTTTAGATGTTTGTGTTATCCATTCACATAGTTCTGTGCAAATTGCAAAAATACAGAGTTGACCCTGGGTGTAGCAGGAGAGCTGTGTGTTTATTATTGTAGGATAAGGGCTACATTTGCATCTAATAAAAAAGAATTCATGCTGCTCAAAAATACTCTCTTTTTGCTCAAAAACGCACAAATGAAAATTTTCTTAAGAGGATGGGATGTGTTTTTATACTCCAAAACTTCAGCAGCCTGTAAGACCATTAATACTCATTTATCTGTCGCCTGACATGACATCTGTCATGTCACTGAGCTTTCCATTAAGAAGAACAGGGAGCAGTTATATTAAGTTATGTCCAAGCTATCTTCTTACAAAGAAAGGGCCTCATTTGTTCCAGGAGCTAATATGCTGGTTTCCTCCACTGTTACTCACTGAGGCAGCAAGCATGGATGTGACAGCCAGACGGTTGATATGAATGCACACGGACATCTGAGGTCCAAAAGGAGCATAATACAGCGTAATCCCAGTTTAACATTATTTTAAAATAAGGGGGAAACACTTAAACTCTTCCTACATAATGATATGAATTTTGCCCTGGATAAGATTACATGGTTTTCAAGCATGATTAGCCATATGTCTAAACTGAAACGAGACAAAAACAAACGCAGCAACTTTGCCGAGCTGTGTGCTGAGCTCAGCGCGTTTCAGAAAGGACAACACGGAACTCATTCAGCTGAAATGTAGCCATAGCAATTGTTTCATTGAGAGAAATATGCTCTCAGAAAAACGGGAGTTTAGCAGCTTTAATTTCTCCACTTTAGAGGGAGGATGCCTGATGTAACCCAATTTTTCAGATTATCAGTGTGATTCCAGTGCAGTAAATCTAGACAGAACTTAATCCACAGTTGTTTTTAAAAATTCACTTACACTATCTCCTATCTCCCCTAATTAATTTATCTTATTAAATGAATTTATAAAAAGTATGCCAGCAAAGACTGAAAAGGATCAATCTAAACATTCATGTGTGGGGAGTATCTGTGATGGGGGAAGAGAAGGGAAGGGAAGGGAAGGGAAGGGAAGGGAAGGGAAGGGAAGGGAAGGGAAGGGAAGGGAAGGGAAGGGAAGGGAAGGGAAGGGAAGGGAAGGGAAGGGAAGGGAAGGGAAGGGAAGGGAAGGGAAGGGAAGGGAAGGGAAGGGAAGGGAAGGGAAGGGAAGGGAAGGGAAGGGAAGGGAAGGGAAGGGAAGGGAAGGGAAGACATCAACTTAAAGCTGTTAGTAGTAATTATTTTCGCCTGTGTGCTTACAGTGGTACACATCCTCAGACCTCATTGAGAAGGCATACAGATAACACTGAACTTTATTTTAGGATGTCAAGCATTTGCAGAGGAGATTGTGACACCTAACTGGAGGTTTGCCAAAGGAATGAGTGCCTAAGTCATGATCTCTAATCTCAATTTGTCTCTCTCTGTCTGGAGGAGACAGCCCTGTCTTCACTGACTTTAGAGGGAGTCAAACTACCTGACATCACTCAAGCAGTTTCTGACACATTCTGAACTTGCAGATTGTCAGAGCAATAATGTCAATCCTCCTGAGGATGGACCAGCCCCTTTTGGGTGGCATTAAGAAGCACCTCAAAGCAGCCTCTGGGATCTTCATGCTGTGGATTGAGAACCACAGGAGAAAGAGGACTCCTTGCCCAGCAGCCAGAGGTTTCACTGCATACCCTGATACAAGGACAGTCCTTGCACTTGCTGGTTGTCATCCTCCCATTAACCAGCTCTACAGATGAGCTGAGCTGCTCTGAATGCCAGTAAGGGCACAAAGTACATGTTAAGAAGCAGCTTGGAAACAGCCTGTGCTGAGGTACTGTACCACTTCTGAGACAAGCAGGCTGTGAAGGAGCAGCTGTGGGGAGTGGAGGATCACCCCCAAGTCTCACAAATCCTCCTGGGTTAAGGCTGCTGTCCTGCCAGTCCTGGAGCCCTCACACACAGCAGTGGTGTCTGTTTATTTAAAAAAAAAAAAAAAAAAAAAAAAGGACTTTCTCACGTGGAGCTCAGAGTGCCAAGAACCTTGAGAGGAATTTTAGGAATGCCTCAATTAGCTCGTGAGAGTAATTACCATTGATTCACAGCAGCTCAGTGTCTCTTCCTTGTTGCTTCCTGGTTGTGTGATTCAACAGGTGAGTTCACCCACGCTAAGCTCCTTTTGGCCTCTTGAGCCACTTTTGCAGCTGATGACTCAAGAAGTGTAATTTCCCTGCCAGTAGCCCGGTGTGAGTTCAGCCTGGGTGTGAGCCTGGTGTGAGTTACAAGCTGAGAGGGAAGATGGAAGTTACTGAGTCCAAGTCCTCCAGAGTCTTTAAATATTTCAGTTCACCTTGGCTTTCCTGAATGCAGTCCCTTCACTTGGATATGGCTTTTCTGTCAGCCTCCCACACTCAGTACAAAACCAAACTCCAGCCCTCTGTGTCCTTTAAATTATTTGCCTTTATTGTACAAGCTCCAAGAACAAAGCTAAAGAAAAACAATGAAAATAAACAAATTTTAAACACAACCACATTTCATGCCCATTCCTCAAGCCAAGCTCTTATTATTCCAAAGAGCGGGGCCACAAATATGTGGGACAAAAAGTGACAAATGAGTTCCTCTGACAACCAGCAGATCATGATTCTTGCTCAAGAAAAAGTAGCTCACAGTGCTCTTTTTTAGGCCATAGATATCATGAGACTTCATTAATGACTCACAAAGTGCACAGGGAGCTTTAAATGAGAGCTATTTTCTTTGTGTGCAAAATAAACTGATATTAATGGCTGGAGCAGGAACAAGTTGGCAAGATATAGGCAGACCATAGTGTGGTCAGCACAAATTATTGTCATTTGCTGGAATAATTGCAATGGTAACTGCTGCTGTTGTTGCTAAGTGGGTTTTTTTCTTGGTTTTTTTCCTGCTTGTCTTTGTGGTGCACACTATTTATGGCCGGATTCTGCCATTCCTGTGGAGTCAAGGCAGCCTCCTCTGAGATCTGGATCACCCTGGCTTGGTCTATTTTCAAGGATGGACACAACTTCATTTGCCAGCCCCAGTTACAGTCTCTGCCTGAGGCAGGTAACTCTATTGCCAGCAGCTTTTGCAGAGTGGCAGGGTGACATTAAAGTCCATTGCAGTGCAATTGGAAAACTGCAGTGCCTAAGTGGGCAGGAGGTGGTGAATGACTGTGCAGCATGTCTTGCCACGTGAGGGAAGGACACCCCTTGTCCCTTGGCAGACATGGGGCTGGGGCTGCTTCCAGCTTTGTGCAGAGCTGGTGGCTGTCTCCAGCTTTCTACATCTGCCAAATAATACCTTGGAGTGGGGCAGACCTGTGGCATCATGCTGGACATAAGCAACTTCCACAGCAAAGCAAAAAGCAGAAGCAAAGGCTTGGGACTGAAGCCCTTTCTCCCTTAGTGTCCAAAACAACAATGGAATTGTACAGGAGCAAAAGCTGATCTCCAGAATGGAGGTAACAGTGTTGGTCTTGACAGAAAGAATGGAAGAAAAGCACAGAGCAAACCAAAGACAGGGAATAAATAGACATGAGTGTGATTATTTTTCCAGTCACTAGAAGCATCTTAAATATGGTGAATCAGAAAGCTGATTTATTAGCATCCAATTACCTTATAAGAGCAGAACAAAGAGCTGAAGCTGAAGCCAGAAGGGAAGGTGATGCTTTCTAACACAGTTATCCCCGCACTCCCCCAGTACCTGATAATTAAAATCAAAGAGGGCAGGTGCACTTGGGTACAAAAGGGAGAACAAAGAGGTGAACTGCTCTCTGAGCAAGAAAAAGCATGTTTTCCATGTTGCCTTTGATAGCTTTGTGTTCCCAAGTAATTCATAAATTCAGATGTGTGTTTCTGTCACACGATATCAACATGAAGATGCCACCTTTGAACAATTCATGTTCATATTTAAGCTCACAGTGATACCACTCGTGTAAGATCGATCTCCAGTTGCCTTGTTTTATGTACCTCCAAACTTTTTCAAACCAAGTTCTGTAAGGGGTGCAAGGTCAGAGCAAGAATGAAAAAATCCAAGTCAGGTCCAAGCCAGGAGGTTTCTGCTATCTCATCTGTGTTGAAAAGGCAAGATCACAAAAAACTGAATTGTCTCTGAGTTTCAAGGGTCAGTGCAGACTCAAATATTTTTCTTGTGTATAAGAATTTGGAAGTGGACAATATGTTCCAGCTTAATGCTTTGGGAATGAAAAGGTATTTGATAACTATAATGAGGAGGTACTTTAAAATGGTACAGCCTCAAAATATGAATGCCAAACATTATGCTGAATCTTCCATTACCAGTCCCAAAATAGTGGAAGATCCTGAATTTTCATTACATGCCACAAAACACTCTAACATCCAGAAAAGTATTGCAGGACATGAAAATCATATCCAGCATGAGACAAAATGGATCAGACCTCCCCTGCTGCTCCAGCTTCTGAAATTCCCTTCACCATACTCCCCAGAGGATCTGTCTTTTAAACAGTGTCATTTGGCCTTCAAAATTGTCTTGGCATGAAAAATAGCATTTAAATAGCAAACAAAGCAAGGTTTTGGTGCAAGCTGTGCCTTTGGATCTCTGACCTGGTCCTAGCCCTCAGTTAGGAGTGAGGAGTGAAAATTTCCATGCAAGAGATCTCAGATATTTGTCTGTGACCCCTCATAAAGAATCAATTGGCCAGTTCATTTCAGCAATGATGAACACACCATTGCTCCCCCTTCTTTTGCCTCCCTCCCAACCTAGTTTCATATGCATAAATATTAATACTGCAAGTCCTAATTAAATCCAGGAATATATTTACCCTCACGGATGAGCTACTTAAGCAACACAAGAGGGGCCTCTTGCTTCTGTGAAACTTTGCAGCCTGTAAAATGCAGCAGTTCCATCCAGGGTTATTGCTGCTCAGTAAATAATGGGAAAAGATGAGGAATATTTCTGAAATAGGTCAAGTACACTCCAAACATAAACATGCTAATAGGGAGAGATGTAAGAACAGGGCCAAGTGTCAATGATCACCAAGTAGCTCCCGAATATATATTTACTGAATGCAATGCTTCTCCACTGAACAGAGTTGACATAATGACATGCTCTTAGAGGAAACTTTCCTGATTATTTTATTAGAGGGCTTATAATTTTTTTTCCTGAAATGTAACTAGAAAGTTCCTTCCCTCAGAAGCCACGCTCTTTGAATAATAAAAATAAGGATAATGATAATAATAATGTAATAGGATGCAAAAGGCAAGCAATGTCTGTTTTTCTCAGAATGGTTTGTGTAAAGCAGCCAGCTTAGCTGCACTGCTCCACACCCAGCACAACAGAACAGCTTGACTGGTATTGACTGGACTGTTTTGCTTATGGGAACATCACTGATTTTGAACTCAAGATAAAATACCCCAACTGCAGATTCCCTGCCCACAAGAATTTATTATTTTGTCAGGAGAAAAGTCTAGGCTGATGTGACATGAGGTGAGGTGAGACAAATCCATGCTGCCTGTTCCTTATCAACCACATGCACACAAGCAGTCTGGCTGATAACCTGTTACACTATTCAAGCTACAACCAGCTAAAACACATTTCCAGAATGGCCAGCCATGGGGAACAGGACATATTAAATGGGGTTTTATAGAGTGAATGGACTCTGGCAGGTTGCTGTTGGTGAGCTGGATGATGCATGACAAAGCAAACCAGGAGGGCTGTTGTTTCAGCGTGGCTGTGGGCAAAGTTCAGCACCTGTGCAGTTTCTCCCTCTCCTCTATGCCACTGCTCCTGGTTGATCAAAAGCTGGTGTGACATGCCAAAGAGAAAAACTCAGCCTCACACTGAATTAATAACCCTGGGAATCTTATGCAAGACACACGAGCTCAGCCTGTCCCACTGCTCACTGCCAGGAAGGTCTCCCTTGTGTTTATCTTCTGCAACTGCGTTAAAACTGCCACATCCCAAGAGACCAATGGGAAAAAATGCCATGGGATTGGTTTGCTTTGGGTCCAGTTCAAGTCAAAACCACTAAGATGGTCCATAACCAACTTTTGATCAGAGCTGATCAAATCCAGAAACAGTCAGACCTTGGGGGAGATTCTTAAGGAAGGCACAGAGCAGCTTGAAATACGAGCAAAACAGCCACAAAAAGTGGATCAGAAATCTAGAAAACTTGAGATGAGAACTGGTTGAAAATTAGCGGGTTTGTTCAGTTTAAGAAATGCAAACAGGCCTCAGTGAGACAATCCATAAACCCCTGAGTGAGAAGAGGGAGGTTATAGACCTTTGTGTCTCCTATGGGATGGACAAAAAGAGCCTTGGTTTTGAGCTTTAAAAGAAGTTGAAAGAACTTCTGAAAGTTGTTCAAAAGACAAGAGAATATTGGAGAAGTTTGCTGATGGAGTTTATGGTACCTCCATCATTAGGGAGTTTTAGGAAGAGGTTTGATGTGCATGTGGCAGGAATAGGTTAGAGCTGGCTGTTTAGGTCCTGGATGAGGAGGCAAAATATCAGTACCTTCTCAAGGTTCTTTCCCACTCTGTCTTCCAGGATTTGTTAATCCAAGCATATATAAAACTCACTGGACACACTTGCTCAGACACACTCGTGATTCATACTCTGGTCTTGAGACAAGGCCTTACTCAAAGTCCCACAGAAAAAGCTCCAAAGTTCAGTCAGTTTGGACTCCAACCCACCTTGATGCACTGGAGATGGTTTCATAAATCAAAATGGGAGTGAGGAGATTTCTTATCCTAGTAAATCAAATACAGAGTGGTGACCAGGGCTACAATGTGGACCCTGCTCCACATATGAACTGCTCCTGGCCCCAAGATATTATATCTAAACTGTGCCTGGGGCCTCTCTGCAACTTTACCATGTCAGCAGCTATTGTGGAGCAACACATGAGGGGTTTTTGAGCCAGGAGGCCTTTCAGGGATCTTTATTTTATCTAAATAGGGACAAAGAGCCTGTGCAGTGCCAGCACTGCCCCACTGGAGTCAAAAGGCCTCTCTGTTTAAACACCAATGGCTCGAGGCCCGAGGATGTGCAGCTCCAGCAAGAAGGGCCCGGGAGACGATGGTCTGCTCCTGCCAAGCAGCAACGTGGCTGTTTATCCAGAGGAACAGCACTCTGTGTGAACGATGGTAGGTTTATTTTGCAGTCAGCGTCACAAATTATGGCACTTTTCCATCTATTGTCCTATATGCTAAGTAAACATCATAAACCATTCAGTGCTATGTGCTTCTGAAAATCATAACCCCAGAGTGTTACCATCAAGGAACAATGAAAGGGCAAACAAGGAAGTTAATCCATGTAAGTCAGCTTTGTTTTCCACATGACAGAGTTGTGTATAACTTGTTTTCTCCTCTCATGTCTTTTATTTTAGCTTTTTAAAGCTACTATGCTGCGTTACATGGTTCCATTCACAAAATTACATTCTACGGGGCAGGAAATCATTCCCTTTTCATGATCATATCGTCTGAACCCACGCTGCAGGCAACAGGGAGGAATTACCACTCCTGATGCATATTTAAGGAGTTTCTTCTGCTGCACGGTTCCCACATCAATAAGAAAAGCTGCACATGCAGCAAGGCAAAAACCCACTGGGTAGGCTGAAATGGGGGGTGTGTGTGTGGTTTGGTTTAATTTAAAGATGTGCAGATAGAGTTTTCACTCAGCGCGCGGTATTCATTAGCGCAAGGCAGCAAACTTGCCTGGAGATCTGAAGGCCCCAGAAATCAAGCTGTGGGCGGGAAGTGATTGGAAAGGTTTAAAGGGTGATGATTTGATAATTTCCCTAGCCCAGAAGCCTGGAGAGAACACACACATACAGAGTCTGGTCTAGAGGTGCCCCACTATCCCAACTGCCCTGGATGTGGGTACTGCAGAACCATGCATTGGTCCGTGTGGATGTACTGACATAGAATGGGTCAACCTAGGGGTATCCTAGGGCATATCTGCAGGGATATCTGCAGGCAGATCCATGTCTCACAGCCAACTACTGAAAACTAGAGAAATAGCTTTTCAATGCATAACAGCAGTTTGAAAAGGAAGGGTTGAAAGGTAACACCCATTCCCATACGACACTGCAACTCTGTCTGGGTTTGCTTCCATAAACTCACAATGCTCAGAACTTGCTTGCATGAGGCTGGCAGCCCAGGTGGGACCAGCATGAAGGGCTGCCTGAGGTTCAGCATTGCAGGTTCCCCACTGCAGCACTGACACATCCCTGGTAGTGCTGATGCAAAGATGACCAAATAACCTCCCACCCCACTTGTGTAAAGGGCAGCTGGCAGGCACTGCTGCAGCAAACACTGTTGGGAGCAGATGGCGGGGCCAGTTTCAGAATGTAACTGCAGAGATTATTTATCATTTGGTACCCTTTCTTAAGACAGTATATTATACTACATTAAAAAAACAGAACCAACAAGTGCTTTATATTTCAGCTCTGCTCTTTTACTATGACTGATTCCAATCTTACATGGTTCATACTATACAATGAATATATCTATACATACACAGCTGAAAATATTAAATCTTAAAAGTCACTGTAGAACGAAGCATACTTTAAAAACCTATAGATTGTATTTTAAATATGTTTATACATGCAAATCTCTCACCATCCTGCAAAGTATTCATAGAGTTTGCTCTTAATCACTTATCTACCTGATATAGCTGAGAAAGGGACTGTAATTATTTAACTTCCTAAGCATTCTCTTGGCTTTTCCTGTTGGTGAATATCCCACCAGGAACAGCATGCACATAGCACCTGTCTGGCAGTCCAGGTTGTGCCCCAGCACAGGGTACTGACATATATCTGACCCTCTTCTACAAAAATCACTTGGGCACTGCACTTGCTGAGCACCACTGGCCCCAAGTGGATGAAGCAATGTCTTTAATACTTTCCTCTCCCTGTGACCAATAAAACATGTGCTATGCCATGAGTGTTTTGCTGAACTGCTCTGTGAAGCCTTGTGAAAAATGCACATATTAATATAATGATGACAAAACCCCTCCAGCAGGGTTTGGATTTGTTGCCATTTAATTCAGCCTTAAAACCTCAGGTAACTAAAAGGGAGCAAGATCCAGCCCCAAAGGGAAAGGTGGAGGAAGAAGGGGGACAGAGAAGAAAAGAGGGTGAATGTTCTTTGTGCTTGGATGTAGGAGCACAGGGATGGGAAGGGATGCACAAATTTTGATTTTTGATTTGATGTTTTTTTCCCTAGACAGGAAAAATCAAAAACGAAGAGTAGGAAGTGAGCAAAGCTTTTCTGCACTCATGCTGTGCCCACCTTTGGTGTAAATATGAAGGGCAAAACACAGACCTGTTAGAAGCAGCTGAAATATTTGTGAGACAGAAGACACAGCCTCTAGCCCCTTGCACTCCTTCCTTCTCTTCTCATCTATGTGTCAGTAGGAGCTGAACAGAATTTTTTTCATCACTTTTTCCCTTCTTTCTCTCCTGGAAAGTCCCCCATTGGTGCAGAGGCTCTTGGATGGATCCTTTCCGGGGTGGTGTGAGCCCCGCTGCTCCCCACAGCCCTGAGCATGGGGATCCCTGCAGCGGCTGTCCCTGCCTTCCCAAACCCAAACACGACACTGACAGCCGGGTTTTAATCACGCAAGGGCTGATAACCATCAAACACTGCTAATTTCCAACAAATTATCTAATCCAGATGCTTGCCGGATTTGAGTAAACACTGCACCCAACAGGATCATAAAGCAAATAAGCACAAAGCGGTTTAGAGTTTCGGCTCTGCTCTCCCCTAGCCTGGGACCCTCGGATGGGGAAAAGCGCAAATCAGCTGATCCAGCGCTTGTCTTTGAAACCAGATCGGTTCCTGTGGGATCACATAAAAGTTTGTGTCATTGTCCCTGTGCAGAGCAGCCAGGCAGGCCCCTGCAGCGGGGGACACGAGTGGCGTGGGGACAGCTGGGCACGAAGGGTGACAGCCAAGATTGCCCTTGGCAGAGCCGGTGATGGTTGAGAACACCACAGCTGGGAGGCATTTTGGGATGTTGTGGCCCTGCAGTGAGCAGAGGAGCTCTGTAGAACCTGGTGGGGACCCTGGTTCAGCCCCTCCTGCCCTCCCACGCAGGGAGATGCTCGGCCTGTGAGCCAGGGCTCAGCTGCCCTGCAGCGCACAGCCCGCAGCACTGCCCTGGCAGCAGGGGAGGCCGGCAGGCAGATGGAAAAGGGTTGGAAAAGGGATGGAAAGGGGTGGAAAAGGGATGGAAAGGGTTGGAAAAGGGATGGAAAGCATCTCCAGCCAGAGTGGTTTTGTGCGGACGGCAGCTGCTGCAAACTGCCTGCCCGTGGGTGAAGGCATGGCACGGTTCTGCTGGCCCCCGCTCCCAGGGCGCCGCTGAAATCGCCCCAGATCATTCCGTAAGGCAGAGCAGAATTTAAACTTCATGTCTTTATAGAGAAGTGCACACACAAATACGAGCAGAGAACAGTGTTTTCAGCAGTTTGAATTGGTTTGGAAAATGGTTAATGGGTTTAATTCTGCCTCAGGACAAGAGGTAGATCCTATTTCATGTAGGAGCCCTCTCAGACATCAATTTTGCAAGGCTGTGACCTGGAGAGACACACAAGGGTGCATGTACACACACACACAAAATGTATGGCTATGCACACAAATACACACAATTATACTTTTTATCCCCTCCTCCTGCACCAGCCTATTTTCTTGTATAATTCTCCTACAGGATCACACATAAAACACCCCTCTAAAAACAGACATATTATCTACTGCCATACAGTGTTTTCTCATGTACACATATGCCTTTTGTACAGTGTGTAGGCAGAGGATATATTTAAATAAACACTGCATACAGCCACAGACCAATCCTGTATGAATGCACATGGCACAGCCATGGTCTGCCAAGTCTGGGGACTCATGTAAATAAAGGATTTATTTTACAAATTTCCTTACACACAAACACAGACACACCAAACACACTGGAAACATATGGGATGGAAAACATTCTTTTGCATAAGTCTTCAATATTGGATTCAAAGATACAATTACCCGGAGGTTATGTAAGCTTTGAACAAGGAGGGGGAAAATGTAACATGTCTGAGCAGGCCTTCTGGTGAAAACGGGGAAATGGCACCTCCCCACTTACAGCGTATTGTCTATTCTGTTTCAAATTGGGAAAAAAAAATTGTTTTCCCAATTCCATAAACAACAGCCATCCTTCTTTCAGCAATTCATGGTGGTCCTCATTCACAAATGTTCATTTAAAAAATAGCCCAAACTATCCGCCTTCCCAGCCTTTTTTGCTCCATGAAGAAATAAACCAGTCGTGTTGCCTGTTCCTGAGAATTTTCCGTTTTCCCCCTTTGCAATTAAAGCTGATCTCTCCTTGCAGTTTCACTCCCCTCTGCTTCCCCTCCACCTCCTTGTCTGTCTAATCTCCCATTCCCCTCCAAGTGTGTTATTTGGTTTTGGAATTATGTCTATTTACTCGGGGTGGAAGTTGCACAACGGATGTGTTTATGCGAGAAAATTATATCACTGACAAATGCTGATTGGCATGTGGATATTGGGAGAGAAAACTACAGAGGACGTTTTCATCAGCTTGGAATAACACAATGATTGTGTTTTCAGCGGAGCTAATGGATCACATACTCCTGCTCACTCTGATAGCTGTTTACACAAAGGACGGCTTCCCAGATGCAGCCAAAAAAAAAAAAAAAAAAAAAAAAAAAAAAAAAAAAAAAAAAAAAAAAAAAAGAAAGAAAGAGAAAAAAAAGCTTAGAATAAGAAAACCCGCCCCGGCAAACACAGTAATAATAGTAATAATGGGCGATCAGGGATAATCCTGCGGAGGAAGATCATGGGTTTAATTCTTATTTGCACTTAGATCCCGTCACACAGTGCTGCTGGGGAAAGGGGCGTTGAAGTGGATGCAAATGATACGGTTGGGTGTAGAGAGGTCTTCACCCTGCCTGGGGAGATGAGGAGGACCCTTTTACCCTGGCTCTGTGCCAGCTGAGGGTGCCACGGGGTGTGGGTGCTCCATGATCCCACCGCGTCTTTTGCAGCCCCTGGCTTGAGGAGGAGGATCCCAGATGATGAAGATTTTGGTGTTTGGGGTAGGCAAGGGACTTGTTCTTTTGTCTTCTGCAGGAGCAAAGAGAAAGTTGGACTTTTAGCATAGAAAGATGCTGATGCAGATCATCTGATCACTCTTTGCTCATTCCCACTTCGAAACAAAATTAGGGAAAGCTACAGAAGTGTAGGTGGTCAGGGGAAACAGAGTCCCCTCTCCAGCCCAAATCCCCCTCATCATGCATGCATCTGACCCTCTCTAGAGCTCACCTATTTCTCATGCAAATATGTCTATCAGGGAACAATGCTCCCGGCCCAGGGAAAACACTTTACGCAAGCTTTCACCGCTCAGAGCCAGGCTCTGCCCGCTGACACCGACAGACAGAAACACAATTTTCTCAAACGCTTTTGGAAGACCAGATCTGCAAGACCCATTTATATCTCTCTGTCTGTATTTTCCCTTCTCTCCTCTTTTCTAAGCAAAGAGATCATTCATCTAAAAATCAAGCAAATGACTTGTTGGAATCCAGACTGCTCATCTATCGCATGCTCCCAATTTCACATATATTCATGCCTTTGAGAAATCTAAATCTGCCACATGCTGTCCAGGGAAATGTGGCTGATTTTACTCTTTATTGCTTCTTGCATGCCTTGGTGTTTAAAGAAGACCCCTCTTTTGAACAGCAGCTTACAATCTGATAATATTTCTCTTTGAAAAGTCAACATACTATCATTGTTTCAAATTCAATTATACAGCCGGTTCTCTCTCTGTGGTATGCAAGCACTATATTTAGGTTATATTAAATTATGTTTTAATAACATCCACTGGATTTTTTTATCCACCTCAGCCTTTAAAACTCTTAGTCCCTCCAAAGGAGAGGGGGGAGCAGTTTATTAATGCATCACTTCAGAATTGTTTTTTAATTGGAAACATTTTGCAGAGAAAAGACCATTAATAAAATTCGATTCCAAATCAAACTTCTCTGTGTATGTTATTTTTACTCTGCAGTCAAATGCTTTTATTAGATTTAAAACTTTCACTGTTCTTTTTTATCTCTAGCTGTATAATGTTCTGCAATAAAAAATAAAGGGCCTAGCGACTCCAAAGTCTGGCAAAATAATATACTTTTTTGGATGTCTGTGTATGTTGCCAATTAGTTTTGCTGTAAATACAGACCTCCATCCATCATCAGTCTCTGGGTGGCTATAAGAGATCTAATTTGTTTCAGATGCCTTGTGCTTGCCGAGCTATTCACCAACTCCGCTGACCTGCTGCGAAGACCAAAAGCTGCAGAAGGATGACTGACAAGGGAAACTGGAGAAAGACCTATATACTTAGGGATGGATCCTGCCTCCCAAATGGGGAAGGAAGCTTTCCCCCCTCTCTCCTCCCTTTCTCTCTCCCCTTCTCAGAAACCTGCAGCTCTGCAAAGAAACTCAGAGGCGTAAGACCTGCGCTAGGGAGGCTGTGACAGGGTAATGGAAAACTCTCCTCCTCAATCCATTCTCCCACCTCCCCACTCCTCCTTTTACAAGCCATGCTTCAAGCCTCCCGTTCCCTAGGAATTTTATGAATGCCTGAGCCCAGCCAAAATAAACTCGTAAAGAAGAAGTTTCAAAAAGAGGTCACAGACCCATGGAGCAAGTGCGAACCGGTAAATATCAAACCCCGGGCCAAAAGGCAGCGCCCAGGAGCCCTGTGGCCATCCAGTTTGCCAATCTAAAGTGTATTTGATTCTCCAGCTCCCACACCCGGGTCCCACCAGTTTTTTGTCCCTCCTCGTGGGCATCCCACAGTCCCTGGGAACTCCCCAGGAGAGAGCAGAACTCAAAATGGAAGAGTGTGGGGAGACCTTTTCCTCCTGAGACTTTCATGCTGGGGAAGGTCAGACCAGAGCCATCAGCCTGGGGGCTCATTGTGAACAACCAGAACCATCCATCTATGCTGATTTTCCACAGACAATGGGATTCCTACTAACTGCATGGTTTGTGTCTGTGTGTGTGTGTGTGAAACACATCTTTTTTCTATAGAAATTAATTTCTATAGGAAACATTCCTTTTTATTTAGAGTGAATTAAAAAAAAAACAAAAACACCAAGAAACCAAAAAAAACCCTACAAACAGAAAAGAAGTCTGCCTGACTTAAAAAATGCAAATTCCCCTGCCAAGCAGTGAAACCCTCCTGATGTCTGATGCCAGTGGCAGTTTATTTATCCTCCTATTCTCACCTCTCTCATGGGGTTCAGCAGCACCAGTGTGGGAGCTGCTTCTGGACTGCTCCCACAAACTGCACAGCCCAGACTGCTCACCCCAGCCTCGGTTTAGGCACTGGAGAAGGGAGATGGTGCTTGCAGTTCACACCTCGTCCTGGAGAGGCTCTGACTCGTGGTCCCCAAAGGCACAGGAGCAGGGACAGGGTGGGAGCATCCTGAGCCCTCTCCATGAGCTCCTGCAGGAGGCAGCTCAAAAACTGCTGGGAATAAGAGATGGAACGAGGGGGTTTGGCTTCACTGCATCTGCCCAAGGCTGCTGCAGAGGGGTCCTGGGTGCTGATCACTGCTGCAGTTCCTAAAGCATTTTACATGGAAAAGTTACGGGATTACGAGACGTGGTAAAAACAATCCTTGGAGCTGAGACCAGAATAGCTGAGAAGGAGGCAGAGCAAGGCTTCTGCAAAGGACAACAGCTGGGAGAGTGCACTGGTTGCCTCCTCATGCTCCTGCTCTTGCTCTCACAGGATCAGGCACTCCTGTGGTGGAGGCTCTTCCACAAAATCTTTTCCCCTACCTGTTCTACAGTTCTGCTCCAGGGATATTTTTGTGAGCTCAGGGATCCAGAGCGTTCATGCATGAGCATGCAAAGATCATTCCTGAGGGATCCAAAGCCCATCCCAGATGAGGAAGCCCTGAGCAGGGTTTTCCTGAGCAGTTGCCCTCAACTAGCAATGGGGAGCTCTTTCTTTGGCCACACAAGCAAGACAGGGAAAATGATCTGTCAGAAAATTAAAGCAGCTACAAAGAGTGGAGTTTAGGGATGCCTCAACCAGAAGAAAGGGTTGGGAATGCTTAAATCATAATATTAAATTATAATATACTAAAAAAAAAAAAAAAAAAAGGAAATAAGCCTGTAATAGCACAGAACAACTTTGACTACAGGAAGGGTCTATAAGCACCTTGTTGTGTCCAAGGCTGAAATACTAAAATTGCTTGGTGGAAAAGGATGTTGGAGGAGAAAAGCTGAACAGCCTAACCACACCAGGATGGTGGAAGAGGTTTCCACCATCTCTCCCAGATGCTCTCCTGCCTTGGCAGACATGGGGGGGCACAGGAAGAATAGTGGGGGCCACTACCAGAGACCCACCCTCAGTGTCAGCACAAGCCAAGCTGGGCACCCTGAGGGGACCATCCCAGCCCTCAGCACAGTGGAGACATCTGGGAACCCTCCTGTCCTAACTCCTGCCAGTGCCACAGACATCTATCCAGGTGATGGAGATACACCTGGAAACTCAATGCTGCGTTCCAAAAGGAGCATCCTTATCCCAGTGCTCAGGGAAGGGAGGGAAGTGAGGGGAGGACCCTTTCTTTGCAATTGTAGGGCATGCTTAGTTTTCATCATGTTGCGGGGGGAATTACTTTTGCTCAAAACCATATGTAGAGCATCAACAAATGCACATCCTGTGAAGCTGGGCGTGTTGCAAGAGGGATTACAAGGCTGGCAATTTATAGCAGCTGCCTTAGTAGCCTCTTCTTCCACGCATTATTCTGTCAACATTGTATTTTCCTTGGAAAAACATCTACAGTAGTTTAAATCTCTTTACTGAAAACAGATCTACTACAGGTGCTTTAGAGTTCATCCACGGGATATGAGAAGGTTGAACGTCCCCAGGAAAGGGAAATTTATGTCAGTAATGACTAATTGATTTGCTTGCCTTTAAAATCCCTAATGTATTTTCACATTTTTCCCTGCCTTCTTTTTTACAGTGCTAATAAAAGAAGCTACATCATATATTTGTGTTATATGTGGGTTTATTCTGGGAAATCCTTGCTTTTGCAATGTGTTTATGTTTTCCCTCATTTCCTTTTACCTTTCCTTTATAAAAGGGCTTGTTTTTATAGCAAATCAATAGGTTAAAGGTGAACATTAATGGGAAAAAATAGTGGGTTTGGAAAATATATGGTGAAAACAAGGCAGAACTAGAAACCAAATCTTTGTTCACTGGAAATTAAAGACACACTTTGCACACCAAAGTGGGATAAATGCAAAATATTGTGGTAGGGCATAGTGAGAAATGCATGCTCCTCTCCGAAGGCTCCCAAACCCGGTCCCAATCCCCAAAGTCACAAGAAACATTCTGATCCTCAAAAGGATGAGGAGAGGGGTTAGTGCATCTCTGCTGGGGGTCATTTATAGAAAAGGTTCCTGCAAGATCCTTCGCAAAAATAAATATTTTTACTAAATCCCAGGAGCAGCTTACAATTCCCCCCGCTCACAATTACAATTTCCCCATTAGGAAACTCCCTTGAAAAACCTCAGTTTGGCTCAACTGGAATGTGTTTTCTCAACAAAGGTGAAACATTTTGATTTCAGCCTATTTTTCACTTTGTTCTGCAATCATTCATCATAGTCCAACAGAGAGTATTCAACAAGACAAAAATGGCAAAGTCACACACGGGAGTCAAATGTGCTGCTCTGAAAGTGACAGCCCATTTAATTTGGGCTGAAATACTGCTGGAATTTGGGGGAGGGATACAAAAGAAAACAGTGGCGATAGCAAAATAATTCCCTTAAACAGAGCAGTTTCCAAGACAGCAGAAAGTGGTTCCACCATGGGTTTTGTTAAGGTGCTCACAGTGTACCAGCCTGTCCAGACATCTACCTGGAGATACACACAAGGGTCCTCACTGTGCCCTTCCAGGCCACTGGGAAGTTTTAACTGAATTTAACACATGATTCAGTGGAGGAGACAAAGGCACAAAACTGGCACAGGCACCTTTAAACCCCTGAGCACCTTTGGTAAGGACACCAGCACAGACAGGGGCACAGGAGGGCTTGAAGAGTCCTGTTGGACCAAATCCCATCACTGCACTGTGCCTCGCTGTCCATCAGTGCTCTGGAAAGCTCTTTAACAGCCTGTTTGGAGATTTACAAGGGATGTTGTATCACAATGTTGCTGAAAATATATGAACATAACATGGTTTCCAACTTCACACTGTTTACAAACAGGTATTACCAAGAAGGCTGATAATACATCAAAGTAGAAAATTAAGCACCTAATTAGGGCTGTACTCAACCCCACTACATCAAGTAGAGAATAAAATTATTTACCAGACTATTTGGCAGGACATCAAGTAAGAAATCATGTTGCTTTTAAAATAAATTCATAAATTCATTTCTATGAAGTTAATGTCATTCTGCTTACAAAACTGTCCCTGCTGAACTTGCATTCCAGTTTTAAAACAGAAATACTGAAGGAGTACTCCATGAATCACTAAAAGGCCAGCTAGGAACAGAGGCATTCCTTTAAATTAGAAGAAGTATAGGAGAGCCTGGGCCTGAGAACACGAGGTCTCCATATGTCTCTATATGTGTCCATACAGGCTCCCACATTTGATTTAAAAACACCCTATGGAGCAGGGAACCTAACCTGCAAGCTGACAAAAGCTGTGGAGGTTACAGAATAGATGGTGACCCATTTCCTCCTGGGATCCCACTGTCACGATCTTCTGGGATGCAATTTGTCCTAAAATCAATTAATTTTTACAGGGACCACTCCCGCTGAACCTTGCAATATCCATCCTCTGCCACTGTCTGCTGGAGTTATTGCCCTCAGGTCACAGGAGCTGTGGCACACCAAAGTCTGTACATGGTGAATGTTGCTGGAAGCTATTATCCCAGGGAGCTCACAGGATCCGACAACTTGGGGATGTTGTTTCCACTGAGAACCAGAAATCACTTTCTGATCTGACTGATGTTCGAAGAGGGGCCATCTGTGCTGCCCAAATTGACGCTGACAACTGTGTTTGATGTCTCTGTCTCAACTGGTAAAGAAGAATCACTGTTCTGTTTTCTTGGCTCTGCAGTTTCTAACTTTGTGTCAGCGGAGGAAAAGATGGGGAGTGATAGTGTGACCCTGCAGGGAAAGTTTGGGTGAAATACTGGGGAAGAAGAACAATTCGTTTAAACAGGAAGGACAGTGAAACCCTGGAAGAGGCTTCCAGATCTCTGGAAGTTAAGGCCATTAAGAACGGGTCAAACAAACTTCTGACCAAGAGGTTTAGGCAGAGCTTGGGGAAGGAAGTGGGCAAAGATGACCTCTGAAGGTAATTTCCAGCATTATTTCTGTTTCTAGTGATGTTCATGTAACCTGTGGTGTTTTTGATTGTCTTCCCTAGAAGGTGCTGACTTCAACTGCTGCCCAGAACTAATTAATTCAGATCCAAGGAGCTGGAATGGCCACACCAACCACAGACCCCCCACACAATCTCAACCAAAGCACAAGAAATGGAACCACACCCAGAGCTCACGGAGGTCAGAAGAAATCTTCTCTTAGAGCAATGGGCCTCATATCAAATATAAAATAGTCGGAGTGATGAGAAAGTAGTTCAGAAGCAGAAAATCCAGAGGGTTTATTTTTAATTGTTGTTTTAAGCTTCACCATAAATCGGAATATCAGGTGCATGTTCGGGTACAGCTGCAGAATCACTTCTGTGATACAAGTTAATATAATTACTGGTAAACCACAGTAACGAATTTCTTTTGAGTACCTGGTATGAAACACAGAGATGCCTGGATTACCTCTTTCATCCTTGTGACTGTTTATAAAATCATTTCAAAACCAATTACATAAGCTCTAGGTTTATAAATGTTAGTATTACCTCTGTATCACAAAAGATTCACTGTCTTAGACTAGAACAGGGAGAACATGCCTCGGTCTAGATTAGAGAGGTCAGTGTCTCAGGATATCTAAGAGTTTTAACCCAGCTTTGGCAGCCATACATGTTCAGTTCAGTCACCTTCAGCTGTCTAAAACCTGAACATGTATTTGAAAATACTGCTCTAGACCCCCCTCTAAAGTCATTGGGAAAAGAAGAGCTCTTCATTCCTCCTACAGCAGATGTCTGGGTAAGTCAGATGAACCATCCCCTGGAGACACCACACTCACCACACAGGTTTCAAAAAAAATTAGATGACATTAGATATCTAATATCTATAGCTCTGTCAGATGATGTCCTGTCCTCTAGGAAAATTTCAAATGAAGGGGCTAAACTGACTTGTGTAAAAAACACCTTCTGTCTCTGCACTTTATACCCAGGACTCAGTTTCATGAGCTCTTTGACTTTCCTAAAGAGAGCAAGCCAGAGCTCTGCCTGCTCCGAGTCTGCCACGCTGCACAGCCCTTGCTTTGAGAAAAAATGCTTTTCCAAGACACCAGAAATCATTTGTAAAGGAAACACGGGGTTTGGTTGGGTTTTTTGCGTTTCTGACAAATCAAGATATCAGATATGGCTGTTATTATTTAATAATGATAATAGCAACAATTTCTCAGATGTAAAAGTAATACAATAATGATAGGCTTCACGGAGCATACAAAAAAAGACTAACAGATATAATCAGTTGCAGAAGGAACTGAAGAAAATCTGGGACATGAAAAGCAGAGTAACAACTGTTTGTGGTGAGCTGGGCTTTCATGATGGGGGTATCACAGCAGCAGCATAAAATGGAAACGGTCTACTGTAAAGCCGTGTGTCCTCCAGATGGCAACATTGATTGGTATTTCCAGAGGAGTTTGGGAGGAGCAATCTTTCTCTGGGATACATGGATCAGTCTTCATCACTGACTTGCATTAGTGCTGCCCTAAAGACCCTGGGCTGTGGCAGGAAAAGCCAATTTGACAAAACTCATGACAGTCAAAATGAGGAGGGAAAGTCAAAATCACTGCACAGACTTTTCATTCAGCAGATCCAGAGGAAAAAATAATTACGACACAACTATCTGGCAAAGGACAAGGAAGTATTTTAATGAATTGATCCCTGAGAAAGGATGAGGATCATTAAAGATGAAAAATGACTGTGATCTTAAAGGTGCTTGAGTACCTTCTGCAATCAGTGTATCTCCCTCAGCATTTTGAGTCACCAGGACTGCTGGTGCAAAGACATCTCCCATTTTGCAACAGCACCTTGGTCTCTTCAGGTCTTGAGAAGAAGAGCTGACAACTGATAGACACGAGAGTAGCACCTAGCACTGCACTAACAATGATTTTTAGTGGTCTTCTGAGGCTTTTCATTGGGGATTTTGTAACCCTTCAGAAAGGAGATCAGGAGGATGAATTGTAGTTAAGTCTGAGATTTATATGCATTTGCCACAAGTTAATTCTAGTCCCTGAGCTGAAGCCAGGAGAAAATAAAGAAATTAATAAGACTTTTTGCTTTTATTAGCCTTACTAATTTTCTTTCCAGTGCATTGCAAACCCACAAAATTAATTCTGCCTTGATTTTGTGATGAATCTGATCTCTTAAAAGTCCTGTTCTTAATCTGATCAGGGTGGAGGGAGAGCTGATATTCAAGCACCACATGAGCAGGAGACTCAGGGCCAAATGGCAGCTGGTGTGAACTGGCTCCGTGCTGGTGACTGCAAAGCAATGTCACCCAGTGGGCTGGCAGCAGAATTCTGTCTCATTTTCTAGGTTGGGGGATGTGATTATATTGGCTCAAATCTTCCACATCATTGCCATTTAGAGAGAAGATAAAACCCCCCAAAAGTTCTATCACATTCTTAGATGGTTTGTTTCTTTTTCATTATTTGCTAGTTCATGATGAAAATTTCTTGAGGTTTTCATGACTCATGTGTCCTCTCTAATAATGTTGGCTATTAATGAGGATTTTCCTGGAAAACAGACAAGTTCAAAGTTTCAAAACCCCTGTTTTCCATTGAAGTTTAATTTCTAGAAAATTTTTCCACTTTCAACAAGAATGTGACTGAAAAGCAGAGAACATTTTCCATTAAAGTCTGTAGAGAAATTTCCTTTAGTTTCTCACAGAGGATTGCAGGGCTTGAAACAGCCTCCACTTTCACCACCAGTGCCAGGACTAGAGCCAACATCATCTGCTTCCTTCTTCTGCCTTAAATCAGGCCTAAAAACCCCACTGAGTTCCCAATTTCTGTGCCATTATTTCTCCTTTGATGTCTTCACATCTATCCAGGCTACTCACGACAGTCATGTTCCAGTCCTCACCTTTTTCAAAGGATATGGAGTGGCCTCCATCCACTTGGCCCTGCTGAAAGGGATGAGGCTAATCTTTGCCTGATGGGGGGTAGTTAACTTGGATTACTTTGTCCAGGGAAGAGCTAAGATGATGGACAATGACTTTATTCCTCTCAGTAAATCTCTAAAGTGTGGATATTTTTTCAGTTTCTACTCTGCTTCCCCTACATTTTCCGTACTGAAATCTCACCAATAGGTCTTGTTGCAGCACAAACAATAATTCAGCCTATAATTTTTTGTTTGTTTGTTTGTTTGTAAGGCCAGTTCTGTTCTAACTTATGGGAAATAAACCCCTAAATTAAATACAAAATTCCACAGACTTCTGCATTGAGGTTTTTAGGGGCACAGGACAAAAGCAGGACTTTGGTTTCTTTGTCCACCAAAAAAAACCCCGTCAAACTACACTTTTTTTTTTTTCCATTTAGATTTTGGTACAGGAAAAACAATGGTTTGAATAAACATGCATGATTTTTTAAAAATATCTTTGGATAAATTTTTACAACATCAAGCCATGCTTTACTGAACACTGAGGATGGCTGCAGAAAGCTTTCTCATTAGTTACATTTTCACTGAAAGTCCCCCAGCCCAGTGTGCTGGCTCAGAGCCATTCTCCTCCACGAGCAGTTTGTCACCAGGGTGGGCCTGAACCACCCCACGGGTGACGTGTGGCACCTTTGCCCACTGCCAGCACAATCCATGCACCCGCAGTGGCAGGACAAGCTTCATTTCTTCTCACCTAAACTGAGACACCATGATTTAACCCCACAGGATTATGGATGGGAACTGGTGTGAAAATCCTCCCTTATTTATTCTCTGGTAGGAGCAAGGCTGACTGACATCTGGCTGATGTGCTCATGAACCAATACTTGGGTGCTGGAAGGGGATTGCTGCCCTTTCAGGAGATGCAGACCACAACAGACCCTTCTGATGAAGCCACAACGCCAAAATGTTAATCTGATGAATTCTACCTCTATGGCTCTGGTGTAAGAGGTTAGCAAAACACTTTCTATGCCAAGAAGCTGTAAAATAAGCTTCATTTTAGATGCGATAGGGGAATATCTTCTTACTAATTGTACCAAGGTGTCTGCTGAATTAGCTGAGATATGATGTATCAGCAGTGACTGTAAAGCCTCTGTGTGAAAACATCTAATAGAGTCAAAGAAACCAGCACTGGAAGAGACCCCAAGGCAGATCAGCTGTGCCTAAACTTAAACCAGGCTAAGCAGCATTCACTCACACTGTACAAACCTCCTGGCTGAAAGGAGAAGAGCTGTGATTACATTTGCTCCTGTTAACTTCTGCCAGGTCTGACTTCCATCAATGGCCTCATGCAGAGTTCCCCAGTTACCATCCCTGACTGCTTCCAGTGGTGCTGGGATTGATACAGAGGCAAAGCAGGGACCAGAGCTCCATTATGACTTCACCTTTCCCAGTCTCTGTTCTAAAATCCATACAGAGAGAAGCGCCTGGAAATGCTGTTATATCTATTCTACAGGTGAGCCTGAAATGGCACAATTATCCCAGCAATTGGTCCATGGAGAGGTCATGGCCAGTGCTTTCTGCACTTAAAAGAGTGATGAAAGATTCAGACCATGCCTGCTTTCTCTACAGTACTGGAAACTTACAATCACAATGTTCTAAGCAAGATCCAAGCAGGACTCTGGCTTAAATCCCAACATCATATGGAAAGGAGCAACCTGGTCTGGAGGAAGGTGTCCTTGGCCAGGGCAGAGGGTTGGAACCACATGATCCTTAAGGTCCCTTCCAACCCAAACCATTCTGTGGGTTTATGACCCAGCCTGTGATGGAGATGGGAGCTCAGATATTCCAGCTCCCAGGTCTGTGTTGCTGCCAGTGGTGCTGAGCTCCTCTTGAGAGCTCTGAGCTCCATTTTTCTCTAACTCTGTTACAGCACAGAGTTTTCATGCACATATCTTGAAAATTTGAGTCTGGTTTGGAAGTGTGTGTGGCCCTTATCCTTTTGCTCTCTAAATACAGGGTCGCGTCCAATATTCTGAATCTGTCTTACTAGAAGTGATTTTATAACAGTGAATTATTCTACAATATGTTCCTTTTTTCCCAGGCATCAGTAACAGGAGGTAATTTATATGTCCAGTGGAAGCCAGAATTTCTTTTCAGTAATTTCCCCCAGTTATGTTTATCAATAAGTATCTCTCAGCAAAATGCCAAATCTCACAAGCATGTTTGGAAAGTCAAATATGTTTGTGTAATAGAAACCTATGTCATGTCAGGAATTAGTTTGACTAATAGGCCTTTAATTAAATCCTTGTGGGGTCTTGGTGTTAATAATAGACCCAGTTTCCAAAAAGTTTAATTTATAAGATAAATTCACAAATATATCCATCTAATAAATCTTTCCTACATCCAATATTTGTCCTAGAAACAATAACAGGACATATAATTTATTACACTATTTCCTATTGCATTATAATGACTATGCTTGATACTTTAAATGTATCCTTCAGAGCCCTGGAATGACAGAGGCTATAACTAATGAAGATAAAGATTTCTAGGGCTCATTGATCCAGGAGAGGCATACTTACTGTAACTTTCAGACCTATATGTAATCACAGAAGTATTTCCCCAGAGAACACAAATTACAGATGACTCTAAAGCTGCCACCGGAGATATTTTGCAGAAACCACAACAGGAAATGTTTATTTTCTCAACCCTAATAACCCTTTCACAATCCAAATTATTTTGTATTTCTGAGAAAATTACATTAATTCTCAAATTTTTTCTTGCAACATACATCACATTTATATAAATATCTATATTCCTCTTTACTGTATTTTCTTTAGTCAGCGCCTTAATTTCTCACTTAAGTGGGCAGAGTGTAGGAAACAAAATGTGACCTAAAATGTCTCCATTTCTCTTCCCTTCCAGGATGCTTGCAATAGAGATGACCATGGTATAAGGTCAATTCTACCCTGACATAAATGCATGGGAATACTAATAGCAGCTAGGAGAACAAAAGTACCAAGTCTAAGATGTAGTCCTAGCAACCAGAAATACCATTCTGGTATCTGTGAACACTTTTCAGAGAGTTACACCTATCCCTAATTTATTGAGCCATCACCCCTCAAATTCAGAGAGGTCAGAGGGAATATGCTCTTGCTGTCCTTTTCCTACAGCACATCAGGTTGTGGCATTCTCTTCCTCCAGTTGCACAGGTCCCAGGTTTTGGTTCTCTAGATGCCATTTGTTTTACTTAAAACTGATCAAAATTTTTATAGTTCTTCATACCAAACAAGTCAGCTCCAGGTAAATCTAGTGAGAGTGCATATGACTGACATGGAAACTGCACAGGCAGTGAATCCATGGATAGCTTCACTTAATTCAGGCTGAAGTGGGAGGAAAAGGGCTGAAGACAACAGCTGAGGAAAGAGATTTGTTATGTTTTGATCAAGTTCGCTGGAAGTCTTAGAAATGCTTGACTTATTTCCACTTGTACTGGATAGAATTCAGCTCTTAATGGCCTTCTCAGCGTTGCTCTCTCTCAGTGCAAGGTCTGTGCAGGCACAGCCTTTGGGATGTGTGTCTGAGGTCAGGCAGCTGCTCTGACCCCAAAGGCTACAGAGCACAAGGCGAGATAGCCACCCACTGCCTTGAGAGCTTGAGAAATAAAATTCACCAAAAAGAAAACGCCAGCTTGGGCTGCTGGTGATTTTTAGAAGAAAATCTGATTTGCGAGCTGTGGTTTGGCTCTCAGCATTGCGTGTGCATGGATTTCACAGCAGTGGAAGTGAAGCACTTAGGAAGTTTGGCCAGTGCTGGCCTGCTCTGGGCAGCTCTCCCCCAGGAAATCTCACATCTCCTTGCAGGCCCAAGCAGCACCTCTGCTCCAAAATCCTTTGTATGGTATTGCAGGCAGAGACCTTTGGGCAACAGCACAACTACTCAGCACTAAGGAGTGTTTAGAAAAGCAGGGGACAGAAATAAGTTGGTAAAGTTGTTTCCCAATGATTCAGACAAATCATCATGTCTGAGGACTTGTACTCATCTCTAATCCAATGAGCAGAGCAGGTGGTTGGCCTTTCACACACAACAGGCACTAAAACCCCAGCACAGAGAAGATCAGTGTTTCTCTATCACACACATTCCCTGCTACAAAGTGCCTCTCTACCTGGGAATGGATGACCAAAACGAGACCGAGTCCCCTGCAATTGCAAAAGTGACAGAAATGTAAGATACAGAGCATTTCTACTTCTGTTTCCCTGCTCATACACAGAGGAAGCTGCAAAACATTTCCCCCAAACTTGTAACAAGCTTAAAACAAGCTGCAGAAAAGACCCAAAGCCACAAACTACAACATAAAACAGGAGGAGAGCAGGAAAGCTAACAGGCAGAGACATGCCTAGGGCTCCTGCAAGCAGCAAGGGAATTTGCTAGGTGCTAATTCCTGGGTGATCCTCAGCAGCGGGCTGTGCTCTGTGCTGTGGCTGGAGGCAAAGGAGAGGTGACAGGTCCCTGACTCTGTCATCTGAGAAAAAACTTATGCCTGACCCTGAGCCTGATGATTTAGTGCAGGTTGTGTGAGCAGGGCTCCCTGAACAGGCTCCAGAGAAAATGCTAACACCAGCTGGAGAGCCAACACAACCAGCTCCGCGTCCTGTCGCTGGCTGGGGCCAATTTCCAGCGCTCCAGAAGAAGGTAAAGAAAACTTTCAGGAGCCAAGTTACGTAACATTTACACAACGTTATAAACTAACACAGCTCTGGTTTGTTTTTTTGTTCCCATGAACATGATATGACTCAATGGAAACTACTCTGCGGGAAATAGGCGGCCCATTCTGAATCCTAAGCTCCCAGAAATAAGATACTCTCTAAAGGATTTGGAAACAGCATACCTGTTGGAGGGATGAGCCTAGCTCAAGACCCTGAGCTGAAGAAACCTGGAATTTGGGAATGGTTGAAAAAAAAAACAAAACCGACCTGCCTCTGGTGTGGCTGTTGCAATTATGGTAGCACTGGACTGGACCCAAACCACGCATCTACGTAAGCTGTGTGTCAATATAACAGCATTCATGTTTGCTTTGAAACAAAACAGAATAACCCCAGAGTGGGAAATGGTTTTCTCCTTCTTTCTGAGTATTTCTTAATGTTTGTACCAGCATTCCTTAAATCCTGTTTCAGTTGCTCCTTAGAAGCCTAAAGTGGTGTGTGAAATGTGTCTCTGAATTTCTGGGTGTGAAGCCAAGTCGAATCTCTTGTCTCCCCATCAACTCTCCTGACAAGGATAAGGAAGGACAAAATGTTATGCAGGCTTATTGACGGAGGTGAAAGTTGGTGGCTGCCAAAGATAGTTTCTGGAAACAGTGCAAACCCTTGACTGAAACCTCACTGGCATGCAAGACAATCTTTGCTTTTTACTAGTAGGCCCAAAACTAACATTTTCATAATAATTTTCCAGTATCAAAGTGATAGTTTTTATCCAAGACAGCTGAATACTACAGAACTGTGTAACAACAATTCAGTGCCAAACATATGCTATGTATATATTTTAACACCTTTGATAATAATAAAAAATGCATGTTCCTAGCAGTTTTCTCAACTTTCATTCAATAACAACATCCTCAAGTTGATGCTTTTTGTTTTCCTTTCATATTATTATGAACCTGTGTTTAATTCTCAGTGCCAGTTTGGCTTTTTAACCTCTCTTTCTACATTCCACTAGTAATGTCTGATTAAGAAATTAGCCTTTCAAGTGCTATAAAAAAATCCAAGAAATACAGAAACACAATACCATGGAAAACTGATATAATCTTTTCAAAACTATAAAAATTGGTCACCCAAAGGAACATCTGCACGGTAAAAATTTTAAACAAACTGGAAGGGAATCAGATAGCTCATAAAGAACCAGGCAGCTAGAAGAGCCATTGGTCGTTTACATATTTTGCTGTCATCCTGACTTGGAGAAGACTATCATTTTGAAGAATGTTTCTTCAGTTTTAGTTAGCAGCATCTGGAACGAATTCCAGGATGGAACACTGTAAGTTTTTAAAAGGAAACTCAACCTTACAATAATTATTCCTTAAATCATTAATATGGTGAACGTGCCAGATGTAAAAATATGAACGAAATAAAGTAAAATATGCTCCCAGGTATCACTCAAATCCCTAACGTACATCTGTCTGTTTTCTCAGTTTATTAATATCTGCTGTAGCCTCTGATAATTTTCTTTTATGCAAAACTTTCCACTTGCTTGTCATGTCTTCTGTCTTGCATTAGAGTTATTACTTCACCTCTCAGGATAACTGTCTGTGTACACTGGGGGGCTGTGGGTCTACTGCAATACAGGCTTTCCTGCAGAAAGAGATAACAGGGGGCTCATCTTTTATCCAACAGCACAGGAAACTTTTGGTTTGGTGGACGTTCAAGAGGAACATCCTCCTGAAAGAGTGGTTTTGTGGTGGCACTAGGGCTTTGCCAGCACGGAGCTCCTCACAGGGCCCGGGTTTCATCCACAGACACAAGACAGGATGCAATGAGACCCAGGTGTCAGGGATTGTTGGGCTTGGGAGAGGACCAGGAACCCAAAGACCAGGCAAATCTGTCCTATCTTCACTCTCTGTTCACACTTTCAAAGCAGCAGGATGAAGGCAGCAGAGGGAGGGCCAACATCACTGCAGATTAATACGAGATCATTCCATGGTCTGTTCTTTCCAGGATGATGATGCAAACCACAAGACCAAAATCAAATTCCCTTTTGTTAAGGGCATCCACTGGACATTCAATGCAGTTCAGCAAAGAGTTGCACTTAACTCACTCAGGAGAACCCAATACATTGAAAACTCCTGGAACACCTAGCTAGATCCCACCAAAGCTCCAGGCACTAATTTGTTTCTACTGCTGCCCTCCCCTCCATCCCTCCACAAAGATGTCTCCTCAGAGCTCCACTGAGAACTCTCAACACTGCTAAGCACTTTTGCAGATTAATGCTTGTCTGAATGTTACTAATTAGGGCAGGCGACTATATAATGAGATGCTTACAAAGTTTATTCATCACTAAAAATAAATGTCAAGCATCTGGCTTGCAGGCTATTCTCATGTGCCACTCAGGTCTGTGTGCTGCAGAGCCAGATGGAGCTGCAGGGACACCAATCACAGCGCAGAGGGATTACATGTCTTAAAACCATGGTTAACTTAAATAAGCAAGTTACCATCCCTCCATAAATCCCACATCTACCACCAGATGAGTGACAAGGCTATTGCACAGGGCTGTCTAGCTTGGGCTCCCCTGCTCCAGCTGGGCAGAGGAGAAAGTTGGCTGCCCATGGCCAGAGCTGCCTCTCCCTTGTACACAGCCCACTTGTCAGCAAAGCCACTCTGTTGGTGACCAGCTGAAAAGATGACTCATAAAGCAGAAAACCATCAAATGGGGCCATGCTAAGTAAACTCTCCTTCTGTCCCAGGCAGTGGTGGAAATGAATCATCTCCTTTACAAAGCTTGGGGGAGAGTTTCTCTCTGCCATGTTAACCAAATGTTAAGTGTGTTTCTCAAGAGGGTTTTTGCAGTGAAACCATTGGTGATGTTTGTTTACAGGCCCCAGTTTAATTACTCAGAGTAGCAACAGATCTGAACAATGACACTGTGTTTCCTGAAGGCATTTTTTAGCCTGTGTACAGGCTGATAGAGAAGGTGGGATTGACAGGTGGATACTTTATTTTCTCATTTTGTCCCTGAGAAATGCTGTGCAAGAAGCAGCATTTTTCTGGTGTCATGGGGTTCATGTTGACTAGGAAAGCACAACCTGGGATATCCCAGGCTCTGGGGAAGGGAGGTCACTCCTCATCCAAGTGAAGAGGGAGGGAAGGGAAACTGTCTAAGCCAACATCAGCAGAGATAAGGAAACAAGGTGGGTTTTCCCAGAGCTGGCTGAGTCAAATCCTCTAGAAAAGAGGAATATTTAAACTGTATTTCTGTTTTTTAAAGGCCCTGAAGGCTGCTTTCAGATTAGGGGCCTTGTTTTGCTGAGCACAAATAAAGAAGCTGATTTCTTGTTGTGCTCCACGAGCCTGCCATCCAAGGAAGCAATGTGCAAAGGAAGAACTGATAGAGGGGATGATTTCAACCATGCAGGTAATTTTTCTGCACTTGAGGTTTGTTCTTAGAACAAAGGTGATCAGTTCATATTTGGACTTGGAGCACCCCAAAATTCTAAGCTTTTGGATTCATGGGGGTTTTTATTTGGTACCTTATATTGCTAAGGAGACCTAATCAAGTATGGTACTTCTAGGGACAACAAAGTACAAGTACACTATGTAGATGAGACCATCAGCAAAAGAAAAATAATCCTTTCCTCTGGAACAAGAAATCCACAAAGAAATCTGAGAAGTCTTTAAACCAGCAGTAAACCTTTTAGTTGCCTATTATCTGAACGCTGCTAAGTGTTGAGTTCTGACACATCTACCAGCTCCAAAACATGAAATGTTTGGACAGACAGAATAAGACTTTCAACCTGTCTGACCCCCTGAAATACCAAGTTTCTCAGAGAAACTGTGTCACAGAAGCAGCCCACAGTGCTCTAGCCTTGGACAACAGCGAGTCCAACCACAAGACACAAAGCTGCAGGACACATGACTCCTGAGGCCCCACTGCTCCATGAGCAGGCTGATGCTACATGTTCCAGACTTCCTTTTGTCTGCTGCCACCCCTGCACTCTGAACCCTTGATGTGGGGTGGTGCACACAGGAAGAGCTGCCCGAGGCCGCAGTGGGTGTGATCCCCACACGTCCCTGAGGAGATAAGCAGAGGCACAGCAGAGTGTCAGGAAGGATGGGTTTGTGGTTATGTGGTTCACCCACGGCCAACAAAACCAGCCTTCACCAGAACATTTTTGTTTTGTTGGAAACAAGACCTTTCATGTGGCTGTGGGGCTCTGAGAGGAGGAGGCAGCTTGGTGCTGTGCTGGTAGAAGCTGGAAAGCTGGGATCCATGGGGATCCAGAGAGCCACATGGACAGAGGACAGTGGCGATTTGATCACTGTGTTAAGAGCCACGTTAGACAGGAAAGGACCGATTATGGAAAGTTAGAACAGAGCTGAAAAACATTTTAGGAGTTTTAGTAACAGTGGATCAAAGGTGCCCACCTCAGAAGGGAAAGGCACTTGAACATATTTTTGTTATGGACACCATCTCCAGCTACATGGAATCACTGGAGACTTCTTTCTACATCGTCCAGTGCAGGAAGAGAAGCCAAGGAAAATCAGACTTGGAAGGCAGAGACCAGCCCAGTCTTGTGGGGCAAAATATGTGCAGGTGAGACAACACTTGCCAAACTAAACTCAGGTTTTCCTGCTGCAGAGAGGTTGGGAGAAAGGTTCAACCAATGCCTGAAGAGACAGGTGGAATTCTCATAGCCCATCTGACCATAAAGGACCAATCTACTTTCATACACAGACCCAGGATCACAAGAAACTATCCATATACAGCCTCTGTAATGGTTTAGTCCAGTTGGAACAAGCCTGAAGGCACAACTGAAGAATGGGGTTGGGAGAGGTGAGCTATAGGATGCTGCTTTGGAGTGCTTGGTTGGATTAATCCAGGATTCCCCAAAGTGAAATGTAGGCTGACAAAGTGGTGAGAGCAAATATAACTGCTGGTGGAAATGAGGACTGGCCAAATGAGTGGTCTGTTAAGTAACAGACATAATGTACCCACCTGCCTGTGTTCTATTTTCAGTATATTTCCTATATTCATTATGTGTCTTATATTTCACCCTGGAAAATGACATATACGTGTAATCTCCACAGAGCAGAGTTAGGGTAAGAGTGCAGGCTCACTAACAACTCATCAGTGCCTCAGGTGGCATATTCCCTGTTCTGGTTTAGAAATATAGAATCATGGAATGGTTTGGATTGGAAAGGACCTCAAAGACCATTTAGCTCCAATTTCCTTAATCATGGGCAGGGACACATTGCAGCAGACCAGACTGCTCAGAGTCTCATCCAGCCTGGCCTTGAGCACTTCCAGGCATGGGGCTTCCACAGCCTCTCTGGGCAACCTGTGCCAGTTCCTCACCATTCTCAAAGTAAAGAATTACATCCTAATATCTAATCTAAACCCTCTGCCCTCTTTCAGTTTAAAGACATCCACTTTTATTCTGTCACTACATATTCTTGTATAATTTCCCTCTCCAACCCATCCCCAAAGCAGGGTTAAGCCAAAGCATTTGAGAGCAGCTTAGGACAGAAATGTATGTCCACATGGGCAACTGCTGCCTGATGCCAGCACTGGGGCCACTACTCCATGGTTTGGGGACTAATTAGAAGAATTCTCCTGACATGAGGGAGAAAGCACATGATAACAGAGACATGGTGTCAGGATGGCACTACTGAGAGAAAGTCAAATTGCTCCCTGCAGAAATATTTTGTGGGTGGCATGAAAATATTCCTTCTGGCTTTTGTCCATTTTTATGGTCAGAAGCATCAGTGGCTATGACCTGGGAATTTTTTGTTCAATTTGTTTAGCCATGATTTATGGTGTAAGTTAAAAAAAAACTCTGAACCAATAAATACACAGTATTATTGGTTTGGTGCAGAAAAAAAATCCTTCCTGACAGCACTAAAAGATTTCACCCACTGCAATTACTGAAGCCCTGAAATACAGCTTTTAGGCTCTGGCTACAGGGGTGGTTTGATGCTTGACTCTTTCCTTTTAGTCCAAAGGAAAGCAATCTCTCAAACAGAGTCAGGGTCTCATGTCCAGTACCTAACAAATGGAAGGGGAATGGGAGAGAGACAGAGCACATTCCACAGCCTGGTGTGTTTAAGGAAAGGGGTATAGCTTTCACTCTCCCGCTGTTAGACAATAATGCGCTGACTGAAAATGTCAAGCTTCAGTTTAAACAAAATAAAAGACTGGAGGGCCCAGGGCAGAGAATTTAAACACATATTAATTAAGGCTGGTAATACCCTGACATTTGCTGGATTTTTAATAAACTGATTAATATTTCTCCTTCATATTTCCGTGACATGAAATCAGTGCAGCACAATGAATTTCAACAAGTTTTGGTCAAAGGGTGCTGAAGGAAAATGAACATGCAGTGTCACAGATTTGAATTAGAAGTACTCTCACTCTGAGTGAGTAATGTGGAAACCCATTGCCCTCCACATGACAAAATTGCAGCTCAGGACCTTGAGAGGAATTTATTTACTTTCAGCAAGTGATTAGCCTAAAGAGTAATAATTGCAGAAAAAGAAGAAGGCAGAGAGAATAAATTATTACAGAGCTCTCAAGTACAGAACAGAATGGAGTGAAAGATCCTCATATGTGGAAGCACAACACTTATGTGTGTCTTAGCATGACGCCTCCACTATGGTATGTTCATAATTAAACAACATGGAAAAAGAATTTTTTGGGGAAGACGTTGAAGCTTCAGTTGTTATCATAGCAATGAGCACTAGAGTAACATCTCCTTGCTAGGTATTAACTCTTCAGTGGCATTTATACCAGTGGTTCAGAAGTTACCAGTGCCCAACCAGAGCAGCAACACTTCCACACAACTTGTCATTCAGTGTCATAGGTTGTTGTAAACATTTCAAATCTCTCTGGGATAGCTCCTTCCTCCTTGGTTAACTACAACAATATTTCTTTACGTGATGAGAGGATTCAGTCATAGCCTGGGTCCCTGTTGTGCAAACTTTGGTTGAAACACCCAAGAAGCAGAGGTCTGGCCCAGGGCCATCTGGGAAGTTTAAGCATGAGTTACAGCTCGGGATAAAACAGCACAGCAATAACACAAGCCACTATGCTGGTAAAAATTGAGATACAGAGCACAACCCCAGGGCCTGAAGAAAAGCAATTGCACCAGCGCTGACTCCTGCATCACTTAATGTGTTCTAACACACTTACTCAATCACAGCCATCCTGAAAAAGTCACATGCACATGACCGTGCTCTCCTCCTGCTAGTAAGTGAAATCTGTGTGCATTGGGGGTCTTAGCTTTGCTTAAAGAAACCCTGGGGTGCAGTTACTGCAGAAAGAAATGGACTGAGAATGTACACTCTGTAATAAAGAGAAATTTTTTAGCGTTTAAAATGTTAGTTCTCACACTAAACACATGGCATTCAAATCCTACACATAAGAAAGTTCAAGCAGAGAACAGCTGGACATCCTCTTTTCAGATTTTAGTGAAATTCTAGATTTTGAAAATAAAGTAGTCACATTTCTCCACTTTCTTTTTTTTAAACTATCAATCTACAAAATTTTGAAATAAAAACCTGAGAATCTTGAAATGTAAATAAACTGCAGACGAACAAAAGTGAAAGATATTTCAAATAAACTTTAGAAGGGGATTTTTTCATTTGACTTCAAAGCGACAGAGAGTGGTTTCGTATTAGATTGTGGCTGTTGTTATTATTACCCCATTATTATTATGCTCTGGTTATTGCCAGTATTAACAAAATATTTGTATCCACTAAAGCCTAAGAATGTCTATCAGAGACCAGTGTGCTGGGTATTTTACTGATGTTTCTTTGAAATACTGTCCTTGCCTCAAAAACCTTCTAATTTACTGTTGCACCCCGAGGAACAGAGAAGAGAAAGAGCTGCCTAGCACAGGGGCTGGATTATCCCAGCCTCAGGAGATACATCAAACCCCAGTCCGTCATCATCAAGGGTAACACAGGAGACCTGAGGTGACCCGGGCAAGATCAAAATGCCAGTGTGGCTTAGTGAGCAGCAGAGCAGACCTGAAGAGCCTACAGATTAAACAGATGCAGAAATGGCTGAGAGGAGAAGAAATGAGATGGGAAAATACTGATTCAGTCTGAAGAAACTTCAGCATTGGGTAGCAGAACATGGCACGGTGGAAGAGTTTCCCAGAGTCATCCAGATAAAGCCGCTCCCTGCAGTCCCAGCCTGGTATTAAAACCCCAAAGACATTATTTGCAGATATCACAACACGTGGCAGGGAGGGTGTCTGAGAAGAAAGAGCTCCAAGGGAGTTATTATGGTGTCAAGCAGCTCATACAGGCTGGTATAGTGCTTACACAGCAGAGAGTGACAGGACAAGGAATGGTTTCAAAAAAGGGGAGAGATTTAGATTTGATGCTGGGAAGATGTTGGGTGGTGAGGCACTGGCACAGGTTGCTCAGAGATATTGTGGGTGCCACATTCCTGGAAGTGTTCAAAGCCAGGGTGGATGGGATTCTGAGCAACTAGATGGAGTGAGGAAATGGCATCCCTGTCCTTTGGAATGATAATCTTTAAGGCCCTTTCCAGCCCAAATTGTTCTGTGATTCTTTGAGTGAATGGCACAGCACAAGGAGCTGCCAGCACCCTCTAGGCCATGGTCACTGAACCCCTCCTGCAGCCTACAGGGCCTGCTCTGCAAACAGGGAAGTTGTCCCCAATTCTGTGAGCTTCAGTTTCCTAAACTGCTGCTGATGGTGTTACCCTTCCAGAGGCTGGGGTTATTCGTGTGCACAAAGAGTAAAAAACATTATCTGAAAACTGCATCACCACATGAAGCTGTATCAAAGGGGGCAGAGGAAATGGTTGTTTCCCCCACCTCCCTCCAGTCCTTCACTTACAGCCACCGCAACAGAGACCTGACCAGAAACAGACTGAGTTGATACTGAAAAACAAAAAGTAGCCACTCCTCAGGATTATGTGGGACTATCCCAAATAAACCCACAGAAAACAGGCTCAGAATTACTCGGTCCTCATTCAGCACAAGTCATCTGATAATCTTGGGGCAGCTCACCATGTCTGGCTAGAGAGCAGCAGGCCCAAACACTTCTGAATAGCAGACTAAGTTAGATGACTAAATATGGTATTTTTTTATGAACTTGGAGGACCCACTTTGGAGTGCTTGGCCCAGGACTGATTCCTTTTGAGACCTAGGCCTTTGATCTCACTGCTAGACAAAATAATTAAAGGAACTGAAATACAATCAAGGTTTCTTTCCAGCTTAAAAAAAAAGAAAAAGAAAAAGAAAAAGAAAAAGAATACTTGGATATCTTTGTTGGACTCTTCAGATAAAACATCACATAGAAAAAAAACCCCATGGTGTCTCTTGAGCTTATTCCATCAGCTCCCTTCTTTTGAGCAGACATGTGAAGCTGCTCAGATCTTTTATCGGGAGGCAGAAAAATTGGAAGCATCAGGTAATGCTAGGGGGGATGCACAGCTTAAAACCAGACACGTTTTTTCCCACTAAGGAACACTACCTAAAATGCTCTTTTCATACTGAATGCCTCAGCTGAGGGATTTGGCTTTGAAAGGGGGTTTCTGTTCAGAAAGAGGGTTTTCTTTGTTTTTGCACACACAGATTTGGTCATTTCAGTGATGCTTCATTTTTTTCTCACCAGCCTGTTTGATGGTTTTGCTTTAGTGACATATGGATGGTCTGAATCCCTCACAAAACACAGGAGAATCCAGAGCTGGAGCAGGAAGGAAAAGAGATCCAGATCCTGAGGCTGAGGAAGGATTTGATGGGTTCCTGCTATCTCCTGCCACCCAGTCTGAAGTCTCAGGACTAGGTCAGAACAGCCCAGTGGCAGTACTTTTTCTCCTCATCAGTGAGGAAATAGAGTGGCAGAGTGGTTGAGAGGGTTTCCTATTAGTCCAAAGGTGCCAATTGGAACCTCCCTATTAACTGTCCCAAATTAACCCTATTAGGAAGGAGTATCTGTTAATACTACATTATCGGGGACAGGGTGTGAGCTTTGATATAGGAATATGGGGGATGTTGGAATAAGATAATCTTTAAGGTCTCTTTGAATCCAAACCATTCCATGATTCTGTGAATTTGGAGTAAAGGGCGAAAAGCAGATATGATATAGTAACTTTAATTGCCTCTCTGGAGACTTCAGGTTCTCCAAGTAGTCTGCATCACTCATAAGGACTGAAGGAGTCACCTTGAGTTCTGTCAGCAGAAAATTTCAATGCCTAGAGAGCAAGGGCTGAGTGAAGCCTCTGCTGCTACCAACAATCAAACCCTGTGTGGGTTAGGCTGGGCTAAGGCTCTCTGGGCTTAGGCTGTTGTTCAAGAGCCAGTGCCTGGAAGTTTAGTGAAAAACCACTATCCTAAAAGGGCTCCAGCTTTATCCTTCACACTCACCTTCTGTCATAACAGAACTTTCTCCCCCCTGTACCCCCACTTTTCCCCATGCCTTTATCTCTTGTTTTCCTTTTTCTTTCTTTCATGCTGAGGTCCTGGCAAGTTAGGAAGGCAGAAAACTGGATTTCCTCACCACTGAGCCAGTTAAAATGGCTATTTTGGTGATGATCCCAGCCTTGGATATGTTGCCAGCACTGAGGCAAACCCAGTGTGACCACACAGTCAGTGAGTCCTGGGCTGGCTTTGAAACTCTTTGGAGCAAGCACATCTCACTCCTCACAAGCGTTTTGTACAACATTCCTTAATCTTACATTTTGTTCTCTGGGAGTACATTTGTTATTAATCACTGGCTTGCACATTAATACAGTGCTTTATAACAGTTAAACCAGATATTCCATCCTAGCAACTCAAATTAATATTTGTTTGAATAATCTATTTAAGATGATGTCTGGCCAGGAGTGTGGTCTGGCTGGAAGCACTCTGCTCTCCCAAGCGGACGTTTTCATTTGGTTTGTTCCATATTTTATTCCTCTGCTCTTATTTTATACCATCCCCCCAAATCTTCCATTCAAATTGTTTTCTCCAGCAAAGGTTCCTCTTGTGTTCAGCCCATGAAGGTCAAAGTACTTTTTTTTTTCATTTCTTGTCCTAATCCTCTGGGACAAATGACTCTATTGACACCAAATATTTTTGAGGAACTTATTTTTGTAGCTTTTTGTACTGCTTAAGATTCAAGTTGAGACACATTCTAGAATATGCAAAATATATAGGTTGCGTGAAACAAAATATGCTGAGTTTGTGTATATACATGCATCTGCATTTATTCTATTACTTCTATTCTGTTACTGATCACACTGATGTGGTTTCAAGGACTGTCTTCTGCAAGATCAAAATCCTCCTGTATTAATTAGAATCCACTGTGATAAAAATGACGCAAAACTGAAGAAGAATGGACATAAATGTTCTCTTTTTTTGGAATATCTGAAGTCTGAAGCCAACTTCCACAGGTCAAACTTATCTCTAAAAAACACACATGAGCAGCAACCCATGTTCAGTAGTAATTTCTCCACTGAATCATAGTCAGAGTCTGGTCCAAAGTCCTTCTGAGTTCTGAGAAAGTATGAAATTTTCTGGCTTAGGCTGGCCACAGAGTGCCTTGGAAAACAAAATTTTCAGAGCTGTTCATTCTCAGAATGTTGCACGGGTAAAAATTTGCTTTGACAAGACCCCTCTGAGGTACAGGGATCAGCGTAACGTGCCCTGACTTCACACGAGGCTGCGAACACAACCTGTGCAGTGGGAGTCAACTTTGCCCGCTCAGCTCTGGACCAGACCCACAGAGAATAAATGCATGGAAAGAGGTGAAAACACAACTTTTCCAGACCTCAGGATTTTTCAAAGCATAAGACAACGTGCTCTGGGACATTATGGTTCCTTTCTAGCTAAGTATGTTTTCAGAAATCTATTTCCAGCTACTCTGACTGCAAATAGTGTGAATGACTGGTTCCCCATGTGTACCAAGATAAGGATTATATTGTCATATGAAATTTTCCCCTCATCTAAAAACTGTAGCACTTTTCACTGAGATGAAAAGATACCTTTTATTTTTCCAGAAGAACAAATTGGTTTTATCCAGTCACAAAACAGCCCATAAACAACAATGACCAGTTTAAAAATTCCCTGCTCAACCAAGGGAATTCAAGGTGGGTTTTTAAAAGTATACTCAATTGAGATTAATGGATTCTTTCCTTGAAAAGCTGCATTTAAATTGATAACCACAAAATAAAAACTTCCAAGAGCAAGTTGTACAAACCATTACATCACAGAGGATTCCCTTAATTTCAAGTCTTTCCAAAAAAAACCAGAATCATTGATGCTACGCATGTTTGGTTCCTTTTTTTGATTTATATTAGTCAAATAGTTGTTGCTAGAAAAAGCCAATAGAAACCAGAGCTGTGATCTGCCTTTGTATTGTTCAAGGATTTTGCTATCCAATTTCAGACAGGGGTATTTATTCCCAGAGACACAGACTATAGCATGTCTCCATCATACATATATTCACATTCACCTACAGTTGCGTTAATCCAAGCACACACTGCACAACTGTTACAATTTATACATCCCTTTGTGATTATAAAGTAGAAAGCATTAATACATTGCCAAGATCGTTGATCACATGGCCATCTCTTAAAAAAATCCACCACCATGTTCTCCCTGGTATTCCAGAGAAAAACAAATCCTGCACTGACTGACTTGACAAACCTTGCACTCTCCTGACTCCACATCCACCTCTCCAAGAAGCCAAATCTAGACTATGAAAATCTTCTCCCCAGGGATGAAGAATTATCAGAGGGCCTCAGCACCCACAGATTCAAGTGAGAAATCAAACTATTCAAACTGACCATCCCCCAAAAATTTCTGTGCATCTGTGGAACCTTCACTTCATCAAAAATGATAATTGCAAAACAGTGGCCTGTAATTCGTATACCTGGCAATATATTTTCTCCTAAAGGCCAGAAAAGAGGATTAAAAACTAGAAGGACATAGTAACAACTGTGTCCATTTGTAGATATGTAGAAAAGCCACTATGCTGTAAGACAAATTGGGAGTTTTAACCAGATATTGATGGGTTGCTGGATCACAGAACATCTTTAGTACAATACAAGATTTTACACAAAGATGACACCTTTAAACATTTGCAATCTATTTTTATGTACAGCTGTTAGGAGGATGTAACAATTTCATCATTCTGTTCTTATGTGTAAGACCTTGTCTTTGGTCTTGAGATTAACCCAGGACCAATCTATTCTATCGGCTCACTTCTGAAACTAAAGAGTTTTCAGCTAATCTTTGTAATCTATTGCAATCAAATTTGCTCAGTACCCCATATTACTTTAAAAGCTCTTTTTGTCCATGACCTTGGTGGGAAAGCAGTGTGCTCCATTACTATTTTTCTTCCGCATTATTTATGTTGAAAAGCAGCTGGTCCTTTATGAATATCCCGCTATTTGACTCAAAGACTGAGTATTTTAGCTCCCCTTAAGAGTTTTTGTAACTCCTCTTCTAACCGACACTTCCCTTGACCTCACTCCCTTCCTCACCATCCACAAAAGATTTACAGAAAGGCTGGAATGGAGATTTGAAAAAAAGAAAAATTGTATGATTTTCGTCCTGCATTACTAGAAGGCAATTTCTAACTATTAGTGGGGCCAAAATGCACACAGTACTGCCTGAGCTCATACAAAATCATTTCTCACTGATTTATCGAACTGAGGGGAGAAGGAGAGATTTCTCCTGAAAAACTGAGGGCCTGCTTTATGATGCTTGGGTTTGCTTTTAATAAAACCTTTGGAAAGAAGAAGCAGGAGCAAACCTTTTGGTATTATCATTAAAAAGTTCCAGTGTTTGTTAAAACCTCCTGTAACACTAAGCCCTTGCAGCTCCCGATGAAGTCCATGGGAACTGGCAGCCCTTCCAGAAATGGATGCTCTAAATGCTGGCTCATGGCAAGCAGCTTCACATCTAGCCAACTCCTGAGTCTTTATACAGGTTTTACTCAGCCTTTACTCAATCAAAGCTCTCGCTCAGGGGCAGTAAATAAGGACTTTAGCAACTGGCCCAAAGGATAGGTTCCACAGCATGCAAGGCAACTACTTATTAAAGTGTGGGCGTTAGTCAGCAATAAGCCCTCCTCCACCTCTTAAACTTTTGGTGTTCCCACCAGGGAAGCTATTGAAAGCCTGAGCTTTGTAAGTTCAATTCCCTTTGCTGGCTTATAACACAGCTGCTATATATTATCTTATACATTTGACCACAAAGGTGCATTCTATAGGCAAGACTCATCCACTCCTGCCATCCCTTTTTATTCATTCACCGCTTTTCAGCATAATGTTTGGGGACCCTGTTCTCAGCCACTTGTACACTCCAGCACTTGAAACACACCAAGAGGGACAATCGCTTGACTGATATCTCCATCTCAGTATCTATACCCGTCTCTCTGTTTCTCTAGCTTTCTACCCAAGCCATTGTGCTCACCAATTGTGCTATCATAAAGCAGAGTGTTGGGCTGTTTTGTGACGATGAAGAACCATGCAATCACAAGCTTTATTGCATACCATCCCATCCAGTGACCCCTGTTCTTATCATGAGAGCCCATTCAAGGGGAAATTACACCAGACTTCAACGGGGAAAGTGTCCCTCTGTTTCCAGGCTATTCAGGACAAAAGGTGAGAACCGCAGAACAAGCCTCTTCTGCTTTAATTGTGAAATGTTTCAAGCAATTGGAGGGGGGGTGGGAGGTGGGAAGGGGGGCTAAGGGGGTTGGGGAAAGAGAGAGGGGGAAAAAAAATAAAAACTCTATTGAGATCAGGTGGTCCCATTTCCCAGAGATAAACAAGTTCAATAAAATACTGGTCAACAGAGTTACCCTATCCTCAACAGGCTTTTGTTTTTTTAAAAAAGGACTAAAATAACCACTTGGAAATGTTAAACCAAGGCATGGCATTTTAATATGAAAATGGAGGCCTAGTATATTTTTGGTCCCTCTGACAACGATTGCCCTCAATTAGATCACATACTCAGCAAATTGGTTGCTGCAAGGGGTTTGTGATCATAAAAATAATCATACACGGCAAGTTCCTTTCAAACCTGAGGGTTTTTTGCTGTTGTTGGGGTTTTTTCTCCACTTTTTGCTTATTGCCATAGTAACGACAAGTGCATATTTTGACTTGCTTCCAAAATAATATTCAAGAATGTTCTTTTCATCCATTTTTAAGAGGAATCATTATGAATATTTGAATTATATTTTCCAATTAGGTGAACTGAAGTGTTTTCCAGCGACTATTTTTTTCCCCTCGTTTACAGAAAATGGGAAAATTTTATTGCACCAAGGATTTTCAAGACAATGGCTACAGAGACCATTTTCCAGTGTTGTTTGTAATATCTAACTTAGTGTTAAATTTTAATGGATGGGGTTCCATGGGGATTTGTTTGCAAATTTCATCAACTTGAGTTCCTGCTTCATTTGCTGAAATGCAGTACTTGGAATTGACCCAGTGAGCAGGAACACTCTTGTTCTTTTTAAAACATTGCTGTATACTACAATAAACAGTGACTGGTTATCAAAAATAAAATGCTTGATTGTCTACAGATTTGGAGCACACAATTTTTGACTTGGGTGAGCTGTTGATTTATATTCACCACTGACACAGCTTAAACAAACACACACATTTTATTTTTAAGCCTTGTTTTTCTTCAGAAGCCAATAGGATGTGCTCAGCTCAGAACAAAAGCTATTTTATTTTTTCATATTTGCCCTGGTAATACACTCTTCAGCCTGGATCCTAGTGGATGAAAGCCAGTCTGACTTGCCAAACCCCCAGTTTCACCCTCCTTCAGCAGCAAAGTGTCTGTCACTTGAAAAGGAATCCAAAGCACTCAAATCTTCAAGGGATTGCTTAAGAAAGGCTTGACATGTTCCTGTGTCTAGACTCATCTCCAAAATACATGATCTTGAGGTTTTCCTAATGATAGCAATGGCCATTTCATGTGAACTTCATAAACACACAAAAGAAGGAAGAACTTTAAGGAGCTCATTTTAGCAGAGCTTCTGGTGGTGCTGTTGTAGGCACCTAGGACTTGCTCCTCAATGGAAACCAACATCTGCAAACCCTCCAAGGTGTGAATGTTAGGGCTTATTGCAAAATCGAGCTGTGCTCTCCACCTCTAACAGCATAAACACAGTTAACCTGCTGGATGCTTCTGCACAGGGACAGAAAGAGTCTCACACATTGAATTCATGCAAGACCCATTTCCAAAAGGGACTGTAGGTGGGAAAGTTCCTGAAACACCAAAGTGTCATCCAGGGCCTCTCAAGTTCCCTTCCAGTCCTGGCCTCAATATAGGATTGAGTCAGTCTCAAGAGCCCCTGGATCTCTGAAAAGCCACATCCACTCATCCTTGCTCATGCCTTGTAGAAGCACCTTGTCCCCAGAAACCTCTAAGATGAAGCGTAGCAGAAATACCCAAAGCATAAAGCATTATTTGCGTGGCACTGGGGAAAGGAGCAGGAATGGAGGGGGAGATGCAGTGAAAGGAGTTTTTACAATGCCAAGGCACGATGGGCTCTTTGCAAACAAAGGTGAAGGTTTGGGTCTGCCAGGTTTCTGCAGTCTCAGGTTATGCTGGATTAGACCCAGAGGCTCTTTTTTTTGTAGAGTTTCAGGCTAAGCAGGCAAACTCAAATACTGTGCTATATCCATCCTCACTTTCATTACACCATGAAACGAGCAATTAAAGGAAAAAAAAAAAAAAAGAAACCAACAAACTGTTCAAACATGTTTGATCAGAAAGCACTTAAGCAACACAGAAGGAATCCACAGCTTTTGATATTACATTAATACACTAATATCTTAATCCTTTTCCAGTGACAGACTACACATTTAAATCCCTAATGGGACCTGGTTTCCAAATTACATTATTTAATGTTTATTCAGTGAATAATCCAAATAGTATTTAACACCACTGAAGAAAAAACACACACACCCCCTGGGTGGATTGTCTGCTTTTCCTTTGCTTCATAATTACCCAACCAAGGGCCCTATTAAATAACCCCATTTTTTATGGTCTTAAAGTGAAATGAACCCTCTATTTGAACATTGCAGAAGAAACACTTCAGGCACACATGCACACTGTAAAATTCAGCTCCACTTCAGAAACTTTCCACTGATCAAGATTGTTTTGATCCATTTGAGGCCTTTCTAGCCAGACTTATTTAATACCAAAGGGCCTGATCTGGGCTCCACTCTGGAAAGAGAACAAAAGCAAACACCAAGGGAGCATAAAAAAAATAGTAATGGCTTGTCAATTAAATCTCCGTGTGTCAAAGAGGGGCAGTTAATGGCCTGTAAGTTTATAATATAATTAAAACACTTTCAATGGGATTTGTGCCACCAGCTGTGGACACCACTGGCAGGGCTGTAATCACCCAAGCTCCCTCATTACCCAGCAGAAAGGCTCTTCTCCTCCTCTGTGGTGGGAGCTGGGACATCCTCAAGGGTAAGGGAGGTCTGAGTGGTGGGGCTGGTGTTGGGCAGCACAAAAACAAATCATGTTGTGCTGTCATAGCATGTCCTGATGCTTCCTTGCCTGATCCCTGTGGTGCTTTCCCCCAAGCCTTGTCCAGTGGTGTCCCACTCCTGTGAACCCATATGGATGGACTATACAATTCAATCCCTTAGGAAAGCCAATCCCTTGGTCAGCAGAATTCACTCATTTCCCTGGAGAAAGGTACTTGGTTCCTCTACTGAACAGAACACAAATCCTTCTCTGCCAAAGACAAGCCATTCTCAAGGGACAAGGCATCTTCTTTTCCCCACAAACTCCTCAACCCAGACATACACCTGCAACAACAGATGCTCCTGTGGTGATACCCATATTTCCATGCCTCTCTTTCAAACCCGTTTTAAATAAAGACCAGGCTTTTTGCTTCTTCTGTCAAACATCTCTAATTGAAACTTTCAATCTTTGCTACAGAAATCCGTTCAAGTAGTTCCAGAGGCTCTGAGTGAAAACTGTGTGTGGAAGAAGAGACAAGAAGGAAAAATCTTTTTGCCCCTTTTTGGAGTGATAATTTGGGGATTCATTTGTAACAGTAATAAAACCAAGGCTCTTCAAAGAAATCTCCCTGGGTAAGATTTGCATGGTATTTCTCACAAAGAACCAATGGTGGCCATTTCAGAATTTAATCGTTTTCATTTACATAGTTAAAAAATAGCCAGCACAATTCCAGAGCCCCATGTTCTGACATCAGAGCTCCTAGCAAGCTGTCAACATTTCCATTAGAGAGCCCTGCTTGGGGAGCTGGACATGCTGACAGCTTGGAGAGCACTTGCCTTGCAATAGAAGGCAGATGTTACTGCAGGTTTGGACATAAATAGAAAGATCCAGGGATGCACAGGCAGCCAGACAGACAGCTCCCAGTGAACCACCAGCTCCTGCTGAGTGGGAGGTTCTGTATTATCTCCTGTTGCCCCAGATGACACCTAACCTCTCCTAAAAGAGAAGGTGCTCAGTGCAGCCTGTCCTGGCATCCTAAAAGCACTGCCCAGTGACTGGGCTGCTCCTGCCCCATTGGGAATGAGGGGTCAGGGCAACACTGCCCAACCCCAGCACGGGGGCTTCTGGAGAGATGCTGATTTAAAGACTGTAAGTGCACAGCCCTCAGAGTGTGCAAAGCCCTTGGTCTCAGCATGAGACATTCAACCTTCCTACCTCAATAATACAAGGAGATTTTGTTCCCAGCAATAGTGTTCGTGCTTTTATGACATGGTTGGCTGAAAGAATTAGAGGTCCTTTCTGCAGACCAAGGCAAGCATCCTCAATATTTATATTTTTGAGAAGGCTTAGGTGGTATTTTTTTTGACTGTTGAATATAGTTCACGTTACTGACAGCAAAGAAAAAAAGAAATAGCACCTGATTCTTTTCCTTGTGGAACAGGGAACCTCAGTTATTAATGAGATATATGAGGTGACTCTCATACAAGCCTCACTGTAACAAAGCTCCTCCTAATCACTGGTGGATTTCATCCTACCCTTATATAAGGCAGTGCATATTTATCCTTACTACACCAAGAAGGAACTCCAGCAATAATTAAGTAACTCCCCAAGGGTGCTGGGAACCTGCCTACATCTCATTCATCCCAGAACAACCCTCTCCTTAAGCAGCACAGTGTTTTGGGGAGTGATGCTGAGAGCCAACACAGGGCTGTGTGGACACTGCAAAAGGAAAAGAGAAGTCAAAACGTGTGTCTGAGATCTGAATTCACCGGCAGGGTCAGGGAGCTGTTTTACTTGCTACCACTGTGAACTCCAGGAATGGAATCAATTAGTATTAGTTTAAAACATCATCTGTTTCAGTTTAACAGAAAGCTTCTGTTCAGTGAAATACAGGGTTGGTAAATGCAAAATAAAAGCTGATCTGACTTCAGTAACTCCTAAGGTACTACGCTAGGTGTGGCAGAGAGGTGGATCCCACACGTGCCACAAATGTGTGTAACAGGGCATTGCTCTCGTTTTTCTTCCTGTATTCATAGAAGAATATCCCTGCACGTCATGCATGTGCACAAAGCACAAACCTGTGATCAGCAAGATGGTTCACTGGCAACACTGCAGATGTGTGACAGCATTTTCCTCAATGATACTCCTGGGTGATAAACCAGCTACTTTGGAATGGATGTTTGCCCAGGTAATTAAAAGCATCTTTAAATCACGATGGAAGAATTTCTTTCCAGGCATCACTTCTGTCTTTAGACAGATAAACTCTGCCTGTTTGGGGATTTTTTACCATAGACTTTGATGGGCTATGGTAGGAGATTTCATTGGAGAGCTACAAAATAAGAGTTTTCCAAGGCAATGAACTTATGCCAAGCAATACTGCCTTTTTTTTGTTTGTTTTTTTTCAAAAGGTTTTTAAAGTTCTTTCTTCCTTTCCAATTCAAAACACATCTTGGTTCCTCAGGGGGACAACTGGCTTGCTCCTGATGTAAGCATCTTACAGGGCCAACAGCATACATAGGTACTTTATAGGTAAAACAGGAGCCATCTTATTGAAAAACTGAACTTCCTTGCAGTGATTTTAGCTATAGAAAAGAAAATCCATTGGCTGCAGCTACACCTTTTGTTTCCTACCCAGAATTACGAGACCAGAGCTGAGGGACACTGCAGAGACACAGTTTAATGTTACTGTTCCAGCAATTACTACTAAACTGCTTGAATTTTTCATTCCATTTTTTTATTTTCTGAATGCCCCTTCCCTCTTTTAATACTCTTTTGTCTTTACACTGTTTACTTTTCCGAGAAAACAAAAAAGCAGAGGAGGGAAGCAAACTAAGGATTTTTTTTGTCTCCTGTCTCATATGGATTTCAGGAATAAAGAGACAGAATGAAGAGAAGATCAAGGGAGAGAGTACAGTTTTTTCAATTCTCCTATCCAAAAAATAATCAAAGAAACCCTAAGTAAATACTTATCTGCAAAGCATCTTCATTTTCCAACCAGTTATTCAAGGTTTCATTAGTCCCACAGCTCCCCCAGCTCTGCCTGCTCTGGTTGGCAGAGCAATCCACTCCTCTCCATGTGCCATTTTCATGCTATGAGAGCAATAATTGGTGATGGCACCACCTCCTGCACTGCACAGCTCTCCTTAATTCAGTGTGTTGGTCAGGCAATTCTGCTAAGAAACCACCACGCAGACAGCGAGAAGAAAGCAGAGATGAGCAGGATTATTCTCACTTGGGATAACTCATTCCTCAACTGGATGATGAATTGCTGACAGAGCTGGGGAGGAAAGTCCAGCCCGGCCTCCTGCAGACACCCAGCACAGCACAATGTCAGCAAAAAAGCTGTGGAAAGGTCTGGGGAGGGAGTGGGGGGTGAGATGAAACAGCTGCTGGACTTAGAAATAGGTGGAAAATGGCATCACAGCCCACTGCAGTGAGGAAATGCAAAAGTGGAAACTTATATTTTTACATGTAGGTAATGATTTTAGCATCTGCATAAGGCACACGAGCCAGGGCTTGGATCCCTTCTCGGTTAAATCACTTAAAGTCCTGTTCTGCCTGAAAGGAATAATCTCCTTGTTTTTATTGCTGTCTTACAAACTTTCCATCCCAATCTATTAACAAAACTGGGTGACAGAAGGACTGCCAAATAAATTCTACAAGGGGGTTGTGGGAGAGGAAAGAAAGGTTTGAGCTTACAGAGCCAGGGCAGGGGAAGCACAGTGAAAATCTAAAGCCCAGGAGACAGGGATGATCATTGGGAAAGTGGCTCTTTGGGGCTCCTAAGACCACAAAAGCAATCCTGAAGCACAACTACCACTCCCTGCTGGATGTTTGCTACCCCCTTTACACCCCAGCCGGAGGAAGACCACTGGATGCAGGGAACTGAGACCTCCAGTGATGCAGCACTGAGAAGCCACTCCCTTTCCAGATGGTGTAAGTGATGCTGATTGACCTAAATGATGTCACGCAGCGAGCACTATCAGCCCGTGCTGTGTGCACCATCTCCCACTGCAGGGGAACAATGGGGAGCAGAGCAGGGACAATGGGGGCTGCGGGAGGCTGGGCAGGGTCACAAGGTGCAGAGCACAACAGCACAGCAGAGATTTCCAGCGCCTTTCCCTCTGCCAGGCGTGTGCCTGGCTCCTGTGCTGCGGGAGGCGATGGCATCCTCCTGGATGGGAGCAGCTGGGAGGCAACTGGGAAAGCAGAGATCTGGTCTGGTCTGTGTCACTGGTTTTACCTGTCGCTGTTCTTTTTAATTACATTTTTAATAGATGAGGATCAAGTCTATCCTGGATGTGACCAACACCACACCAGAGTAATTCTGGGTTTGCAGAAGTGGCAGACTGTATTCTCCACGTTGGCTCATCCAGTTTGGCTTTCCCTGAAATAACCTGACACACACATTCATATGCCTATAACATGAAAGGCTGAAAAAAAACACAATTACTTTTTTTTACAAGGAGTGTTTTTCACAGTTCTCAGTAATTCCTACAGAACAGTTAATTAATTTTAAGTTCTATTTCACCCTTATATATGAATGGATAGCTGGAGAAAGAAAGAGGAAACAAAGATCTGTATGAGACTAGAGACAGCCTGATCTCTCTAGGGGTAAGGACATATTTATTTATGTATATTAAGGTCAGGATTATCTTCTGCACCAACATAAATCTGGAATATGGGAGGACAGAGAATAAACAACAAAATAAAATAAATTATCTGCTTGGACATGGATTTAAAGGACCCGTATGCCTCCACATGGAATTACTACTATGCAATATTGTTTAGACATCTAATATATTTCATTGGAAAGCCTTCTCATATTTTAATTTTGATTCATCCACTGGTTGGTTCACTAGATACTGAATATGTAATGGGCAATACTGAAGACATGGTTAACCAATGTTATCAGAATGGAAACAGCACTTGGTTTATTCCAGAAAATAATGAACTTGATGTTTAGGATTTCAGAGATCTTATTTTTAAATCTCGTTCCTAGTGCAGACCTGGTAAGGGAGGAACCCATAACAGAACAGCACAAAATGGGGCATTCACAGATCATAAACCTGGCCCCTGAGGAAGAAATCTTTGGATTTATGTGGCCCTGAATCACCTAGAATGTCAGCATAAATTTTAGCTTCCAACAAGCCAAATATGAAGCCTGATTTTAGACATAAGAGTCTTGCTCCTCATGTTTTATCCCCAGTCCACACACAAGCACTGGAGATCTGCTTGTTGCATTCCCTTGAAAAAAACCTAACATCGAGTGAAGCCAAGTTAATCCATTTGTCAGCACCTGCTGACCTGTGCACCTGCATTGGAGTTTGTAACAAAATCCTGAAACAGACTGATGAGCTTCAGGTTCTGGCAAAAATGGCTTGCAGAGGAGATGCTACACTCCTTGAGAATTCCCCTGGGGATGCAACTCCTTGGAGAGATGGATGGGTACTTATACAAATGGATCCACATCAGTTAAACCCAGAAATTTCAGGAGATCAGGCTCCCCAGTGGATTCCCTTGGTTGTTAAAATACATTTTTTATATTTTTTTCCCATTAAAGCTTGCATTTGGTTTTACCTGAAAAGAAGTCACTGCAGTGCAATTGGTGAGAACAAAGCAGCACAGGCATTAGGAGAAAACAAACAAACAAACAAAAAAATTCCAAATAACTGAATGAGACTGTTTTAAATAACTCCCAAATTGTCACAAGATCACGAAATTCATATACGAGGCTGAAGAAAGGGGGAGCTAATTTTCTCCAGAAAAAAAGACATCGTCTTTTCTCTCCATTCTCTCAGTTTGATTTTTTCATTTACAAGCGTTACTGAAGTCTGCATACACACATAAATATTCATATTCAAAATATTCCTCTTGAAAAAGCAGGGGTGAAAGGGAGATAGTGGAAATGATGCTGGATCAATACCAGAGGGAAAATGGGACTCAGACGTATGAAGACATTGGTGTGCTTCAAGCCCAGTGTTCAGGCTTTCACTTCTTTCCTTTTCCTGCACTCTGACTGCTACAGCTGTGACCTAAAATATTTTTGAGGTGGGCAGACAGTAGCAATGAAATGACTTGAAGACTGAAGAAATTTAAGGAATTCCCTCTGTCTGGAACATCGAAAAGTTCAGAAGTTACCCCGTCTCAGTGGCTAGGCAACAGAAATGTCAGGTGTTCAAATATTTTTGTAAAGAAAATGAGAAAGGCAAAAGAACCACCAAAGGCTGGGTATGAGGCCCAAGATAACTTAAAGAGAATTCACACACATATTTGACATGTCAGGCTATTTTCCATCAGACCAAAATAGCAAGAGAAATTTTATCTTCTGCCTTTTTTTTTTAAACTGTTCATCTTAGACATCTGTATCAAAATTGTTATAAAAGTTTAGGCTGCAAGTTTTCATGCATCAGAAAATCCAGGGCAATTTATTCAGTAGCACATATTTATCAGAATTGTTTTTGACCTTTTGACCAAGTCCATCTATATAAGATAGAACACAGCAAGAACATAAAGGAGAGACAGAAGCTGGAGTTTTGCAGATTCTCCTTCAAAGAATTTGTGGAAAGTAACTCATATAAACAAGCCCATATCCAGTAAGATGAAATTTAATATCTATTTTCTGCACTTCTCTTACAGGCATGTTATGATCCAACATTAACAATGGGTTTAAAATTAAGAAATTTAATATATTTTTCCCTAAAAGAAAATATTCTAGGAAGTTTTAATGTGTTATTCCATTTATGGGAAAAACAGTTTAGTCTCTTTTTTAATTCCATCATACCTTCATTTTACTAAAACTGTCCCTCCTTTTGTTGGGTGGCAACAAGTAAAGGAAGGTTTTCCATGAAGATGAAAAGAAAAAAGTAGTAGACTAGATCCAAAATTGTCTTCTGAGTCCATCATTGACATTTCTAGGCCAAAAAAACCCCAAGATATTCACTTCACAAAAAATACAACACTGATGCAAGTAAGAGATCTGGCAGAAAAAGAAGAGTTGAGGCACAAATTTGTAAAAAAAAAAAAAAAAAAAAAAAAAAAAAAAAAAAAAAAAAAAAAAAAAATTCTGGGAAAATCTCCACCCCAGAAAACTGTCAAAGCAGAAGAGAAAGGATTGGTTTGCTTTGAAAAGCTGCATCTTGGAAGAATTTTGAGATCCCTGAGGTGCATAAAAGAGACAAAGATGCTACCAAAGGAAAAAGTTTTGATCTTTAGCAATTTCCAGAAATTTTAATCCATGGATATAGGAACTGAAAGGAGGAGAGTACCTGCCAGCTTCCAAACTAGCTGGAATTTAATTTTGGAGTGACCAAAGCAGAAAAAGTTGTGAGAAAATTTTAAAAAAATTAATTTCAGCAATTTTTAATAAAATGCTTTGATTTTTCTTTTGGGAGAAACTCTATTTGTCCTTTTAAAATATATTTATTCCTTAGATAACATGCTCAACATGAAATAAACTAAAAACAAAAATTTAAAACACCCACTTTTTAATTTCCTCTTTTAAAAAGAAGACTGAGCTAAAAAATGACAACTAAGATCAAAAGGGATTTAGAAACATCCTTTAGTGGTAAATTTGAAAGTTGAGAACTTCTTTTTCAAAAGCAGAATAAAGCCAGACACTGAGTTTGAAATTTGTGCCAGGCAGAAGATCTGTCCTCTGTGGAACAGCAGGAGTCACAAATAATTAATATTCTGATTAAGCTGTCCTACTAAAAATTCAATCCCTTCATTAAACCTGAATCATTAACAGGCCACCCAAAAAAGAAAAAAAAAACAACATGAATTTGACTTTCCAAAGATATTTCCTTTATTCCTGGTGGTCCCTGCCATTCTTGGAGTCACATTTTTGCTAAGCAAACAAACTGGCATGAAAAGAAAAGCTTTTCTCATCCATAGATCGATCAGATTAGATTATATCAGATCCCTGTTAGTCTGCTGAAATGGCTCTTGGCCAGGCAAGACTGTAGCTGATGACTTTTGGTAACAAAAAGATGAAAAAACCAAATCAATAAAAGCTTCCTTTTCTTTCTTTTCCTGCTTAAATATATTCAGTCACATGGAAGAGTACACAAATACATACAGCATTATAATTATTTAAAACAAGCTTTTCTATTCCTCAACATTTTCCTTAGAGATGCAAGACCTTTTCTATAAAAAGTCTAATTTCTATTTATTTTCTGTCTATTTATTTTTCTTGAAAAAAAAAATAGTGGCAACAGGAAAAAAAAAAACCCAAAAAAAAAAGCTTGGCATTAGGAATGTCTTTAATTTTATGTTACTTTTTCCATCTGTATTCTTTCCATAGAAGTAAACCTCAACTCCAAGATGGTTTTTGAGATTTACATGTTTATTTCATTTTGTTTAATATCCTAATCGGTTCACAGTAAATTTGACCACACACACATACAGTGATCCCAGCTGTTTGACTGTGGCAAGCCAAGCCAAAGACATAGGCAAAAAATACAACCCTGCTGCTGAAATCTTTGCAAAATTATAAACAAGACCCTTAATATTATAGCTTGGCATCCCACACCAGCAACAGAGATGCTAACACTGCTTACAGGAAAACAAGCTAAAAGCAGTCCCCTGCTCTTGGGTGCTTTAAAGGCTTATGGTAAAGGAAAAAACTTGCATTTAAACACTGAGGATGTGGAGATGTGCTCCTGCTTTGGCCTAATCTCGTGAGTTCCATTAAAAAGTCTGAGGATGCTGTGCTTTCCTGGCAGGTAGGAACTTCAAGTTAATATTGAATGAATTCTTCCTGTGTATTTTTCTCCCTTTTTAAATTTTTTTGGGGGGGAGGGCAGTTAATTCATTATGTTTTGCGACTCTTTGCAGTGTAAAGCCTGAAACAAACAAACCCAAGGGCTTGTTTGCAACTTTCAGGGCTGTTTTACTTTTCATGGGAAAACACAGGGAGAAAACTGAGGCTGTGACCTTCAAAGGCATGAAAACTCTCAGTCTGTCAAATCAGTCTGTCCTGATTTGTACCCCACACTGTTCATCAAAGCCCAGACCTCAGTGGAAATATCCAGGGAGCCTGGACAAGGTGTAGATACCTGCCTGCATTCCCTGAGCCACTGCCTTTGTTTTTTATGATGCTGGATGTCCAACAATAAAGCCAACAAAAATTCAGTGTACATCTATCAGCTCAGCAGAGGAAAAAGAGACAGAACCAGATGGCCAGATGTAAAAATAAAATGAAAGAAAAATAATGGTCAAAAAAGCCCTCTTTTCCAAGGAACACCCTCAGAAACAGAGCCTGACAGTGCTGGGATGGACAAAACCACACCATCTGTGCTCCCAAGCAGCCTGGACTCTCCACAGTACATGGGTGCTCTTTATGGGAGACCTGGGTGAGCAAGGGTGAGATCAGAGTGAAGAGATCAAATAAGCCCAGATCAGAGCCTGAGGACCTGGGGGCATTTTGTGCTGCCTGCAGCTCTCCTTGCTCTGCCAGTTAAGCCAATCTCAAGCCGAGCCACGTTGCCCTATAAAGATTATATCAATCCTTATCAAGATTTCACATCTGGCCTGTGCATCCTAATTTAACGATGATATGGTAGCATCCCCTCTCCCCTGCACAGCACAAATTATCACGTTGCTTTCTGAGGACATAAATCTCATTCAGCTTTTCTTCCCCTTCAGGAAGTTTTACAGGGCAGAGAGCAGGATAAAGATATCCACCTGGGTGCATATAAGGAATTTCTTATGGGGGCAGTGACTCTGAAAAGCACCCATTCCTGAGAAATGCTGCAGTTTTGTGTCATTAATACCTTTCCCTAAACTCCCTGTGCCAGGCTACAGGCAGAGGCCTCTGAAGGTTGATGTGCACCGCCTGGGAATGTGGTCCCTTTTGTGCAGAGCCTCTCAAAACCCTCCTGAGACATTTCTGTGAGGTTTTGGGGTTTTTTGGGGTTTGTTTTTTGCAATAGGAATGTAGAAGGAAAAATTCTGGTGGGCTCAGTCCACGGTGGAAGCAGACCTGAGCTTCTCAGCCACCCCATAACAACATCTGGGTGCTGCCCTCTAGATTCCGTCCTCACCCTGAATCCACAGGAAAAAACAGTTTTCTGGCTACATGAGTTAAATCAATAAAAGAGGAATAAATTCCCAGCTCCATAACAAGGACAGCGGTGTCCACATTCCCATTCTTTCTCAAAATATTGTTATTATGGGATGGAGTGTTAAGGATCTGTCAGCATTTCTATTACAAACCTCAGTCTTTAGAGGTTTATAAACGCAGCCATTTAAAATAACGCTGCATTAAAAAGTAGGTATGTGAGTTGTCAGCAGTGGTGTTTCTGTTTTCTTTAAGATGGTTTAAGACGTTTTAGCAGATTATTAGCCTTAGAGAGGTCAAAAATAATCAGAGGTGGTTTTTTGGCTACATTTTTGGCTACCTCTGGATAAACAACGGTTTAATTTGAAAAACATTGAGTACACAATATGAACTGTCTTTAAGCAACAACAACAACAAAAAAGAAAAAGCCTAAGTTAATGGCCACACTATTTATGCTTTAGACACAGCTCCTGCACATGCACTGGGTATGCTCAGCTTTGAAAGCTTTCCCTGTGATGTGGGTAACAGGATCCAACAATAGTTACACGGATGGAGTGGCTGTTTCCATGACCTGAGCTCACCCACATCACCTCCAGGGGACAAGCCACCCCCAAACAAGGGCTGTCCCCAAAGAAGACACTCAGTATGGGGTGGCTGGGAGCTCAAGGAGGGGACACAAGGACACCTCAAACCCTCTGTCTCAGCCCAGTCTCCAGCAGCCACTGCTGAACAGAGGGACCCGTGATTCCATTTCACAGCCTGGGCTGAGCTGGTCCATGAGCTGGTGACAGCACCAGCACCTCCTCCACATGAGGAAAGTGAGCTCAACTCCACCAGAATTTACAGAGAACATGGATGATAGACATTTAAACCTTCACCTAGGTGAGCATTTGGACAATCTCACCCTAGGTCAGCAAGAACCACGCATGCCCATGATAAGAACAATAATGAATATGGGCTGGCTCCTGCCATGGATGTAAAGCAACTGGGGATAAGTCTTGGAGACCTCATGGTCTGTGAAATTGAGTGGGGAAAGACTGGAGAGAGAGGGAGAAACTGCCTCAAAAACTGCTTGTGTGCCATTAAATGCTGTTACCAGCAAAAAGTCAAAATGATGTTTTTAGCTTTCCCTTCATGACGAAAATTACAGCCCTGAATCTTTGTTACAACAATAATTGCCCCTGAGATTGGCTTGCAATTATTTTGGTGAGTCTAACCTTCCAAAGTGAAATGACATGAACACCAGAGCATCCATGGGCCTAGGTAACAGCTTCTAATTATTTCCCATCAACTCTTGATCTTCTTTACTTGATTGTTGCTTCAAAGAGTGTCAGCAAAGAGAAGATGTTCTCAGCACTCACTATTTATCTCAATGTCTTGGTGAAAGTTTTGGAGCTCTTTCAACAGGCAGAGAGTAGAGACTGCCTGAAACACATTTTTAAGTAACAAAGCAATGGTTTAGTGCTAAATATATTATATCAACCAGACAAGACACTTGAGCTCTTTCTTCTGATATTTAATTATTAATGACCTTGTCAGAATATCTGTTTTGAAAAATGTCCATACATAAGAACTTAATGAAAATCATGGCTGTGGACTAGTTACACAGAGTAATTATGTCAGTGTAAGCTTCAGAGTGTGAGTCTCTGATCCTATAATAAATAACCATTTTCAGAGCTGGATAAAAAGAAATGTAATCAGGATTATGTGATGAAAAATGTAAAGAATCTGATTTGTTCATTCTTCCCCTTGCAAAACCCATCACTCCAGAGAGATTTGAAGACAACCCCCCAGTCTGTGCTGAGTGCTACAGCTTCCTGAAGTCTTCTCCTGAGACCCCACTGGTGCAGCACCCATGTCCTGAGACCTGACCAGACCCACCCTGGAAAGAATCAGGTGACATTTTCTTCTCCATCAGCTCTGGGCACATGCCATGTGCTGCTCTGATTCCCATTCCCAATCTTCTTTTTCTCTGCCATATCTTCTATTCCTTCTATAATTTAATCCTTCTCTCTCTAGCCTCCACTATATTAAAATATACATATATCAGATCCAGTTAGCCAAGATTACAATACTATTTCTATTTATTTATGTAGCTGTGTTTTTGTGAGCCTGCAACCAAAAAGGCAATGCCTTGAGTAGCTTGTCCATGGTGGAGCTTGCCTGGTGCTGCTAAGGCAGGGAGCTGCCCTCTCCCACATGGAGATCTTGCCATGACTCAGCTTCAGAAGCTGTTTTCTGGCATTGCTCTTCTTTCCTCTTTCCCTTTCATATATGCTTTTCTTTGGGACTAGGTTTTTCTTTCTCCTTCCAGCAAGAAAATTGGAATCCAGCAATAACAGTAGCAGAAAGAGCCCCAATCTGTCTTCATTAAAACTTCCCTTTCCCAGAAAAGGCAGTTCTGCCATCTCTAACATTGTCTAACCACGGTCAGAAAGGGGTTTCATGACAATGGAGCAGTATAAAGGAAGATCGTTCAAAAGCAAAAGCCTCAATATTTTGTATTTCAGATGCTTTCATGTCTTTTATTCTGCCTTCTGGAGTCAGAGATCTTTGTATTCAAAGCCCCAAGTATTATTTATAGCACTTTATGGAGACAGAGCCATCAGCACCCAGGCTGCCCAGACCTCTTCATCCGATTTTTGTTAGTACTGTACCACAAGCCCACGACATTCAGCAAATGCGAAACCAAGATGAGGATGCACAACAGAACTGCCTCAAAATGAGCCTGTGCCTTCCCAACCCCCACAGGAGCACCCCAGCTGCTCACAGCCTTCCTCCCTCTGAGGAGCCCCAGATTCATTATTTACCAGAGGCTGGTTGTGCTACCTCTGTGCAGTCACCCACAGCATCTTCTTACCACCCACCTCTGCAGCTCATCTGCGGGTTGCACTTCACTTTACACTGGAAAAGCAGAATTTGACCTGCTGGTTTCATTATGCTGGTACTCAGGGTCACTTTGTCACCCTCAGCCCAGGGGAATGACAATCATCCTGCAGCACTGCAGGGCAGCCATTGCACAACACAAAAAAAATTACAGGGTTGATAAACTCTGCAAGAAGGGATGAGGCTCTCACGCCTTCACCCCACTGATCTCTGCTCGGACCTTGGAGAAGATTTTACCTTCTCCCTGTCCCCTTACAACCAGTCACAACAAGCACTGGATCAACCCCAGACCACAAGCCATGAACCACCTTCTGTAAGCGGATACATTTTGTATTTAATACCACGGTAAATTAAAAAATGGCAGACCACATCAAGCTTTTATTTCGCATACAATAAAAGGGTTTCCTCAGTCATAAAAAAATGGGCAAGGAGAGGGGGAAGAGGCCACCGCACAACAAATTCCTTCCTTACAGTCTGGAGAATTTGCGGGGGCGGGTTCAGGGGGAAATTTGCCAGTTAATAAAATGTTGTGTGTGAATTATACATCAGGACTGGCCCCAAACGTGAACCAGACACGGTATGGTGTGCTGGGATCACTGCAGTGGCACAGTCCAGGATCACTTCCAGTTCCACAAAGACTCACATACAAGCTTTATCTCCAAGGTTTAAGCTCCTTCTGCCTCCAGTTAAACAGCGAAGGACGTGTATAAGTATTCACATGCTGAAGGACTTAGGTTTACAAAGACAGCTTTGTTCTGCAAAGGTTGTCTACACCGGAAGAAATACTAAAACAATAGAAAACAGGACAATTGTTTATCCCCTTGGTTAAAAATTTATGTGTGCATCCAAATACATTCGTCTTTAGATATAGTTAAGCTTTGCCCCATGCTTTTGCTGCTGTACAAGGTGCAGATGTTAATAATAAATCTCTGTACCCAAAATTCATGCACATCAGTGGAGGAAAACCCATTGACTTAAAGGGGACGTTGTAGCAGCCCAAGAATCGAGCTCTGCCGATCTTCCAAACTGAAACCAAAACTGATTCTAAAATCACTGCAGAGATGATGTTGCTTTTGTAGCATCTCTGGCATTATCGCTGGCAAATAAAGGATTTGTGTATTCTGCATATTCCCCACACTGCTCAGTGCCATGACAGTGCCATGACAGTGCCATGACAGTGCCACACACTCCATCGATGGCATGGCACACACAGCCCTCATCCTCAAGTCTTTGGACTGCGGGTATGAAATCCCAGACAGGACACAACAGACCTACGGATAAGCCTCTAGAAAAACCAAAACAACTCATGTCAAGATTGGAAGCAATATCTTCCTACACCCCAGCTGCCCAACCATCAATCTTTTTCACGCAGTATTTATCTGCTGCTCATAACAGTTTGTTTTATGACGCTAGTTTAGCTCCAGTAGCCTTCCAGACTCGCACAGGGCAGCGAGAGCAGGGTTTGCGTCTGCCGCGCTCATGCAGCCAAATTCGCTGCTTCGCTGCCCGGCCAGGACAGCATGGGGACTGTGGCGTGTGGGCAGCCTTTTGGTACCCCTGCCCCTGTCCTGGTGGCCCAGCAGAGCCCTGCACTGGTGCAGCTGTGGTGAGTTCAGCACGGGGCTCTGCGGCAGAGCGAGGACGCTCGCTGCTGCGCCGCGCAAACGCATCGCGAGCGGAGCGCGCCCAGCACTCCCACAGCTTCCACACCACATACCTCCCAGGCAGCAACCCTGATAAATACTTCAGAGGGGGGAAGGAAAAAAAAGGGAGGGGGTTGGGGAGGGTGGGAACAGGATATTTTAATTGACTTGACACTAAATTCCACTCCCTGTGTTGAATCAACTGAGCATTAAATTCATGTGTCTATTATGGTATGTGCAGATGTGTCAGGGTACACACGTTAAGTGTTTCCAGTCGCTCCCTGAGTTATTTTCTTGTTGAATAAAAATCATGTGAAACCCATTAAAAGAAAGACCAACAGAATTTGATAACAAGATGCAACAGCTATCTAAGGTTTTTGAACAATCCCAACAATTTCAGGCAAGAAATATAACTTTTCAGCACTTCTTCCTAATATTCACTAGATGTGAAATATTTCCTGGAATGTAACTGAAGGCTTTGAGGGGATTGTTTTGTTGATTTGTTTTGCTAGGTTTTGTTTGTTTGTTTGTTTGTTTTAATGCTACTCTATTAGCTTGGTTTGTTGGGGTCTTTAAAGAATAACATAAAGGGAAGATGAAAAAATTTCTTTTTGATTTTTATTTTTTTAATGTAAAATCTTTGATAAAGCTGGATTGAAATATTTAGACAATTAAGATATGTATTTTTTCTAACACACGTTTAAATTTTCTTTTTTTTTTTTTTAAGTTGCAAAATTGAAAGGAAAGGCCTCAAAATGCTTTAAACAAAATATTTTAGTTGACCGAAAGGAGGAAATTTTTTCACATTTTTTGTACACGTGAGAATTAGAGATTTTAATGAGAAAATGCAGAACCTCTTGGAAAACTGTGCCAGCAACAGGACAGAGGAACCACAATGTGGTCATTCTGTTTACAAACAAGAAGGCTAAATTCTCTGCTGGCCTAAGCCCAGAGGAGCATTAGATCATTTGTCCTCCAGAAAGAAAATCACCTTTTTTGTTAAGAGGCAGAGCATCCTCCAGGCTGGTGTGAATCACCAGGATACAGCAGAGGATGTGGCCTCAACGCTTTTTAAACAATTCCCATCAAAATGCCTGCGGGAGCCAGCAGGGCTTCACGGCAGTAAGAATCCCCTTCTCCGGAGTGGGGATTTGGACAGATCAGGCTTTGTACTGGAATGAAAGCAGCAAGTCTCTCTCAGGCCACCAAGGTCCCTGAAGTCACTTGCATTTATTTGCACAATGTCCATCACTTCTGAGTTGTTCACCTTTTTATTTTTAGTATTTTTTTCATTAATTTTATAGTTTTGACTGCTGAGGGATGAGTGAGATGCTGCAGAAAATAGAGTCTGATATTTCCCTTGAATCCAAAACGATCTACCACAGCAATTTTCATTACTCCAAGAAAAAGAGAGCGAGAGAGAAGGGAGAGGGGAAAAAAAAAGAGAAAGACATTACTTCTCTGAATTACACGCCACTTTCATAATTCTCCCTGAAGTACCACACAGGGACTGTGTTGAAGGGAGGAAAATGAAAACAGCTGTGGAGGTTTTGGGTTACACTGCAGCTCCGTGCTGCCTTTGGCCCTTGCCCACCAGTGCAGTTTGTTCTAATCCTGGTCGTGAATGTCCGTATTTGTTACCGCTCACTAAGGCAAGTCTTCTGCCTCTTGGAATAATAAAAACTGTTGTGTGCTTATCTGCTAAGCTTCTCCGACAGTTGCAAAAAGTCATCGAGTCAGCAACACGCCCAGCGCCCGGGGCTGTCACTCACAGGGGCTGCCCGTGCTGGGACAGCAGCGCTGTCAGAGGGGCTCGGGACAGGCAGGGACTGCAGGGCTGGGAGCCTTGGTGTCCTCCCATAGGGCTGGCATTGTTCTCTCACCCCAGAGCTCCCCTTTCTCCTCTTAGGCGCTTTTTTTCCCCCCTTTTAATTTCTGCTACACGTGCCTCACAACAAAGAAAGCATCTCCATCGGTAAACCCACTCCCAAAAATAGGTTGCCTCATTTTTGGTAGAGGCTTTGGCTCCCGAGGCAGATTTTGATGAGCACAAGGTGATGTGTCTTCAGCAGGGCTGTGACTTAGAGCTGCCAGCCCTTCAGTTTCCCACTCAATCCCTGCCGTGCTGGCCAAGTCTCTCCATCCCTCCATCCTCCACTCTCCCTTCAGGTCCACTGCGCTGCCACACTATTTCCTGCTGTTGCACTCCTATTTTCTCACTAATCCCTGACTTCCTCCACACTCTCCAAATAGTTCTCCTCAGCCTCAACTTTATTAACTTGAGCTGTTTATTCTTCTACCACTAGAAAGTAATTCTGTGCATTCCCTTTTCCTCCTCCGTGTGTCCCCCTGCCCCCACCCTCAACCTCTCTACATGCTGAGAAGCCATTTGCCCCTTTGGAGAACTGCATGTATTTTTTCCCCCAACGCATTTGGGAGAGAAAAGCTAGGGAGGGGGAAAAGACGAGTTCCTGGCAGCTCCCCACTGGAGAATAGAATCTGTTTTTAATTTAGGTAGTTAAAACTCGCGGCCCCGCTGGAATCTGGAAGAGGAGCGTGTGTGTGTCTCTGCGTGTGTGGTTATATGGGCGCCCATTGTGTGTGCACGGGACAGGGTGACACATTTATGGTGAGTGTGCACGTGTGAGGCTTCTGCTCATGTGGAACTGGCGCGTTGTTTGTGGCCTGTGCCTGCCTTACATCCATGGGAAGCTGCCCAAGCCTGATGTTTCTGTCCACACGGGAAAGCCCAGGAGAGCAGCTGACTAAAGTATTGCCCAGCTCCACCACCATAACCTGAAAGCCTCCCCTGGGAAAGCCAGCTCACAGCACACCTTGAAGGGAAAACAGACCAGAGAGCAGGGGCTCAGCCATGGCCATGGATTTGGGAGCATGAGCACCTGTGCTTAAGCACCTCCAATCCTGGCCAAGGAAAACCGGCAGGCAACTCTTTTCTGCTGGCACATCTCTCTGTAGCAGAAACGTCACACAGCTCAGCTGGTGTTTGTGCTTCTCAGCCCCTAAACCTGAGGACCCCTGCTTCCATATGTAGCACACACACAGATTTCTCATAAAATATAAAATGTCATATGTGGAACTATACACGTATCCACACATAGGCACACCTACATGGAATTCCACATGCACGCACACATGACTGTGGAAAGCACTGTGCTGGGATCCCAAGGCAGTGTGGAGGGGAGGCTGGGCTAATGCCTCTGCCTCTAATGCAGGTCACTTCCTCTCCGGATCCCAGCAGAAGTGACTTATTACAGGAGCTTATAAAATCCCCCTGAAGAATAATTGCAAAATGAAACAAATTGTGTTAAGTGGCGGTCAATAATTTCACCAGGGACACCAGGGCTATTAGGCCAGCCAGGAAGGTCCTCGTTTCCCCTCCGCTCTCCTCCAGCTGGGACAAGCCCTGTCTAAGGGGCAATGTCATCAAAGCATGTGTTTAAGGGGTGATTAATTGTGTCTCCATCAAAGGGGAGCTGAAATGTCTGCCCAGAGCTGCTCGTGGCAATGGGTATATCCCAGCAGTGGGGGTCATCCCTGAGCAGCCAGACAGACACCCACAGACCTGCTCCCACCACCTCCCCATCCATGCAATTCACAAGATTTTCCAAGGGATATGAAGCCACCTTTTTGCAATCTAAACCCACCACTCCATATTTTACCCAGGCAAGGAGCAGAGGTTATTCACTTGGCTGCTGCTCCTGTGGGATATCTGGATAATATTTTGATATCTTCCTCAGTCTCTAAACTACAGCATGCACTTCATCTGCCCACTCCTCCTTGGCCACCTCAGCTCCTTGTTGTTTTTCTTTGGAACTCCTGAATTGCTGAGGGAACAAATTCCCCATAGTGTTGATCAGTATTTCTGGCATTTGCTCAACAGCTGACCCAAGAGGAGATATTCTTCTGAGACCAAAAAAGAAAAAAAAAAAAAAGGAAGAAAAAAGGAAGAAAAAAATAACTCAGCACACTCCCTCCTCCTTTTCCATCTTCCTTAAAAAAAAAAAATAAAATCACAGAAGTGATGAAAAATGGGCCATGTGTAAAGAACTGCAGACCCCAGGGGTAGCTCTAGATTGAACTCCCTATTTATACACAGTTTTACATTATTATTTACTACAGTAATCAATGTAAAAACACTGCCTACCCTAGCAACCCCTGTGTCATATGGTGTATATACATCACCTCTGGGAAGCAGGTCAGCTCTATAAAGAAAATCAGCCATATTTAATGTGAAACTCTGTAGTTTTTACAATGTTTTTAAAAATGTTTTACAACATGTAGAAATGCTTCCATAAAAGCAGACTTATTAATCCCAGTTTTAAGCTGTCTTTTAAAGTGGAATTTTCTTACACAAATATTTTCCTTGTCTCCCCACTACTCTCTGGCCCCTCCTTTTAAATAAAGTTATAATAGAAAAAGAACTGTGTACTAACACAGGGAAGGCAGCTCAGCACTGTCCACCTCAAATGGACTCCTGATTTCCCCCCAGAAGATGCAGGGAAGGAGGATGGTTGCCATTCCCAGAGGAGATACCTGTCCTGGGCACTATCAGCAATAGGGGATATTTGCAGGATTTGGCACGTTTTCTTATGTTTACCCCAAAGACCGAGAGTCTTTGCACCAAATGAGAAGTTCTCAAGCAAGAAGCTTAAATTAGGAACCTAACTGGGCCCCTTCCCCTATCAAGGAGGGTTTCCCACAGCTCAGGTCTGAATTGCCCTCTGGAGATGCCTGTCCCTTATTAATGCTGGAAAGACTCAAGTTATTACATGTCTAATTTAGGAACAAGATGCAAAACAAAGCCAGACCCTACTCCAATATCCAATACCCCAATTCCCTATCCACCAACCCCTGCTGGAGGCCCAGGAGGGCTTGCTGCCCATCCCACTGTGCCCACAGCTCTGCCACCCCCTGTCCCCACACACTGGGGCTGAGCTTCCCACCACGGAGTCGGAGCTACCACAGCTCCAGCTGAGAAGGGACAACATCATCATGCCACAGTCCAGCCCAGGTCTGCATGGGGCTCCTGATAGCAGTGCTTCAGCTCCTGGCTACTCATGGAGCTGCAATTCATTCCTTCACTCCTGGAGAGGAGTGGAGAGACACCAGGAACACCCAGCAAAGGCACAACTCCCACAGGAGAGAACCTGGATGCTGCAGGTGTGACTGCAGTGCTGTCAGAAATCCCAGCAAATCCCTGTATTTGTGCCCTGGGAAGAGGCTGTGGTCCTCCCACAGCCTTCCCACCTGACTAAAGTGGCAGTCACATGAGTGAAATCCATTTTTGCAAGATCATTCTCAAATCTGACTGGCAGCATCTCTGAGGAACACCACAGAGCAGGAAAACCCTATACAAACAACAGCTCAAGATTACTGCTTTTGAGAGGACCTATGTATTAAAATAAAGTCCATTACATTGGCATTTAAGGTTTTTATCAGACAGATAAATATAAATTAACTCTCAGGAAAGAAGAAGTTGCCCTGTCCACCTCCATTGCTAATCCTTACACTAATTCCCTTGGAGAAACAGCCCATTTTACAGAGAGCAAAACTGAGACATGGAGAACTTGGTAACTTGCCTGAGGTTACACATTTTTAATAAATCCTGACAGCCAGTGTTCAAATGCATCACATCTTTACAATAAGGACTGGATGCTGCAAAGTTTAGTTAATGGGGGACAGAGTTGCTCTCCCTGCCATCTGGCTGAGCCTATTCACACCACCACCAGCCCCATCTCTGTAACAAGTTTGACCTCTGTGGTGGGGGGATGCTGTTTATCTTCCCCGCTCTGCGACCCCACTCCTCAGCTTCCCTGGCTGCTCCTTCATTGGACCCAGATTTCCACCCTGCCTGCTGTTTTTCCAGCAGTAGCATTTTGGCTCCTGGCAGACTGGAGAGACATTTCTGTCGGCAGCTCAGGAATTCCCTTTGTGCCTTTCCTGAGTTTAGGCTCACCTTGATGCTAGACTCTGACCCCTCTTTAATGCAGAGGAATGTGTGAAAAATTTATTCCCCTTTTCATTAAGAACTCATTTAAATTCACCAAAAGGTGACCTGGCTGTCTCCACTGTGACTATATTGTTCTCTGAGAAGCTGTTTTATTTCTGACTTAGAGTTCCATTGAAAAGTGAGATCTCACTTCCACTGATCCAATACTTTAATTCTTAGCATCCATGAGGAATAAAATGATGCAGAGATATGTCTGAGGTACTTTTCTTATACTCATAAACAGTTTGAGCAGCCATGAGGAAATGCTGCATGTCCCTGGGTGTAGTATCCTCCTTCTGGCTCACTTAATTAGCAACTCTGGTAAGCATGGGAATTGGATTTTCCATTAAAAACTTGGAAAAATATTTGTTTTGTTTATTTATTTTTCACAACACACAAAGCAAAAGCCAAACCATCATTTCTACTCTGGTTTGTTTTGTTTTCTTGACAAGCGAATAATCAGCAGTCCTAGATTGGAAGCGTTTTGGGAGCTGATCTGGAAAAGGTGCCAATGCAAATAATGTCATCCTTTGTGCCAAACAATATCCAGGGAAAAAAAAAAAAAAAAAAAAGAGAAGCATTTTTCAATTTTTCATCCAAAAAGCACTCTGGAAAATCAAAGCCCAATTGTCAACTCACTTTATTCTCAGTCTGATTCTTATTAATGTCCCTTAATCTCCTGTCTGCTCAGCCATCACAGTGCTGTGTGTCACTGTGTCACAGCTGGCTGTGGGCACACCGTGGGGCTAAGTGGGGCTGGGGGCACACCAGGACAGGCAGAGGAGCCCACAATCAGCAGCAATATAAATAGTAGAAAAAGCAATAGCTTGTCATCACTCCTAAGTGAAGGGAAGGTAAGGCAGGGCAAGGAGGAAAAAGGATACAGGGGTTGCAGTACTCCCCTCTCCCTTATTTAGGTCAAGGCTTCCTTTACCCCATATGCATCAAGAAATGCTCACCAACATATTCAAAATCATCCCTCTCCAGAGCATTGACCACAAAATTACCATCCATTTCTCCCAGCATATAAAGACTGCCAGGGAACACTCATGGTGCTCTTCCCTCGTGTCCCCAGCCAATGTCCCCAGCATACCAGGAGAACTGGCTACCCCATGTGAGCCACAACCAGCTGCATTTCCCCCTGTTTGTGCCACTTGTGTATTTGGTTTGCAGAGGTGGGGGGAGGAGAAGCCTCTAATACAATTTCTTTTTTAAACTAACCTATTTAAAACTGTGGATGCCGACTTTTCAGTAGTCTTCTGGGGGCTGTTACAAAGGGGCCCTGGTTGAAACCTATCTGAAGGGAGTTAACCACAGCCCTTTGCTCACACATGTGGTATAATGTAGGCTCTTTATTGCTTTTCTTTACTCCCCACACCCCCCCACATACATTTAAGATATGCAGAGTGGAGCTTTTCTAAATATCTTACAAGTGTGTGTGTGTGTGTGTGCACTGGATTTATGGCAGAGAGGGGAACCTACTTGTGCCCTCAATTAACAAAACCCACGAGCAAGAGGGACTCAGCACCAAGCTCCACAAAAGATCCCATGAGGAGGCTGCTGGAGCTGAGTGTAACATGGCCTAGAAATACTTGGAGATGACAAACACCCCGGTCTTATCAGCAGAAAAGAGTTCACAGCCCAAGATTTCAGGAGAAAGGGAGCCAGTGCACCAGGGAAGGATGCCAAACTCAAGTCTCGCACATCTCCTCCCAGAAAGGGAATAGCTGGTGTGACCCTGTGTGTCTAAAGCTCAGTCCTGCAAAGAACCAAGGCTTGGATTCACATCAAGGTTTTGGGCAGGCAGCTGAGGGCCACAAGCTGGGAACAGTTACCTGAGGCCCCTGCTGTGGTCTAAACACAGAAATCAGCTCCCTCAGGCCTTAGAACTCCTCTCCAACATCTGCTGGAGGTTTTTGTGCTTCTCTGCTACCTGTCCAGCATCAGGGGCTCAGGCTGGGTTTTTGCAAGCCCAGCTGCATGTCCTCCTCTGCACCAGGCCCTGCTGCAAGGCAGGGCTTTAGGCTGTGGGCAGGATGAGCCACCCTTCATCTACCACAGCCAAAGACAGAGCACTGGGAAAGGAATGCTTGAACCAGGTACCCTGGCACAAATGTACCAGGTACCCTAGGACAAATGTAGGTGTTGGCAATGACATTTGTGTTTGAGAGTGATGAACAGCTCAGGCCACCTACTACGTGGTGATGCCAGATTCTGGCTCCTTAACCACAGGGAAGAGACAGAGAGCTTTGCTCTAATCCTCTGATTTTGGCACCTCATTGTCACACCCACCTCTTCCCTGTGACCATCAAGAGCAGCCAAGATCCAGATGCTGAACATCTGCTCCTCTGTCTCTCCAGCTGCCCTGAGAAGGTCCTCAATCCTTCCTGGCCACCCCTCACCTTAGTGTCATGCTTCCCACCAATTTTCAACAGCAGCTTTTGCAGATGCCTAGAGATGTCCCAGGTTGGGTGGCATCCTGACAGGACAGCAGCTCAGCTGGTGTAAATCAGCCCCCACCAGCTGAACCCACCAGTTGAAGATTTAGCTCAAAATTGGCATCCCAGTGCTTAAGATTCCACAAAGTGCAAATCCAACCTAATTTTTAACCTTGTGGGTTTTTTGGAGCTCTGATTTGCTGTGCTAATGTGCTTTTAACGTTGTTTTTTCCTTGGTATGTGTGTTATATTAGCACACACGCACCCTGTATACACAAGAAAGTCTATAAAACAGGGCACTCATATAATTTTAAAATAGACAAATCAGTTTAAAGCATTAAAGTAAATCTGGTAAAAGAAAATCTCTCCTGGGTTGACATTTTGTTTGCCAAGTTTTAGCTTGGAATGAATTTTTATGACTGAGTTATAAACCCTTGAAAACAGTGGTTTATAATGGAAATCTTGACAAATCCTTAACACAGGCCCCATTGTAACATATTCTGTACATATCCCATTGATCTATGGTAATAACAAGTTTTATATAAAACATTTTAACCATGGGAGCTACGTGGTTATCTTCAGGCTTCCAAAAATATTTTTCAAATAAATAGGTGGCTTTTCCAACTGGGCAAAATCAAGGAATTGAATATCGAAAATGACATTTAAATATTAATCTGGATTAAAAAAAAAATTAAAAAGAGAGAGAGAGGGAAAAAAGTTTAAAAATCACAATAATCCAGAACCCATGATGTTTCTTTGGCTGAAAAGCAGCCAGTGACTAAGCAGCAATTCTGCTCTGATACAACTCTCAATGCAGGATGGGGAATTAGCCATGAGCAACAGAAATTACTTTCTTAGAGGATTAGCTGTAGGCCTGAAACAATAAGCAACTTAAAAAGCAAGCTATTCCCTCAACAGGCAAGATGATAACACTGGGATACAAAGGATTTGTGTGCTAGGTCTTCAAGCCCTCCTTCTCTCCCACAAGACACTTGGTGCCTTTGCCCCAGCAGCTCCTCTGAGCTGGGCTTAGCCCAGCCCTGGGCTACCTGCACGTCTAACCCAGGAAGCCCAAGCTTTTTGCTCTGCTGAGAGCAGGGGTGATATCCATGGGGAAAAGAAGCAGCTGGGGCTCAGCACTTTATCCAGCCCATGGTGCTACAGTGGTGATGATGGGATGGGACCAGGTGAAGGGCAGGGCAGGGCAGGTGCATTTTCCTTACACCTTGCACCCTCAAAACCATGTATGACCACCACCACCATGCTTGATCCACCTCTAGACTCCAAAACACCGGAGTGTCTAGGCAGGCAGCCTCCCTGTAAACAGAGAAAGGCAAACACTAATTTTCAAGGCAATTATATCTGCAAAAATCCTTTAGCCTGTTAACCAGAAAATGCTGAGACTGCCAATACACAACTCAAGCAGCAATAAACATTGTCTGCCTTTTTTATTCCTGATAGTATTAGAAGCTCTGTCTCTGAAATATTTTTAAAGCATGACTCTTCCCAATATCTGAAAAATTCTCAGCCATCATTATTTAGCACTACACTGTTCTCATTACGCAAGGAGGTTCAAGTTCACAAACAAGAAACTGAGGCACATAATTATGAGAAATGAAGGGGATTTAGACTTTTTGAAGATATTTAGATATTGTACCAGAAATGCAATCAAGATGCCAAGAGCTTTTTTGTGGGCAGGAGTGCAAACCATTGGTTCCAGAGAGGAAGCATTTACTGTGATTTATTTGCTTTAAGGTATCACAACTTCTCTAAGTAAGTTTTCCAGGCTCTCTTTTGAATCGATTGAAGAAGGCACAATATGAGATTATTGACATCCTAAAAGAGTCACAATGAATCCCTTCCTGGACATTCCTATCTCCCTTTTCCCTCGTACAAAGGTACCCAAAGAAACAACCCTGATAAGGCCCCTGGAAAGAGCTGAATGGCTTGACTTGGCAAAGCAAGAATTTGGACCTGTGCCTCCATTGCCCTCAGCAAGCCTGAAAGTACCTCATTTACATCCAAATAAAGGGAGAAAATTAGTATTTTGAGTGTATATAAATGGGCATGTGTGACTTGATGGACTTAAAGGTATTTAATACTCAACAACTGCCCAAAATAAAGCTGCCTCTATGCAGACAAATGCACGTGCAAGGAGAGGAGTACAGTTGCCACAAGCCTGACTAACAAAAGCAACTTCCTCTTCACACAGCCATCCCAGACCGTGGGTCTGAATTCCTGCACTTGCATCCAAGGGAGAGAGCCATTTTCATCCTGACGCATTCCTTTGACTTCCATTGAAACCGATTACCACACTGCCGCTTTAGCATGAACATAAATTTTTCCGACTTAACATGTTGCTTTAGGACTCGGTTCCACTCGACAGTAGACTTCCATATGTGCTGTAATGTTTGTGTTCCTAAGCAATGCCTCGGCAACCACATCAGGGCTGCCGAAAGACGAAAACGAAAAGCCTGCTTTTTAATTTTCTTTTGCTGGCGATCTCGGTTGGAAACTCAAAGTGAAAGAAGGTCGTCTATCTTCCCCAGAAGAAATGCAGCCCATAGGGCCAACATGTCGTTAACACACACCAAAAATGTTTTGGTGGCATGTGTCTGTTTTATTAAAACAAAAAATACACTTTACTAGGATTAAGTTGGGAGAAAAAAAAATTTTGATTTGCTGACACATGAGAGGCATAGAAAAATATCTTTTTCTTGTGGAAAATACCAGCAGGTGTTGTCTAGGGATGTTTCTTTCCTCTTAAAGGCCAGAGTAGTTCCACACAAGCAGGCCTGGCAGTATCCTTTTTGTATTTTGTTGAATGCTTGACAAATTAGTTGCATAAACTTGCATAAGTTCCATTTTGCAGCCATTAATGAGTAAGAAAGAGATTATTCAGATGCCTTGACCACAGAGGATAATAACCTCACTTTTCCTTCCCCTTTTTTCCTTTTTTTTTTTTTTTTTTCCCTAAAGACTGAGATCTAAATCTCATTGCAGTCTACGGAGAGATACACATATTTTAGAATCATTATGAAAATCTGGTCTGACACATACTATAGAATTTCACTCAGCTACTCCTGTAGCACAGCATAGAATTTATGCTTGACTGAAGACCAGCCCCATTATTTTGCTGGGCTATGAGAATCATTTCTGCCTTAGTTCTAGACAGCATTTAAACACACACTTAAGTCCCTCCCTAGTCAATAAAAGCACTTAAACAAATACTTTGTTTCTGCTGAAGTCAACTGGATGTTGACACAGCAAGTACCTGCTGAGCAGAACAGGCTGCTAGCGGGGAGCACCAGGGAGCAGCATTACTGTACTTTGGAGCTTAGAAACAGGGATGCACTTCTTCACTTTTATAGCAACCAAACAATAGACTTTCCATCCATTGTGATGCTCAAGGATGTTAAGATTTGGTCTTGCCTGGAGCTGGGGTACAAAGTTAAAAATAGGTATATTTGTGTATATTTCAGTGAAGTACAAATATTCTCAAAAGCTTCACGTCCCTCAGCTAGGCTACAAGCAAACCTTTTCAATGCTTCTGTTGGGAAATACTTATAAGCAACTCGGCCTCTGCCAGTGCCCAGGTGACCACTTCCCCACATCCCTCCCCACTGCAGACACTCAGATCTCCCTATGGCAAAGGTCACCCAAATTCCCAAAATGTCTGTTTCCACAACACCGAATGTTCCAGTGAAAATTCCCCCTGGCCCCCTCTGTGTCTGATGGTTGTCTCCTTATCAAGAAGACCACCCTTAAGGAAAGCTCCAGCTCTTTTCCCCACTGTCCCCATGGAGGCTCCCCCAGCCCCAGAGCTGTGTCTCACTGCACAGAACCAGCTTCCCTTCACCTCAGTGAGGCTGCAGGATATGCTGGCTGCCTCTGCCTTTCCTCTTCCCCATTTAGAAATTTATTCTAACCTCAGTGAAGTGGTTAGGGGCACTTAAGAGCCAGTTATGGCTCATTAGAGGCTGCCCTGGGTTAGTGGGAGGGAGGAAGATGCTGAGAGCTGCCATGGCCAGGTTTAGAGGCATTTTCTTCCACCCCTCAATGGTATCTGGATTCAAGGGGGCAACAAGACCTCTGGGAAAGAACCTAAAAAGGAGCAGATGAGGGGGCTTTTTGGTGGTCCACAGCCTCCCCTTAGAAGCCCAGCAGCAAACCCCACATGCTGCCCCCCTCTCCCGAGGGCAGGCAGGGGGTGGGCTCCGTGCACAGCCCCCAGCACCCACGTCTGGGGCAAGCAGGGCTTGCTCTGCCCACGCTGCAGGGCAAAGTCCCACAGAAATGGAAGTCACTGTAATTACAGCTTGCCTGAACATATGGTTCCAGGGATCTTTCCGGTGTAAAATGCATGAATATGCATCAAAACTAGATGTCACTGCTTAAGTTACATAATCCTGCACAAACATATATTTAAGAGGGACCTGACATCCTCTGTTTTTTAAGGGGCTTTAGCCGTGATTAATTCTCTGAGCTTATTAATCACAACATGTGTTAGTGTTTGATAAATTGCCCAAAAGTTGCATTAGCTAATAAGTATAAGAACAAAACGAAATAGTTTCATCTGTTTTTATAATAAGACAAAGAGCATCATGGGAGCATACACGGTGGTCATGAATAAAAGAGAAACATTCATTTATGATAATTGGTTTCAGCTCCCCGTTTGGCTGGTTCTTGTGACCTAAATGTATCCAGTTGTTTCCTTTCTTTCCCGTTGGTTTTTGGGTCACTCCTAATGGTTTAATTCAACAAAAAATGTCTACCATTTCCTGTAACCTCTGTCTTTTTTCATTCCTCCTTCCAAAATGTTTTTTTTCTGTGCAGCATCTAGAGAAATCTCCCTCTCTCTCTCCCTCTGTTTCCTTCCAAGTGAACAAAGTCAATATTGTTGACAGAGAAAAGGTTTAACTCCAGGCAAAAGGAAAAAAAAAGTAATAGTCATTTATTTGTCTCCACTTCTGAGTTCACAAGGGTTTTTTGTTTGATCCTGGCGGTCAAGACTTTGACACGGAACATGCCCCCTCTGACCATGAACAATTTATGGAGGGAGAAAGAGACAAAAATCCTCATTCATGTTTAAGAAAGCAAAGGAAATGGCTGTAGATTAATATTTGTGCATTTGTAGCGAAATTTCTGATAGGTCTGTAACACATTCAACCACCCTAGTTGAGAAACACAAGAGGCAAAACTCAGCCCTGGAGAGTTGAGTTTTGTTACTCTTGGACACCTTTCAAAACATCAGCCCTCATTCTGCTTTTCTTAGGGCAGCTTTTTCCTCCAGCAGAGAGTGAAAAACGCTGTATGGCATTTGCAAGGAGGCGGCGCACGCTGGCAGGGGTTACCTTGAAGCACAGGCAGGGAGCACTTGCCATGGTCTTCCCATTTGCACTCGTGCCTGATACTCCCTGAACACTGCAAAGTGCTTTTACATCTCCCATTTACCCTGCTCAAAGTGGCCAGGAATGAGTTTTGTAGCATGAGGCCCTGAGTTTGAGCTGGTGGGAGATGTGGTGCAGCACAGCACTGGGATGCCAGGAGATGTTGGACGAGATACCCTGGGCCATCAGGAGCCCCTGTTTCACCACATTAAAACTTTTGGGGCTGAAATTCTCCTTTGCCAGGTGTCTGCCTCCAGCAGAGGAAATTTTTCTAGAAAATCACAAGGAGGGTGGGAGAGGGGGAGGCCTGGCAGTTTTCCAACACAAGATTAGAGAAAAGTGCTTAGTCGATATAAAAATTCTAACAATTATTTTTTTGGAGTTGCTCTCACGCCTCCATCTTCTGGAAAGGAGACTGGAAATTTGGTGTCAACCTGGGAACAGGGATGTGCCTTTTACATCCAAATTTGGCAAAGTGAAAAGCCTTTGAATATATCTCACTGAAGATTTGTTAGCCTTTGGGAGAAAAACCTCTACAGAGTCTGTCTGCCTTGATCTTGCTCCATTTTGGGCCTTCTGGGGCTTGCTTCTTCTGGGGATTGCTCGGGACTTTCCTTGCTATAATTCCTTTTTTGGCTGCTGGACATGACAGCATCTCCAGGGACCAGAAGAGAGGGCAAGAAAGCCACCCCTGTCATCTCAGGCCTGGACTCCCACCAAGCCCCTCACTGCCCAAATCTAGCAAAAAGGAAAGCCACAGAACTGCAAAACAGGAGAAATGGGGCAAGGACCCAGGAGAAGCCAGGAACAAACACCTGAAGGGAGAGATGGATCCCATAGGGACACTTGATATGACATCAAGGAATCGGGATGAGGCAGAAAAATCATCTAGGATTGTCTGGCAATGATATATCGTGAAAGCAGAGATAAAACATAAGCACAAGGGAGGTGATGAAGGCCACAGATAAGGCCTTATTCTCATGTTTCAAGGCTTCTGAATTTCAGCTTTAATTTCTCACGTAAAACAGCTTGTGCCTGTTACCATTTCTGAAGTACCCCAAGGTCGCCACCACAAACAGCAAAGCATCTCACTGCTACACGAGGCACCCACTGAAACAGCTGACAGGCTATAAAGAATGGCAGGAAGATGTAATGAGAGGGCAGAGATAGTCAGATTAGAAAACGCCATAATTTTGAGTATGCTGATGGTATGCATGAGGTGTAGTGAACTGCAGCAGTAAATCAAAGTCTGCTCTCAAAACTCTCACACAGCTGCTATGCAGAGACCCTCTGGCTGGAAATCATTTCCCCACAAAATCATGGGTATAACATAAATATTCATGTGATTTTAACTACACAATATCTAGGAATTTTTTAACCCTTAAGAATCACTGTTCCTTGCAACTTTGAGCAGCAGAATTTCCAGCTTTCTGTTGCTGAAATCTGTACTTGCCTGTTGTATTACCACAGAGGGTGAGGCTTTCAGAAAAGAAGTCCCAGCTGGAGAAACTCCTGGGAGTTTGGGCATCACTCACACTTTGTAAAGTGGCAGTACCCATTCTTAAGCATGCAGTGGGGCTGGGAGGATAAATATTTTCAGGACATGACAGGACATATTTGGAGAGGACAGCTCTATCTGCAGCTAGTAAACACTGAGGTCTAAGCACAAATTGCATCCTGTGCAATTGCTGGAGGATGCTGGAGGACTATTGCTGTCAGCTGAGCCCAGGACCTCTCCATCAGGGCAGTTTTTCTACTCTCTGGAGAGGCTGCCCACAGCTGAGCTCTTTGTCACAGCCTAGATCTGGGATGACCAACCCTTGGCTTTGGGAATAACAACTTGGTGCCACCACCAAGGGCCGTGCAAAGACTCTCCTGCCTGCAAGGGAGGAACAGCCACTGCCTCTCCTGAAATATTCCCACTTTGGCTGCTCTGGTTTGGGGATGTACTTGACACAACGCCCAAGCTCTCTGCAGCGTCACCCAGAACAGATAGAGCCCCAGAGCATTTGGCTGCAAATCAATGCACCTCCCCTACCACTACAACAAAGCTTGTGACTGCAGGAAAAACAGAGTGAGGAACGGCCAGAAAACTCCTTACACATCAGAAAATTAAAACCCACTGTCTAGACAAGAGATCAGGAATTATCTTAAATTTCAAGCAGTGATAATTGACCAAGCGGAAGGAGAAACAAAAAGGAGAAAGCCTTAATTGAAAAAAGGGAGGATTCTTTTTGGGTACATCATACCAATAAGGGGAAACTACATGATTTCCCTGCCAGTGCTGCTAAAGAATGACTGCAGCAAGTTTTGTTCCTAGTTCTGCCTAGTTCTTCCCTATCATGGAAAGCCCACGTGTTTTATCGTGTGCAGTCCTAGTGCCAAAACTTCTCAAAGGAGACAGGTTTGTTACTGCACAGGGCACCTGCTTTGTGTCTGCATGCACAGACACAAATGAACACATGATTGAAGGGAACTGCAAATCTTAAAATATGACAGGCATCAAAATGTTATTGCATCCTCTCAACAGCTTCAGAAAACTGTTTTGCTCTAACCCTATCAAACCAGGGATGACAGTGGAGTCAACTTCTACTGGATAATCACAGAAAAACAACTATACCACAGACTTTCCAACAGAACAGACTGAGTAGCTTTGTGGGGAAAAGCTAGCACTGTGCAGAATACTCAAACACATTATGGATAAGGTTTAACATCTAAATCTGCAGCTACTCCAGAAATCTAAAGATATATCTTTAGCAATACACTCTGGTTCAGTCTATCCCACTTATCTCAAGAACACTTTAGGATGATCTGCATTCTACACAAAAGCAGGCGTGACAGCAAACTTGGCATTACAAAGCACTTCTGTTCCCTGTTTTAGATGATCACATCTCATTCTTGAATGAGACCTTTACACATCTCTCAGCTGCACAGAGGTTCTACATAGCTGGTGGTGTGTGGGTTTAGCTGTGAGAAGTGATCGGCTTTAAATCTTATCAAATGATTTCAATTGCATTAATTAAGCAACTTCATTATATCCCCAAACACCCCCAATTAACCGTGTAGCTCCAGGAGTACTGGATTTCCATCTTTAGAGATGCTGGGGTGAATCTTTCCACTCACACTGAATTCACCATGAAATAAAAAAGCTCACTCTCTCCTGAAGTACAAATCAGGCTACTGCAAATAAGGCTTGGGCTACATCTCACACTGCACAGGGCTCTGCACAGTCGCTCACATCTTCAGTTTACACACACCAACAGCGAGTGTATGAAAACAGCTGGGCCATTTTTCCATGTCATTCCACTCAGCCACATGCTTTTGAGATGTTTCCATTCCATTACATGCCTGGATATGCTTTCTCCTGTTTCTCTGTGGCACCAAATAAAAGATACCTCTAATGTAAAAAAAACCCCAACAAATCCCAAAACAAGTGACACTTGCATGAACATATGAGCACGTTCTACCACGTTCCTTTTATTTTCCCCATGTATTGACCTCTCCTCTGTGCTACCCAGCTCCCTGAAGGGTGTGTTAACATGCACAGCATGTCAGTGTAATTCCATCGTTGGGATTTAGGAGTGGTTTTGCATATGAGAGCAGGAATTGCTCGCCTTGCAAGCTATGGGGATGACATGCTTCTCATTGTGACAGGGTGAGAGACAACCTGCCCTGTCCCCAGCTGTAGCGTGCTCCAGGAACACATTCCCTTCCTTCTGCCAGGGGCTGGGGCTTCTTTCACAGCTGCCAAATGGCAATTTGGGGTGGTACACCTGATGTTTCTAAGTCTAGCATCAGGCTGTGTTTGTCACGACCCTGTGAAGAGCAGCTCTGCCAAAAGGCAGAGGGACAGGACTTATAAAATGTCTAACAGAAAAGAACTCCCAGAAGTGGCACATGAACCACAGCCAGGTCTGCTTCAGCAGGGCAAGGCAGAAAGGTGTGTCACTGCAAAATGCCCTTACAAAGCTGTCACTCTGGCAAGATGAGGTCCTGGAGTGTGGTTGCCCTCCTGGCCCCTCAGAGACTATTAGAACTGAAAAGTCATTCATAGAAAGGAACACCAAAAAAATATGCAAGTCTTGGGAAAAAACCCTCTCCCTCCTTTCAAGGGACTCCTGTGTGTGATTAGGGGTACCCCCACTTCCCAGCCAGCCCTGTGCTTCAGGCACAGGGAGGGGCTGCAGGAGGGATCATCCCACAGCACCCTGAGCCAGCTGCAGGTGCAGCACTGGCTCAGCTCAGAAACGAGGTCAGAGTGCAGAGCAAAGTGCTGGCCTGGTGTCTTCACAAGATTTGTTTTAAAGGTCTGCAGTTTTTCACACCTCAATCCAGCCAGGCAGGCAGCAATGCCAAAAGATGGCTGTGCTAACTCCTCGTGCCTGCTGCATGAAGGAACTGGGATTAACACAGCACAGGATAGCAAAGTGCCCCAGAATCCTACAGGTAAAGGGTGACAGATGGAGGTGATAACCCAGAAATTGAGGGTTTTGCCATCTTCCCAACCTCAATTCTAACTTAAAACCATAGTCAAAAGACTAATGATAAAGCAAAAGCCTCTGCCAAAAAATATAGGCAGGACATTCGTGCCAGAATATATGTTAAAAAAAGACACACAAATTTTTTTTTAGAGTTGCTGGCACAGTGCTTTCAGGAAACCTTCCCCTTTAAACACTAAAATTAAACAAACACATGAAACGCAGGGAGAAATGTAATTACTTTATAGCTTGACTTTGGTCTATTGCCTCGGGTATCCAGTTCCTTTTCTTAGTGATGTGGAAACTCAAATTCCCCCCTAACAGTGTCATTAATTCCTTGGCCTGGGGAGCCCAGCTTTCCTGCTGCATTTTGCATCAGGAAATCCCAGCTGCCCGCACCTTGCTCTGAAAACGGCTCTGCAGGTGACAAAGGAGCTCCTGCCCTGCTCCCAGCACAGGAAGGGGGCAGGAGGGCTCCCCTGTCCCCCCTGAAAGGAGGGGATTAAAACAATTGAGTTGCCAAAAAAACAATCAGAGACCCAGGCAAAGACCTAGCTCCTCTGACCTCCAGCCCTCCCAAAACTCCCCACGCCTGCCAAAAAAAATGACAAGGGGTGTCTATTTCTGCTTGCCTTTTTCCAAAGAAAAACACCTCCCCTTTCCCTCCTCATGCCCCCCCATGGCTCTTCCTCCCGCACGCAGTTGGGGCTGGCTGAGGTTCATGCTAAATGAACACCCAGTCCTAAAACACACCCGGGACGGCGTCCAAAGGCTACCAGAGGCTGTCGAGAGGCTCCCACTGGTGTGGGCGAGCCCATGTGCCCCCCACTGACCACCCACCCTCGGGCCAAGAGCAGCTTTAATGCTCTGGAGAGAAAACAAACAGCTTTGGGGGAGCACAGGGAGCCCCGTGGAGGCAGAAGCATCTCTCCCTTACCTTTCCCCTGCCTCGCCTTGTGGGATGCTGAGGAAATCCTCACCGCTCTGTGCCAGCCTGACCAGGCAGCCATCCCAGCTCCTTCCCCGTGCCCAGGCAGCTGCTCCTGGAAAAGGTTTCCTTGGGCACTGCACAGAACACCCCAGCTCTTTTCAGACTGGAAGCTTTGGAGGTCGGTCCTGGGAGCAGCCCCGCAGCTGCCTGTCCTTTGCAAGCTGTCATGCAGTTTAGCAGGAAGCCAGCCGGACTGTGTGAGTTTATATCCACCCCTGTGACACACACACACACACACACACACACACACAGAATGTGCCTGGCATCTGAAGCAGCCCATGCTGGATTTATCCCTTCTCTTGTTGCCAGTGACTGACATAAGTGCGGGAACTCTTGGTGGAAAACTGCTTATGAGCTTTGGGCCTGATCCAAACCCCACTGAAGACAAAGGAAAGACTTGTGATTGCTTTGGAGCTGGCTTTGGATCAGTCCCATTATCTCTGCCCCGAGAGCAGTGTACAAACAAAGCAGCAAGGACTGGGGCACTGTCAGCCTGTGCCCAGGGGCCCATCTCATCTGAGGAAAAGAGAAGCAGGGAGGTACATCTGAGCCTCCCTTAAAACATCCATCCAGGGCCCTCCTAGGAGGGGGCTAGCCTTGGGAACTGCACATGATCACAGCCCTCACTCGTGGGTGAAGATGTTCTGCTCAGGAGCAGCCATCCAGATTCCTCTGCTCAGGATTGGTATCAGCCACACAAAACAACCTGAGCCAGACCTACATCCAGGCTTCAATTGTGCAAATCATCCACCTCCCAGGATGAGCCCGCTTTTATCTGTCAAACACCTTCAGACTGTTGCACACTCCAACACTAAGCACATTCATGTGTCTCACAGGACCCAAGTATTTCCATGAGCTCTTCCCATTCCACGAGAGACTGAAAGAGTAACACTCTCAGACTCCCTCCCACCCAAAAATACACACAAACATTGGTTTGGGAACAATTAAGCAGCAATGAGCACTCTTCCTGGGTAAGAGGCTGCCTGCAGAACTGAAAAATGATTTGACATAGTTTCATTCCACTTCTCCTGGCAGCAGTATATTTCTCCTCATTTACTAAAAGAAAAAATAAAAAACCTGAAGAAATAAATTGTTAAGTCATGCTTTACTATTTTAAGGCATTTGTTGTAACTCTACATGACTTTTTTCCCACTGGAAGAATAAATGAGAACCATGAATCACACCAAACTTACCTAAGAAAAGTGCAAAATAATTCTCTGTCCTGGGATTATAGAGTTGATGACCATTTCTTACAGAGTTTAGGCTACATAACTTATGCAGCATATACTGATTTCCATTGAAGGTAAAGGGTTTTTTAACCAACACCTTCCCACCTGTGCCAATCCTTAGTGTGGATGCAGCTACACCACACTCTGACAGCTCTTCCTGGGAAACTGGCAAACAGTTTTCTTGCTCCCCAAGTTTAAAAACATGTTTGAATTCCTGCATTTTAACAGACTACCATGTGTCAATGGAATGACAATAAACAGCAACGTGGGTGTGCTTCAAAGGAGAGGAGCAAGAGCCAAAATGAGCTGCCCTTGGCTCTTTGTACAGAGGCTGGGGCTGTGATCTGGGTTGTGTCTGAGGTGGGCTCAGACCCCGCAGCAATTACCTGTCTCAGCAGTGGGTAGGAAGGTGTGACAATGCACTGCCCTGCCACAGAGCTCGCCCCAAACAGTGCTAGCCTAAGGCTGGCACAGCTTGTGCTGTGCTCAGATACCCTAATGAGGGTGAAACTTGTTGGGGCTGCTCTGCTGCCCAGAGTTAAAGTCTGTTGACATTTTTGTGATGCCAAACTCTGAAAATCACAGCTGGTGTTGAGGGTCAGGTAACCCTGGGCTTGAAACATGCAACACTAAGTTATTTTTCAATCCTAGCTTGAACTGTAGCTTTTCAAAAGCCTGAGTCTCTAGGATTTCCCACCCCTCATCCAAAGAAGTGGAGAAGAGAAAGTGAGGATTTAAAGGGAAATAAGTTAAACCTCATAGCATGCAAAATGAATTCCCTAACCAGAAGGGTCTTGCCACATCCTCGGAATGGTGTCACGGCTTGAAAACATGCCTTGTTCCTAAGCTCATTTATTTGCTAGGAAAACGCAGCCACTAGTAAGTCTTAGAGAAATCCCTAGAAAGGCATCTGCAAACAGTTGCACTGAAATTTCAATTGCTGAGTGTAATTCACGGCAGAGCGAAACCCTGGAATCTCTGTGAGCACAGGGCACAAATAGCTCAAGGAGGTGTTTGGTACGAAGGAAATGGTGATGCTTCTTCCATTTCCCATGAATATCATATGCACTGCCTCAGCCATATGTTGTGTTGAATCTGCCACATTCTTCGGTGGTGGGCACAGATGTGGACAGATCTGACAGATCAGGGTCTCAGGGTCACACAGGAGTAAATTGGGGGCAGATGATTTGAGCGTCACAGCTTATTTTTAGAAAAAAAAAAGGGGGGAAAGATTGCTAAGAATCATTTCTACCATGTGTCTGAACAAGAAACGCATTTATCTCACCTAGTAAAAACAAAGAGGAGTTTCTCTCAAATAAGGAGTTTGTTTTAAGAGGATAACAAAGATTATTCTATGCACTCTATAGATCACAGGTGCTGCAGAGAAACACAGACTTTGCCATGTATTTCCGTGCTTCATTAACATGTATTATTTTCAGACGGCCTCCAACAGTGTTCCAGCTTTACAGGCACAGAAGTGACTCCTTTGACAAATAAGCAAAGTTTCTTTTCAATGGCCTGGCTTACACTTTTTTCTGGTTATTTCTCCGATTAGCGCTATTTTGCTTACATGCGCACTGTGGGTGATAGAAATCATCAAGGAAATGGAAAACACTTTCCCAAGAATATAACCACTGCTAGGAGATGGAACAGAAAGCAGAGGAAAAGGAAATCAATGCTTATTCAAGCCCTACGGGCCACCAAAATACAGCAAAAATGTAACAGAATCCTTCATGTCTATTATTTATGCTCACAAGAGCATATTACACACACACACTTTCTGCCTCCTGCTGTACAAAGTTTAAAAGCAGAGAGTGAGGATGAGGTCACATTTCTTCATGAGTCCCACAGACTTCACTGCCCAACACTCACTTGTACGAGATGAGGCTCTTTAAAGCTAAGGCAGAATTCAAACCCAAACTGCATTTACCAAAGAAAGACAAGAAGAGTGTTTCACAACACTGCCTGCCACAGGATAGGCCTTTCAAAGGCTGCTTTGAGAAGGAAGCCAGAAGAAAATGCTGGATTGCATTAGAATGGTGAGGACAAGGTGCTGATGGCAGGAGTGTCCCAGCCAACCCAGTCACATAAGTCTTTGTGTTACGGCCATGCCCAGTCACTTGCAGTGGATTTTTCCAGGCCATCAGCTCAAATTACTAATACCTAGCATGGGACATTTTAGTTGTACTAAATAGACATTTACCCTGCTATGAACAAACCAACCCAAGGCCCAGACACACTGTAAATTGCTCAGAGAACAATGTCACCCCTTTGCTCCCCAAGTCCAGTGCTCTCTCGAGCCCGAGCAGGAATGGGGTAAAGCCAATCTGAAAGCAGAGCTGGAGCTTTTCCATTTCCTCTTACAAGTCACTGTAGGTTCAATCACTCATCTTTTTTTCTTACGTTTTCCCTGTCTGTTTGCCTAAGAATACATGGCCTGGATTGATAAAGCCTAAACTCTTCTGAGAGCTTAAATTCTTCTGTGTTTTGCTCAAACACCTGACACTGAGATTGGAGCCCAGACAGGACTGCTAGAAGAAAACAGAACCCAGACAGAAAATAGGATGCTACAGAATTGAAGACACTTCAAGCTAACTTTTCTGTGGGATTTGTCTTTAGCTGGGTCAGCTTCCTGACCTGGATTCCACATAAAAGGCAGAGGTCTAGAGCACATACCCAGGGCAAGAAAAAAGAATCACCATTTTCAGAGGCAATATAAGTTAATTTCAGATAACCCAGCCATTTTAACTGAATTTGTCCCTATAATGTGGTGGTTCAGAGCAATTCCCATTAGGCAAACAAACAACCAGGCATTTCCCTCCCCCAAAGCAGGGAGGGCAGGGACAGGAGCCCATGAATCCCTACCATGCCTTTCAGGGCAGAGCTGCTTCCCAGGAACCAGAACTTCAAGCTAAGATTTAGGAGGAAGTTTGCTATTTTTTGCTGGTTTTTCTCCCTGACTGCTGGTTTCAGTCACTTCTGTGTTCAGTTGCTTTGTGGCTTATCAAATAAGCAAAGGTCCCCTAGAAACTCCTGCATCAACTTTTTTCTTCACTTTAAAAACAGACTGCCAGCCTTTAAATGCATCCCCTGCTGGCAGAGAAGAGAGGTGAAATTTTATACAGCCTCACCTCCCCCATATGATCGTACCTGGCCACTTTTGGACAAATGTGCAAACAGCATCACAAAAATACAGGATTCTGCAAGAATTTCTGGTCCGTCCCTCTGAGTGCAGGCAAACAGCACATGACAAATATGTGACAGATCTGCTTTCAGAATCCTCCTATGGTAATAGAAGCCACAGTTCCACTCACCTCCTCAACAGAAGGCTTTCCTCCCCTGCCTCTCCAGTTATGATCCAAGCTCCCCATCCCCTCTGCTGTGCTGCCAAACTGCAGAGAGCAAGATTTCCTTGCCCAGTGGGATAACCTGCTACCTATGTGCTGCTTTCTTTTTCTTTCAAGAGTAAGAGTGGAATAAAGAAGTAAGTGGGAAAGGGGAGAAAAGAAATATAAACCATGACAGGAAAAAAACACAGGACTTGTTTATGGGGGACAACCAAGTGCCTTCCTCCTACAAATGACACCATCCAAAAGCTGCACTGGCACTCTTAACAGCTGAGGGTGGAAGAAGGGGTAGCTCAACTCCCAATTCTGCCACAAGCTTGCTTGCTTGCACATCTTGAAAATAAGTGTCCATACTTCAGATTGCCTTAGTTTAGGTCAATCTGCTGCTTAAAAAAAATATCTGCTTCATAGGATTGTTCAAAGCTTAAATGAGCATTTGAAGAGCTCTAGTAGAAATGAGATGGAGGGCACTCTCAGAGAGACAAAGCATTATCATCATAAAGTGTAATCTTGATGGTTTTTATGGGCAAGCGTAAGATTCCAGCAGTAATCTTTAAAGCAACATCCATTATCTGGAAAAATAGCTTTCAGCTAATGGTCTGTTACAGGTCACACGTGGTAAAACTCCACTCACATTTTCTTCCTTCTTCCCTTAAAAGCACTTGGAAATTCAGTGATAGCTGCCTGAGGGGAACAGCAGAGCGTGGCTGGCTGATGGCTCACAGTGACATGGAAAGATGAGGAGGAGCATGCTCCCATCACACACCAGGTGAACCTCCAGCCTGCGAACCATGAACCCTCAAGCTGCCCCCAGGGGCAGAGAGCTCACCCAGCCACATCTCACCTGGCCTGCAGGGCTTGCTGAGGTCAGGCACTCTGCACTAGGACTCTGGCTGGAGATAAGGGTCAGTCTCAGACACCTCCTTTACCAGGACATTTGGATGGCAAAAAGCAGGAGGCGGTGTTCTCCTAAATAGATTTCTTTCACTTGAGACTCCCTGAAGAACTGCATGACCTAAAGTGCCCAGAGTGGGGGATGAAACCTCACCTAGCCAGGCTGAGCCCCTCAGCTCCCTTGATGCATTTACTGCTTGTCTTTTCAGAGACTGTGCTCTCCTGGGTGAGGAACTCTGTGAAGACCACAAGAAGTTCAAATGGGAGTCGAAAGCACCGAATCTCCCTCCAGCCTCAGCAGTTCAGCACCCACCTCCCTCCCAGCTGCTGAACCTTTGTGGGGAGCAGCCCCTGTCCCAGTACCACCTGGAAATGCCCCACTTCCCAGTGTCTTTGCTCCAGGGAAGCCCACTCCTTGCTGTGACCACCCTCTCTCTCCCAGCACACAGAGTGACTGGAAGGACCTTCCCCACATCCCACAAAGACAGCTCTGCTTCGTGCCCACCCAACACTGACAAGGGGCCACGAGCAGTGGCCACCCCTAAGGAAGGAGCACCAAAGCTTAAGCCAGGTGGTGGTCTCCCTGTGGGTCCTGGAGATCCATCTCTTCTCCTGGAAGAACAAAGAGCTAATTCACTGACACCGCTGTGCAAAGCCAAGAAATCGTACTGGGGCTACTCAGAGAGAAGGGAGCCAAACTCAGCAGCAAATAAAAGTAGAAAAGAAGACCAAAGCTGACTATTACTATTTAACAGCTTCGAGGCTGTGCCTTTACTGAGCAGAGGCAGCACCAGGCTGAAGATCACAGTCCATGATGGCAAAGTGAGAGTGTCCATGCCACAGCCACGTGGGTCTGGGTCTCAGCTGAAGAATCTCCCATGGTGAAAAATATGGATAAAAGGGATTATGGGTGGGGTTTGGTTTGGCTTTTTTTCCTGAATTAAAAGAAATTTGTTCTTTGTTTTAATGGTTTTTGTCATTTTATGCCATACTGGCCAAAATGTTATGTCATGATTCTAGAAACCTGCCATTTTAAGGTCCTGCTTGCCAAAAGCAAAGGAAGCAAAGGATGTTTTTACAGCTTTTTAAAACCAAAGCCTCATGGGAGAAAAATGAAAATTTTAGATACAATTTTCCTCCTGCTATTTACTTTGCTAAAAAATTACTTTCTACTGGGAAAGTGATTAAAATTAAAACCAATTGTTGAGTCACTCATCCAGACGTCTCATGAGTTTGCTGTAAACTCAGCAGATATAAAAAATCTCACTCATACTATGAGGGGTCTTTCCAATTTTCTGAAAGTTTATGGCACTGCAGCAGGGCTGACACTGTTTTTAAATAAGCTGCAACTAAATCCTGGGTTTGGAGCCAGCTGATAAACAATCCCAGAGGAAACAACACCACTTTCATAAAGTGCTATTCTGCTTCCTCCCTCCAAGCTTGTATTTAATGATTTATTTACAATATGAAGAAGTGAAGTACTTTCATTTATTATAAGGACAAGCAAAGCCCTGGCTGCATTGTGAAGGCAACCTGGTTTCTTCCCAGCCTTTCCAAGGATCACTTGGGTGCCCTGGTAGCAGCTTTGCCCCATAGTCCCAGGCTCTCTGCAGCAATGTCAGGGTGAAGACACACATCCAAGCTCCGTGGGGAAATCCACACTCACTGTCCAGGTAGGACTGAAGGTCAAAAATAATAACATTTTCCAAATTGTATCCCTTTTCCAGTAGCAGCATCTCCAAACCCACTGCCTCATAAAACTTTCAAACAGACTATGAACAAATGGGGAGCTGCAACAAGACCTCCTATAAGAAGTAATTCCAACCCTGGTTGCAATGTATTCAAGTTTATACCATGGCTGCTGGCTGACGCTGGGAAAAGAAAACAGAGCAGAGACACCCAGGATATTTCCATTTGGGTGAGACACTTTGCTGCTTCAGGCAAAGCTTCTGAGCCCTGGGGGCTCGATCTGAGGTCCTGATGCTTGTTTTGCCCAATGAGAAGAGAGCTAAATAGCCTTGGTCTTGATAAAAAGAATGACTAAGGAGGCCTCTGGCTGGAAAAAAGATACCTAAGATGAAATATGAATTGTTTGTACAAAGTCTCGGGTTGGGCAAGATGCAGTAGTTCACAATTTCTTCCAACACCAAAATTTGAGTTCTTAGAGCAGGAACATCAAATTAAGCTTTCAAAGGTTCAAAGGTGGCAGGTTAAAAGCAAACACAAAGAAATAGGTTGGATGGTTCAAATACAGCTTGGAGTTAAGCAGTGGCACTCTATCCCAGGATGTACAATTAACAGAAAATGGAGACCAGAATGAGTTCAAGGAAAAAAACTTAAAGGAAAAAATCCCTGAGATTTGTTGAAAAGCTTAAACCACCTCTGATCCAGGAGGTCCGTGGGGGATGCACATTATTAGGAAGTGTCCTGCAGATTTGCCCTTCACCTTTCCTCTTCTGTTTGTACCCACTTGCAGCCTCAGGCAGAGACAAGATTCTTTATTAGACAAACATTCAGGGTGTCCACCTGTAGGTATGAGCTCAGTCCTGAGATGCTCTGTGGAGGGATGCTTCTCACACCTGGAGATCACCCATCACCTCCAGAGAAGCTGCCCAACTCCAAACAAAGGGCAATGGGAGTCGATGTGTTGAAGATGTAGAGCTGCCCCATGCCCTGCTCTGACAGACATGGACCTGCACAGAGCCAGCCACCAGATTCCTGACTGACAGCTTCACAAAGAACAAGCCATGTGAAATCAACCACACCAACTATTGAACTTGTCCTATAGTAGAAGTACCATTTTTGGGGAAAAGGATAGCAAGAAAATAGCCCTGAGGATAAAGACATAGGAACACTCTCTACCAGAAAACTCTCTCCACAGGCATGCACATGCCTGCCTCTCCAGGGTCCTTTCAGTCCTAGACCTCACTGCAAAACCATGCAGGACTACACTGGGGACCACGAGGATTAAGGTTTTCATGGCCTTTGTGTTCATAGGTTGGAGGGAAAACCAGATGATATTAAAGCTTTGACTTGTTTCCAGTTCAGCTTCCTACTGCAGTCACAAACCAGGATTAGCAGCCTGAATATGCAGGCACAATCCTCCAGAAACATCTCAGCTGCAGTTGCAAGCCACAAATTATTATCCCATTCCTACTCAGCTCCAGGTCACGGTGCTTTCCTCAAGACCCAGTTCTCCAAGCCACACAAAAGACTCCCTGGAACTCAAAGCTGCTCTGGGTATCTCACAGTATCTCACTTTCCCAGCACACAGGGAAAGGAGCAGCAGGTTATGCATTTAACGCAGCTTCCAACAGGGCTCGGCCATGGAAGGTGTATAAAATGGCATTAGCAACAACTGGGTAAAAAGGAGCCTTGTCGGTGTCACTGACAACAATGAAAAGCATAATTGGTTACAGCTGACAAAAACAGAATTGCATTAAACAGAGCATTCGATGCCGGGCCATGGTTTACATCAAATTGTCAATCTCAATATGGCAATCCCCTAAAAAGGCCACTTTTTTTTGTAAACCCTCAGGAAACACAGCAAATCATGGCAACATGTTTATAGTCTTCAAATGCCACACAAGGAGCCTGATAGTCATCCTTTATGATGGGACATACTGGAGGGCGTTTCAGCACACCCATACCCATTTTCCAAATACATTTCACAGCTTCGTTAAGCCTTCATGAACCTCTCAAAGATCAGCTTTTAGGCAAAGCTGTGGAGTGGACAATCCTCAAGGCCAAACTCACTCAATAAAAATGAGATCACTTGCCTTATCTCTGTGTTGTTTTCTATCTTCAAGTCTGGCAATGAAGGCTGGAAACAGCAGCAACAACACACAGATCTTTACAGCCTGCCCTGAACTTCGCCGTCTGCTGCTGCCATATCAACTGCCCTTGGACTTTGGCACTCAACTTGACACCAGCGACCACAGTAGAAGGTCAATGATATTTATGTCCAAACAAAAGGTTTTCTCTGTGCTTATTCTGGCTGGAATTCAAGTTATCCCAAGATGGTTTGTGGTTCCTGTACCTATTTACACACCGGATCCCTTGGGAAAGGGGCAGGTTTGTCACAGCCAAGCCCTGGTGTTACCTGAACACTCTGTGGCCTATCCTGAGACACAGGGGCAGGAGGGGAGAGGGCTGGGCTAAACAGAGGAGGCACCTTAGACACAGTCAGAACCCCTTTGTGTTTGGGGAGCTGCACTTACAGCAAACCTTGCCACGTTAGGATGTTTCATGAGAGGCAGAGCCAATGAAATACATTGTCCTGAGATGTCTGTGCTTTAGATTCTCCAGTGTCTAGTACTCAGGCTGAGCTCAAGCTGAAGGTCTTGCAGGGGAAGTTAGGAGTCTCTTTCCTTCACCCAGCTTCAGGTTTTCACCAATCTGGTAAGCAGGTTTTTAAAGATATTTTTAAGACCTTCAGCTAGGTGTCAGTTTTTCCACCAAATCAAACAGGTCAGTGGAAATGAGAACAAACAGACAGACTACATACTAAAATAAGGTAAACAAACTAAAAATTCACAGAGTTTAATTTCCAGCTGCAGAAGAACAGAATAACTTACAGCAGAAAAAAAAAATTTAAAAAGCTGCCTAAAATGATGATCCCAATTACCTATTCTGTAGATGACCTGCTATGATATCAGCAGATCTTCAAGGTTTCAAGATAAGGAAATACAACACAAGGTAGATCTTTACAGCAGGATGGCAGTACTCTGAGTTCATTCAAAGTCCTGGTTTACTACCGTGAGTACTCAGATAGCCTTCCAGAAAATAGCTCTGAGCTAACTTTACTGAAGAACAAACAAGAAGAAGAGTCAACAAAACTGTTCTCTAAGTTTTAAATACCAGGAGGGGAGGATGTTTTATTGCTTTATGCTACTACATTACACAGATACAACAACAGCTGTCAACAATAATATTATCTGTATTACAGCAGAGATCCCAACTGAGACTAAGGTCTCATTGTGCAGGACACTTGTAAAAATCAACTAGAAATGCACTGCAAGAAACCACCCTAAAGAAACTCAAGACTAAACAGGCAAGAGGCAAAGGATGGGGGGATATGACATAACCCTGCTTTTACAGATGGGAAACTGAGAAATGCCAAGGATAAGTGACTTGCCAAAGGCTGAAATTAAAAGTCTGTGGCAGAGCCATAACTGAGTCCAGATTTTCCAAATCCCACTCCAATACTACCCAAACTCAGTAGAAGACTTCCCTTTAAATTAGTACTAATAATGTTACAGTTGGATCTCACTTGTAATTGAACTGTAGAAAACAGAAGTGGATATGTATTTCTTTTTTTTTTTAGGAGTATTCTTATTTAGTCCGTGGCACATTTTGCTCAGGACTAGTAATTCTTCATTAAATGGGTCCATTGTGTCTAATTTTCTCCCTTAACATAGAGGCTGCACTTTCAGTTGCTGTGCCAGGCACAAACTTGTTCCAGCAGAACTCTGTAGAACTTTTTCCGAATGTTCCTTTACATGTTCAAGGCTCACAAAGCTGCTCCCTCTAAAGCATCCACAGGAGATATAGGAACATTTAATACAACTTAATGCACTCCCAGCATGTTGTTGTGAATGGGAAGCTCCTGAAGGAATGCCACAACCCTGTAACACAACGTGTTGGATGAACACAAGCGTTTGTGGTTAACGAGAGTCAACACGATAATTCAGTGTTAGCTGGAATTACCACAGTTGGATTACCCATTTTTCAACTTCTCCTGTTCCTAAGCCACCTTAGTGGTCTTTATTCAAGAAAGACATATCCACCCATTTTAAATTGCCCCTTCATGTAAATATTGTCAGGACAAATAAAGTAATTACTGCCAAGCCATCTGAAAATGATCAACACTCTTCACTGCGAAGTAAGCAAAGTGAAGTCCACAGCAAGATAGTAATTTACACCTTTTTTTTTTTTTTAATTCAAGGAATAATTCACTTTTTTGGTGCATAAGTTAAGCATGGAACATATTATTTAATCCTAATGCAAATCACACCAGCAGGAAATGTCGTAAAGAAAAAAGTAATCTTCTGAAGGAAAAATAAATTATCGACCACGTTAAGAAGGAAAGAAACATTCTCAAATCATTTCTTTCTTTGTTGGTATTGGCTGGCAGCATAATCCTTCCAAGTAAATTGTAATTTCCAAATTAGATTATACATTATGTCATATTAGTTTTATATTAGAAAAACAAACTGACTGAAAGGAAAAATGCCAAAGTCGACTTGCCTGGTAATGTAAAATTTTTGTGTTTCTGCTGTGAAGTGCTAATGTTTCTTTTCTTTTTTTTTTTTTACCAAGTTTTACAGCAAACATAAAACCTAAATTAAGGCAAGATATTTACTTTACTTGACCAAGCCCTGTTTGAAAAATAAATAGGAAAAAAAAAAAAAAGACCAAACATTTTCAGGACACCGCATAACCATAGCAACAGTTATCTCTGTATATAAATACTGATACTGGCATGGAAACTTTTATGAGTTATACATCAATCAAGAATATAAGCACCTATTGCACTCAAAAATAACTTATATAGAGTGAACATTAAACCTGCACAGGTCAAGAGATCTGAAGTCAGGAAATGGCAGAATTGAGAATGGCTGTGTAACTTTTGCATTGCTCTTGTCTCTATTATAAAAGTCTTTAAATACACCACACTCGATCAGGTATTTTTCACACAATTCCTGCATCAGTCACTGTCCAGAAAGGATGGTGGATACATGGTCTAGGACATTAGTTCTATGAGGAACAGCTAAGGGTACTGGGATTCTTTAATCTAATTTTAGGGGGGAAAAAGCAGAGGGAAGATGCTTGGCCCAAGCCACCTTTACAAGGTGTTTCCCAAACTCTTAATCCCAGAGGGACCGCAAGCCTGCTTTTCCCCCACTCGTCTTTCAGAACAATTTAAAATGCTGTTAAGCAGAGATAACACTTTAGCTTGGACACATGCCAGATAGGGTGCAGAGGGATGGGAAGACCTAAGAACAAGGCCATATGGCATCAGGGAAGAAGGCAAGGTAGGTACAGGACCATGGGGATAATGAGACCAAAGATGTCCCAGCACACAGGACTTGCTAAAAGCAATCATTTGCAGAAGGTTTTGAAGACAACTAGCCAAGGGTAAAGATGGAAATACTGTAATCTCTTCACGACCTGTTAAACTGTCCCAGAGCTGCTGTCACTATAACTTTGCCATAAGTTTAGACAGTTAAAAACAAGTTATAAAAACAATAATCCCAGCTGCTTCAGGAACTAAAAGATAACCAATCTGTTTCTCCAAGGAGCTGGCTGCAGATGATCAGGAAAAGTACCACTTAAACAGACCAGCTGATGAGTACAAAATGCTTTGGTATTAATTAAAGACACTGGTTGAGCACATAAAGTGCATCTTCATACACACAAAGGCAGAATAACTTCTAATGGCAAGGAGATGTGGGAAAGGAAGAGAGATCTGTGCATTCTAGTCCAGCAGACTGAAGTGCCTACAGACCTAATAGCACTAACATTGAAACAGTGGATGTACATCATCCTGAAATTACTTTTACCACTAGATTTTTCCCAAATGACAAGGCTACAAATAACTGACCTAACCCTCCATATGCCCAAAGGAATGTCTGGACATGGGATCATCTTCGACATTAAAAGAAATATATATAGATATATTAGACAAATGTATGGCCTCCAAAGACCGTTTTCAACTCGAGTTTTTAATGAACCAAAACAGAGGTTTAAATATAAGTTCCCACTTCATCTCAGTGACAATCTCACTTCTCCCATAATATAACACCATAAACTACAAAAGGGTGGTTTTAACTCTATTTTTACATCATCACAGCTACAGCAACATTCCCATTATAAAACAGACAGATACACAGACATGTCTATCTCACTTCCTGCAAAGGTTATACTTAGAAGCTTTTTATAAGAAGCCAAGAGATTATTAATATGTGTGGTGATGTGGTGATGAACACAAGTACTGTGAGGCACAGACCATTACAAAGCCCTTAGAAAAATCAGCTCTAAGCTGTGATTCTGCACAATTTTTTGACTTCCCTAACAGTTTATAAGTTTTTTAAAAACATCTATAAGTCACCAGGTAATCCTTAGCAAACGCTTCTAAGTGGAATTTTCATGAAAAGCAATATACACGCATCATCTTGGGATTTTGTGCAAGACAAAATCATCAATGGTAGTATAAAACAAGCAAGTAGCCAAACTCCATGTTATACAGCCCCATTTCTGTATTTGATCACATTTGATCATGGGTGTCACAGTACACCCATTTGGATAATGTTTTTCCCCATTTTATTAAACTTCTAATGATTTACACAGCCTCATTGGTCTCATTTGATCTATTCTATATATTGTTTGATTATTTCATGTCTCATGAAACAGATTTATTTCATCTAAATCTCACCAGGAATGACATATAGACCTTATAGAAGAGTTTACAAGTTTTTTTGTGGGGTTCCATTTTTCCCTGGTTTTCCCCACCCCAAATTTGCACAGGCAGCCACTTTACAGAATGAGGAAAAAACGTGCTGGCTTTGTGTTTCCTTTCTTCCATAATATCTTAAAAGAAGGGTAGTTGATTAGTATGCAAATTTGCAAGGTGTTTTATTTCTTGACTCCATACTCCGCTGACCCATGGGACTTCCTCTGCCATGACATCACCTGATCCAAGAGTCACACTAGATATGAGAAAGGATGACATCTGATAGGAATTTTACGTAACTCCTCCATGACATACACATTCCCTTCAGACTTCCATAAAACAATATTTATTGCATGTGAGCACAAAATTTATTTCTCTTGTGTCTTGATACAAAACTATCTGCTATAGATTTTTGAACTTTATTATTGTTTCAGTCAAGGAAAGGACTAAATGGGTCATGACCTGATAAGATGGGTCTCACCAACCTGCCCTCTCCCATGCAAGAAATCAATACTTGGCTTTGGTGTGAAGTATCTTTTCATGTTTTCCCTCCCAGGCCTGACCTTGGATATCCCATTCACCCATGACTTTCCCAGAGAGGCAATTGAAGTAAGGTACACACTCATCAAAACACCTTTTTCCTCTATTTTTTCCCCACCTTTTCAGATGGAGCTAATAGGGATTTTGCTGGAGGACCAAGATGCAAGTTGCAGTTCTAAACGCAACAGTCAGAGCACAGCCCTTCAGAAAACCTTTTGTGACACAAAATGCAACCAGCAGTTAAGGGTGAGGGGAAAGAATAAAAGCAACAACTCTGAAAATCAACGACTCTCACAATTAACTGGTATACATAAAACAGTTTCAAGAGAATTGGAATCCCAGGCAAAAGAGACAAGGCACACACACATGTACATATACAGAGACAAAGAGTGCTGGAGACCACGTCCAGAATGATATAATTGGTTTGCAGACACACTTCAATCATTCCTTCATTTTATAGACTACCATTATTTAGCTTAATAGGACCTCAAAGAAAAGAAGGCGGAAGTTAAATGAAGTAATCTCCCACCCAGCCCTGATGTATTATACTGGTTTCCTTTATACTGACTCATTTGTACCTATAGAAACTGTTCTCAATGACAGAGGGACCAGGGATTATTGTCAATAAAGGACCTGACTTGACCATAGTCATCCATTACCATGAATGCCACTCAACAGCTTCTTCTATTAACAAAATAAATTACAAAAATTCCTTTTTTAACATAATATTTGTTACCATTGAACTCCACTGGAAATATCTACACTGCAAACATCTGGTTTTACATACAGCCTTCACCCATTGATTTCAGAGGAAGCCTCAAAGGCTCCCTTCAATGTTTTACCTAGGGACACATTATTTAAATGAAGGTCTTTAATGCTCCATGTCAGAAGGCCATCTTCATCTCTGTGATTCCAGAGAAGTGGAGGTGCTCCACTGCAAAGAATTTGGCTTCTTCTGTACATAAAATAAACAGTTGCAATGCCTGTGAGTCTCAAAAATAGTAGCAAGGATTCTTTTTTTTTAATAATCCTCAGTCTACTGTTTCAATAGCTAGACTACGCATTGCATCTCCCAGCACATATAATACAGCTGCTTTATGCTGGCCTTCTAGCTGTTCATTATTTTTGCTTTTAAAATAAGAAATGTATGGAAACAAATGACCCTTTCAAAGTGCCGATCTGTTTAAAGAAATAGCAAACAATCCCAAAGCCACAGAGATTCTTCTACTGGCACAAGAATGGTGGCCCGTCGTCATTTCATGCCCCAAATGAGATAACACTTTGAAACAACATTCATTAACGTTTGAAATCCCAATACAGAGCAATTTAATTCAAATGGCTTTGTTCTTTAGAAGAAACCCAAAGGGGAAGGCGGGAAGGCTAAAAAGATAGCTCAAGTCATATAAACTTTCACCAAAGAACAAATCAAAACATCTGAGGTTCATTCAATAGGGCTGACTGGCCTCAGTGAGAGGAGGACAAACAAAGAAGCATTGTATTGTTCCTCGGAGTGAGGTTTTTCCAGGAACATCCCGTCAGATGCTTTCCAAGTGAGCACCACGCAGCTGAGAGTAGGTGGATTTGAAACAGCACAAGATCAATAAAAATCCAGCTTTCCCTTTCACAGGAAGTCGACTGTTAAAACAGTAATGTACTTGTCCATAGCATGTAAAACAGAAAGGCCACACAGAGGCTGGGCGTTGGGTTACTGCTCAGTGTGTCTCAATAACACAGCACAGACATTCTGAACATCTTCCCCACCCCACCCTGGAACCTTCATGTGCCAAATAGTCCAAGCTTTTTAAGCAAATTGACCTCTGATAAAAAGCAGAAACCAACCACGTTTTCTGAAAGAGCAAACAGTCCCTTTCCTCCATTAACCTTGCAGAGAACTTCTTAATACCACATTTTATCATCCGGTCCTTTATTCCAAAAGCTCAGATACATGGAGAATGGAAGATACCAGTATCAAGGAGCATCACTGGTGCTGCTCTGACTCATGAGAAAGGAGGTGGGGAGGGCATCAGAATAAAACCAACCTGATTCTGGTGGGCTTAGATGTCTTTACTTGTTATAATATTATAGATTTATTACAGACTGCTTTATTTTTTCATATTATTTGTTCTTCCAAGTTATGAGTGGAAAGAGACCTGTATAAAACCCCCTGATTCACATGACTTTTACATGCATCCACATTTAGATTAACAACATGACAAGCATGATCCAAGGTCTTGGCTGGCTGCTGCATGAGGCACGATTCAATAGAAGCACTTCTCAAATTAGAAGATATGACCGAAATGGGATGTGACAGAGATCAGTGGGATCCTGGCCACAATGAGTAGGGATGAGTTCTGTCTGTTTGAGCTTCCTACAGATCCCACCTAAGTGGCAATATTTCATAACAGTCATGAAATATCAGTTGTCATTCATTAACAGTCATGAAAGAGCATAATCTGATCTTTGGGATGCACCTTCCAGCCAAGAGATCACACGGATATCCCAACCAATGCTGAGAAGTTTCTGACCAGTTTGTGTCTTGCCTGCACCACTGGTTTGGGAAGCAAAGACTTTCCTGGGGAGGTAAAAGCAGAACCCAAGTGAAGCAATGCCCTGTTGGCTGGGCAAACCAATCAGCTTTCCAGGTTAATTTCCAGTCTAACGCTTACAGATCCCAGCTCAGGCACCAAGTTTAGCGAGCCCAGTCTCTGGTTTCAAGATGAATGCCCAGCATTGCTGCAGCTCCTCAGAGACAAATTGCTAGCCTAGCCTTCCAGGTTTGCCACATGAGTAAATGTTCTTGCTTTTGAGGGATTAATCAGAGCTTCAGGGTAGCTTTTTTTCTTACTCTGGTAACACTGAGGCAAGGAATCCACACTGACGTCGATAGTCTCCCACAGGAATGCTGCTGTGGGAGCATCTGCAAGTGATTAATAACTAGAAAAGTGCAAGACAAAAAGGTTCCAGTTGGTGATGAGGCTCCAATGGATGCTTCAGGGGTGTCAAGAAGATATCCAGTCTTCTTCTCACTCTTTCCTTGCCTTTTGTGTACACAGACATGAAGAACTGGCTGGAAGCGTGAGTGGGAAAGATCAGCAAGCCCTGGGGAATGGAAATGAAGTGACTGATCCTTCAGCATCAGCAGCCAGGTCTGCAAGACCTTGTCTGCGAGTCGCATGGATATTCCTAGTGGTAAGAGGAACCAGATGCTCATTAGCCAAAGATGTGGCTAATATTCAACCAACAGCACGCTGGTCTAGCTTTTAACCTGTGGGTCTGGCTGCCTGCAGAATGGCAGTGGGACCCTCTGGCAGGGCTGTGTGGGAGTCAGGGATTTCAGCACAGATGGATTTGTGCAAATTTCTGGTTAGATTACCTGGGTCCTGGGTTCTGCAGTTCAGGTCAGATCTGCACCTGGGGGCAACAGAGCAGCTCATCTGGCAAACATGGAATCAGGCTGACTTCCACCAGAGGAGGTGGTGAGGGGTTGAAATAAAGCCAGCATTTAAAGCAATCAAAAACTTGACTTTCTCATGGAGATGGATCCTCCAAGGCCTCTGTGGAGGGAATTCCCATTGACTTCAACACACAAGGAGAGCTTAGAGGAGCAGACCCCTGAACCTGGGTCAAAGTAATGAATGAAACCAAGTTCTGCTGCAAACGACATAAATCAGCCACATTCATTCCAAACCAGGCCCTGCAGCATGACCCTTAACCAACCTTTCAGTGAACCTGAGATATGGTTTTCAAATTTGTAATGAAACCTGAAACTAAGTGATTTTCACCTGGTTCTGGCTTTCACAGAAAACATTTCACAGCAAGCTTTATTCCCTAGGTGTAATCCCCTAATTTCTTTGTTAAATCCAACCAGTTCTTTGAACTGACAGAACCAAAAAAGCCACCTTGTCACAGTTACCTGAAATGCATTAAAATTTGTGTAAGTATACAAGCTCCAAGTGGATGCCTTCCATGGAGTTCCTCAAAGAACTTTCAAGACACTTTTCAAAACCACATCTTAAAAAAAAATTAGAAGGATAACACTTGTGCTAGACGTTCATGTAAAAGTTTCTGCAACCAACAGCACCTCTAAGTTGTATCCTTGAGTAGGGCACAGTGAGGCAAGAAAAAAAGTAGTGCAGGCATAAATCATCTTGAAAGCTAATCTGACTGGGACAATGATGGTCTACAGAAGGACTTCTGCAGAAAACCCCAAATCTGGGATAGGCTTTGTGTCATTAATGTGGGAAACTCTGTTTCAGGTTGTCTTTTAGCAAAGACTCCCTAAATGTCCTTCGACTGACAGGTCCTGTTCAGCTGAAGCCCATTAACTGGGTATGTCTCTGAAGAGAAGACCAAATGGATCTGCACGACTTCACTTGCCATCCCCCACAAGTGTGTCACTAAACACCTAAAAGAGTCAGGGGACAGAGCACTGATCCAGTGAACAGCTCTGCTGCAGAGGCAAATATCCTGGTTGAAAAGAGAGACAATAAAACCCAACAAAATTCATCCATCCTAAGACCAACAGACTGTAGGGCAGTGGGGAACTGGATGGACAAAGTCATTGCATTGTGGTTTTCACCCTCTGCTAACAGATCAAGCCTCGAAGGTAGAGCACAAGTGTGAAGGAGGGGGCTCAGAAGTGTGTAACTAAACATTCCTTTATAGCTCTGCTCACCTCAAAAACATCACTGGGCAGAATCCCCTCTTTTGGCTGGAAATGTAACGTGTGATGCTGGAGCCATGTGGGGACAGAGTTACCAACAAGGGAGCTCATCCTTTGGGGCCCAGCTGCATCAAAAGCCAAAGAGGAAAGATGCTCCAGCATTCCCAGGGCTTTGCATCCCACTTGCTCTGCAAAGACTTGCTCAATAGACACGATCTGATCCACCACCCTCTGGTGAGTGCATGTTTTCCTTCACGCTGGATTTCCAGACAGGTAGCATTGCCTCACCTTTGATAATACCCTTGTTACAAAGGACACAAACCCGTGATTTACTCTGCAAAAAGCATAACGCTCACTGAAAATAGCCTAGGAAGGATATAGCGTCATACCTAACACTACATTAAGTGCAAACTGAGAACCTGATATATTTTAGGAAAATTCAGCACACTCTAGACTAATAAACATTTTACAATATTATTGCACATGTTCATTTCACTTTGTACAAATAATCAATCCCTTCACATCTAATAAGTCTGCTTGACACATTTGTGGCCTTATAAAAACACCTTCAAGGGTCTTGTTTTGAGGCATCAATCATTTATTTATACAAAGCTCAAAGACAATGACTAACAATTCTGATGGTATAAAAGCCTTCAGCTGTGATCTCTGTCTTGCTGTTTGTTATCTCGGAACTCTAAAATTATTTAAAGGAGATTTCATTTTAATAAATAAAACAAAAAAAAAAGGTTTGCTTTTTTCTTCTGGCAGCAACATCAAATCAATCAAGGTGCAGGAAAAAAACAGAGCTATTTGCCTTTTAGTGTGTTTCCAGAGCTGGAAACAGCAGTTTGGAGCCCTCATTTGCAGTTTGTGCTGTCTACACAATCACCGGAGGTGCCAGAGGCTGGGAAAGCATGGACTGAAAATCGGGAAGGCACAGACTGAAAATTGTGCTTCCAGCCATCACCTGTGGGCATGTTTGGAGGTGATTTCACCTACTGTCCCAATACAGAGCTTAGACTGACCTCACTAGAAATAAAAAATAGCAGATTCTGACAGAACTAGAAAAGTGTCAAAATCCTAAGTGGAAAAGGGCTCATGAATCCGGGTGCCCCAAAGCTGTTACACATTTCTGATCTCACTCCTTATTGCAATTTCACCTGCTTTTTCTTTCATCTACAAGCAAACTCCACCTGCCCATCCCTGCTGGGCCAGACTCTCAAGGAGAAAAAACAAGACCACCGTGGCACAGACCCATGAAATCACACTGATTTAGGGTAACAGAGAAGTTTGTCTGCAGTGGCTGTTGTTCCATGGTATGTCATGACACAACAGCCCTGCACTGGCAGAAGGGAACCGTCACTGACTTTTTTGCTGCAAGCCACTAAAATGACAATGTTTCCATTAAACTCATGATAGCTGATCTAGGCTCCAAAGTTAACCAAAAGCAGAACTTCCATTCCAGTTATGACCTCAGATACATGTAAATTCAAATGAGGTGCCAAGGAAATATGATAGAAGTAGAAGAATTATAAGCACTTATGTAACAATACAAGCATTCTGAAACTTGGTTTACTATTAAAATAGATGTATAATTGACTGCATTTTACTAGGCCTAGATTATGTTCAAAGCCCACTGCAGTAGATTTGCAGATTTATGGCAACACATGTTAACTAGTCGTACAAGAACAGGTTTTCCCCCAAAGCCAACTCTCCCTCATGCTTTGCTACCATTGCTTTTAACGCCACATGATGCCTGACAGCACAATATAAAAATTAAATGCTAGAAAATAAAACAGCTGTTGATTTTAGGAGAACTCTGAAAAAAATTCACGGCCTCTGTTTAAGACACAGCAGTGGGGTCACACACTGCTGTTAACTCAGCTTTCACTTTCCCCCATGCCCAGACATTCTACTCAATTGTTCCAGGTCCATTTCCAAGGGATAAGGCAGTAAACCCACCCCAAAACCAGTTATTTGTCAGGAAGAAATTTCCCCTTATAAAGAAATCCCTGAGGATACCCCTGTTTGGCATTGATCCTGTTCCCATCCTCTTGGAGGATGCTGCTGTGAGGGAGGTTGGTCCACACTGGTACCAGCTGGGGCTGCCCTGGAAGTGCAACAGACCCTCTCCATGTGGTGCTGGACTCAAGATCTGAACCTTCAAAACCTCTGGCCTCATTGTGCACTTGAAAAGATTCAAAAGGCCATTCTAGCAGATTATTATGGATCTGCCATTCTTAAGGATCTGCTCTCACCATGTTTACTCAGCCTTCTCTTTTTGTGCTTGCACCCACTTTCATTTCTATTGGAGATTTACCAGAAAATGTACAAAACCTGTAAATCATACTAAAACCCATTAAAACTGAGATTAATTTAGTCTTAAAGGTTAGCTCCATTTTCTAACCACTATTTCTGTCTGCAATCTGTCTTCATCAGACACTAATTAATAAGCAGACACAGCTTTGGAAAACTGCCTTTAATCTTAGGGAAGTGTAAATGCTCATGGTTACTAATGCAAAATCTCAGTACACAATTCATCAGGAGAGCAGAACATATAATTTTCCTTTATAACAGCTTACTGATTTAGAGGACTAAAAGCACAGGTGAAGCTGAAAAGAAATATTACTTTAGAAGTTTCAAGTATTTTGCCTTTTTTTTCACCTCTCTGCAGTGCCAATGCAGTTGTATTTTCCTAAGACATTTTCATTTTTTTTTCCTCAGGCAACAGGATTAGATCCTCCTGTGTTTTATACCAGGAACCTTTGCTTGAAGTAAGGGTTTGTTACTCCTGATTTAGAGTGGTGGGAGTCATTTGGGGATTAACCCCGTCCAGAACTGTGTGCAGAAAGGGGGAGGGGAAGGGGGCCTTGTGACAACTAGGAGGTAAAATATTGCTCTCCAAATTATATTTTTAATGATCACTTCCTTTCATAATGATGCAAGATTATATATTGACTGTGAAGAGCTATTTATGTGCCATGACTAAGATACGTTTTCATCAAACATTTCTTTCTCATGCCTAGAACTAATTTGTATTTGATTAAAGGTTTTCTACGCGTTTACAGGAAAAGATTATTCACATTGGATTGCTTTTCTCAACAAAACAAAACAAAAAAGTTTGCAAGTACTGCCAAAAGAGCGGTTTTAAATACATCTCTTTTTACTCTGTGCATCACAGTAGGGATTTCTTAATCAATGCCATGCTGGCTAGCACAGATACACTGGCAGCTGGGCTAGACCACAGCAGCAAATGACTGGTGGAGATCCCTCTTTCGAATTGCACCCTTTAGCTGGACCTGAAATTGCCATCTGTAGGATACACCAAGATCTACAGATCCACAGAGTACAAATGAGAAGATAATTTAGGACACATTTCACTATCAAAAAGCATTGGGGTGCAGGGAGTGGGAGGAACACTTATTTAATTCTTGAAGACTTCCAGTGATGACCACTCCATCTCCTCCCCAGCTATTCTGACAGGTACTTCTTGTACTCTGCTTTCAGCCTCTTTCCATGGTTTCTTGGGCAAACAAGCTGTGCTGGTTTTCTTTGTCCCTTTGAAATGACAAAACTTGGAGCTAAAAAGTGGCTTGTTCAAATCTCATCTGCCTGCCCAGGCTGAGCAGAAAGCATCAGTGCTCTCTTTTGCACAGAGCAGATTGCCAGATAACATCTCTGCAGCCAGTCTTAGGGGAGGCTGGAATAAACCCAAACACTCACACACACTCAGTACCTGAACAAGCACTTGGACTGAGAACCATCTGCTTTTGTCACTTTCCCCAAGAAACTGGGAAAAGTGGGATCCATCTCCAGAGGCGTCTAATTCAAACTAGTAATTCAGAATTTCACAACTGCCAGGGGGGAAGAATACATTCTGCAGGGCAACTCCAGGACTTAGGATAAGAAGGATCACCCTGTGGAGATGCAGTCTTTCCCCATTGACTGCAGGGGAAATCTAAACTAATCAGGGCCAGATTCCTCCAACTAAGGTGTCTCTAAATGTATGCAAGATCATTCCCACTGCAAACCCTCCTGTGCCTCAGCTCCTCAGACAATCTCCACAGAGACTGGAAAGGTTTAGAAAATCAACACATCCAAGGCCATGAGGTACCTGCAACCCAAAGGACGTCACATAACAGTGGGTCCACGCCAAAAACCCAAGAAATGGGCAAGATCCATCATTTTTCCACCTCTTGTTTCTCCATAGTTTTTTTTGCCTCATTATCTCTATCATCACTCCTGCTCTCTGCTGAAGGAAAGCTGCAATATGTCGAGCACATGGGAAAGAATTCTCTGAAACAGCATTTAAAAAAAAAAAAAAGAGGAAAAGCTCCTCTGAAAAACGTTTTAGTTATTAAGACACTTGGATTTTTCAGTATAAATAAATTTATTCGTGAGAGCACTTAAGACAAGTTCTAAGGTTAACAAACACTGCACTATGCAACTCACAGCTGTGACAAATATTTAAGAAATCTGATACAGCATGCCTAAAAATTATTCATTTGCAGGCCTCGTTGCTTTTGAAGATCAACTGTTTTATTTGTAATTTTTGACATTTTCCTTCTTTTCCTGTTTGGCCTGTGAATTTGAAAGGGTTGTAAACACGTACTCCAGCTCTCTGCCTGAGGCACTGGGCTGTTGTCAGAGTGCCAAAAAGAAAAGGAAGCTGATAGGTCCTTTGGTACATACCGATATGAAGGGCTTGTAAAGATAGTATTTGTTTGGTTTTTTTGATCTGACTTTGAATCTGGCTGTAGTACCTACCCTTCAGGGAAAAGCAACTTTTAAATAAATGCTTCAAGACTGTGCAAACATTTCAGTAGTTTCAGAGTCCTGGTGTTCTGGGTCAGGGAAGGAAGAAAACACATGTCAGTCAATAGAGATGGAAACGATAAAAAATGGTTAGAGCCACAGCCATAATTTTTTTCCCTGGGCTGGGTGACGGGTTCTTTCGACGGCCGCATCACGTGCTGCTTCACTCATGTGCCTTTTGGCCGGCCTATAAAACTCACTGTGGATTTTATGCATGTGCACACACATACACTTGGAAACAGATTAAAAATGCACACTTCTTTCAAACTCATCACCCATCAATCCCACAGTTTTGCTAATGCTGCAGGATCAAGGGAAAAAACACAAGCTTGCTAGTTTTTCCTGTTAGTCCTCTGAGAGCTCTGAAATGGTTATTTCCTTCCGTTCCTTCATTTTAGCTACATTTCAGCATTTTTAAAAAAAATCCTTATTTATTACCTAGCTCCTGAGGGTCCCAGCTCTCTGCACATGAGTTGCTGTACCAACCTGTAGGTCCCAACAACTCCCAAACAGGAGCTTAGGGCTGTGGGAGCTGGTCCTGATGAACAAAAACAAGGCAGAGCCTGCTTGCCTGGGAGAGCTCATAAGCTCAAGGGCCAAAGAGCAGGAAGAGAAGCAGAGACAGAAGGAAGTGAAATGGCTCGTTCAAGGCCTCAGAGCAAACCAGTGATAAATCTGGGAACAAGAGCCACATCTTCTGGACCTTTATTACAGCAGAATAAATCAGCCATTTCTCATTTGCTTCCTGTACTTTCCTGTTACTTCCCAACCTTCTATCTTTCTGTAAATTGCAAGAAAATCTTATAGGGGGTTGTATTTGTCAAGGCAAAAGAATCTGCTTCTTACACTATGGGTGGTTAGGGATGCTAGGAGAACAGAACCCATACTTGGACACAAAACAAAGAATCAGAGCTACTACATGCACCTGGGAAAACACAGCTCCTGAAATACTCTATACCAGGCATCAATTCCTTGATTGCATAATTTGATTTTTTTTTCCTTTGTGGATCTAAGGTTTTGCTGCTGATTTGTAACGCTGAGAAACTGGAAGGGCTTTATCTGTCGGTTGGGTTTGATCTGTACTAGAAAACAGCTCTGGAGCTTACACATCTGGGTTAAAAGCATAGGAAACTGGGTTTTGACCAAAGTAGCAGGATAAGCTGAAGATCTGGAGGCACAGGGACTCACGATCAGCTGGTACCAAAACACATCTGGTCTCACAGATTTCACGTGGTGCCAAGTCCACCACATTAACAACATACACTTTTCCCTAGGGAAAACCAGCCCTGTGAGTCCTGAGAAATAATCCATGACAGAAGCACATCACCAGGGCTTCTGTCCCCAGAAAAGTTGCAGTTGAGGAGAACCAGAATCTGCAGCAGTAAGGCAGAGATTTGAGGTGGAATAGAGGTTAACCAACAGGAAAAAGGAGGAGAAACAGAGGTGCAGCTGTTAATGATGATTTTTTCAAAGGCCAGAGGAGTGGCAGGGTCAGTTTTTCCCAGCCCTAAGACAGCAGATCTACCCTCTCTCCCTTGGCAGAGCAAAACTGCCCTTTTCCCCCTTGTTGGCAGCTTCTGAGCATGAAAACACTGGAGGCTAGGGCAAGGAGAGAAAGAAAGGCAAGGAAGGAGGAGAGCTGATACATCCAGCACATCATTCCCTGGCTGGGAAGCACTGGCTGCTGCCAAGGGGCCAGCACAGCCTTACAGCAAACTCAGGGGCACTGCCACCTACCAGCTGTAAAACCCACAGCAGCCCAGGTTGTTCCACTGCTGCTAGACCACCAGGCCAGCCCAGGGTGTGTTTGAAGGGAATTGTTCCACCAAATAAAATCTCAGGCCATTATTCCTTGGATGCCTGGCAGAGCCCTGCTGTCACATTTCATGGCAATAGCAGCCAGCAGGAGGGAGGATCCCAAGTGGAGACAGTTCTGAGGCTGTTCTGTATTTGTGGCACAGGTCATGGGGGTTTTGTTATCCAGCATCTAATGGGGCAGAGTTTCCTCTCCTCAGCCTGTAACTGCCCCACAGAAAGCACTGCTCTGCTCTCTCCCCCTCCTTGCCTCTGTGCCACACATTCATCCCACCAGCAGCTGGGGTTTGGGGGAATTTGTCTCCAAATGGGAACCAGATTGGAAAACGGATTAGCAAGAATAAGATAAAGAATTAAACCCAATCAGCAGGCGACCGCGCTTTTAAAAGGCACAGATGCACGCGATTAGCTTGCCGCATGTGTTCCACTCAGATCCCAACATCAGAGATGGGCTTGGAGGAAACCTCAAATCCCCAAGGAGCTCGCCAGGGCCCTGGGACATGCCTTTGCACGGCACGGGCTGGGCACATCCCCAGAGCCACGCCTGGGAAGCACAGGCTCAGGCAGCCCTTTGGTTCTGCATCCCCTGGTGCCCTCCCAAGGAGGGCATCCCCCTCTGCTCACTCCAGCAGCAGGCAGGCATTTCCATGCCTCCTGCATTGCCTGTGGGACACAGGCTGAAGAGGAGACAGAGAAAAGTTAATCCCAGTTTCACAGTGTCTGACTAAATCCCAGACTCTCTTTGGGGAGGGGGGGCTGGAGAGGAGAAGCAGATTTTTTTTCTCCTCCCCACCCAGGTCACTGAGTGAGTCAGGGGTCAGGGAACAAGGGTGCTGGTCCAGCTCCACCCGCTCCCCAAGCAAGGCCAAGGAGGGTGAGAAAATTTAGGGAAGGGCTTCCCACCTCCAGCTGGAGAGGTGATGACCGTTTCATCATGTTGAGAAACGCTCCAGTGTCTCCTGGCCTCACGCTTACTTAAGATCCATCTGAAAAGTAAATATTGCCGAGAGACAGAACAGCATCTGCACACTATCAAGCTTTCCTGGATCCCAAGCAGTTCTTTGGCTCACCAGCTTCAGGGGGTGTTTTTCTGTTGGGTTGATGGTGATGGGATGGGGGAGATAACAAGGAAAGAGAGGGAGAAAGGGATTGGGTTCAGTGGAAGGAAAGCTCTGATGTTTGGGAAGCCCCTTCTTGCTGGCAGAGGATCACCATCAAGTTCTTGTTGCTTCGACATTTGATACAGGTTCATGAGTTCAGTAGGAAAACATGAAACCAGAAAGGGCCAAATTCTGACCCCAAACAGGCAGGGAAAGCACTGGCCCAGCCCAGGGAGTACTGTAATTTAGCAGACAGACCACCCTATCGTTCCTAGAACAATAAAATAATCTTACTTCTATAGGACTAAATCCCAAGCCCAGCATGGCTCTTTCTAATCGGTGACAGCAAAGTCGAGCTGTGTGGCTTGCAACCCCATCAGCCTGGGAGCTCTGAGTATTTTGCAAACATTAATTCAAAGGCAAAAGTCAGCTGTGAGAGAGGGGACATTTCTTACACTGCTTCACAGCTGGAGAAGCAGGAGCAGAGGTCAAACATCAACCTGAGTTCCTGTGTGTTAAAGGAGGCTTTCTGCTGCTCCTGGACCTCACCTGGAAAAGACAGATTACAGCCCCCAGAGCTTTGCCCAAGTGATCAGGGCAGATTCATGAGCAGCTGTGTGTGCCCACCCTTTGTCCAACCCTCTGCCCTGACTGAGGTCAAAAGCCACCTGTCTGAAAGGACAACGTCAAAAGAAATGCCCTGGAAGTGGTGTGGGGGAGCCCTTTACTTGCAGGACAGTTTTCCCCAACTCTCAAGCAGAATTTCAGTGAAAAAGGGTTTAATCCACTGCATCGGGTCACTAAGCAGGTGTGAACAAGGGCAACACTGTGGTAAATTGCAGCACTTCATCTGACAAACTTGCCACAGCTTTGTCATGTTTGGTCAGGGGTTTATACTTCAGCCTGCCCCCTCCAAAGTCACAGGTTTTTGGAGCCTCCTTCCATGATGCCCATGTAGCCTTAAGTGCACACATGGGATCATCTCCAGTGGAGTTCAGTCCAGCAGTTAATCTCAAACACATCTTCACCCATGGAGAAAGACCATACACGTTCATCACACCTATTGTGATGCCTTCTCGTGGTTTTAATCTCTTAATGTAAACAGATGATATTGGGCATGTTTTAAAGAAACCGAGTCAGATGAGTACATCCTGAATGTGCTCATCACTCCCCCACCAAAAAGAGTGATGCTGACTTGTTTTCTTTTTCTCTTTTCCCTCTGGCACAGAGATGAATCACACCTCAAGTTCCTGTAAGCTTTCAAAGAATATTCACCAAGGAAAAAGAGCCTGTGTGAGGTTAAGGCTCAGCCACCAGCAGGCACCTGAGATGCCTTTTGAGTACTGACCCTGGGGCACCAGTCCCCAGGAATTTAGGTCTCTGTTTTTGCTGCTCACAAAACAATTTTCTGGCACTGACAACTGGTATGCTGCAGCACCAGCAAGATCACACATGGGGTGGTCTAAGGACATAAGCAAGGCCAGTTTTGAAGGGAGAGAGAACATCAGTTGTAAAATAGGTTTGACTAGGGTGAAAAAAAACCCCACAGCAACCCCACTGTAACTCTGGATATTCCCAGAGAACTTCACAAACAACTACTTTCCCTCCTGCAATGAGTTCCCTAGGTAATCAATCCTCTGAGAGCAGCAGGATTGGATCCTGCCTTCATGATTTTGCTGCCTCTTCCTTTCACCCAGCCAGCCCTCACTCCTGATGTGACAACTGTAGAGCTCCAAACACAAGTGGTTTTGCCCAAACTCTCTGATTTGAGCCACAAGACTGGGGCCAACTGCCCCTCTCCTCCTCTCCACCCCACAGCCACCCCGAGCTCCCAAGCCACTCTCACCCCAGTGAAAATACTCCACCTCCTGGAGCCCACGCAGCCACTCCAGCCCCAGTTGGTCAAATCCAAGAAAAAGATTTGTTTAAGCTCTTTCCAGCATACATTCCACTGCAGACATTGCTTTTAATAAAGGCTACACCACAATCCTTTTCATAATGGCACGGAGCAATCTAGCAATATCCTCCTGCACTTAGAGAGTGAGTTAATGAAGGAATAGGTTAATTGAAATCGACTTCAGTACTGAGCACAAGCGGTTGAGCTGAAACGTGGCATAAAATAGAAATGAAAAGAAAACCCAGCTTCTCAGCCCAGCCTGTAGCTTTCTGGCCATACACGGAAAAGAATTATTATTTCTTCTTCGTCTTCTAATATGTTCAACAGTAAAACCACCAATAATATGAAAATAAATTACACCTGGGGCAACCCTATATTGCACTAACAGTCTGGCTCTGATTAGCCTTGCCTTTATCATGCATGCATCGTATTAGTCCGTTTCAAAGAATTCATGGAGAAATTCATACTTCGACCTTAAAACAGAGAGTAAAAACACAGCTGAATTTAATTACCCGCTGACCGCATGCACTGGGTTAGGTAATAAAATATAGAAGCAGTAAGATATGTAATGCTTTATTAAGCTATCTCAGATACAAGAGCATGCCTGGCAATTATGCCTGAAGGCTACTGAAGGCTACTCAGAATCTCTCGCGGACCACCCAAAGAGAGGAGCTAAACAGAACCTGGTCCTCGCTGCACGGCAAAGACATCCATAAATAATACAGCTATATGCAGGCAAAGTGCCTCCTTGCTCCTATCTGCCTTCAAGTCCACATGTTTATCAAACACACATTGCCCTGGCATCCATGAATTCTCCTCAGCCTTGCTCAAGATGTGTTTTTCTAACGCTTTCCCGGTGCACTCTTAAGCCCAGCTTAGGCCTCAAGTTTATGAACGTTTAAATAAAACAGCTAAAAATTAAATAAAGCCTAGAAATGGCTGGATGGGAAAGGAAAAGCCAAGCCTGCCTCACTTCCATGCTTCTAAAAGGAAACTATGGATGCAGTTAAAGTGGATGGGTGAGAAGGGAACCAGTTTGCAGAACCACTCCACAGATAAATAAAATATTTAGGAGAAGTAAGAAGGCAGAGAGGGAGAGGAAAGAGCAAATACTATCCCAATTACAAAATTAATGGCTTAAAGAAACCCAGCAAAAAGGCACAAACTGCAAATACTAATCTTCTCATATCTGTGGTTTCAGGCAGTAATATTTTAATTTAAAAACGCAACCCTTTCTTTCTGTTTTAGCCAACCTTACGCTGCCCGTAACATGTAAAGTTACCCTAAAAGAACAGAATTATACAATGAATAATGAAAAGCTGTGATAAACAGAGGGAAATAAAAGCCCATTGAAGACACATTGCCAGGGAATTGTACTATAAACTGGATAACCCAAGTTTATAAAGAGATTCACATTTTCAGGCCCCCATCCAGGCAAGGGGCCCAGGATCTGGGTTTCCAAGGGAAAAGACAGTTGTCTGTCCTCCTGCTCCCGCATCATTCCCATAACACAGAGTCACAGGGTGCCACCAAGAGCTTGTTACCCCAAATCTCAGCAAAACCTTGAAGGCTGGAGATCAGGCAGCAGGATCAGCACAGAGGCAGCGGAGCCAAGGGCAAGGTGAAAAAGGGATGAGATTTGCAGAGATCGAGGCAGATTCTCTGGCAGGAGGGGAGCCTGAATCAAAACCTCATGTCCCAACTTTCCTGGTGACCACCCCTTTTTCTCTTCTTCCATTTCCCTTCTCAGTTGTTGTTGGCTTAGACTACAGACAATTTAGGGTAGGAACACTTTTGCGTGTGGCTGTGCCATCCCTGGAGACACCACACTTGGTTGGAGTCTGCAGGCTGTATATAAATATAATCACTGCCATAAGAATCAAATTAGAGAGGGATCCAAAATTCACATCTAGCCCCTCTCACTCGTAACCAGCTGAACCCAACTTGCAGATCCCAGAAAATTTCCACCTCTGGCACTCTTCTCCCCTGTGCTTGCCATGTAGGTCTGCTCTCCTCTTTTCCTGTGATGGGAAATCTGTTTCTTTGTGTACTTAGTTTTAGGGTTTAGTTTTTTTAATTTTTAATAGGAAAATGGGTCCAAAGCAAAAAAAAAACAAAGAAAGAAAAAGCAATTCCAACTTTGGGTCACTTTTTCCTTCCTACATGCCCTGGCATTTGTTCATTTGTTGCTCCTCTGCTTTTCAAGCTATGTGGCCAGGATCAGAGGCAGACTTTCTTAAACGTATTGTGGTGTGAAAGGCTGCTCTGTATGGATTTCTGGCCACCACTCTCAGTGCAAGATGAATTGGAAATCTCCAGAACTAATTCTCAAAGACTTCGACAGCAATACTGGAGGGGAAGCATAGAGCTCTGGAAAGTGGGCATACTCCAGGAGCTCCTGAACATCCACGGTAAAGGGGAACTGAGCATCAGCTCCATCAAAGTGACATCTCTCTGGCTGGATCAGTATTTATATGGATCACAGCTTGCTCTGCAGTGCCTGTGTTAGCAAAGATAACTGATAAATCTCTCAGTCCACATTTCCCACCTCTGAGCCAAACAGACAGCGAGGGATCACTTGAATACCTTGCCTGAAGATGATGGAGATGAGGATCCAGGATCTACATCACAGAACTTCCCTGTTCACACCGGAGCATGGGAGTTTCCTGGGGTGCTATATTTAATATAGGTCTCATGAAATCTGTCCCTAGTGCTTCAGAGCAGGGGGCTTGGAGATAAAAACCAGAACTTTGCATGCCAGATCAGGAATTCTCGCAGACAATGTCTGCACTGAGCACCCTCGCAACAGGCAGCAGGGGAGCCCTGCTCATTCACATCCTCTTTATAAACAGTTGTTTATTTTATTATCTTTATTTGAAACAGATTATGCAGCAGAAGACTTCTGGAAAAATCTTTTCCATCTGACTACTATTTTTGGCAACATACGGTACAGGATAGAAATGCTCTTGCTCGCCTTTGTTTATTTGTCTTTATCCTTAAGGCTGCAAACGGGGGAGAAAGATATGTTGAAGTAACTTCAGAGAAAGCCTGTGACTGTCAATGCAAATACAACTAAGGTGCAAATCAAGTGTCTTTACATAGGGCTATTTCTGCACCACAGACACAAGACAGAATTAATGTTTGAGAATTCATTTTTGCCTCCATTCTAGGTCCTTTCTGAGCTTTCTGTAGGAAAAGAGCTCGAAAAACCCAACACCAAACCTGAGAATCTCCATGACCAGAGCTGAAGGAGTGGCTGCTGCTGCTGAGCAGAAAGCTGTGACACTCTGATGGGAACTAAAATGACAGGTGACAAAGACATCTCAAGAACTGCTCCACTGTGATATTTCTACACTACAAGGGACCAACCTTGTGTTAATTGAATTAAAAGCATTAACAAGTTTTTCTAAAGAAATTATCCAAAACCACTATAGAGAACAATAAAAATAATATTTAGCTTTAAGTGCAGTTAAAAGCCCTGATTCATCTCTTATATAAGAGGTCAGCGAGCCACAAGGATGATAGGCACAGCAAAAGAAGCTGGAAAAGTTCAAGAATGACATAATAAAATTAGTTGTAATACCAAAATACAACTGTGCTTTACTATGCATTTCTCTGCATGTGCAAAAAGAAAACCATAATAAAATTAAGGGTGGGGATCACTTCATTTGAATTGATCAATTATTTTTCTTAATGTCCCAAACACTGATAGTGGATTACCTGCAGTTCACAGGTAATTTTCCCAGACATATTCAATCTTTCCCTTTTGTACCCCCATTCAGCACAAAAATGAAGAAAACACACAAGAACAAAAACCATCTTTTTAACAGAACTGGGAAAATATTGCTGACACCAGAAACTTTGCTTTGAAAGAGGGAAAAGGACTGAGTTTCTGTCAAAAACATTTACAGAAAGAAAACCCCAAAAACCTCAGGGTTCCCCTTCCCAAGAACAACTTCTGAACCTTGTCTCCATGACGTAGAATTCCTTTATGGAACATGAACACACACATCCGTAAGCCGTCAGCAAGGCGTCCACAAAACCTGCAGTGCCCATAACGCCTCCATAAAATTTTCACTTAAACATTATTCATTGATCTGCTTGTAAACTTCCCAAACAGCACGCCGCCTAATTAATCATTTTTATACTGGATGCAATTGTGAGTTTAAGCTGCAGAATGGTTTGCTGTGGCTAATCACATCCATGCACCGAGCAAAGATCGAGCGGTTTGACAATTGAATATGAAGGTTTAATTATTCTATTCAGAAACAAAGTTTTCATTAGAGAATCCCAGAGCAGCTGGTTACGGTAATGATGTCCCTAGTGGAATTACAAACAGGATGAAAAGGGTTGGACAATGTTATTTGACTTACAGCATCGCGATGTTCATTCTGAAAGCCACGAAGAGTTGGACAAGATTCTTTAAATTTTGTGCTGCTGGTGCCAAAACTCAGCTGGAGCGTGTTTTCACAACACTATCCACTTCCTATTGTTTTGCAAAATGCTTTTTCCACCTTCCGAAAAGGGCTCAGAAAACAATACACCTCCGAGTGAGGATTTTCTGCTAGGAGGAGCTACTGAGCTGAGCACAAACTAGATGTCCTCTGTTGCCCATGACCGCATGGAAATACAGTGCGCACAGCCTGGCTTTCCCACCCCCAAACTCTTTTAGGGAGCAGAGGAAATCGGAGAAGGTACCAGTGCCATTAACACTACCTAATATGGCACATGTTCCCCTCGGTGCAACCTGACCCGTGTCATGCAAATGTGGATATTAACTGTTCAAAGATGTGGGTGCCGAGGAAGACCTCGGTGTAAGCTGGACTGGCTCCAACCCCACATCACATACTGCCCTAATGACTTTATGTCTCACTGGAGTGAGAGAAAGAGGAGGGGAACCGGTCCCAGTGTGAGGGAACAGCCCTTTACACTTTGCTCTGCTCCTCTGCTCTGCCAGGAAGAAGCTGGGATAGGAAGGAAAAGGAACCAAGCAAAGCTCCCCAGTCAATTACATTCAGATTCAGGACTCCCAGTGAGGCACCGTGGCTTTCAGAGGAACCTTCCCAGTGTTATCCCAAGCACTCTTCACTGTATTAAATTCAGTTTAGCATGTCCCAGTACTTCCTTTTACACAAAAGGTGATAAAAAATGAAGTTCTAGACTTCTGTAGTACATGTCCATTTTTCCAGAGGATGGGGGAAGGAAGGAAACAAGGGGTTAGTGCAACAACATAAAATGTCATAAGAGATCCTTTTTTCTGCAGAAAAAGCCCTTTTCTTTGCATTGCTCCCTCAAGCCATACATGCTCATGTCCAGAATTAAGTCCTAAAATATAACACCTCTATTGAATTCTCTCCTTCTTTGTTGCCCTCCTTTCAGGACTTCCCTAAATAACTCATGTCCCAAATGTAAGCCTACCATGAGAAGAAGAAGAAGAAGAAAAAAAAAAAAAAAAAAAAAAAAAAGGGTTAAAAAACCCTCATGAAGACACATATCCTGCTGAGCCACCAGAGAAGCCCCAGGAACATCAAAAACAGAACCAACTCCAGTGAGTTCTGATGTGGTTTCAATTTTGGATTCTGTCATTGGGAAAGTAATCAGGTCAATCAGAAATGTGGCGGAAACCCAGCTGAGAACATGAATTACTGCACATTCTAGACCACCCAAGACCAGAAAGGGAAAAAAAATCCCAGAACTATATCTTAGTAATATTACAGCTTTTATCATTAGGATTAAAATTAGAGTTGAAGTTAAACTGAGGAAACAATACAGATTTGTAAATGCTTCCCACTGAAATCTTCATTTATTTTTTAACTTGTGTGTCCTACTGCTGTATAAAACTACTGAGAAAGTTCAGTTAGGGCTGAGGGCTGGGGGTCACATCCTCAACGGATGCAAATGTGGAACAGCTCCAGTGCTGAGAGGGTTCAGCCCTTTGTTGAATCAAATTCCAGCTAGAGACTGAATACTTTTTTTCTCCCTCAGTTTACAGAAAAGTCTATTTGGGGCATTTGTGTAAGTAAGTGGATGTGATTTCTTTTACAAGGATGTTTGGAAATGAGAAACTGAAGCACTGAAGAGGTCTCTCACAAGATTTGTTAGTGTCCCTTTTTTCCTCCGTAAGCAGCTGTGAAAATAGTCTAGCTGGAACAAACATGTGGATTAAAATGAAGATATTTCACCAGTGCAACCCTCTCTAGCCAGGCTCTACTCACTATTCCCTTGTCACAAGACCCATGGAATTCCCAAGAGCATGACAGAGGAAAAGGGAATGAGTGAAGGAGGAAATTCTTTCTAGGCAATATGAAAGGCTTGGGTGGGGCCCACAAACACCCTCCACCACTGCAGATTTGTTGTAACCTCATAAAACAACTGGACCACGCTCCAGGTGAGAAGAAATGGGAATGATTTCTCTCTGCTGTAAAGGAACCATCTGTGAAACTGGCCCAGTGGAGGCTAAAAATGTTGTAGAATAAGGAATGTGAGATGCTTGAAATGCCAGAGGTAAGTCAAAACCTGTGTCCCAGGGAGCCGGATTTCAGGCATTAACATCAGCCACAGAAGTGTGAGACTGTCACTTTCAATTTGGCCTCCACAAAGAGAAGCCAAGGTATGCAATGCAGACAGCACAGAGCAACACGAGCCAAAACCTGAGTCCACATTTCACCCCCTTCAATTTAACCCAAAGAGAAAGCAAAGGCTTTTTTGGGTTTTTGGTGAGGGTGGCCAAGCACTGAAACAGGTTGACAAGAAAGGTCTGTCCCTGGAGATACTCAACACCCAGGTGGGCATGTCCTGGGCCTTGACTCCATCTCCAGAGGGGGTCTTCAACATTGACATGGGAAGCCTTTGCTTTGGTCCTGCCTCTAAAAAAGGCTAAAGAGCTCCCTCCTCTTGAAGAAATGGGCAAGAATATTCTCTGAGAACATAAAATGACCAGCAAACTGCCTCCAGAGTGTATGGAGGAGTGAGGAAATGCAAATCCTCTGCTCCACAAAATTAGTAACATAGGACCTCAAACACTGCAGCCTCCAGCTAGATGCAGCTTGCCGAGCTCCAAGGACTAGAATATGTGGAAAATTTCTTTTTTCTTTTTTTTTGTCTATCTGTTTTTAGACAGGAGCGTGGGGAACTGAGTAGCAGGGTCATGCTCTTTTCATCCTGTGGTCTGCCTCAATCTAAACACTGGCCACAGTGGAGTCCAAAGCACGTTTTGCTGTGGTAATAAAAAGATTGTGGTCATTTCAAAAGCAATTAAGGCCTCATAATCGATAATGCTTTTACCACAGCCATCTTTGTCCTTGAAGCACACACCCAAGCAGAGAGGAACTGATGGACATTTTCATATGCCCTGCATGCCACTCTAGAGGGTTTTCTTTCTATTCCTGCCTAGTCAGATTCCAAAAATTTTCCAAAGCCAAAACGTTATAAAGTCAAAACCCTAAGAGGAGACTGCTTTTAAGGTCTCATCACTGTCACAGAAAATGAGAGGGGGAAGGCTGCAGTGGTTCTAGTCATTCATAGCATAGATGTGCTCACCAGGAGAGGATTATGGCCCTGTGGCCCAGGTCAACCAATAAAGGTGGGGTTTGAATCCATGGACAGGGCAAATTCCATTAAGGCACATCATCTTTCTTTCAAATGGGTGGTGGATGCAAGCAGCTGCCATTTCAGCGGGCAGTGCGGTGTCTGCACAGTCCCTTCCAGGCAAATGGAATCATGTTCTGTCCATGCTTGGTGTTGAGACAGCAATAGTGCACAGGACCTCCTGGTTCAGCCAGCTCTCTGTCTGTAAAGCACCAAGTGAAACAAAAACAAAAAAAAATCCTACCACCTGCAGCTCAGTCCCTTGGCAGAGAGAGGATCCTCATTTTTTCACCCATGGTGTGGCAGGTAGCAAACAGACCTGCACAGACACCTTGAAACCTCCTAGCCCAGAAGCTAAGAGGCTTTTTGCTGAAGAGGTAACAGGAACAATGAGAACCTGATGAAGAGCTCCACAGGTTTCCCTGCTTGTATTTGAATCCATGATCCCCGTCTGAACACTGATGAAAGTACACAACAGAATATTTCTTGCCACCACAGCAACCTCAAGATATTGGAATGTTTGTACCATATCTCACCATTCTACTTTTTTCCCCCTAACTGAACAACACATTTCCTCCCACCCTTCCAAGGTTTCTGTCTAAGGTCTCTTCATGCAGCTGATTTCTCCTATCATACCTTGCCCTTGTCTTCACACAAAAAAATTCTCCTTTGAGGTTATGCTTTGCCAAACTCACTTCTGCCATAAAGCTGACCCCAGCAGCTCTTCAGGGACAACTCCAAAATTAATAGGTATGTTGTCCTTCCACCATGCCAGGTGGTAAGGAAAGAATTACAAAGCAACAAGTCCAGAATAGAGCCTTCAAGATCTCCCAGCCTGTACTGTGAAAGCTTGGCAATGAAATTATGATAATCAGTCCCTGGGTATCCTCTCAAGCCAGCCTCACAGTCATGTTAGACAAGATTCACCTCAGCTCAGCTTCCCTAGCTCTGCTGCAAGGCAACAAAGCTCCCATTTTCTTTCAAAACCTTTTGAAAATGATAGTCAATACAATAGTCTTAGCCTTAAATTACTGTATATACATACATATATATTTTATCTAAATAAAATAATGAGAGAGGGAGCAAAAGTTTGCCAGCAGCCTGAGGCTTCCCTCTCTGACCAGACATACCCAGTTCATTTCCAGTAAAATTCCATGGAAGCCACTGGCATCCCACTGGGATGTGCTAGGCACATATTAACTTGCTAAAACAACATGAGAGATTTGCATGAGTTCTGCTGTAATCTATCACTTCTCACTTTTTTTTTTTTTTATAGTCACTATGGTATCAAAGCAAAATACAGCAGCATGGAAACTCAGGGTCACAGGCCAGCTTACTCCTGCTCAGCATCCTCAACCTGCTGTGCTGGGTCCCCTTACACTCAGCTCACGTGGTTTGAAATTTCTTGGCCTAAAAAGACTAACATTGACCTTCAGGACTTCTCCTCTGTTGCCTTCTCCCAGATTTGGGGTCCCACAGCCATGAGAATCCTACAGCCAATGTGATGCATTGCTTGACTCCCATAAGATAGAAAACATCCATTCCCAGAGGCTCCAGAGCAGCATCCAAGTGGATGCTTGGAGGAGCAATGCTGCTAAAGTTCTTAATTTGAATAAAGAATCATCAAAGCTCAAGATAGCAAGTCATTAGCATAATGCCTGTAACAACCTTCAGCCTCCCTTTGGTTTCATTTTGTTAGGAAGCAGCTCCAGCAAAGAAGATACACACCATCCACAGTGAAAACTGATTGCTATGTTATAAACAAAAGAGCTTGGAAAGCTCAAAAATCCAGTTCTAGACACCCCAAAACTGTTTGTGAACCCCCCCTGAGAGACTCACATCCAAGCTGCATGGCTCACAGTCCTTGCTTTTGACCTCTGCTCCCCCATGACAAGCAGCAGCCACAGGCAGAACATTGGCCAAGTGCAAAGCAGAGCTGGCTGCCCCCATCAAGTGCCTCTGCCTAGGACTCTGCCATCTCCTCCCACTCATTCATGCCCTCCATACTGCAGCCTCATCATCCCAGACCTCTAATCACTTCATGTACACGCTGTCCATAAATTAGGACACATCACGGTGTTATTTGGGGCACTGAACAAGATTACTGTGCAATTACACCAATGAGCCACCTTTATCTCCAGGCTTGAAATAATGCCTTTACTTAAAACACTTTAAATCAATAAAATTACACTGTAGCCACAGGCAGTACACACAGTTTTGCTTGCTGGAATGACCTCCATTATGTTCAACGGGAGATCTGTTTCTGCCTGATTCAAGCACAGCAAACAGACTTCAAGTAATGGCAAATGTCAAGTGGTTTTAGGAGCAAATAATTATAAATCATTCATGACACCCTGCTATGTTCTAGCTGTTGGTTGGCTTATTTCTCTTGATTAGTGCTAATTTGCATATGATTCAGACCGGTGCAGCAGTACAGAGGCTCATCCAGAGGAAAGCAGGTACCCTGAATCACAAAGGCACATGGATGGACTATGATGGGACAGACAAAACTCGTGAATAACAGAGAAAGCACACAGGGAGTGACCTAACCATCTCTTCCTACTTAATAACCATCAAAGAGACCCAGCAGGAAGCGTTATAAAGGGAAAACACACAAACATCCTTCCCCACGTGGTGCACAGGGAAGCTGTGCAGCTCCCTGTTGCCAGTGGCTGCACATACAGAAGGTTCCTAAGAGCTCTAAGTCCATCTTCAGGGCCAAGGTGTGACAAACCCACCTTTGAGGACAGCCAGAGCAGAAGACAGGGAGGGAGGGCTGGGCTTCTCTTTGTCCAAAGCAGCAGAGAAAATGGACACACACAGGTGTTGTCCACAGTCTGGCCTGAAGGCAGCACTGATCCAGCACTACTCAGTAGCACAAGGAAGCAAGAAAATGGGCTCCTAGTTCTGGTTGTGATGGGAAAAGTGAGGACCAGCCTCAGGGAGGCTGTGACTGACTGCAGAGCTGCCACAGTGATGGCAGGCAGAGGACCTGCTCCTCAGGAGGTGGCCTGGAGCCCCAAAGCCACACGTATTACATAGGGCAAGAGCTGGAATGGGGCAGAAAGGACATTTCCAGAGCAGAGCATGGGGAATCCAACCCCATCTTGAGTAACTTAAACTCCCTCTGTAGCTTTATTATGCTATCCCAGGAGACAGGAAATTTTCAAGCAGCTCTGAGTCAATGGGGATTGTCTGACACAGTGACAGAGCCCTGATTTAACAGGGTGTTAATTAACTTCATGCACTTCAAGTCTGGCAAATGCAGAGCATCCCTGTTGAACCAGGGCCTACACGCAGCACTGAGATAGCTTAAGCCTGGAGAAGCAGGCTGGAAACATCTAACAAGAAGAGGATTTCCCATGATAAATCTGGTACTTCCTGCTTCTGGCTGTGCTGGGTTTACCACACAAATCGTCTTTCTCACAGTCCTTCGGCGCTGCTCATTTCATTCTCAGCTGGGCTCCAGACGCACAGAGGTGCAAGGGAAGGAAAATAATGAGACAAAGTTGGGATAGGCAAACATTGTGATGCTGGAGGCTGTTCAAGGCTCTCAGACACTTTGGTGGGTTTACAAACTGGGATAAGATTGCGAACCACTTCTTTTTCTCCAGTAATTTGAAATGCATGCTCTCCCTCGTGTGCCACCAAGGGTGGCTCAATTATTAAAAGGCACAAACAGTTTTTCAATTTTTTTTTCTGGGAGAATCAACTGTGCCCGGGAGAGTGAAGAAACCTGGACCACCTACCATAAGCTGAGTAGGCAGAATACTGCACGTAGCCCATACCCCGTGTTGCCTTCCCACGTTAGAACTTCCACTCTGGTGCCCATCTGCCTTTACAACATTCCCATAATCACTGCATGCCAACATTTCTTGTTTTTCAAAACAGAGATGATCCTGGAGTTGTAGCACTCCAGGAAGTTACAGTCTGGAACGGATCTGGATTTTCCCTAAAGCCTGGCATTTCTCCTCAGGTCGCTTGTTCAGAATGACCACGGATCAAATTAGACCTTTGATCTAAGACTGAGCTTCAGAGTGCCACTAGTTGAAATTCATATACTGTTTATGCTGCTGCCTGCTCCAAAATATTTCTCTTTATCCTTTTATATATCTGCATCCATAGAAACTTCATTCCTTAAACCTGCATCAAGTTCAACTTCAATGACTCTGTTCCTTCCTTTATTTGTAATTTATCCAGAGCTTTTCAACAGCAATAATTGTCCCTTTGACATTAATTCTCTTCAAGAGCATTGCATCTCTGCTTTCCCCATAATTCAGTCCTCTGAGCTCTTTAAACATTACCTGTTCTCTAAAACCTGACTCACTGGTATCTTTGTCCAGCACCAAGATGTCAGTGCTCATTGTAATCATGTGTACAGAAGCTTAGTGGTGGGAGGTCTTTAAACAGCTATTTAGTTCCCTGCCTTTGGCATTGTGTTAAGAACTTGGATTTCATCTGCTGTTCACCACCACCTTAAGGTCACTTTCAGACATATTGAGTTTCCAGGTCCCCCCTCTCTAATAGCACCAGTTAAGACTGCTTTCAATTTTAATTTCCTTCCTTTTGATGGCTGCACCCCACTCTTAATGTGATTTGAACATGAGTTGCTTTTTTGGTTTTTAGGCTCCCTCTGAACACCTCTGCTGACCAGTTACTGATTAATTTAACCCACATTCACAATGCACAGTTCTGAAAGTCAGACTAAGTACTTGGACATTCATTAGAAACAGCAAAGACAATATCTTAGCATCCCCCTGACTGATGCTTATACCCTCACATCTGGCCACTAAGTGCCTCTATAAATCAAATGTGGCATAAAAGGATGAGGGAAACTATAGGGTTGCAGCAGGAAACAGTGTCTCTGCTCCACTGAGAGTTTATCTCAAAGGAACCCTGACAGCCAAGCCAGCATCAGCTTTCTTGACTATCTGATGGTCCAAACATCTCCTAGCCTTTTCCACATCACTTTGTCCATCTGCCTCCCTTCAGGTGACCTTTCTCTGCTGCTTCCCAAACCTGCAGTCTCAAACTCTTCAGTTCTTCTGATACATTCATTGCCTGCAGCACTGCTCTGAAGAACATGAGGAAGACAAACATGGGGCTGGACATCCCATCACAACTACCCCGTGAGGTATTTCTGTGACCACTGGCCTGAATGGAGCTCTAGCAGCTGTTTTGTCCAGACTGTGGAGCAGGTTGAAATAAGAGATCGACTCCTGACCTCAAGCTCCACATTTTGCAACCCCACGTTATGGCTATAAATTTTTTTACCCACATGGATAGCTATAAAGTTAAACTGGGTGCCTACCTCCCTTTCACTGTAAAATTTTCTTCTTGGTATATCTTATTCAAAAGAGCAAATCTCTTCACTAATATTATTTTGATGGGTATTAATCCATTTTATGACTGCATTCTGGATTTTCTACTAGTGTAATCCAGATCAGATCGGAACAATTGTACTTCCAGAGGCTTTAATTTTTAATCTGTACTCTGATTAATTCTAAAAGAGGCAGGGCGTTGAAATATAACAAGAATTATTTTTCATTTTCAGTCTTAATTTATACAGGCCAAGTCACATAATTCAAAATAAGCATAAAATTCTCTGCCTCATCTATTCTGCACACAAGTCTCCTGAAATATGCCTGGGTCAAAAATGAAAAACCTTTCTAATGTAATGGGCTTTCTTCTTTTTATTTGTGGAAAGTCCTTTTTCTCCTTGATCATTCTGCTATTTTCTGCTGTTCATCTCCACCAAATTTAAGCATTTTGAATTATTCTCTGTGCAGCTGAACACTTCAATTGGCTGTGCTGTTGAATATTTCCCTTTCTGCATCCCTGTTAGCACCCAAGAGCCATCAATGGCCATACTTCCCTCACTAAGTCCTTCAACACTGCTGTGGAAGTTCAGAAAGAACATGATGAACTTGGAGGTGAGCTGGGTGCCTGACCAGGGCTGCAGATCCTTGCAAATACAGCCCCTGAGTCTCACATTAAGTCAGCAAATACAAACCCATGAGCAATTGAGAGCTCTTCGACGACCGCTGAGAATCTCTCTGCCGTCCCAGGAAGTCAGACAGCTAAATCAAGGCTATAAAATAAAGCCAAGAGCTGGCCTTAAGATAATAAAAACACAAAATAAAAATGAATTATATCAGCTAATACAGTAATATGAAGGTTTTATTGAAATAGCGACCTAAACTCGTCAGAAGCAGCAAGTCTGTTTTATTGCAGTACCACCAACCACAAAAGCACTTTTCCTTTCCACTTGCCCTGTTCTGGATCTGTGTTTGCCCAACAGCTGCCTCTGCATTGGGCCTGACCAGCCAGGACACAAGTCATGGAAAGAAGTTCTTTACACCTGTGGCTGTCCTGGGACCAGCAGCATTTGGTGCAGCCTAACAAAGGCAAAATCCAGAGCAGGACAGAAAATTGGCCACAGGTAGAAAAGTGTTTGCCAAATGTCACTCAAGTGGCCTGGGAAAAGAAGGAAGAGCAGCTGATTTCTCAGACCCCCCTGCAGTCCAAAATCCAAGGGTTTCTATAAGCTTTACACAGGCAGGTTTGCAATTCCTGTGGAGCCTGAGAACCGCAGTGCACAGGAATAGGGAGCCCTGGGAGAAGTCGCAGGCTGATTTACTGGGCATCATTTCAGGATCAAACCTGTGTGAGATCAGCACAGTCCAGGCAAATTTATGGAGAGTTTGTTCCATCCCCCCACAGGAGCAAAGAGACAGGGAGAAGGAAACTTGCCTACTCCTAACTAATTAACCACAGAGCAAACTTCATAAACGTGCTCCTGACCTCCGCCACAGCGCACACACTTGAGTCATTCCAATAAAACAAGAAATGACACTTTGCCACAACATTACTAAGTCCATATCCCATAAAACCATTCAGGGAAGTGGGGAGGGGGAAAAAAAGAGAGAAAAGCAAGAATAAAGCCAGCAATTATCTGTTATTAACCCAGTCCTCAGTGGTATCACATTGCTCCTAAAAATAATGACAGGGCAACAAAGCTTGTTTGCATCTCCCACGTCCTTTGTGGGTTCCTCGTTATTCTAGTGAGCTGCTAGAAAATGCACTTCAGTTACATCCCCATCGATTATCTCACTGATCACCCTGCCTTCATTTCCACCTGGCACCACAAGTTGTTTTACAATTAACACTTTGATCCTTTCTTTTTCTTCCTTGTTTTTCGTTTGTGTGGGTGGGTGGGATTTTTTGCCCCCCTCACCCAGGGCCAAACGCAGACCCTCTCTGGGAGGAGCTGAGAAATCTGGTGGATGAGGCTGCCTCCATATTTTGTGCCAGACTGTGGGGAGACCAGGCTGGGCACAGCTGGCACAGCCACCAAACATCCTGCCTGCCTGTGCTCGCGTGACTCCGCTCCCCTGCAGCTGGTGCCACAAAGAAACCAGAAACAGTTTAAGAATAGATCAGCGTTTAATGCCTGCCATGTGGGCTCGGGAGCAAAACAGGGAAGGGATGGAGGAGGGCAGCAGCACAGCCATTGCACACAGCAACAGGCTGTGGCTTGGTGGGTTTTTTCTGTCTCAGTGACTCACACCACTCATTGTAAGTCGCAGTCTGCCTTCTCTCATGTGGAGAGGGGAAAACAAAAAAGAAAAAAATCTTATTTGTTTCAACAAGCTCCCCTTGCCACCTTTTATTCTGCCCTCCAGAATCATTATTCAAATTGTTTAAAGCTTCAAACAGCTAAGATGGAGCTGGAAGGCAGCAAGGCTTCCAACCTTTTCCTCTCCCCTTCCTCTTCTCCTCCTGCTGCATCTCTCAGGTCCCCTGGATGGGGAGGATCCACACCCAAGGCCATCCTTGCTTTGACTGGAAATCTGGGCCATGGCGAGGTACCATGAGTTAAATGCTGCGTATTTAAGAGACAGGAATAACTACAGCTGCTGGGAATGGAGCTGCACATCACCCACATGAAGGGGACCTGCCACCACAGAGAAGCACCTCACCCTCCATCAGCTAAAGCCAAAGCAGGGAGCTTACCCTTTCCAAAGGTGTGCTATTAGTCTCTGCTGAAATTTAGACAAATAAATGCATTATTTTGTCCTTTCAGCAACAGAAAGTATTTTCTCATGATTGAATTGCCTTCTCTTCCACAGAAGTACTATTTTACCTTTTTTAAATTTCATAATAATTTAGAAAGACATACAAAAAAGCTACAAAAGGATTTTGTACACTCCAAACCTCCAAGTTTTAGGATAACCGGGGGGGAAGCGATACCGAAAGCAGATTATTTTTTTTAAAAAAATAATTTAATCCAGTCTAGAAAGGGCTTGAAAACAACTTCACCATTACAACTTTTTGTCAGGAAAGCAGATTTTCAGTTGTCTTGAATATTAGAACTCATCATAAAAATACTGAGAAAGCATATATGTGCCAAAGTTAAGTCTTTTTCTGCAAACTTGGTGATTTATAAGGGAATTTTAGTGAACAGGGGGAAAAATTAAAAGAAAACACTTCTGGAATGTCATTATGTGGGTTTCTTTTTTTTTTTACAGTTACAATATTTGTTATTTCAAACTAATAATGGATGTTAAAAAAAATGAACACCAAGATGAAATGCTTTAGGTTGTCTAAATAAAAGCTTAAGAGAGCTTTGAATGTTTAATGTAATTGAAAAATCCACATTTTGGCTCTTTGAGGCCAATTTGGGATTTCAGAATCTCGATCCCATAACATTTTACTGGGAAAATGCTGATTCTTACAACACTCATGTTCGAGCATAACTTTGCAGCAGTTGTATTTGAATGAGGGTATTTACAAGGGCAAACTCACGCACACATTGGAGTGTTGACAGGATCAGGGCTTCTGGTAACTTGCTGACACTCACTACAACCTATAACGCTGTACAATGCCCACTTTATGTACACCAGACTTTGACCTTATTCATCAAAATACCCTTCTGACTTTGTTCCAAGGGCTTTTATGTTCTCTGAGAACAATAAAAGTTCCCTTTTATGACATTACAGCTTTAATTTCAAAGTGTGATGAGTGAATGTGGTGTTGTTTTCTTTATTAAGGCACAATGAGCTCGTACGCCGCCGCTCAAATTATTTTTACTCGGGCTTAACATAACCCCGATACAAGAAGCAGCAGATTGGGGTCCAAAGTACAAAGCCAGAGCACACACAGGCTCAAACCCCACCTCCCAAAGTGGGTGATGACTTTGCCCTCTCCAGCTGCAACCTCCGGGGAGCGATTGCTATGCTATGACAACTCCTCCATGGCACGTGGAGCTGTTCCACAGCCCTCAGACCCCACAGCCACGTGAATGCAGGCATCTCCTACTCAGCCTCCTTTCCAACACGATTTTCTAGAAGTCCTGGATGCAATGAAGCTTTTAAAATACAATAGTCTTTAGTCTAGGCAGCACTGATACCAAAGTGTCTTTTGGAGAGAGTTATACTGATCCTTAAATTGATGGTGAAAGAAAAGAGTGAAAAAGAGCCTGGGTCACCATTAAACCCAATCTTGGCTTCTTTCATTTTAGCACAGATTTACTCACAGGGACTATTTATGTTTTTCCCTGAAAAAGGCGCTAATAACCAAAACTGACATTGTGAAAAAACACACATGTAAGAAGCTGCACAGACGCTCCGGCTCAAGTTTTAAACGCACCAACCTCCTCGGCACAAGTCTGAACAATGCTGAGTCAGTTCCAAGGCCAAAGCTGTGCTAGTAAAGCCTTACTGGCACTGCTCTAGGACCCACCTTCCTCAGAACCAGCAAAAAGGATGCTTCCGCTGGGATAATTTATACCAGTTTCCCTAAGGAAATCCCCTGTAACAGCAAAAGTGCTGTTTTGCCAGGATAAGCTAAAACATTTATGCAGCATTTGCCAACACACATATATACATACATATATTTAAAAGTTTTTATGAAAAGCCATTCCTCTCCGCAATGCTGTTCCACCAGAAATGATTCTTTGCACAGATTTGGCTGGGAGTGCCAAGTGCAGATACAAAAGGCATTATTATATGAGGCTGGGGACTGGTTCCAAGCTCAGTCAAAGTAATTGAAAATAGGAAATGCTGAAAATCTAACTCATGTACACAATCCAGGAAAATGTTGCAAATACTGCAAGCCATTTCTCTGAACAAGGGAAGTAACCCACTCCTGAACTAGGTCCTTAACTGGTGTGACTGGCACAGCTCCACCAAACCAGACATGCTTTATTGGTGTGCACACAACCCTACATTTTCCCATTTTGGGGGTTTGTTTTGGAGTTTGGATATAGGCTACCTGCGATCTCTGGGAAGTCCTGGAATACAGCCGTTATCAAAATAAACAAACAAAAAAAGAAAATTAAAGGGGAAAACAAAGAAAATTCTAGGTTCCTGGAACCTCATATATGATGAAATTGAGCCAAAGACAGAGGTATGACCCCAGAAAGTGCATCTTTTTTCATGTGATAATAACGTTTAGTCCACTGTGAACAAAGGAAAAAAGAACAAGAGAAAGAATGAGGGGGAAAGATGGAAGAGAGCAGTCAAGTGGAGGAACAGATGGTGGGGAATCCAGAGGGAGGAGGAAGTGAGGAAAAAACCCAAAGGGTAAAAACTCAAGGCAGATTAAGAAATAGGAATCAGAGGCAGAGGAGAGAGAAGGGGAGGGATGGTCAATGATAAAGGGAACAGGGTTAAAATGAGCAAACAGAGAAGGTATAAAGAGAAGGGTTGGGGTTAAAGGAGCAATTGCCCTCTGGCAAACATACTGCAGTGTAAATGGAAACACATATGTCAACAAGGAGTGTCCTGAGATGGGCTGGAGAGGAAATAGCTCATGTGATGTGAGCTTCTGCTGAGAGCCACCTCAGCCTTCTCCCCCCAATCCCCCACCACCAATTCACTCCTTTCTGCAGATGCTGACACTCCTTGGCCCTGCAAGGCACTGCCTTTGGGTTCCCCAAACCCAGCCAGGACTGCAGCTCTGCCCAGCACTGCTGCTGGTGGGGGTAAGCTCCCAGCTCTTCACAGCTACAGTGAACCTGTACCTGACTTCACTGGGGTCAATGTGAGCCTCATCTCAGCTCCTCATGGTGTAAAAACACAAAACACTTTCACAGGTAACTTTACACACTCTTGAACCCAAAGAAGAGCTTCAGAAACAGCTGGAAAGCACACATAAAAGTCTTCCAAGCATTTAAGGCTGAGCCAGCACTTAAGACCAGAACCCTTCATTTCACTATTTGAATGGCACTGGTCAGGACCTGATGCCTCAGAAGCATTTTCTCCTGGAAGCTAAACTCACACAAACCATTTTCCAACTCCACTCAGCCTTTTATGTGATCCAAACATCCAGTTACACCTTCAGATATTTTCCAGAACATTTCTGCTGATATTGCTCTTCCTCCTTCTTTAGGAGAGAGCTTAGGGCAAATGGCAGCAAGATATGAGTAAGAACCATGAACATTTTCCATATAGAAGGGGAAAATCCTATGATAAAGGAAAAGAAATCAGCAGAAGAGCTATCTGCAGAGTTCCATCACTGCTGCCCCAGCCTTTGTGCTGTTCCTTAGGGTTTCTACACTTTCTGGGCATTCCTACTTGCCATGCCCTACATTAAAGTCCAAACCACTCGTGTTGCCTATTACACCAAAATCCCCAGACACACTGAGGATGCAGGACAGGGCTCTGCTTCCTCATGCCATTGGATCCAAACTGCCCAGGACTTCCAAGGGACTCAAGACGTGAGAAGAGAAATATCCTGTGTGAAGAAACAGTTTCTCTGCTACAGATTCAGCCTCTTTGCCTAATGGGCATTGTGTGTACTGATTTCTTTGGCCAGTGGCATAGAGGGAAGTGAAATAAGCTGGTATTTATGCTTAGATTCCCTTTTTGATGCCCAGTAGCATATAACAAGTCTAGAGTACAGCTCAACAAAAAGTGTGTGTAGGTCACTGCTTGCTTTGCTAATAGTTGACTGCAGCGCAGCCACCTCTGCTGCTGGCTCACAACACATGAACAGAAATTTCTAACCCAGTGTTAGTACAGCCATAAACAGGGCATTGCACCACCTCAAAGACCCAGCACAACTGCAGAGATAAAACATTGATACAGTCAAGTCCTTTGACTACTGCAAAGATACTCTGAGCACCACCAAGGAACTGACGGGAGATCTTTTAGCTGTAAACATTTACTGTGGAGAAGCTGGGGGACCTTCCACAGCCCCAAACTCCTCACAAGACATGTTTAATACACAGCACATCGTGTGCTGCAGGAGGCTGTTCAGCAGCCATTTGTCTTTCTTCACTTTGCTGTTGTGACTTCCCTCTGAAGTGTTAAGAAACACTTTTCAAATATCCTCCATCACCTTGTCAATACAGATCACTACACATGAGACCAGGATCATTAATGACTCCATACAAAGACCTTTTGTCTATTAAAAAAGAATCCTTTAAGTTTACAGAATCCAAATCCTTGCACAAAGTCATGCTTGAAGACAACACAGAGATGAAGGGCTTCCTATAGCTACAAACCCAGAAGATAGATGAAAGTTCAATCACAGACACTGAATCTTTTTGACATTTAAACATTTCCACTCTGAAACACATGACAATCCTTCAAACAACCATGTTGTTCTGTTTTTATAAGGACACCAATTAGCCTGTGTTGTTTAGATTGGTAATACTTGCAATGTATAAACCTTCTTAGCACATGGCAAGTGAAAACAAATAACCTCCATCAGATATGCATTTTCCATGTCAAAAGGATGAAGGAAAATTAAGTGGCATTTCTGTAATAGGCTGGTGCTAGACTTCTTTTTTTTCCCCAGAATCTAGAGAAACATTGAAAGGCAGAAGCAGAAATTTACATACTGACCCAAAAATAATTCTGCCGAGAATACTTTCTCCCAGTGAGTTGTGTTGCTGTAGCTATGATGGTCTGAAAATAGAGGGATGAGGTTTCTAAACAATAATCTTTTCCTGGATCAGCTGATATGGCTAAAGAAAACAAGTTTTGGGCACACAGAGTTTTCTAAATTCTGTCCACAGGAAGGGCACCTTTCCTTGCACAGCCTTGATGCCAACACTTTACCTCTCCAATCACCAGAGTTTTCCAACAGTTTTCTCTTGCTTTTGTCTGTGCTACCAACTACCAGGCACTCCTGAGAGGGTGGCCTAGAAATTCAGGAGACCTGGATGCAATTCCCTTTTGTCTCAAGCTGCCTGTAGGACTTTAGGAGAGCTGTGTGACATCTCTCCATCTCTACACCAATTTTCCCACCACATATAAAGCAGACTAAGTGCCCAACGGGTAAGGGGAAACAGGGAGGCAGAAGTGTGAAAAAAAAAAGCAGGTCAACCACACCAGTGCAGGTTGGTTTTACTTCGGGGAAAGACCAGCATCATTGGATTTTTAAGGCAACAGATATATCAGAAATGCCTGTGAAAGAGGAGCTAAACAGCCACTGTATAACCAAGGAGTCTGACAGCCACGAGCAATCCACACAGGTGATTTTTAAACAGACCATTTCCTGAGCACAAGATGTTGGTCTCTTTTCAGAAACTGTAAGTGTGTTGTGCCAGAGAACAGTTTCAAAGACAGAGGCAGGGAGTTGTTTGTTCAGCATTCTTAATCCAAACAAACAGTTGCATACTCTTACCTTCAACACAACTCTCTCATCTTAAGTTTCTGGCCAAGAAAAATATTTTCCTAGCTAGTTTGTTATGAAAATGTTTGAATAAAAGAAGCAACATCAATAACTTATGTAAAAACTTCAACCTCTAATCAGCTGAGCTTTAATAAGGTTTGAGATAACAGCACATGCGTTTTGCCAAGAGTATAAAATAATCATAAAATATTATAATTGATGCACTATTCTGGTTTATTACAACTCACAAACTAGATAATTGAATACAAGGAAGAAAACATTCTGGACCTCATGTCAGCTTATTGTAATAATTAATAGCCATTATTTGGATTTGGAAAATTTCAGTGTGAGGTTTTGTTTGTTGGGGTTTTGGTGGGGGAGGGGATTTATTATTTTTGCAGCCTGAACAAATTTGGCCAAAGACTCAAATCTCTCTGAAATTAAATGAACTATTTATGACACAAAAAATTTGGCCCACAGAGTTTTGAAAACAGAGATGATAAAGCTTCAGTGCTGCTCAAATTAAACTTTTAAAATCGAGAGTAAGAAAAGGGAAAAAAAAAAAAAGGCACCAAACTGCAAATAAACCCTTGACAATAAGTTACACCGAATTGTTTCCTTTTTGGAAGGTAGTGAGCTGCAAATAATTGCTAATAAAAGGTTCACTGTGTTTGGTGAATACAAATCTTTATTTAGTGGCTGCAGAGCAAGTCTTTTTCTTGCTCTCTTGACAGTTTAACTACACGCCAACAATATTTGCTTAAAGTCTTTGGCTCCATTAATCTCAAACGCTGCTACACAGATTGCCAAAGCTGATGACAAACCCCAGTTAGCATGGATCATCTACTTGCCCATGACAGTATTTTTCCCATGACATTAAAAGGATGTTTTTTTCCCCCAAAGAGGGCACAACTCTACTGAATCTCAAGAAGGTTTGAAAGGGTAAGTCTGTGGCTTAAGGTGACCAATAAAGATAGCTGGGACCTATACAGAAACGAGGAGGAAGAATACCCTTGCACTCTAATTGGCTTTTTTGTTTGCTCACAGTTGCTTCTAATATGGACAAATCTCCATAAGAAAACACAAAATTAGCACCTGTTAGGACAACTTAACCTTCAGGGAGAAAAGCAAACATCCTTGGGTTGTCAAGATTTTGAAACAAAGGTTACAAAGGAGGTGATTTTTTTCTGGATGGTTTTAACTCCTTCTTGCAACACAATGCAGCTCATTAAAAGAGGTCCAGAACTGATTGTTATCCACCCTTTCCTGAAATATGGTACATGAATCAGTGCCATAAAACGTGGGACTAATTAACTATGTCATTATACCCTGAGCATCAGATGGGGAAATCATGTTAAACATGATCAAGGGAAACTGAGGCACGGTAAGAAAAATAATTGCTTATCCTCTGTCCCTCATGGCTGATGAAATTAAGATAAAGGGTTCACCTACAACTTAGAGACAACAGCTTGAAAGCACCACTCCTTTAACATCTTATTTTTTAAAAAGGTTGCCCTCACTAAAATGGCTGGTGGGAAGCAAATGGGGCTGGCCCATCAGTGCTTGGGCAGCCAGAGTCAGGAATAGGAATAGAGGATTATAAAAGATGCCTTGTTGCTCAGAGTAACCCGCCACTCAAATCGTGTGACCCAGGTAGGTTCCACTGCCGAGGAGATCCCTTTCCTGGTCCCACCCCTTCAGCTGCCAGCCTGGTCTGGAAGGTCCCAATTATCACAGATAGACATCCTTACACCCAGTATGGATTTATGTGGGACTGTAACAGCTCCTGTTGTTCCTGAGCCTTCCCCTGAGTTCTCTCAGACACCCAGGCTCCCATGGGATTTATTCCGTGGCTGTGTTCTCTTTGCCAGCCTGTTGGGAAGAGGGATGCAGGCATCAGCCATGGCTTTCCTCCAGCCCAGCCCTGCATCCACCTGCAAGCTGACTGCTCTCCTCCTCCGGACAGACAAGGGGCAAGGATGCTTTGTGCCCACTCACTCTGCGGGTGACACGGAGGTCAGCTGCCTCGCCAGACAGGAATAGCATCCACCAACTTCTCTCTTCTTACTCGAGAAAAAACTTCTCAGAGCCAGAAAATTTAAAGCCAACACGGCAAGCAAAAATCAGCTCTGTGTTGTTTCTCCTGACTCATCAACAGGTGTTTGGGCCAAAACCACTGCTGTATTAACCCAGTAACCGAGGCACCTGTCACAGGAGCCTGCTCCCACAGGCAGGTGCCAAAGTGCTGAATATGGAGGGAAACATAAGAGGTCTAATGGAAAAGTTCAGAAGAAAAAAACCCGAAAACAACCCAGAAATACTTCCCAGTGAAATCCACGGTATTCAGCCACAGCTCTGGACAATGCAAGCAGGGTATGTATTATGTATACCTGGCTAACAATAGCAGCACCTCCCTCACCTTGCCCTGGCTCATCTTCATTGATAATGATTTGGTTAAGCTAAGGACTCCAGCAGAACTATTCACACAGAAACGCATAAATCCTGCACACAACTCCGCAGGATGGTGACCTCAGGGAGTAAATTGAACTAAAGTGATTGTAAATGAGCTAACATCTTTCACTTAACACTGTCTCCTGTTACTCTCCAACAGAGGTACCAACCTTTCTCTCAGTGGAATCTTCCACTTCTCTGTCAAAACCACAAGCATCTCCCAATTTTTCTACACTTTAACCCCAGAGAGGTTCACACTGTAGCTAACAGCCTCCAAGAGGACTGTAATAAGAACTGAGTGAGTCTTTGTTCTGATTGCAGATTAAAGGGAACAATCTGCAGTACAAATGTAAAGTAGCTTCCCCATGTTTTCTTTCTTCCCCCCCTTTTTGAATAATCGGTATCTGCATGTGAAGGTTCAATGTCACCAAACATGAGGCTTGTGTACAAAAGCACAAGATCCTTGACTAAAGCACAGCATACTTAAGAGCTCAAAAGCAATTGTTGTAAAACTTGATGGAATTGTGCCTGGCAAACATTTTATTGTCATTTGTACAGGGAAGCTTCAGCATTTTTCTGGGCTTTCTTTTTTTTTTTTTTTTTTTTTTTACCTTGGGGAAGTGGTGCATGTTTGATGAAGAAACTCGATCTCAGGAGTTCATGGCCATATTTACTGTTTTCTCCAGAACGTACACATATTATATAAAATACAGCCCCAGGTGTTCACTGGGAACACTTTCCATTTATTCGGGCAAGAATATAGCCCAAGGTCATATAAAAGCCTGTCACTGAAGTTTGCTCTGACTGAGGTGCAATAAATAAAGGTTCAGCATTGACACAGCATTGAGTATTTTTGTGCTCTGTACGAGCTTTCCCTGTAGAGAGGATTCTTCTACCCAAGTGGTACAGAGAAGGGTCAGTACCTGCTGCAGCACCACACACAAAACGTTCCTGTTTGGGTGACATTCTCCAGCAGCAACAACCATCAAGGAAACACCTCCCCAGCCCGGGACATGTGCATTGCCCTGCCTGAGGCATAAACAAGGGTGTAGGGGAAGTTGGCTGAAGCTCTGCAGGCCAATGGAAAAAGGAGTCCTTGGAAAGCAGAATTTTGCTTTCCAGATGGAGTCAAGCACATCTGGGGATGCAGCAACACTCAGAAGAGAGCTTTTTCCCAGGTCAGTGTGACAGAAGTGACACCCTGAAAAGCAGGCTGCACTCATCCTCTTGCCTCTGCTGAATATGCTTACGAGCATATGGCAATTTTAAACAGGGTTGCTTGGGTTTTTTTCAATGCTGAGATCCTTCCCTGGACAGCAGCTGTTTATGCACAACAGAGTTGAAAAAACACTATTGGAAGCAAACCACACTCATGTGTTTCTTTGCCTTAGGTGGAAGAGCACATACACAGAGGTGAGCAGCTAAAGTAAACAAATGAAAATATCTGAAGTCATGTCTCTAGAAAGCATGTCTATCTGCCAAGCAATGATTGCAAGCTGGGACTGCCACATCTCCAGGTTGTCCTTTATATTCTCCTTTTTTCTCCCTAGAAATGATGATGTGGAGCCAACACCACATCAGAAATCTCAGAACACCCTGCAGCCTGACAAGACAAGTGAGTTTTTCCTCTCCAGTGCAAATCAATATGATCTGTGTGCATATATTCCACGTACCATAAATCCTGAGGGGATCTCAAGACATCCAGTCCCTTACTACATCAACGTCCCTCTCTTATATCCCTCCTCACCCCAAGACCTCTCATGGTTAAATTAAAAAAAGAAAAAAAAAGATAAATCCCAAATTTCTGTGGCTGTCCATGGGAACAGTGATCCCTCAAGTCTAGTACTACATTCAGGTTGCTGCCATCCCCTGCACCTCTGTGGCCTCACCCAGCATGGCAAAAAACTCCCCAGCCTGGGAGGGCTCCAATGCAAAGCACAGAGAGAGCACGTGCATATGGATATACATATACACACATTTTTATATATATGTGCACACATAAATACATAAAAATCCCTGAGACTCTGGGGAGAAGGAGGAAGAGGGAAATCCCTCCTTTCATCTGCATCTAAATGGGAAGACCTGGTTTGCACTGGAAGTGAGATTTCAGAAACGTAAGGAATGAATGGCCTGCTTTGTCTCCACAGCTTTGATATATCAGTTCCTTCAGTGACAGACTTGTTAATCTTTCCAATGTTGCTTTTTCAAAAAAGACAAACACAGTGGATAAATGCGAAGGGCCGACCACATCCCCTCCCATAGGAAGTCTCGCCACATGGGCAATTCTTCCAAGTAAAGAAAACAGCCCGCTTTATTTACAGGGTAAATCATTTTGACTTATCTTGCAGGGGTTTGCTCATAGCAAACTGACAGTTTCCCCCTGTTGCACAGTAAATGGCTGACGGGGAAAATGTTTTCCTTCCCACCATGTAGAAACAACCAGCCAGAAGGGGAGGAGGGGTCGAGGACTTCATTTTTCTAATACTCCATTAATGTTCTCCTTGCTGACAATCACTGCAAAGGCCTGAACTCACCACTCCAGGCAGCTCGAGCAAGAAACCTGAATCTCTACAGGGATTTTGAGCTAAGTACGTTGACTCAAGTTAGAACTTTTGGTCTTAAAGGGTAAGTTAACCATTAAAATGATTTTTCAAGTAAGTACCATTACTGTAGGAAAAAGGAAAAAACCCACCAACCTAAAGTTGCTTCTTTCATCTTATGTTTAAATCCTTGCTAGAAAAAATCCTAACATCTTTGTTATCTAAAATAACAGGAAAACAGGGGTGGAAACGTTTTAAAGCTATAATATTCCAAGCAAATTGTTAATGTCTTTTTCTTCCATACACAAAAATATACACTTTTTTAAAAATTGTGATCCACTGATCCATTAGTTGGGGATATTTTTGATATGTACAACCTAAATAAAAAACCAAATCTTGATATATTACAAATTACTCTTTTCTTACAGGTGAAAGTTTTCAGCTCAGGGATGTGACAAAGCCCAACCTTTCTTCCCTGGAAGGTGGTGTGATCACCCTGAAGAAGTCATCCCACTTCTCCAGCTCTGATCCAAGTTAGAGCAGTTGTTACCCTGATTTTTTCAGTCCAGCCAACCCTACGAGCTCATTTTCCTTGGGCCACCTCATATAAAAACCCCACCAGTGTTAAAAAGACTGAAAACCTGCTGGAGTTTTGGATTTCTTATGGTGTCAGGTGAGCACCAGGAGCAACTCCAAGGGACAACAAAAGGGGAGCAGGGAGTGCATTTGCAGAAGGTGTGCTCCTCACGAGAGGGAAGGACAGGATGAGTTAGGAAGCTGAGAGCAATGCTTATGCAGGTCTGCTTTGGGTTGGAAAGAGGAGAGCATTTCTTCCACCACGCTTTCACAGGGTTTGTAAATGATCCCATTCAGCTAAATTGGGATGAACTGCAAGTGCAAAAGTCAGCCTTGCCAATTTCAACAGGGATTGCAACAGGATGCAACTATCTGCTGAAGTGTTTTCCACAATAGCAAGCTAAATAAACCATCCAGGATGGCAGTCATCACTCAAATAACACGGAGAAGACTGTTAAATGCACTACACACGCACACACACAAAGAGAGCAAGAGCGGCATTTTGCAACCCTAGTACAGCAGGTTAAGAGGTGTGCATGTTTCACATCCCCAATAATATCTTATTTAGGAGAGACATCAATCAAGGCCAGACCTCAGGCAAAATCCATGTAATTGCAATGATTTATACCTTTTGACACTCTGGCCTGCTGACACTGGGAAGACAACATGCATCGGAGTGTGCTGCAAATATCCACTAACACATTTCTGTGTTTTGGGGGTTAGAAATATGAAAACATATGTTCTGATTTATAAACTGCAGGTCAAACATGCAGGTGTTAATGGCTTTTTCCCCGAGATTTTCAGCTCGAGCCAGACCTGTGTATGAGCGACCAATTAAGAAATAGAAAATAGCACAGCCATAATGGTGTTCCCATCAGCCCATAGAAACCAAATAGCACAGCAAAATTAGAAACACAGACCTTTCCATCAGGACTCAACCTCCAGGTAAGAAAACAACTCAGTATCCTGCATAAATACAACAAATGCTTCTGCTTTGACCTTAAATGGCGTGATTTAAAGTAATAACAAATATTTTGAAGACCTTTCCAATTTGAATGGGTGAAAGTTGAAAGTTTGAACTAGTACAGTTAGTTGAATGATTAAAAGTAACTATAACCCTGCTGGTACTAATGAAGGCTGCACAAAGGTTCACATTGCCTAATATGTACATTTTTTCCTTGATTTTTTTCCCCCTGCTTTGTTCTAATATTCCCTTTGGGTCCCATCTGCACAGGTAAATTTATGACGTTGAGGATTATCCTGAAATATGGGCTCTATCTACAGTGGGCCAAAAGCCCAGGCAAGCAAATAAGGGCTGATCACAGGATCTGGCACAGTTCAGCTGTCCCCATGCCTGGTCATGAGCACTGTGGGTTAGGACTTTCTCACTCCTTTTTCTGCTAGTCTACAACAAAAGGGGCATTGCACAACATGGTCAGTCCAAGGCCAGGATTCATACTCTTAATTTTCATCTGTGGTCCCATAAAACACAGGAACAACCAGTGTGGGTGCTTTCTTATCCATGGGCAGAAAGCAACAGTACCCAAGGGCAGCTCAATCTCTCCATTCCCTAGGGACAGATAATTTTGGAGGACTGAGTTGCTCTCTAGAGGGTTTTTCTTTTCTGCCTGGAGAGTAAACCCAGGCTATTCCAACTGAGAGGCCGTAGCAAAATGCCTCCACTGGCAAAATTCTGTGCCTGAGTCATGGTGTGTGACATCAACTCCTTTGCCTGAAAGAGCATGGATTCAGTCTTGTGCATTTAACACATCCACACTCCTCATGGGATCTCCAGCATCCCTGAGGTTTCATGTCAGCCTGCAGCTGCTTCAGGACAGCACTGCCCCACAACAAAAGACAGCCCTGGAAAAAGTGTAAAAAGCCCACAGAAGCATGGAGGTGTTTTCTGGAAAGGGTAAAAAAAGATTGCCTTGTCCCATTTCCCCCTTTGCATGAAGATTATTGCCAACAGCAAAGCAGGTATTGAAAGCCTTCAGGTGTGGGGATCCTACAGCTTTCCTGGCACCTGCTCCAGCACTGCACCACCCCCTGAATGAAGCATCTTGCCTTAACATGCAGCATTGCTAAGAAAAGACCAATGGATCCAGATGTGCAAAATACAGATGAGAATTTGAGAATAGTTTTTCTTTGCAACAGGTGGCTCTCATCATATGAACACACACACAACTCTGATACTTAGTGGTGTTTTGATTTTTTTAAGGCTGGTTGGTTTTTGGGTTTATACAGAAATACTACCCAAAGCTGTCTGAAAAAAGTCCACACAACATTTTTCCTGTTTTAAAGACTATTTTCCCATCAGGTACCATAACTTATAATTAAGCCAAAGATTTGTGAAGATGACAAGTCAATATTTCCTTGAGACCACAGAATTGTTGAAAATTATTGTTTTAATGGGGATTCAAAGTGGGTTTGCGTCATTATATCAATATATAAATCAGTTACAAATTAAAAAAAAAAATTAACTGGCTACATAATTCCCAGCAAGTCTAGCTTTTAGCAACAGAAGACCGTCATTGCCAATCCCAGAAAAACATAATATATGTGGTAGAAGCTGCAACCAAAGAAAGCTAAAGAACATCCTTTAAAAACATTCCAAACATCTTTCTTTTCATGCCATGAGAGATGTTTTTTTCTATTTCTTGTTAGGCACTCTGCTATTTTGCTTATAATTCCTCAGGGACTGGTGACCTCATGAAGAAAAACAACCAGGACAGAATTAGCCTTTATTTATATATTAATAGTTTTACCTCCAGCAGTGGAAGATACAATTTTGAGTTAAAAATCGTAATTTGTGTGTGTTTGGATAGCAGCACTCCTGCAAATTTTGGTAGCAGGAATTGCTGGGGAAGGCTGAATTGTGGTTGCCAATCACTGCATTTATTAATGACTGGATTTGAAAATGAAGTGTCTACTCCAAAACTGACGAAAGCCAGGAAGATCCTTTGCATTCCCTGGATTTTATATCAAACCTTAAACATAGAGTAGAGTCATAGCACAGTGGGGGGCACTTCACAGGGAATGCAAGACCATAAATCTCTTCCAATGTAAGCTCCCTCAATAGCATTAGTAATGGGATGGTGCTGGAGGTTTTTGGGGAGAAGTGGGTGACAAAAGCTCCCCACCCCAGCCAAGGTCAGTTTGGAAGATGACTGATCCTTGTCCTCACCCTGCCCAGTGAGAGGTCTGGTCCCTCTGCCTCCCTGCCTTCCCCAAACACCCTTGGTGGGGCTGGGAGCAGGAGCTCCCACCCCGAGGGCTGGCGAGGCAGTGAAAAACGATACGAACTGAATGGCAAAACCAATATTTGGTCAGGCTGAGGGGGGACTATCGATTCTTTTCTCATGATATCCATGTCTCCTGCACTTCCTGCTTCTCTGGGGCACTGGAAACCCAAGTCCCTCCTAGACCAAGGGTGGCCAGGCTTTGACTCTGTAACATCTGTGCCTCACAAGAAGTTCACGTGTGGTCTCCCGGTCCGATGCTCGTCCACTTGAGTGGCAGCAGGGACATGCTGGCATGAGGGCTACTGGGTAAGGCAGGAGGAAGCAGGACAGCAGGAGATGCTGAGGGCAATGACACCGGGTCAGTGCAGGGAGTACCACATGAATATGCTGCCAGCTCCTGCCTCGGCCCTCTCCCTCACAGCTATGTGGCTAAATCACAGTTTTAACCTCTAACTGTTCATTCAACCCCTCACATCTGTTTTCTCTAGGCTTTCTTGCTATCCCCCTTTCTGTCCCAGAAGACATTTGTCCTAGCCAGAGACAGCCATGAGGCCCACACAGCTAGGAGATCCAGGAATGGCTGTCAATCCTCATATCCAGGAATGAGGGCACAATGAAATCCCATGCCTCAAGACCCTCATCCTACATCCAGATTTCCATATGCTATAGGAGCTGAGGGATGAATAGCAGCATTCATCATGGGTAAATGCAAGCCAAGACCTAAGCTTGTTCTCCTATGAAATTTTCTCCCAGTTTCCCCACCACAGAGGCCCTTCTCACAGGTAGCCATGAACAATGGCCAACACAGGGGACAGCGGACCAAGAGAGAAATAAAGTGACACTGCTGTGTCACTAACCACACTTGGGTTAGCATCTCAAAAAAAGGCAGTTCTTTTCCAGAAACATTACTATTTAAAGGTCCTTTTTCCTTGGAAAAAGCTGGGGTCTCCCTAAAAGTTGCTTTAGATTGAGAAGTTTGCCAAACCACACACTGCACTACTTGGTGTTTCCATTTGTTGAGTTGCAATGGTTTTGAGTGACTCTGGAAAGCACCCAGGGATACAAGAACGAGAAGAGCACAGGAAAAGTTTCCTTCTCTTTCGTAAAAAGATTTTCCTCCCAGGTTTAAAAGCAATACTGTTCACAGCAGAGGCTGTAGTTAGCCAAGGCTTAAAGAAACCTGCCAGGTGCCTTGAACTCCAGGATGGAGAGTGACCAGTGAAGCTTTTGACTTCTTGCCTAGGCAAGAGGCCATTTTCTCTGGAGCAAGAATGAGGTGGTGAAACAGCTCTCCATGAACACCTGTCCAACATCTATAAACTCAACCCACGCTGCTCAACAGCCATGCAGACACATGGCAACAGCCAAACACCACAGCACAAGTTGTCTGCTCCAGGAGTACAGAGGAGGGATTCTCACATCACCAAGTTCACCCCGGGTTTGGTCCCACAAGAAAGCCAAGCCTCCTAAGTCATCTGCCTGTCATACGTGCAGAGCCCTGGTCTGGCATCAGTGAGGAACATGGAATCCTGCTCTTCCACCAGTCTAGGTACAAGCCTGGCTGGAGCCAGCTTTTGCCTCACACAGTCTCCAAAGGCATTCCCAGGTTTTGTGGAGTCCTGGCCTCTCTCTCTATTCTGCCCTCAGCCAGGACGATCTGATGGAGGTGGAAAAAACCTGAACTCGTTGCTGCTAAAGCACAAGAGAAAAATATTGGACAGCTAAGGACATCATATCTGTCAAAACTGTGCATAAAGGCAAACACAAGCCCAGCAACAAGAGACTCACCCAGGAAAAGCTCAGCCACGTTGGGACCAGGGTTAGGCACATTGCTGGGAGCACCAGGTGGTGGCACTCAGTTGCTGCAGTGCCAGGGACAACAGATAGACAGAGCTCTGCCTCCCAAAGCCTTCCCACAAATGAAATCATATCAGCAGGCACCTGAAGGAGGGCAGTTCCCAACACTGCTTGCAGGAACACAAACAAACCATGGCTGCGAGTGTCCTTTGTGGGTTGAGTCTGGCAAAAATTGCCTTGCAAGGGCTTGGGAGAGTCCATAGAGAAAGCACTCAGCCCTCAAAAAGACAAATATACAACTGAGCTGGCTAGGTGGTGGCTGCCCTTGCTAAACTTCATGGAAAAACACAACTTGTGCAAACCGAATTCCCTCGCTAACCTCTTCCCCTTGTTGAAATATTAAACAAAAATAACTTCTCTTTTTATCTTTGAGCCAGCGGGACAAATTCATCATTAAAGGAACTTCACTGAAGTCAACAGGGATATATCTGAGATGAAAAAATGAATTTGACCTATTGCTTTTTGTGTCCTTATGTTCTAACTAATAACTAAATTGCACAGACTCCTAATCAACAGGATCAGAGAACCTGGCCAGAGCAGTTTGCTTTCTTCCCCCCAGTGTCGCTATCTGTACTTTTATATTACTTTCTCTGTCAGTAACTTTTGAAAGCAGGTTTTTTCAGCCAATTTAATCACTTTTTTTTTCATGAGTATACTGTCAAAATCTTAACATAGTTTTCATAGAATATTTGCTCCTAACACAGAAAATAAGTAAACAAGATACTTTCTATTTAAAATTTTACCAATTTCCACTGAAAAAATATTTTTTGGGTGTCTCAAGCACACACATTTGTTAAAATTACTCCAGCCACAGGATGCCTAGTCTGATCCAAGGATCTCCCTGGAAGATGAGTGGAATGAAGGAAAACAAAGCTGTGGCTACACAAGGAGATCCAAAACTCTTGTGTCTCGGCACATTGACAACTCTTTCCGTGGAGCAGGGGCACGCAATCCTTGCCAGGCTGAATAGGAGGGATTCAGAGAAAGGAAGAGCTGCCGGCAGAGGAGCAGGGAGATGATGAAATATAGAAGCTACCAAAGCCTGCACTAGGCAGAAGATGCATTTTGTGTCTCGTGTTATATTGGCTGCCAGTCGATTACAGTGCAGCCTGTATAAACACGTCATGCGTGCTCTGACAGGGAGTCGGGGTGAAGCAGGGTGTCAGGGTAAAGCAGAGGATAATAAAATCACTTTAGATTTATTTCTCTAAATTGGAAACTTCATGCTTACACCTGACTAAATCATCAGCCTGAAACTCTAGCTCGACTCCCACAGAAAAAGTATGAAACCTTATCCCATCTTTGTTTAACAAAGGCCAATCAAGCTCGCCTAATGAATTCTGCAGATGTAGGCGACAGGACGTGTTTGGCCATTTTGATTCTGCAGGGCTTTCTCAGACCTGTCTCCAACATACCCATCTTACTCTTGGAAGCAGCTGAAGAGCTCTCAGCATCTCCAAGCCAGGCTGCCCCACAGCAGCCCACAGGCAGAACAGATCCAAGTGCGTTACTGGACCTTAGCCACAACATTAATAAATTCTGACCAATATTAAGGAGAGCATCACAGGTGGCTGGTGGCAGGATGGCAGTGCTTCCCCTGCTCCTGCCCCGCTTGGCAAGAGCAGGGCACCAGCACCTCCACCTCCATCCCACCACCAGTGAATCTCCTTGCTCACAAAGTGCAAAAGGACCTTTAAAAAAAAAGTCCAGCATAAGGAGCTGGTTAAAAAACAATAAATCAGTGGTGAAATGTGGATAACAACCTTCTCTGTAAAATCAACATGGATTGTGTTCCTGCAGAGAGCTGTCTGACAGGCCAGTTGAAGCCTGACTGCTTGCAGCCAGATTTTTTTTAATTTTTTTTTTTTTACACAAGCTGGAGGAGTATCTTGGATCAGGGGGAGGCAAGGAGGTCTCTTCCTTTTGTACGTGTTTCTGCTGTGTTAGAAAATCAATAAGCAAGGTCCTGACCTCAGCATAACTTCAGACATCACTCATGACTCCTTTGACTCTCTTCTCCCAGAAAAACCCAATTTTCTTTTTAATCGTGCACACCAGAGGGAGTGCTGGCAGGGAGGGGATATCTTGCCTCAAGATGTGGGCAAAACCCGTTTGCACCCATCTTTCCTGACAGGCAGAAATCAAATTAGAAGAGGAACGCACCCGGGGAGGGCAAGGGGAGCGGGGTTAGCTGAGGTAGAGCATAGCCCAGCAGGAAATGCCAAAAAAGAAACCATATGGACCATGGAGGTGCTATGGATTAATATGAGAATTCCCACTCTTTTTTTTTTTTTTTTTTTTTTTTTTTTTTTTTTTTTTTTTTTTTTTTTTCCAGAGGGAAGGAAATAAAAACTAAAATGCACATTATTTTTCTGCCTCCTTGTTTTACCACTGGGTTGTTTTCTCTTAAATCTCCTTTTTAAAAGATAAAACAAGATTTGCCACACATTTTCCCTCCAGCCGAGTCCTCAGGCTGGCTAAATTGGGTGATTAAAATATAGGAAGGCCTCCAGATTCCCCTCAGGACTGTTTTTAATATCTGTAAAACTGCCACTTTGTCTTGCCAAGGTAAACAGCATCGCATGCAGTTCAAAGGTGAGCAAGCCTGAATGTTTCCCTTCGCCTGAAAGGAATCTGCCTGGGGACCCCGCGGGCCGAGCCGAGGGGGACGCGGCCCGGCCGGACCACGGCGTGGTGGCCAGAGAGGCATCTGTGTACACAACGCTAACTTCTCCCACACAAATACTAAAAATTTCTCATTAAAAATTATTGCTGTGTCAACATGTGAGGCCGCTCAGCCCCCAAATCTGGAAAAGACGTTCTGGTTTTTTCTTGCCTTTGCTGGGAAAGCGGCGGCAACAGTGGCAAAGGGAGGGGGGAGAGGGATGGGATGTGAGACTGGAGTCATCTGCTGCTGACTTTGGATCTCTTCTTTCTCCCTTGTCACTCAAGTTGGGACTTCCAACTGTTCCACTTCATCTATTTTAGTTACTTGCTACCCAGGTTTTTTCCTCTCCTCATTCGCTCCCTATCGCAGAGCTTTATGTTTCCCTCACATGGCTGGGCTGGCTGCTTGGTGTTACTTTAAATGGAAATGCAATTTTAAGCCATCTCTTTTGTCGTGGCGGCTGCAGTGCCTTCAGAGCAGAAGGTTTGCTGCTATCTAGACCCATCTACACAGATGCAGCCGTAAATCTGAACGTGCCCTGCCCATGCACGATCCCTTTCATGGGTGGCCAGGAATTCATAGCAAAACAGTGCAAGGACCAAATACTTGATCCAGTGAGACAAAATTCATAAAGCCCCATCAATCCAAACCCTTAATTCTGCCCTATGACATCAGGCATTTTGCCCCAACTCACCGAAATAAAAATTTTAAAATACGCTCTGTTACCAAGCGAGGTGAAGCAAAGCCACCCCAGGGAATGAAAATATGGGATAGGGTGGGGCAGAGAAGGGAGGGCAGGGAGCCAGTTGTGTACTGTAAAACCCAGCAGCCGCCTCTGCAAAGCATCCATCTCCAGGGAGGGCTGGTGGTGGGCGGGTGGCCAGCACACCCCAGCCCTCCAAGGGCTCCCAAAGCCCTGCTCTCCATGGCACGATGCACACGGGTCTGTGCCGGGACGACATGAAATACAGCCAGGCATAATTAACCTGATGTAATGCTATATATCAATAAGTTAAAAAACCAACAACTTGCTTTGAGGTCAGGCACCCACACACGCAACTCAAACAGTGGAGACCTAATCCAAATTTATTGGAGTTGGTAACAGCTGGACTTATGCCTCTAATACCTTTTAAGTGCCTCTTTTAACAGTGAGCCGAGTGTGTCTTTCATTAAGGTGGAGTTGAAAGTATGTAAAGTTCATAAGCATGAAAATAGCCATTTCGTTCTCTCAGAGATTAATTCTGCCTTCAGTTTGCTCTCACTGAACCCCATTAATGTCTGGGATTTGGTGTTTAGTGTCCCATTTGCATAATCTCTGTTTATTACAGGGCCTCGATAATGTGAAAGTATTAAAGTATTTCTTTCCCAAAATACAGAGGTATTAATCTTGGAATCCTCCTAGTGTCCTTAATTTGCCATCAAATCCCACAACAGAAACAAATGTGCTTTCTAATCAGCAATCTTTTCTCACTTATAGGCCCTGATCCAACAAGCTTTTAAGCAAACAATTTACTTTAAGCAATGAGTAGTCGTATTGGAACCAATGGAACAGCTCGTGTGCTGTGATGGATTGGGGCCATAGAAAATTGCCTTGATGAAAATGTCAATGCTCCCAAGAGCTGGTGAAAATATATTTTTATTATAAACACACAGAGGAACTGTTTTGATCTGAGCATTATGGGGAACAAGCTTTGAAGCGATGCTTTTCCACGGTCAGACCTAAACAGAAACTGAATACCACCAGGTTGGATGACAGTTTAAAAAGGCAGCCCAGAGCCAGATTGATGTTTGTATATAATGAAATTCAGTATTGATGTGATATGGACACTGTCCAGCCTCCATGACTTGTTATGGTGACATACAGAGAATGTGGAGAAGATAAAAATCAAAGGAACACAAGGAAAATAAGTCTCAGCACTAAGAGGAGACATGGTTTTGAGGAGCAAAATTTTGCTGCAAATGTTTTGAAGATAATCCACAGCCAAATGTAAAACACAGAAGTGACGATGATGTCTAAGCACCATGCACACAATATCCATCAGGCTTCATTTTAAGTCAGAAAACCAAAGCTGAGGCATTCCCCACACATGCATTAAAAACTGGAGATGGGTTCAGAGCCATCACCCTGTCTCCACACCAATTAATGCCTGTGGGCATCATGTGTCCAGCTGCTTTCAGGCAGCCCTCTCCATCTCCCTCACCTGCAGGGGATTTGGGGTAACACCACAGCCAGGTACCAACAAGACACAAGAACAGATGTTACATGGCAGCACACAGGACTGCCAGATAAGAAGTGATAACAGACAGCAGCCAAACCCCAGAGAACAGCCCGGAGTTAATCCTTGATCCCTGCTGCAGCAGACAGAGAATCACCCCTGTTCTTTTATGAATATCATATGTTCATCTGTTTGCTGGATTGCCATTGTGTTGCCTGCTCTGTGATCACCAGCAGGAGCCAAGTGCACACGGGTCAGAGGGCTGCTGGCAGCCCCAGCTGTCCCCATTCACCAGCACCTCATGGACAACACAGGTGTCCTCCACCCTGGAGGTTCACCTTGCACCATACTCAGCTGGGCAGGAGGGGGAGAAGGCAGGATCAAGACAGAAGTAGGAAACTGCAAATGAAAATGCAGGTCCTAGAAGCATAAGGGTGTCAGGGAGGAGCATTTCTGGGAAGGAAGGAGAGCGCACTGGCTCAGACACAGCAGAGATCTGCATAAACCAGCCATAAATGGCTTAAACTAGCCCAGCTTTCCTGCCCCCCCCCCTTTTTTTTTTTTTTTTTAATCCTGTTACCTGCAAACTCAGAAAAGAACATTTGCACTGACACAGCTTCTGATGTTTTCCATGCAGAGAGGGTAAACTACTCAATGCACCGGGGAACAAAATTAACCAGTTTCTCACAGTACTGCAAGAAGAGGGTCACTGCTGAAGAAATCAGGAAATGGACACCAGCAGTAGAAGCCTTTACGAGCGCATTGTGGAGACCAAGAACCCTTTCAGAGTTGAGTTAAAACAATAAAAAATATAAAGAGGACAAGTCAAATTCAATGCCGGGCCCATCATTGACTCCACCCTACCATACTGCTAAACACCCAGCTTAGAGGCAGCGTCAGGAAAAGAGTCACTCTCATCTCATTTTTCCCAGCTTCAGCAAGCAGACCCACACACAGTACTGGGCTGGACACGCTGTGGACTGGCCCAGCACAGTGTGAAGTGGGACAGCAGTGCCAGGTAAAGAGAGCACAGGGATGGGAGCCACAGTACCAGCACTGCAGCAGGGAAAGAGGGAAGGGGAAGAAGCAGGTAAAAAAAAGGGGTGAAGTACAAGAGGGAGCTATGTCCCATTAACACCTGCAAACGAGTTGCCTTTGAATGTGGGGAATTGCTGGACCAAGGAGAATCAGGAGAAGAGCCAGCCAGGAGCGGGCTACTCACCAGCTTCATCTGCAACAAAGCCACATCCTGACTGCAAATCTTGCAAATCAATTATGCCCACAGGTTGTTGGGTTGCAAGGGCGGGGAAGAGGGAGTTTGTTTTGCTTTTCTTAGTAAACCACAAGTCCATTTCCTAGCACATTACCCCAAGAATGACAGCAGGGCCAGGGCTGCCAGGTGCCTGGGAAGAGGCTGCCAAGTCCCAAGGATCACCATTGCTAATTGGCTCCTCTGAAATGAGCGTGACAGAGAGCCACATTTTCTCACCCACAGGTTTCAGGGTTATATTTAACTGGCTGAGGCAGAATTAAATGTCAGCTTGGCTGGAAGGAGAAAAAACAAAACAAAACAAACAGCAACAAACAAAGTGAGAACTTGTCATTAAGCCGGAGGGGAGTCAGTGCTAAGTGCACTGCGGATGGTGCCCACACACAGCCTGGCAGGCACCAGCACAGGCAACAAGGAACCAAGGGATTTATCCCTTTTAGAAGCACATTTTAAATGCAGGTTGCTTATTTTGATTTGTAAGCAACACAGAGGGTGAGGGAGAGGGGACACATTTTCCCCTTCTGATTTCTGTCCTGGGTACTCCCATCTCTCAGTTTGATTGCAGCCAGGGATTTCCACATCCAGCAACACTGAGGGCAGAAATTTCCAGCAAAAAGAGGACGGGGTGGTGAAAAGAGACTCCTCAAACACATCTGGAGCCACTGGAGAAGTTGAATGCAGCTGGAGCACAGGTCCCTTTGCGGGTGATGAAAGAGGGTGGAGGAGGAAGGGGAGGGAGCATTGCCTCTCCCCCACACAGCACCTGCTCCAAAAGAGCCAGCAGGGCTTTTCACAGCAACACACACATCACTGGCACGGCAAGGGCAGCTCCAGACCTCCATCCCCTTGCTCCCTAAACCATGGGTTCGGGCTTCCTTGGCTCATGGTACCAGTCAGAGCAAAACCAAGAGCCCGTTCCCACAACCTGCTGTTTTCACCCTCTGCCTGCTTCTTGCTTGCCTCCAGGCATGCAGGTGGGGGAACAGCCCTTGCCACAATTCTCAACAGCACCAAGTCCATTCCCCTTTGGAAGAGGGCAGTGCTGGCACATCTCAGGCTTCAAGGTCAGTACTGGGCTGTTTGAGACCCCAGACATCCCACTCAGATTCAGCAGAGGGGATATTTGTCCTCTGTCAAATGCAGGATGAGCAAAAACAGAAGGACAAGGCACATCCAAGGCCTGATTTGGTAGCACCTCTCTTGCTTTGACTCAGGAAAGAGGACTGAGTACACATCACCATGCTCACCCTGCAAGCCCTTCAGTCAGGTTTGTGAAGGCAACCCCAGGACTAACAAAAAAGAGTCACAGACCTTCCCAATCATACTGGAAAACGTGAACTGATCCCACTCCAAAGGCAGCCCAGCTGTGAGCCCTATCCAGTGTCATGGAATGGAAGATCAGGATCAAGGGGAGTAACGAGAGGAGATCTCAAACCATGGGAGATTGGCTGCTTCATGTGCATTGACCACTAAGAAAATTGAACTAGGGATACAGACACAGCCTTAATTTTGCATTACCAGAAGATCACTTTTCTTTCCTCTCCTCCACCATAAACTATTGTTTAATCCAGGTGACCTCTTCCTCCTCCCATTCCCCAAACAAGAGAAAATTGCAAATTCTAGGAAAATAGAGCTATAAAATCAAAGGCATCCTTTTGAAACGTGGTGTTTCTCTTTCCAGTCAGAAGTGAAGTATTCTGGACCATGCTGAGTTTAAAATCATGCTTTCCCAAGTCAAAATGGTCATTGCAAATGAGATCATTGTTTTGAAGCAGTTTAACTTTGTGAAGAGAATGACAGAGTTAAATATTTTTACGCTACTACACCAAAACTTCTTTTTCACTGGAAACAGGTTATTTTGACTTTTTAATCTTAACCAGGAACCAAAAATGTAAAATCCCAACAAAATGTTGACACATCCAAATTTCCTTCTGGCTGGCAGGTCTATGTTCTAACCACTCCTTCACAAATGAAGGAGGAAACATTAAGCTTCAGCTCATATTTCTCCAGGCTTATTTTCTTTAGCTCCCATCTTTAAAAACTGGAGACCATAAATAGCCTGGGTTTTTTCCTCCAGACTGCAACACAAACTTTTAAACCAAACATTTGCAATCATCACAGCTGTAATAAGTACAAGGTTTCTTCAAAGGGATTACATTGGACTGTGGTTTTCAGTATTGCCTCGTTGTCTGTTGTGAAATCTCATCATAAATTAATTTGATTCTATTATCTTTCTGATACAATCTGCTTTCTGACAGATCAGTTTTAATCTTGGTTGATTCCTGTTTCTTATTGACAGCTCAGAGCACTGCTGAAGAGATGCAAGTTATTAATGTTGACAGGGTTTGTAATGGAATATCTTTTATCCAGCAACATATCCTTTGTAATGTTTTTATTCCCCCTTCTCTGGCTACTTTAAGAGGCTAAACAGAAAAATCAAACAAGCCATACAGTTTGACTTTCCTGGAACCCTTTCCAGTTCTTTCTGGAACTTCCTTCTACATCTACTGAGGATGTTATGGTATAAGGTGTTATTCATATTGGACAAAACTACTAAAACAATAACATTCTGAAGGTTAAGCACAGCACAATCCAGCTGGAAATCCAGACTGGATCAAACGACTTAAAAGCATTTCATATTTTTACAAAATTATGTAAGTCTGCAATGCCAACCAACAAGAGAAATAAGGAGGGAAATTAGCAACACAGCTGATGCACTACCCAAGCTTGAGTAATACCTCCCCATGCACCACCAAATAGGACAGAAAAGAAGCAAACATTTGACCCATTGAGTTAGAGATAGGAGGCTGGCTTACTGGAAATTAGGCTCCTATCTGCCTTCTGTAGTCTTGATCCCTAGGACAAAGCAAGGGAACGTGAACCTCCTCCATCCTGCTTTACCAACTATCCTCAGAACACCCTTCCATTTCACACGTGATTCATTTAGCCTTAAATGCCTATTAAATATTTTCTTGAAAACATTATAACTGTGCAAGGAACACAAGAGAAGAATTAAACTGTCACACCTCTCCCTTTGCACCTTCTCTGCTGGAGCAAATAAATTCCAGGCACCAAAATTTGAGCAGCAGTGGCTGCAGCAGCTGTACCAGGGACAGCAGACAAAACACCTCTAAATCGGTGTAATTCTCTATTCAGGTTCCCCTGCAAAAGTGTTTTACAGCCACCCTGGGTTCACACTGCACAAGATACTGGGATTTATGACTGGGATTTAAGCAAATCTGTAACTCCTAATGAATGGGAAAAGGCTTTTGCAGGGAGCATGACCCCCAGCAGCCTCCTCTTGGTTTCCTATCTCTCCTTTCCAAGTGTATGGTGCTCATGCTGCCACAGGGAGCAGAGGGAGACCAGGTGCCCAGGAATGGCCCAAACAGTCCCAGGATAGAGCAGGAACTATTCTAGCATACAGGAGAGAAAAAAACAAGCCTTGACAGTCCCCATTTCCATCCTGAGCCTGGCATTTTCCCACTGGTCTCAGAGGCTGCACCATTGGGAATGCATCACCCAGCAGGACAGGATCCCACCTCCTGCCTCACTCACAGGAATTCACTAGACCAAGGGCTGCCTCAGACTGACTTGTCCCTACACTGACATTTACTAACAGAATATTTTGTCTAGGTCTTTAGGTTTACTTTGACCAGCTTCCACATTCTTATCTCTCCTCCAAAGTGATCAGGCCCTATTTCTTGGTATCTTTAGCAGTAGGCTCTCAGAGCTGAGCTGACTTGCCTTCCAGTAAAATTAATAGTACCTTTCCCCAATTATCTGGAGCCCTTGAGAGCCTCGTGTTATTGCTGGAGTGCTTTTCATTAGCTGTGCTGGTTCAAGGCTGCAGGAGGATGGAGCTCAGCACAGGAGTCAAACTGTTCTGGACAGAATGAACTAGAAACCTCGTAACACAATTAGAAGTACCCACAGGGTAACATATAACTTTACTGTCAAGCCCTGAAATAACATGGCTAGCTAATTAAATAAAATAAACTTTGTTTTAATTAAAATTAAAAACATTTTATCTCTCTCATTTCAGTCTTAAAACAGGGGCAGTTCAAAAGTCACCATGGAACAAATGAGAAAAACATTTGCAAAGTGAGGGGCAGGGATGAGGGTAACATCACCAGGTTTGGAGTGACCTGCACCACAAACCCCTGGCAAGATCCTTGTCTGAAAACAGCCTGCAAGAGATGTTTGTGGAACAGATTCCTAATGAAGACTTAAACCTAAAAAACACAGGGATGTTCCCATGGAGCCACCCTACCTCTGGATTCCAGCTGAGCAGAAGATTCTCCCCCAAACCAGGAAGCGAGGGGACAGGAGCTGCTGAGGAACCGTGTGGGTACAGGTGTGACCCAAACACCAGGGATCACAACCTCTGCCTCGTAATGCTCTGGGCCCTGGTGCTGGCAACAGCAGCTCTGCTCCCTGGAGGGAGCTTCATTCCACTTTTTCTTCACCCACTGGCAGCAACTTCCCAGCAGATCTGACAGTACATGGCTTGGCTGCCACAGCCATCAAAGGCAAACTCTGTCCCCACTATTCTCATTTCTCCCGGCCTCTTCCTCTTGTAGCTGATTGCTTCTTAACAGTTCTCCAAATCCTTGGAGGACAAGAGGGACAGTGCTGCTTTCCTCTCACTTTCCATAGCTATTCAGCACAGGATTGAGCCCACTTAGATGCATCCCAGCTGAACATGGTGTGTTAGAGAGGCTTTATGCACACAAAGGGAGAAAAAGGAGAGCTGGTAAAAGTAATAATCAGCTTTCCTTTTATTACACATATATATAAACAGAAATTTTGGCAAAATGCATTGGGGCAAAAAATATTCCATGCTTGCCCAGTTTGATGAACAATGGAGGTATGTGGAGAGCTAGACTGTATGATCAGGGTCTGATGAAAACCAGAAGTTACCCAGGGGAACCAAATCCTCTTGGTTGAAGTTCCAATTTTCTGCCAGAAGTTCTTCAACAGCTTTTCAACAGTTTCAATTTAACCTTCTTTAAAAGCAGTTTGGTACCTAGTCCTGCTGTAAATTAGATTTGAGGAATTTTCTCTTAATGCTGCATCTACATGTATACCACGAGCATATCCACTACAGGCATGGATGAGTACTTCCACACAGGACAAGCAGCACTGGAATTCCAGAATCAAAACATTTATATAAATGAAATTATACATATATATATATGAATTTCTCTCTTACTCTAAAATTCAGTGTAACCTCCAGACCTCTACATTTATTCACTGACTCCAGTATTCCCTGGCCATTCATGTTTGCCTACAGCAAGTTGGGGAAGACAGATCACTACTAGTCTGGAAGTGAGTTAGGGCAGGGCTGATGAGTTGGTTGGGTTTTTCCTGCTCACAGACTGGTCTTTTCCCCATCTGTTCCTGAGTCCAATGGAAGCACAGGCAAATAATAAACCATACTACAGCCTCATTCCCACTGCTTGTTAAAGGTCAACTATACTGGAGGGGGCTCTGTAGGGAGCACTAGATGTTCAGAAGGCAGATAGACCTTCAGCTCATTCAGAAAATCAGGCCAAAATTAAAGCACCCAAGCCCTGATTGCACAGAAAGTGGGCCTGAAACCACCTGCCCAAGCCCAACAGCTGGCTGCCTGATTTGAGATACATCTACCATTTCCTAAAGAAACTGGCTGGATCTGTATCTTGTTCTAGTCACCAAATGCAAGGCATGGAAAAAATAAAATCCCATACCAAGGAGGAAGTAGCATCCAAAGCCAAGGAGTATTAAATCAGTTGAAAAAGCCTCCCTTGCGTACTGTGAGGGAGCTCACTTGCTCTGGAAGGGATCCAGTAGATGGGCAGCTTTCCTCTACCCAAAGTTTAATTAAATTCCTGACCTCAACCATTAGATTCAAGAGCCAAAACCTTGAAGTTACAGGGAAATCTGTCAGCAACCAGGCAGGACTGTGGCATGCGGCTGTGGTGGGGACTCTGCCAGACTCAGCATTGCAGATGAATTTGCTCTTTCTACCAGATCTAATTGCCAGATGACCTGAGCTCCACAGCAAGCACCAAGGCAATGAAGGACAATGCTACAGTGGTCGATGTATCTGCTGCAAACCAGAGCACAAGTAAAGCTCTTTAGGGCTCTTTGATGCTGTGGGTACATTGCTTTCTGATTAGAACCAGCTCAAGTTTGTTTGCGTGTGCTGTAATCACATCTCGAGACCTGCTTAGTGCAAAGCGTGCACTCACTATGACAAATATTAGACATCCATTAAAAGGAAACAGACTGCCAAAGCCAGAGCAGGAAAGATTAAGGGAAGAGGTGTGAAAAGAAAAGAGCAGAGGAATAGGAATGAAAGTCTCAGAAGCAAACTCAGGATGTAGAGAAATAAGAAGTGATGTAAAAATAACACAGGAGGTCAATCACAAGTGATACAGTTCACTGTTCAAAACATGTATATCTTAAAAACAATCTGAACTTATTCAATCCAATAAAAGCACCAGTTCTCATTACACACTTACTATAGGGAAGTATTATTTCTGTGTTGGCTTACAAATTGTCTCCCTCTCTCTTTCTCAAACTCATCACAATCTTAACTAATACAAGTAAATCTCTGCACATGAAATATGAGCCACTGGCAGCTCTCAGGCTCGCTTTTCATCCCAAGCCTAATGGGCAAAGCACTGTGATTTCATTTCACAAGCCTTTCCAACTGAGCTCAGAGTCGATCATTTGCCAGAGTTTGACTCTTGCAAACAGCCTGCTGGAGCCACTGAACTCACAGGGTCAAATCCATCAATGGTGCAACCCCAGCTAACCTGAGACACTTCAGGCTGCAGACTGGTTTGTTCCAAAGCATTAAACGTCCCATGAGACCTGTGATCACAGAACATTGTCATAACACTTAAGCAGCTATGGTATGTTAATTTAAAGTTGTCAAAATACGCATGCAGCCCTGCCTGTGCTTCACTTGGATGCACACGAGAGGCCACAAAGTCCATTTATGATATGGAGAATGTCCCCAGAGGGCTGCAGCTCCACGGGATAGGGAAGGGGCTGTTCAGCACACTGGGACAGGCTTTCACTGAAAACTCTTTGCCTCTCCAGTACAAGGTTCTTTTTCCTTCAGCAGTGCTACCAGGCTCAGCCACTCATTTAAATGCCTACAGCAAAACCATGTAATTCCCATCTTAAGTAGCATCAGCACTTGGTGCTCCTCTCCAGGAAGAGGGCTCTGGTAGCTTAAAGGAATTTTAAAACCCCTAACTCTCAGGCTAAAAGCTGGTAAAGCTCACTGGATAGTGGGCTTTCCCTACACCCAAGGGAAATGGAAAGATGGCACATGTATTCAGATACATTTGCTGCTGACTGGTTTCAAATGTGGCCAAGATGAGGTGCAGACACCTCCTGATAGAAATAAAAGCTGCTAAAAAGAGTGGAGCAAGTCAGACCTCGAAGCATTGGGGTCCCATGACTGAAAACGAAGCCTGTGATTACACACAAGAGCTGACCTCCAGTCAGTTTCCCATCTCAAGAAATTTTTTTCATCTATTAGAAATTTCTTCCTGCAACACACATGGAGGAAATCCAAGGCTAGAGGATGAGATGTGCCAGCCCTTGCCCACTCTACAAGGAGGCCACAAAGTGGATCCTGGCTCCATGGCACTCTCAAACACCAATCTAGGAGCACTGTGGATCATCCCATGGTAGATACCCCCAGGACCACTGCTGAGGAAGCCAGAGCTCTGTGCTAGAACCTCATGCATACCAAACCAGGAGCGCTGCCTTTTGCACTGCATCCAGGGGCAGAAGGACTTGGTGTTACAGCCCAGCTGCCTCCACTCCTGTGCTCTTCAGAAAACCCTAACCAGCCCAAACCAAGGCTTGCAAGAGAACCAGATCCCCAACTCCTACAACTGGAGACTACTCCACTCCCAGGGGTGCCTTGGCCAAACCCCACACCGCTCCTAGCACAGTAAAGTCTGGAACCACCTCCCTCATCCTATTTCCATGTCTTTACCAAAGTGCTGCTGGGAAGAAACACTTCCCACAGAAAACACAGTGAAAGCAGGAACTTTGTGTTAAAAATTTCGTTTTTGAAAATGGCTTTAGTTTCCAAAGGGGGTTAGGGGACAGCAAGGGGGAAATGGGTTGTCAAAGAATTCTCATAGTGCTTCCTCTAAGTGCTTTGTTGGACCTGGATACAAGGAAATAAGAGAAAGGATAAAAAGCACGGAGAACATGCTACAAAACATATTAGAATCATTTCAATCCTTTGGAAAAGTATTTTGGTTCCCATTGCTATTAATTATATATCATAAAATGTCAGGAAAAGCACTGCGGCTACAGCCTGTAAAAATAACATCATCTTACAACAAAATACTTCATTATTGCTTTCTGCCTAACTGCCCTAGAACAGCAAGCTACAAGAAAGTGGAAATTTCCAGGAAATGCATTAATTGGAAAATAAGGATGTGCTGGATTCCTCATCAGAGAAAAAAGCACTTTTATTGAGCAAAGATCATTATTAAAATTCAAGTCATGCAGCTCATACTCTGAATCCAACAGGCAAGAACTTTCCATAGTTACTTACAGTATATTTTCCTAGTATTAAGATGATACACAGTTAGTTCTTTTTAAGCCAATTATGCAGAACAAACAACATTATTTGGGTGGATCTAGGAAAGCAAATAATATTTGTTTCCAAAAGAGCCACACGGAGCATTCATTGACTATTCTGCTAGGTAGCTCTCCAGTTCTTCACTTCTCAGTGGAGCTGGCAGGAGCCAGCACTGAAGTAAGGCAGCCTGACTTGTGGCTAGGTCCCTGTTACGCTGAATAATGGGAGAAGGGAAAGTTAATCCCAGGATCAAACCAATACAAGTTTTGAAAAGTCAGAAGCCTTAAATTATGTTGGTGTTTCCACTTCAGATGGTCCCAGTCAAAAGAGCAGTGTTCCCTTCACCACACACCTTGTTTGTTCTGCAGTACCTGCTATGGGTGTAAGCCCAGGAGAAGAGAGGAGGGACAGAGAGCACCTCACATCCTTTGGACTCAGTGGTACCAGAAGCAGCTCTGGATGTAAGTTTGAACTGCCCTAGAGGGTCTCTGATTTACAATTATCCAAGGGCCTGGCAGCTCTCTGCCAACAGCCACTCAGGGATGCTCACTGGCAGAAAGGGGATAAAGCCCTAAGCACAGCAGGTCCTTCTTAGCTGCAGGTTTTGTGACATGAGCACCAGCAGGACAACAAGCAGGAGAAAAAAATATTCAACTTATCCTCAACTTCAGCACACCTGAGCAACCAATTATTCTTGTTTCTCTTAAATTCCTAATCCTGTTCTTGAAACACCAGAAGAGAAAAAGAAAAAGTAACTGCAATGCACATTTTACAAAGCTCTGCTGAACTTGGCAGTAGGCTCTGGATGTCCTCAGAGAGCTCAAAATTTAGGGCCTGAATCAATTCCTATTGGAGCTTTTCCATTCATTCAATGGCAGAGAAATTGGGATTGTCAGTAAGAAGACAGGCTGGGGAGGCAACTGCACATGAAAGAGGACAGCCAGGATGCCTGGGTTGCTTTCTCATCTCCCTTTGCCAAACTCATAGCCCCACAAGCCCCTGCACCTTCCCACAACTGTTCCCCCTTCACCCCACCTTTGCAGACAGCATCAGGCCATTTTAGCCGCTGCAGCTCTGCCCAAAAAAACCCTTCACCCTTTTCAAAAGAGTTTCCTTCCCCATGATTCACGAGCTCACAGACCAGAGGTGAAGCCTGGGAAAGTCCAGCCCAGAAGGGAGAATTTTGGATAGGCATGAATATGTAAAAGCAGGGTGTGGAGACTGCAGGGGCTTTGCCAAACCCAGGCTGCCCGGCTGCTAGAAAAACCTCTTCCCTTCCCTGGGATACTTGAGCAGAGCAGGGAGGTGGGAGGCAGCTAAGCATTAACAGCTTGTGCTGCAGGGTCGGGGCCTCCATCGAGGTCAAAGGCGCTCTTCATTCCTGGAACATCCCCAGCCCCTGGCCTCCCCTGAAACCTGGGAACACAGCCACCTTTGCCCCACCTTCCCCGCCTGTGCCAGCCCCACGCTGGCCACCACCCAGATGTGGGGCCACCAATTCTCATTTTTGAAGTCAGAAAAGGGGGAAAGAGAAAAAGAGAGGAAGCAAGACACAGAAAGGTGAAGTGCCTTCGCCAAGGCCAAGTGGCACATCCCTGGTGGAGCTGGCATTTGAGCACAGGAGCGGCTGTTTTCTACTGCAGCACTAAAACATCCAGACCACCCTGCTGCCTCCGAGACCACACCGCCTCTGTGAAATGTGTGGAAATTTGCAGGCATTTTCCCTGATTTTTACAGGGATTTTTTTTTGTTGTTGTTCCACACTTGGCTCCCAGCTGTTTGCCAAAATCAAATTGCTGAGGTGTTTCTGTCTCTTTAAAAACTTCACGAACAGACACTTGGACAAAACCCATCAGTGGATCGCAGCTGCGGTGGGGGGATTCGATTTAGCCATGGCAGGCTGGAAGCAAGAAATCCAAACTGAGGTCCAGCGCAGTCCCTCTTCCACTCCAGGCTGCTCACAGCACACAATCCCCCTGGCATCACCCACAACTCCTTCACTTGTTGTGAAAGGTGCTGGTATCTGGAGAAGCAGACTGCTCTTTGACTCCTTCCAACAAACTAAACAGCATTTTCGGCAATAACTGTTTTACTCTGTACTTCCAAAGGAAAATAAATAAGAAAATATTCACGTGGCCTCCTGCTCCAGTGCCAGCAAGCTCTGCTGCAGCTTGGCATCTGTATTTCTGGAGGATAATGACAATTTGCTCAGCTAAGCATCTGCACCTCACCATATTTCCCCAGCTTGTCACCACTCTGCTCTCTGTGAGACGCACAGCCCCAGCATCTTGAAAGGCAGGCAGAATGCTCTCCTGTCCCTTCTCAGCACTCATTCCTGATGAATGCACCACAGATAAGGCTTCATTCCTGCCCTCAAGGTCCCTGCCAATCCCAGAGCCTTCTCCTGGACCATGCACCGCCCTGCAGACCAACCCCCAGGCACCTCAGGTGTATCAGAGGAACAGGGAAGGATATTCAAGGCTTACCCCAGGCAGAGGCAATGCTGCAAGTAAAGCACATTAAGATGATGTATTTTCTCCTCCTTAAAAAACCCCAGTGTAAGACACCAACACATCTGCAACCAAATCACATTCTGCAACTTGCCATCAAGGTTCTGAACAGCAAACAAAAGGTTAAACAAACAAACCCTGAGCAATATCTCAGGCTTGACAGATGCAAAAAAAAAAAAAAAAGCTTCCAGCCACTAACATTTCTTCCTCCCCAGCTGTAGGTTCATATTTTTAATGTCAGATTGCAAAAATAATAAAAGAAGGGGGGAAAAGACAAAGAAAAGCAAACATTTAGCTCACAACTGGATGGGAAATGAACTGGAAGCTCACATTTGTGTATATTTTTCCCTGGCGAAGAGAAGCCAGCTGGTATGTTGGAAGGTCCTGAAAACCTGTCCTGCCATCAGCAGAAGTGTGAGCAGCAGTACCTCTCCCGTGCTGGCTCATGCGTTTTCTCCTATCTCACTTCATCTCTCACTAAGCTCGAGCGAGCCCACACTATTGCAGATTTATCGCCATCTGAAAAACATTAAATATCTCGGGGTTTCAAATATTTGCAGACAGCTGAAGAAGTGGCTGTGATGGAACTGTCTCTTTCTGGCATAAAGCTATCAATTTTCCCTGAAAGTTGAGGCCTGGGTTTTTTATAATTTTTTTTATTATTATTATTTTTTTACCCCTGGTAAAACACTGTAACAAATGACTTACTCCCCTTTTAGCGAGAGCGAGGAGAGCGGACAGTCATTATTACCAAATGTGTGCACACACAAGTAACTAAGGGAAAATAAATCCCATTTGAAGGTTAATTAACTAAGGCAGGGTCACAGCTTGACAATCTGCCCTCAGCAAAGGGGAAGCACAACATTGGAGGGTCTATGAAGCAGAGCCATAATGAATTGTGACTTGAGGCTTGTCTATACAGGGAAATTACCGTGCAGCCAGCTCGGAGCTGGATTTATAGTGCTCACTCCACATTTATAGCATTAGACCCTTTGTGCAGACTAATTAGGAACTAGTTTACCTCCTTTACCTTCTGACAAATGCTACTTTGCACAGAAGCCCAGAACAGCAAATTGAGCCCCATCAACTCCTTGGTTTTCAGTCTCACTGCTGGCTTTGGTCAGTGAGTAGTAAGTCCAGGGTGGGGAATGAGAAAAGGATGAGGACAGACACATTCAGCCCCCAGAATGTGAATGAGAGCTTGGGCTTGAGCCCAGCACCCTTCAGTACCCCCAGATTAGCACAGAAACAAGCTTGCAACAATAGTCACATTCATCCTTGTAGGAAAGAGGAAGGTGAAGCAGTAGAGGAGCCAGGGTACATTTGGGATCTCAGCATCTCATTCAATCCACTCCTCACTCCATCCCTGCCTGAGCTGAGGTGCCTCTCACAGCCTCATGTGCCCAATGGATCAGGAAAACCCACAGATTTAGCCCTGGAGGCTGCAGGGAGTCAGAGCAATGCCTGTGAGGAGAGCCACACTTCCAGAGCAAAGCACAAAGGAGTTCTGGTGGAGCAGACCAGGGCTGAGACCAACCTAGATTTCTTCCAAGGAAATTTCTAAAAACAACCAACTGGTTCACTTTCACTTTCCCTGACCTCTTGGCCAAGCTGAGGGGCACCAAGCCAACTACAGGCCACCACAGGGCTGAACAAACACACCCACCACAGAGGCTTTGCTCAGGTCGCTCTGCTTTCACCCCTCTGCCATGCACCAGGCACAGAGGCTGCACAGACTCAATGTGCTGCACAGGGGGGCTGTGTCAGGCACCAGCTGGCACAGGGACAAAGGGCAGAGCTGGCACGGGCAGCATCAGGCCAGGAAAGGTGACAGGATCAGGCTCCCCCACACTGATGGACAGCTAAAGTCAAGTCCTTTAAGGTTGCTTCACAGATGCAGGGTCACACATGTGAAGGCAGTCAAGACACCAGGTGCCAAAAAGCACTGGGGAAGGTCAAATATGCCATCAGCAGTTAAAAATAAACACACTTCTTTTGGCATTTTGGCCTTTTGAGGCACCATAGAGACAGGGATGTTAACAGATGTCAGGAGGAGGAGGCGTGGGAAGAGCTGCCATGTGGGACCCTACAGAGACCTCAAAGTCAGTTCACTGGCTGAGCTGCTGTTCCCCTGCAGTAACAGAAGAAAAGTAACCTCCTCTGGGGGAAAATTTTCCTAGTCTTAAGGGGTGGAAGAGGTCTGATAAGAAAGAGCCCAAGCCATGGTTTTCGAGGTGAAACGTGGCTGCTTTCACACCTCATCTCCCCCATACCAGAGAGGATGGGCAAGTTTTAGGGGTAACCTCAAGGTGCAGAACACACTTCTTGTCCAGCAGGGTTTCCAACACAGTGAAACAGGCCAGCCACTGGGGGACACACCATATGGTGGGCTAAAAGCTCCCCCTTTTGGGGAGATCCCTTTGGAGACAGCTCCAGCAGAGGGAGGAGGTGTCTGGCAGACACATTTCCGTGCTAAAACCAGAGATAAGAGCAGAAATGACTGCCTATCTCTCATCTGCTGTGGCGAGAATGAAAGGGGTTCACTATGAACATTCACTCCCTCTCTTCCCCTTGGCGCTTGGAAGTCCACCATGTCCTGTCTGCAGCAAGTTTTTCATTTGTCACTTTATCTCAGTTTTCTTTTCCTGCTTACAAACTGTGGGTTTCACAAAACTTCTGAGAGAGCTGCTTTACTGAAAGGGAGATGCTTAAAGCCAGCTTGACTACAAGGTGAGCCCTGCTGAAGGCTCGAGTCAGTTGGTGAAAAGACAATCTTTTCCCCAGTAGTCCAAAACCCAAAGGACGTGGAGATAAAACCATCAGAGAAACTGCTGAAATGAGAAACAGGCACACAGGCCACCGAAAGACAGAGCAAACCCCAAGAGGCACCATCTAAGCAAAACCACATGGCAATCTCAGCCGAGCCATCAAGAGATGGATTCTTTTCCTACCCGGCGCCTGCCTACTCTCCATGCGCCTCACTGCAGTCCCTTCCAGCACAGCAGCATCCCAAGTGAGCTGCCCAGAGTGATAACACCAAGCTAAAACCTCCTACACAACCCTTTTCTTTCTCTGACCTCTCTCTTGCTTCTGTTTTCCTGCCCTCCACTTTTTTTTCTCTTTCCATGCATAAATATTCTTTCGCTAGTCACTCCTAACCCACATCATCTAAGACTCTTTACTTTCACCTGCTGGAGGTTGGGAAAAATTTCTTTGGTGGGAGGGTGGTCAAGCATAAAGCCAGGCTGCCCAGGGAAGTAGTGGAATCATTGTTCCTGGAAGTGTTCAAAAGCACAAAAACGTTCAGGTGGTGCTTAGGGACATGGCTTAGTGCTGAATCTGGCAGTGGTATGTTAAAAGTTGGACTCTATGACCTTGAAGGAACTTTTCCAACCTTAAAGATTCTGTGGTTCTCAACCCAAGCTCTGAAGAATCAAGCTCCTCACAATCTTCCACAAAGCTGGCATCACACTACCAGCACTGACGAGCTCATGAGAAATAAACTACAAGAGAATATTCCAACATGGCCCATCAGATGAGGCCCGTCTGCCTTCTTTCACAAGGAATCGAGGGGAAGGAAAAACACCAGTGAGAAGAGGATTAAAAAAAAAATCTGTGGGCATATACTTTTATTTCCAATGGTCTGTTCCAAAGTAGAGATTCGCATTCATTGCTGGAAATACAGATTTCATGCCCGTGAAAATATAGATGGCCCCTTCTCCATGAAAAACAGCCTGGGGAATAAAATAAGTATAAAGCTACATAGCAGAAAATCTGCAGGCTGGTCCTATGAAGTCACAGCCCACCGATGTGTGCATACTGTCATATATTTACCTAATAAAATATAAATAATATTTTATGTAGGAGTCAGTTTATGAGGCTGTGTGTACGCAGAAATGGGAGGACCTGTTTTACAGGAGGGAGGGAAGGTTAAAAGACCTGTGTTGTCACACTGATTTACAGGCTGATTTAACTGGTATTTAAATATGATTATTTTGGGGGATGTGGGTGGTCATTCACAAGGGAATGCCAATATCATTATTTAAGGGCTTTTCATTTATTTCTTGAGCTCATATAGTTGTATGAAATCTAAATACATGAAACTGCCAAAAACTCCAAACATCCATTTTCGGGTACATTTGTATGGTGCCTTTACCCAAAAAACCCACAAAAAACAGGTGAGAACCTCTATTCCTCAGCCTCTAAGACTAAGGCTGTAACATCTATGACACAGACAAACCCTCTGAGGACAGAAGATGTTCAGCAGCCTCCTCCAGCACAAGGAGGAAGGTGGTTTTCACCAATTCTGTCCTGACCATGAGGCTCCTCTCCCTGATGCCCTCACCCACCTCATATTTCTAGGCTGTGCACACTCATATAGCCTTATTCTTATTTTAAGAACATGAATATATACATCTGAAAACCCAAACCATTAAAAAGTAGTTGGCTCAGACTTTTACTGGAACACGTGCACAAATATGTTGTTTGGATATTTTTACGGCCATTAACTTTTCCATATATAACCCAGACCTCCCATTAGGTGTTGTGAACTGGATCGCCTCTTTACTTGCCAAGTTATATTTCAATTAAATTAAAGTCACCTTTGGTCCTAATGAACCCCCGTTGTTTGCCTAATGCCATGATTAATTCCAGCTGCAAGGAATGGTATTAGCCTGGGTGGGTACATGGTTGAAGACTCTGATTCTCCTCCAAGATTTATGGGTGCTAGAGGAGGCTCCATAACTCATGTTGCTGAGTCTATAACTTTCCAGGCAGTAAACAGAAGCCTCTGCCACAACAGGCCTCCAACTGGTGGATTCACCCTTAATTTGTTCCTGCAGTAGGAACTTGACACAATTCTTTGGGAATGGATAAACTCCTTTTTTTCCCCCAAAAGGTCAGCAGAAAGAGAGACATCCCAAACCCTGCACAGACAATTGGTGACAGACACCCCCACCTGCAGAGCCAGGAGGGACTGAAGCCTGTACTCTCCATCCATACCCTCCAGAAGAAAAGGGCTCCCTCAGAATGTGCTACCACACCAGACTCACAGGGCCCAGAAGAGAAAAGCAAACAGGGCCCAGATTTTGTGCTGTGGTCTGAGAAGTGCTGAGCTCTGGTTCTAGGGCTAAACATTTATTTTGGATCCAAGACCAGTGAACATGGACGGGTAGTACTGGGAGTAGAAGCCACAGGCCATCCAAACCCCGGGTCTCTCACATACATGTCCAGCCATTAGATGCTCAGAAGGAAGAGGATGGCTCTCAACAGCCTTGCTCAGTGCCATTACAGTGATCCTAGACACACCTAGAGCACATCTAGTGGTCCTCCAGGAGGTGCAGACACGAGACTTAACTGTGAACCAAAACCCACCCCTGTGATGTGGTCTCAGCTTTGCCAAAAAGGGGCTGCCTCAGAGCTGTAGCAGAACCCAGACTGTAGGCACCCCAGCAGTAAAGAGCAAAGGTCCATCTGAGTGCAGGATCTCTTGCTGAGCAATTTCCTGTGCAGTAAAGGTTTGCATGATCAACAGCCACTGCTGAGCTTCTCCTTCATCACTGTTTCTAACCCCCTTAGACCCCACTTGCACTTACAGCCATCATGGCACCAAAAGGCAGAATCCCAGCACCTCCCTGCCTCTGGTGTAGCAAGGGCAGGTGCCTGCCAGGCACAGCACAGTGCTGGGGGAGTTGTGGCAGCTCTTCCCACAGCCTCTGAATTCCCACTGTACCATGACATCGCAAAGAGAGCATCATAGTGACCCACAAAACCCTTTAGTTCTTTATTTTACAGGTGAACGTACCTATGGCCAGCCCCTTCTTCACCCCCTTCCTCTCCTCCCCTCGGTATTAAGGCCACAGAAGTTGCCTGAGTATTCAAAAACATGACAAGATTATCAGTCCTTTTATTAGTGCCGGTGGCAACCTGATACCATGTCCCAGGCTGGCCACTTGCTTAACACATCCCAAGCCAGCATCAGCCTTCCTTATTCATAGCTGCAGAGACTTCCAGAAAAGAGAGGAAAATCAGTAGGTTTCCAGAAAATGAAGTACTGTTTGGACTGTTCAGAGATTGACCAGGATAAGAACAGATGGGATACCTCAGCTGAATGAAAATATCTGCCCTCTCCTCCATGACATCATCATCACAGAGGAAAAAAAAAGTGTTCTGTTGCCAGAACCCTGCTTTTGGTTTGTATCTGTGTAAGACAAGGCCTGTTGCCTACATCCAAGGCAGTCTTTCCCTGGCAATCAGCCTACAGGATCAATTCTTAGGAGAATTATCACCTAGTTAAACCCAGGTATATCAGGAGGAGCTCAATCTAGATGGAGTTTAAGACAGTGATGAGAAGAAGGGATATGATTTCAGAGGGGCCAAGGTAGCAGAAGCAAATATCCCTGAGTCCAAGGTCCAGAACTGTCTTACTCCATCCAGCAGCTCAATACAAAACACAGCCTGAGCACAACATTGCCATATTCAGCTCCCATGACTTCTCTGGCACCCAACTCACCTAGACCAGCACTGCACTTGAGCAAGAGTGAAGAGGCAGAGCCAAACCATGTTACACAACTCCACAAAGAAATACAGAGGTTCAATATGCTTCAGACAAACCCAAGAATAACCATTACACTGTGGAAAGTATTTGCCACTAAAGCATTTTTCATTAGAAGTGGCATTTCTGAACGCTCTATCCTGCTGAAAAGCAATACCAGCCTCACATCAGAAAGTCTTTAAGAAAAATTTCCATTGCTATAATTAACTTCTGTGTTGAGATTGTATTGTTCCTCTTCCACAGAAAAATCTCAGCAAAATTTCCATGGTTTAGAGGCAGCCAAAAAGGTGTCCTATTCCATTTTTCAGGAAAAACGTGTGGTCACAAGGCATCTAGGAGAACTTCAAGTTACACATGGGGTGCAGAGCAACACAGGGTAAACATCTACTCCTCTGATACCCAAGAGAAGCCAAATGAAAGGCCCAGCTCGTTCTGTGACACTGCAACAGCTACAGAGTCCTATCTCTTGGCCAGCAGTTGCCACGAGATCACAGAAGAGTGAGAAATAATACAAGATCCAGACTTGTACAGCATGTTCCTTCTCCCAGTACCCCTTCTCTTACAAGCTTTGTTATTGACTTGGAAAATACATGAAGAGACTCCAGAATGAAGGCAAAACCTTAGACAAGGAATCTAAAAGGAAACCCAGGCAGCTCAAGCAAACTGTACCCCTGACTGCAGCCAGCTTCTCACCCAGCCTGGCTTCAACCCTGCCAGGGCTCCAGCAGTGAGAGACCCTCACAGATGAGCTGATATAGTCCCCACAAGACCAAATTCACTTTTTCCAGACAGGAACAGCCCTGAATGAGGCCCTGTAATTCCCCTGATCTCTGGTTTTGGGTTGCTAACACACACAGATTAATAGAGCAGACACTACAGGAACCTGCCCCACACATTACTGCAAAGTCCTCTGGCTTGTGTGTTGCATTTCAGAGATGTGGAGGGGCAGACAAGACCCTCCATGGTGACACCTAGAACAGAATTTAACTCAGTTACTCAGTTATGCTCAGTGCAGTGAGCCCAGTAACTTCCAGATTTCTCTGTGCAGCTTGCTCCTCACTATTCAAATAAAATAGGAACTTGAATTCTACTCTGACTACAGGTCTAGTAATCACCCCCAAAGGAGATTAATAACTGCATTTTCTCCTGGCAATAGCAGTCCACATACTGACAAAGTAATATTAATTTCATCTTTCTGAGATGAGAATATTTAACTTTCTTCTCTTAACCTCAAGACCTAACTCCGAAGACACTGGTGCGCTCATTGTTGATTTCTCCATCCCCGTAAAAAGGTCAAAGCTATTCTCCCACTTTTTATACCCCTTGATCAGACTTAAGTGAACTTAAAAAATAAAGCTGCTGTGAATTGGATAGGGAGGGGGCAGAAACAAAGGAGAAAAAGCAAGAAAGACTAGTTTATGTCCATCAAGACAAAGGAAGCAAAAACTGTTCAACTGTCCCACAAATATGGAAATATGATCAGCTAAACCCCACAAAAAGCTCAGAACCAGATCCATCTCATGCACACTGCTGCCCAGAGAAACATTAGGAGACCAGGGAAATGTGAATGCATTTTGAAGAAAAAAAACACGAGAGCAAAGGTTGCAACCATGATTACATTGGACTCATTGCTCATAAAAGCCTAATTTTCCTTTGTTGCAGCAAAATTTTCTTGCATTTAAGGAAAAAGACCAGGAACAGCCTTGCTGTTTAAGCTGCAAACTTCCAGGGTACAGTCTGGAGCTCACATGTCAGAGAGAGCAGGCCAAGAGATGGCAAAGCAGCTGACCACCCTGCCAGCAGAACACATCCTGCCTGTGAACAAGGCATCGCCTCAGCTCTCCTGCTCCCAAGCCAAGGATCAGGCTGGTGCTCAAAGCCCCTCCTCTCCCCAGCCCCACAATACCTGATCTGCTGCTGCTTTCCAGCATCCAAGCAAACCCCAGTATTGTCCATTTTTGTGGGTGGTGGTTTCCAGGATCTGAAGCTGATATTGCCAGATACAGGGATTCCCTTTATGAAATCCTGCTCTGCTGCTGAATCTTGGCTCGGGAGAGCTATGTATAACACATCTGCCCTCACTCTGCCACTTAAAGACCACTGACAAGTACAATTAACACCAGGTCAAACATACCACTCCACATTTTAGAGACTCTGGTTTCAGCTGTTGTAATGAAGCTCTTTGATTGTGCCAGCGACTGGTAACAAATACGAGGACATAAAGCAAGGTCAAGAAATATCTGCAGGATTTCTTTTCCCCCACAATCAGTGAAGATTTTAGTCTGTATTCTTACTGACTGAAAGAAAAGGGATTTGTTAGGATTACTGTCTCTGTATTAATATGAAACCTGCTCACATATAAATAACTATTTTCTATATAGAATATATAGTAAAGAGAGTTAAATGATACCCCAAACCATCCAAAAACTCAATGTGAAATTGAACAGACTTATCTTGACCCTCAGTTATTCAAGGAGGCAAGGCACCCAGGGGAAATGAAACAAAACAAAAAAAAAACCACCAACCCACCCACACCACAACAAACAAACACACCAACCAATCAACCAAAAACCAACCAAACAACCAAAAAAACCCACAAAACCTGTATCATTCCCAAATTCTGATGCATCTTCCCTCCTTATAAAATAAAAAAAAAAAATGCCCAATGCCTTGTCCAGAGACTCTGATGAGCAACAGAGTGAGGATATTCCAGGATATCTCAACGGAACATGAAGCTAACAAGAGGAGCAGATGTACTCCCCAACTTTTAGCAGCTTCATTTTGAAACTGATTTTGTTGTTGAGCCATCAGACACTGTTCAGTCCCAGGACTTGGTTTCACATGCAGGGAACACCCTGTGAAAGCTCTGGGTGGAGCTGCATGGACAGGCACATCAGATGAGCACAGCTCCTGCTCTACTTGTGGTTTAACCCATGAAGAAAGAAGAATTCCCAGAAATCCCATATGCTGAAAACATCCCTTCCCAAGAGGAAAAGAAATAATTTTAGCATGGTTTCACAGGGCCAAAAGTCCTGGTTTGTTGGGCTGGTATTTGGTTACACTCCCAGCTACACCTGCTCCCCTTCACTGCTCACTCACCATCCCACAGTGAACACCTGTAGCAAATCATCCACTTGTCCTAAAAGAGCGTGTTTGGATAAGAAAAACTGAAAAAATGAGACTTCAAAAGCAGGTTCACATCCTAAGAACTGTGCCTTCTGTAAGCAAATCACAGGCTCACATGTGTGGCTCGGTTTGTTCATCATGAAACCTCAGATTCTGCAGGTGACCTTCTCCCATCCCACCAGCCTGCACTACTGCATGGGACAGCTGACAACACAAATACATCCAGCCCCTTATCTTCAGAAGGCTTCCAGAGACTGCTCTTAAAAGGTCTGCACAATGCAGCTAAACAAAAGAACATTACTTTTCAGAAAAAAAAAAAATTCCACGTTCCCATCAGGTTCTGTTTACAAAACATACATCAAATCAACTTTTTAACCTTCCCTTTGACAATATAAATCAAAGTGACTGCCATCCATATCACATCCCAGTCCTCAAACCTAGAAGAGATCACCTCTCATCAGAAAGGGACAAAGCTGCCCTAAGCAGCACCACAAAGAACTTAGCCAGAAGGAATTTTTGAAACACCAAAGGAGAATTGTGAATAGATATGAATAGGATAACACTGCAATAAGCTCCACACGGGTATAAAAAACCAACAGCAATAAATATATGACGACAATCAGCTTCACCTTTAAACTCATCTCTCCAAGAAAAGCAAATAGTTCTCACCTGTGAGCCATGGCAGATGGTGACACACAAGGTCACAGGGATAAAGTGGCTGCACAGCTGGTGGAGCTTCTTCCTGAGGAACCAAGCTTGTCCTTACCTCACAGTCCAAGAGAAGTTGATAGCCAGGCACTGCTGTCCTGATGGACCACCAATCCCAGCTGCTGGCACATCAGGGACCCTGGGCAGAAGGCAAAACAGAGACTCATCACGAAAGACCAAAATGTTCCTCTCCCTCCATACCCCAACCATCCAACTCCATCCATCAAGAACATTTCTAAAGCAAACCCTGGTGGGTACGTGGAGCATGGACCACCCTGGTAATGGAGGCTCAAAAGCTGAAGGCAACATCCCACTGCAAATGGGTAGAAGAATCCAGGGCAGATCCTTCCCTTCCTCGAATGACATCCCAGGTAGAGTCACCTCCTGGAGATGGAGCCTGACGCTTCAGTCAAACCACATTAGCTAACACTTTTCACCTGGGATACTCAGAGCTAAGCCCAAAATGGATTTGCTGGCAGTGTTCACCCCTTGCTGTCATATTGCTGGCACCTGGCCATACCCCTGAGCAGTAAAGCAGACAAAAGCACGGAGAAAATTATGGGATGAACTCTTGGAGCAGCCATACACTCATCTAGAGTTTCAGACCCTTCATTTGCAAATCAGTTCTGGCTGACACTATGGCAACTGGGCCACAAGAGTCTTTCTTCTCCAAGCAGAGAGACAAATTAGCCCCATTCCTATTGCTTATTTTTTCATGCTCAGCACTAAAATCTTTATCCAGACTACAATTATTCCATCATTGACTTACAGCACAGGCAGGTTTGGAGGATCATCAGAAAATAAAGGAATGTCTCTTCAGCAGCATCTCTCAACTGCTATGCCTTAAAAAATAAATATATATATACAGATGTCAGAGTTCTCAGAAGATAATGGAAGGAATTCTGAGCATTCAAGATGACTGCAATTTAAAATCCTTCAGTTAAGCTACATATATTTTGCCAAAGTTTCTTTTACAAAGTGAAACGTTCATTCCATCACAATGCAACTCTTTCCATCCCATGTACTTCAAGAAGAAACAGTGATTGTTCTCTAAAAATGTTTTAGAAATGCTTTTATCAGAAAGAATAGGAGAGAAGGGCTAATCTTTTTAAATAATTTTTTCTCCTCTTCCAGCTCCTTTACCTTTCCCCTACCATTTTAGTATAGAAAAAGAGGAAATGCCACTTAAACACAAAACCTCAGCTTATGCTTTTTCATTCCATCAAAAATAGATTCAGAAAGTAAGCAAAACAATTTTTCCTCGGAAAAAAAAAATCAAGTTTTTAGAAGAGAAAATTTTAAAAAAACCTTCAATAAACTTCCCTTACTGAGTTTTAACCCGGTGCTCTCTCCAATTAGGGCTACACATTTAAAGTCCTTCTAACAGAGGGATAACAAACCTCTATTAAGCTCGTTTATTGTTACTTGCTAACACCAAAATTTCTTCTTTCCAGCTAAAACACCAACCTGCAGTCACAGCCTCGGAAAGAGCTAAAGCCAAGGTCAGAATCCCTAATCCCAAAGCCTCCTTTAATTTTACAATCAACAAATCCACCCCCAGTGAACATTCAGAGATTACATTCCAAGCCGCAGAGTGAGACTGCCGGCCTAACTGGAGCACAAGCAGAAAAAAAAATTAATTAATAATAATAATAGTAAAAAAATTAAAAAACCACCTTGCACGAGGCTTGCTGGCAACCTAAACGCCCTGTTCTCCCCCTCCAAGCAGGGCACAGGCCTCCATCCTCACCCCTGCTCAGCACCTTGTGCTGCACAGCTGAGCCTTTGCTGGACCAGGGGTTTATGTTGGAGAGGTGTCTTGGGCTGGGCTTGTTGTCACTGGGCGGGACCTGTTGTCAAGGGGTGGGGTGTGCTCATCCAATTCTGGAATCTTAGAACCCTAGAACTCTAGAATCCTGGAGTCCTGGAGTCCTAGAATCCGGGAGTCCTAGAACCCTAGAATCCTAGAATGGTTTAGGTTAGAAGGGACTTTGAGGATCACCTAGTTCCAACCCCGTGCCGTGGGCAGGGACTCCTTCCCCTGGACCAGGTTGCTCCAAGCCCAGTCCAACCTGGCCTTGAACGCTGCCAGGGATGGGGAATCCACAGCTTCCTTGGGCAGCCTGTGCCACCCTGCTCACAACAAAGAATTTCTTCCCAGTGTCTCATCTAAATATCTTCTAGTTTTAAACCATTCCCTCTTCTCCTGTCACTACCTGCCTGTGTAAAAGGTCACTCACCCTCTGTTTTATAAGCTCCTTTCAAGTACTGGAAGGCTGCAATGAGTTCTTTATGAGGCCTTCTATTTTCAAGGCTCAACGACCCCATCTCTCTCACCTGTCTCTAGAGGAGAGCTCCTCTGGGTGACATCCCATCCTCCAGCAGTGTCACCTGCAGTGCTCAGCTTGGTGTCACCTGCAAATATGCTGAGGGTGCCCTCGATCCCACAGTCTGTAGGAGATGGAGACTGATGCCATTGAAGAAATTTTAAAGAGTGCCAGCCCCAAGACACAGCTCTGAGGGACAGAGCTTGTCACCAGCCTCCACCTGGACACAGAGCCATGGACTGTACCTCCCAGGCTGCAGCAATCCAGCCAGCTCTCCACCCACCAATCAGTCCACCTTTCAAATCCATGTCTGTCTTTGGACATAAGGATGTTGTGTGTTAAAGGCTGTTGTGACATCACAGGGCTAACACACACAGGGTGGCCACCGAGCTGTGATAGATCAGGGACATTGCTTTCCTAGCTCCAGTGCAGCACTGTTTTGCAGGATTTCAGTTCTTTAAATGATATTTAAGCATGCAAAGGGATGGCACCTACTGGCTCTCTGGAAGGGCACAGCCAGGCTGAAAGCAACAGGATTCCACAGTGTTCCACAGCAATACTTGGCCCTGCGTGCTGCCTCCAAGTTAGTGGGTGCCTGGGTTGATTCCTTAGCCAGAATATTTGTCTCAGCAGCGTTCAAGAAATAAAGGACTCCCAGCCAACTCCTACAACAATTAAAGTCTCCAGTATTATGCCCAGTAGAATCCACACTGAAACTTCTGCCAAGCCTCATCCAAGTGCTGGCTTAGGAAAGCAAGAGGGAAATTTCCTTAGACAGTTTGCAAAAGCTCAGTTTTAGTTCATGTGTGCTGCAGATTTATCAGAAGAGATGGGAAGTGTTGAGAATACCTTGACTTGCTCTCTCCATGCTGAGCTCCATCGCATGCTGAGTTTAAACTGGGTTGGCCACAAGCCTTTGGATGTGAGCGTGGAAACCACTCCATGACAGTGGAATCCCAGCCAGGGCTTTGGTAGGTTCTGTGTGGTATTTCTGGGACTTTCCACCCAGAGGAAATAATTAAAACCTATGTTTTTCTGCAAATGTGCTACAACCTGAGAAATAGAGCATCTCCATGCTGTAATAGCTGGAGTAATAATTTCACATTCCAAATAACAGGGTTCTTCCTTCTCTGTCCCCAGAAGCAATGATCAGATACAGAGCTTGAATGACTAAGAGATCCCCTTCAGCTCCTTTTCCTTGAGGTTGTGTTATATACCCCTGGGGAATAGGCCCTGAATGAAATCTTTTTAGTGTCCTAGCACATGGCAACTCAGAAACCAGTAGGGTTTCCAGGCAACTGCTGCATTCTCCTGAGAAAGCAGCATCTCCAGCCTGCTTTGCCCCTAGAAATACTTCACTCAAACCATGCATGAATGGCAGAGATGCATCTGGATGTTCATAGGATAAATGACACAAACTGCTGCTATAGCTTAAAGTAAAGTCTGTTTTCACTATAGTGAGGTGAAATGAAGGGCTTTATTTACCTGCCAAAGCAGATATCTATTATCTATCTATCTATCTATCTATCTATCTATCTATCTATCTATCTATCTATCTATCTATCTATCTATCTATTTATCTATCCATCTATATAGTTCCTTCCCCTGAATGTGTAAAAAGTCACTTTGCTCCATAACTCCCTGGTAGGCATTGTGTCCCTCTGAAAACCATGCCCAGACTAAGTCAATCAGAGCCAAGTATTTCCCTTCTATGCAAATCAGGCTCTAAGGAAGCCAAGAACAGCTCAGTGTTTGCAAAGACAGAGACCAAGGATGCCCATTGGCGCTTGCCCTCTGTGTGATCTCGGAGCTGTGAGGATGCCACGGGAGCTGTGTGGAGTGGGACAGGAGGGTGCAGGCAGCTGGGAGATGGGGTTAGGGCAGGCAGAGAACCCCAGTGGGTGAGCACACAGCTTGGTCTCCAGCTGCCACTGCAGCACCTTTGCGAGAAGCTCTCTGGTTGCTGAGCTGGCCCCATTTTGTGGCCACAAGGTGTTTGCAATATTTCAGGCACCATCTGCTAAGGCACAGCAGGCATCCTCATAGGTTATTTTACAACCAGATGCAAAAACACCAAGCCCCACTACACACAGACATGGATTTCCTGGAGGGTGGTGGGGAAAGCAGCCCTGACTCCCCCCACGTTTGCATTGCTTGATGTGGCACCTCTGTGCCACCACTGCATCCACACGTCTTTGGAGCCCTGACTGTGCACATGTGATAGCTCAGCTGGGTTCTGATGGCTTTTGCAGGAGGTCAGAGGGCTCATTTGGGGATATACAAACTATTCCAAACACACTGCCCCATTCCTTTCTGCTACAGTGGTGTAGGAAGGGCTGCCCCTTTCCCTACACAGCATAGCAGATGCTGAGTCAGGAGTTTGAACACAGCTTTAAGCCATTGCTGTAGATGCATCAGCTTTCCTGGCTTCCCCCGAATCTCTACCTCGTCGTGCCTCATGCAACCCCCACTCAAAGCAGAGACAAGGATAAACATCTCAGACAGTCTGGAAAGGCTGGGTATCCCTCCCCTTTCTGTATGACCGCCATGGACTTGTCTTCCAGGGTTTCACAGCTCTCCCTGGGCTCGCCTGTTCCTTTCATTGCTCCGTGCTTGGCCTCTCTGTCCTCCCCACGACTCCTCGCAGTCGGGGGTCACTGAAGCTCGAGCTGCCGAGCCTCCCCAAGACCCTATCCCTCATTCCCAACCCGTGAGTCACTTCCTCTCCTCAAACCTCACCTTTCAACTTCCATTTCTCATTTACTTATGATTTTCTCTCTATCTCCATAGGGGTTTTTGCTCTACAGCCTTCAGTTGCAGCCCTGTTGGTGTGGCCAGGAGTGCTACCAGTGGTTTCAGCAGCAATTGGAGAGGGGTGAAGACATTACATAAACACATGGGGCTAAACCTTCCCTCCATGCAACACAGTGCCAGCCCCTGTGGGGATGACCTGACTTGCATCTGCTGAAAATCTAAGCTGTGTGGTTGTGATCACTTGGGATTTCTTTTCTCTCAAGAAAACAACATCATCTCTCAACAAAGAAGAAAACAAATCCATCTGAAAAAGAAAAAAAATCGCATTTTTTTCACATGATTTGAAACTGGCACTTTTGTTATGATATTTAATTGGTATTTTGTGTTGAAATTATTGTTATTTTTGGAAACCATCAGAAATACGGCTTTTGGTAGGAACACATAGTGTCTGGCCAAAAAAAAAGAATTACTATCAAGATTTCAAGCAGCACACTAAAAAATCACCTCTAATTTAAAAAGAAGTATGAAAATATAATTAGCGATAATTTAGTTTCATAAATTTTCATTTTAAAAGAGCTTTTAAAAATCCCCTTTTTGTCTATGAAGCATCACAAACTTTTGGCTCATCATAAAACCATGCAGGCTGAGGTTTGGGTGTTTTGCCTTCCTCAGCCCATGGGCAAGCAGTAGCAAAGGGACTTCTGAACAGCAGGGTCTGTCTGGGACTTCTGGCTCAAGGGCCTCTGATGGACACACCCTTTATGGCTCTGTCTCATGTAAAGCACTGACTCTTCTGTGGTTAAGTAATTATTATTCATTTACTGCACCAGGTATGGATAGGGAAGTCCTCTGTGAAAGTGGATGTTCAACCAAAATGGCCAGGCCTGGGATTTTAGGATGTACAATAAGCTGTCCCTATAGTCAGAGCAAAGAAAATTCAATAGACACTATGGCCCCTTTCAAAATCTTCCGGCATCCTCTGGAGCTCTTCTCCCCTTGCACCCTCATGGATGCCCAGTGACAGTGCCATTTCCTCAAGGACTTGCCAGCTGAGCACTCTCCCTCCTCACTGAGGTGGTGCAATTGTCCAAAGTTCCTCCTCCTGGAGTTTCTTCTGAAGGCCCCCAGCCTCAGCCCAGACCTCGCCAGCCAGTTTTTCTTTCCAAGAAACTGCTGGGCAGAGGCACCTCTAGGAACTCATGGAACAGGGGTAGTAAATCCACAACCACCCCAGGAGAGAAGAGCATCCTCCTTTAATTTATGCCTCCAAGGGCTCAGATCCAAGCCTGCCCAAAGCCACCAGTCCTCGCCCTTGACCAAAAAATCCCAGGCTATGTTTGGGTCAGGGCTTGCCTCTCTGGTTTACTGCTGGCTCATGTAAATCCCAGTTTTCTCCTCCTGCTTGTTACACAAATGCACTTTCCCAGCATCTTCCCTATTGCAAAGTCCAACACTTTGGCAGGGTTTGCTGACTCTGGCCGTGCTAGAGCTCTCCCTTGTCACTGCTGGAACAGTGGCAGATGCAAACCAGGGAGGGAAGACCAAACCCTGCCAGGGACAGGGGACTGTCCTCCATGGATGGTCCCCTCAATGCCTGGTGACCATCAGCCTGTGGCAAGGGGGGAATGTGGGTGTGCAGGGAACAAGGGACACACAGGGCTTGGGAGGGTGCTCTGCTGCCTGCACTCACCTCAGAGAAGTCTGGTGGTGCTAGAGGATCTTCCACATCCCCAAATCAGCAAGCCAGAAATGAATTACTGGGGACAGCTGAGACAGAAGGCAAATGGCCTCACACTGAAGCCGAACAAAGCCTGTGACTGTGCGCTGTGGGATCCTAAATATTTGGAGAGCAAAGGTCAGGAGAACAGGACACTTCTCAGAGATGATTTTCTTCCCACCCTAGGCAGGGACATGGAGCTGCTATGCCTGGAATGCCCCTGGGCGTTCGCCAGAGCCAGCGCCCTCATGGGTCACCCCGAGGCTCAGTGGTACCCGCAGCAGGTCTGTGTTCTTTGGGTTTTGGCTGCCACCAGGGCCCAGTGTGATGCCCTCCTGTGCCTGGTCAGCATCTGTGGCACACCTGGGGTGATGCAGACCGAAGGCAGGAGAAAGGAGCCCTCTGGCCAAGCCACATCCTCAGTGAGCATGGTAGGAGCTGCTGCCGGGGGGCTGATCCTCCTTGCCATGAAGGAGGATCGTGTCCCCCGTGCCTGCTGGCCAGACCTCTGCCTGTTTCCAAAATAAACACTTGGGCATGACAACGCTGACATTTGCTTTCCACAAACAGGCGCGGGGAGAAGGAGGAGGCCGCGTTCCTTTCTGCAGGCTGGTCACGAGGCAGGAGACAACCTGCTCAGGGCAGGGAGCTTGGGATCGTGTGCCACACACCGTCCATCCCTCCCCCAGAAAGAGCATCACACCACATGGTCAGAGCTTTTCCTGACGTCCCACTCCTGGCTGCTGGCTATCGCTGGGGTGTGGGCAGGGGTGGTGAGCTGGGGTTTCACCTGCTGGCTCCTTCATGCTGGAAGAAAAAGGCATCTGGAGGGAGGTTAGAAGGGTGGAGAAGTTGAGCAAAGGATCCTGCCATAGCTGTGGACATAGAGGATCCCAAGGGTCACCACAGCCCAGTCCACCCACAGGAACAAGCATCTGTCAGACCGGTGATGGAGAAGGGCCCATTGGGACACTCACAGGTGACAGGGAGAGGTTTCAGTGAGGACACCCACCTCAGGGTGCCCTCTGATGCTTCAACCTTTCTCACCTGTCTCAGTTCCTATTCCTATTTGGGAATCAGGTGAGATCTGCCAACAGAGCGCTGGCATCCCTGGGATTTCCCCTGGAGGGAGGGCTGGGGACAGAGGGCAGTCCCTGGGAATGTGGTGCCAGTCATTTTCATTCTGGGAGAGGTGCCAAAGCTGAGTGCAGCTGCCGAAACAGGGGCTTTCCTCACGAGCAGGCTGCTCTCCCACCGCCCCTGCCCTTGGCTGAACGCTGTGGGGGAAGTGGGGAGAGATTGTACATCCCTGTCCTGCACCCCAAACACCCACGGCAGTGGGGAGAGGCATCAGCACCCCCCAGCCACGACCCCAAATTCTCACACTGGAGCTGTGTGAACATTGCTGTCACGCTCACTAATTACCCAGATAATTCAGCTCAGTGAGAAATGAAGGGATTTATTTTTCTGGTTATTGCTCCAGCCAGGTTAAGGCATCTGGAAACAACTCCCACATCTTCAAGCTGAAGTGAATATTAAAGGACAAGTTGCAGCAACAAAAGGTCAGGGTGTTAAACCGCATGTCTATAATTAACACTCCCAGACAATTACAAAAATGGTCAGGAATCACAAGGCTGACCAGGGAAACTGAGGCATGGAGCAGCAAAGCAGCATCCCCCAGGAGCAGATCATAATTGTGCCTCATCCCCAGCACCATCCTGATCTCCCCCTTGGTGGAAAGGCTGGACAGAATCCTTGCTGAGCCGGACCCAGGCCCCATCCCTTGGAGACCAGCAGGCAAAGCAGTTTTGGAGGGGATTGAGGGCACACGGCCCTCAAGGACTGTGCTGATGGTGTGGGTGAATTCCTTGGAGCTGCTGGATGCTTCTCGCAGCTGCAGAACAAATTCAATAACAATACTCCGAGCAATGCCTTTTTAATAGGCACGAGGTGAAAAGAACCCGACGAGTCAATATTTGCGGATGAAAACAAAATAAGCCGAGCTGTTAGCACAGAGGAATGCGAGGGAGGCCGGAGGCGGCCGGGGTAATTATTATTTCATCTGCCAGACAGCCGTGGTCCTGCCCGCTGCCTCCTTCCCCCGCTGCCCACGCCGGCTGTGCCGGAGGGAGGGCAGGGGGAGGTGGGGACGGGGCAGAAAAAAGCGAATTTGGCTGCGGCAGCAGCGGCGTGCGGCTGGGGCTGGCTCAGCGCTGCGCCCGCCCCAGGGTGAGCGCTGCCCTGGCCCGAGTATTTAATGTCAGCGCCTGGAATGTGCTTAACACAACATTTTACAAGGGAACATTAGTCAAGCATCTGCACTGACAGAGCGGGTCAGCGATAAGGAGCCGGCGCATGGGAGCTGCGGGGAGACAGCTCTTGTTTCAGGCTAAGGAGGGCAAGCCTTGCAGAGGTGGTGCCAGGGCGGGCTCAGAGGGCCAAAATGAGCCGGGCAGCCCTGCTGTAGGTCTAGCTGTCCCGACAAGCATCACACAGGAGTGAAAGTGCCGGAGTGACAAGTGGGGTCCTGCTTCGCATACGCCCCCAGGTATTGCCTGTGTTCTCTGAGAGCCCTCCTCCAAAGCTCCTGCAAGGTGAGATTTGGGGAAACCTGTCCAAAAGCCATTGCCCACCACACGCCCTTATTTGGCTGTCCGTGCGTGGGAGCTTTCTCATGGCACATCTCAGGTTTGCTCCCTTGCCACAGGGTCTCGAGAGAGAGCAGCTTCCCCCTGAGCCAGCACTGCCAGGCCATGGCAGGAAGAATCCATCCCTAATCAGCAGGAGCAAGATGTGCTTGGAAATCACCCAGAAATCAGGTCAGTGAAACATTAGTCAGCTTTGCCTGTGACCTGAAAACAGCACTTCCCTCCATCTATTCCTGGAGCTATCCCTGTTCATTAGCCTTCTTGGCCCCCAGGCTTAAAAAAATGGCCCAGTGTCATGACTCTTTAATAAGATGTCATCTTCAGCCATGACAAACACGAGCACTTAATAAATAATAGCCCTGCCATGTAATGTCATGCCTCTACCATCTGTTGTAGCAATGACTGTGCCTCGCTCACCTGCCACCCTCTCCCGGCTGCTCTGTGTGAGCAGCGAGAGAGCCAGGCCAGGGCTTGGCCATCCAGCCCCTCTGACAGCTGCCAGGCTCAGCTCTGGGGTGGGCAGGGCAGCCAGCACTTCTGTGGGGCAGGGGACATGCTGGGACACAGGTGGAGATGTGTGATCCAGGGCAGGACAGAGGGATCGTGGCCCTTGGCACCTGTCTGCTTCAGGAGATGCAAAGGGGCTTCCTCGCTTTCCTCCCTTTCTTCTCCTTATTCTCACCCTTTTTCTCATTTCATTATTCTCTTTTTTCTTAATATCTTTTTCCTTCTGTCTGTTTTCCTTTCCCCTTTCCCCTTTCCTTTTCTATTTCCTTTAGTCCCTGCCAACCTCCTGCATCTCTGTGCTGGTTTTCTGGAGGCCTGTGTGAGCAGTCTCTCTGCTTTTGCTGCAAACTCACTTCCACAAAGCTCTCCAAGCATTGCCTAAGGCACAGAGCAAAGCTGAAGGCATTTTAAAACTCACCTGAGCAGTTTTGGAACAGAGTTCCCCTTGTCCTCCCCATCCTCTACCACTAGTGAGCCTTAAACCCTTTTGCCTCACTTTACCCATCTGCAGATCTGGGATTAGTGACCCAGAGCAAACCTGTTACCACGGGGCAGGTGTTTCACACTGGTTGGCTGTGGCCACTGAACTCTGCTCCCCAGCAAAACACCTCCTCTCTGAGCCACGGAGAGGAGACTGCACCACAGAGCAGCTGCTGCTCCTCACTGCTCAAGCAGCTCCTGTTTCCCTTCTCCACACCCCGTGCCCATCCCCGCCCCTTGGCACAGCCCCTTCCCAGGGGAAGGCATCAGGTGGGAGCTGCAGAGCCAGGAGGTAACTGTTGGTAGCAATTTAAAGAAAAATCAAAACAATTTTAAAAATGGTAGGGATTAATGAAAGCTGCTTCAGGGAGGGATTCGAGTGTGCCATGCCCTCGGTGTGCAGAGAAGGACACTGCCTTTCAAGATGCCTTTTGTGCCCCCTCCCTTTCCTGTGGAACGTGGGTTACACCGAGCGCGTAAAGGATCGCAGGACGTGGCAGTGCTGTCTGCCATGAAAACTAATAGGGCCATGCCTGCTTTCATCAGGAGTGTAACCAGAGCCACGGATAATGTTTGCAAAGGCACAGCAGCTTCAAGTGCAAGCAGGGATTTATTAATGAAATCGAAACCACACTCAAGGCTTTGCGAGTCTTATTTTAAGAGTCTGAAGGAGAAGGGAGCGGGCTGCCTGGCTGGGTGGGCAGGGAGGCAAGGTGGCCAGAGCTCTGACACTGAGCAGGGGTGACAAGGGCTCACAGCACTGCTGGGTTGCTGTTCTTGCTGTGCCACAGGTTATCTGCCCAACCCTGACCGTGTCACTCAGCCTCACTGTACTTCAGCTCCCAGCCCGTACAGGGGGATGTGAATCACTCCCCTACAGCACCTTTAGAGAGAGATTATACTTCTGCATAAATAAGGATCATTCTCCAAATGTGCTTCCTGTCCCTGCTTGTTCTTTGGGCCCCTAAAGGACCTAAGGCAGTAGCCAAGGGTTCCCACAAGGTCCTACAGGTTCAGAGAGCAGCTCTAGGACCTTTTCCCATTCTGGCATTGCTGTGTGACAGGACAGCCATGCATGTGGGGACAGGATGAGACGGGTTAAAAATGTCCCAGGAGGTGGTTGGACCAAGCAAATAGATGCCCACTGAGGGTCTCTGGTTGTGCTACAGACACAAAGTCCATTCATGCCTGAGGTCCCTGGTTTCTGCTACTTTGAAACAGAGGCAGAGCAGTGGTGGCTGCTGGAAGGTTCAATTCCCAGTTTTGGCCAGCTCTCAGTGGTCCTGATGCTACTCAAGAGACTCAAATAACTCCTGATGGATGTGTTACCAGTCCTCAATCAGGCTACAGGAGGCAGCAAATACAGTCTGCTCCGTCTGATTCAGGACAGAGCTAAGTATGACCTACAAATGCATCTGAAAGCTGAATTTGGTGCTGGGGAAAAAGGAGACTCTGCTCCTGAGAGGATGTCTTGGTTTAACCCCAGCAGACAACTAAGTACTGTGAAGATTCTTGCTCAGTCCCCCTCACCCCAGTGGGATAAAGACAAGAATTAGAAAAAAGTAAAACCCATGGGCTGAGAACAGTTTAATAATTGAAATTAGTTACAGCATAATATTAAGTAATTAATAATAGGGAGATAACAAAAAGAGAGAGGACTAAAACGCAAGAAAAACAAGTGATGCATGATACAATTGCTCCCCATCCCATCCCCAAGCAGTGGTAAGTGGCTCCCCCTGTTTATGTACCAAGAATGATGATCTATGGTATGGATTATCCCTTCGGTCACTTCGGGTCAGCTGTCCTGGCCGTGCTCCCTCACAGCTTCTCGTGCACCTCCACGCTGGCAGAGCATGGGAAACTGAAAAGTCCTTGACTTAGGGTAAGCACTACTTAGCAACAACTAAAACAGCAGTGTGTTATCAACATTATTCTCATACTAAATCCAAAACACAGAACTGTACCAGCTACTAGGAAGAAAATTAACTCTATCCCAGCTGAAACCAGGACAGAGCTTGATTTGGGTTTAGGGTCTGTTTCTCCATCCTGAGGACAGTGTGGCTGGTTAGCAAGTGTGAATTGTGCAGAATAGAGACTCCTGCATCTATTGATCTCTTTTTAAAAGAGGGGGAAACCTGTAAAGTAAGAATTTCTGTTTGGAAAAAGCCTGTTGGAAAGACTTTCTTAGCCTCAGATGCCCCTGCCATCTGCACACATACAAAACCTTCATAAGGTTCTCATTTCCTCTTTACCGTTTTTATATAGCCCATAATAAGATCCCTAATTTTAATGGACTGTATGGATCCCACTAGAAGGGAATGGCTCTAGCAGAGAGGTTTTAACCCTCTGTTTCAACAGGAACAGCAATGGAGCTTTTGGTGCACTGCAGGTGGTGGTAGGATTTCTGCAACTGCCTCCACCAAACCCTCCCTTCCTGCCAGAGATGCTCAGATGGACACGACCCAGGTAGTGTTTGTGGGAACTTTTCCCTCTCCCTCAAATGCTTATGAAGCTGTACAAGGAAAATTAGCTGTACTTTGCCAAGCTGGAAGATGTAGAGAGAGATGGGTTTGTTCAGTCAGAGAAGAAGGAGCTACCATCCTCCTGGAAGTAAAGGTACAGCAAGGGAAATTCTACCTAAATATTCAGAAAATGATTCCTAGTGAGACTAGTGACAAGAGAGTTATAAAACATGTGGAAGTGTGACTTCTGTGGGCTGATCCCCTAGGGAAAAAAGACCCTAAAAATATGACCCCAGGGGAGTGTAAAGGTCACAGCACAGCACCACACCAGGTCTGGGTCTGTTTTAAAACCCTCTTAATGGCTGAGTATGACCCAGCCCAAAAGATATTTTGGCTTGGGATCCCTTGTGTGGGGCACAGCTCCACCTGGGTGTCAGGAGCCTGGCTGGGATCTCGTCTGGGAAAAGCAGGGCATGGGAACTGATGGAGTTGTTACAGCAGATGGGTGAAGGCAGCGCCAGGCAGGAGGATTCACAGAGCACGTGTCAGCAGATCTGGGCTGGTTCCTGGGGTTCTGACAGCTCCTTTCTCCCAAAGCTCCTGGACAGGAGACAAAATGTGATTTCTTGCTCCTTCCACTCAAAGACGGCTGTGAAAGTCTGATTTATGCTGAACTCTCTGGAAAAGAGGAAAGCTTGGCTGTGGAACCAAGTTCAGCTCCCAGCCAGGAGAACCTTGTATGGGATCAGCAAGTTTTAACCATGCAAATCGAATTTGAGTCCAAACAGAGCCCTGTTTCATGACTTCTGCCTCTCCCTTTCTCACTGCAGAGGGTCAGGCTATCTTTTCCCTGAACAAGCCCTCACATCCATTCCAAGGATCAGGGACAGGCTGTGACGTTGTAGACAACTTTTTTCCTTTCTGTCTTTTCTTTTCTCTCTTTTTTTTTTTTCTTTTTTTTTTTTCTCTCCAGCAAGGCACAGCCAAACACGTCACAGCTCTGTCTTTCACTGAGATGATTCCCAGCTGCCAAAATGTACTGGAAGAGGTCCACCTGCCTGTGAGCCTGTCACCAAAAGCTGTGTCTGAGCATGGCCTCACACTGTGTGACCCCAGGCAGTCTGGAGGAGTGCTCAGGGCACTGGGGAGAAGGAATTTCTTGGCTCAGTTGTCAGCCATGAAGGTGAGCAGGTGACCTTTACTATCCATGCCTTTGTTTCCCCAGGTGGATGCAGCAGGCCAAAGGCCACCGTATGTCCTTTTTCTCCAGACTCAGCACCTCCTGGATGATCCTGAAAGTGGGTTTGGATGGGAGTGATGTTTGGATGCTGCTTGGGATGTCTCCAGTCACAGGAACAGCAAATCCTCACCCTGTTACAGAGGTGAGAGCGATTCAAAGGCAGCACTGATGCACCACGGAGAGGTGAGACCTCCCATCCAGGCCTGCTCACACTGGGAGGCTCCAAGGTGCTCAGAAGGCCCAGAACCCTCTGTCTACGATGGGAAACTTGTGCCAAACAATCTGGTTTACAAGGGAGGTACAACAGGCCCTGAATGGGTCCTGATGAACCTGGACATCTCCCTGCTGTACACACAGACACCGGAGAGGCAGCAAATACAAATTGCGGAAGGGAAAGCTTGGATTAGATACTGGGGAAAAATTTACCCTGAAGATGGTTCAACACAGAGGTACAGAGGTCTGGGAGAATCCCCATCCTTGGGGACATTCAAAATTTCACTGAACAAGGCCCTGGGCAATCTGATCTAAACTGACTTTGCTTTGGACCTGTTGGAGATCTTCAGAGGTTCCCAATAACCTGAATTATCCTGTGACCTACATCCAAAGCACTACCCAAGATTTTCTTGCATCATCTAGAGTTCAATGAGCCCATCTGGTTTTCTGCTTCTAAATCAGCAGGATCCTAATTCTCCCTTAAGGTTTAATCCCTTAATTCATTTGCTGTAATCCTGTAGTATGTGGCTGGAGGAAAAGGAAACAGCGCAGCAAAGAAAAGAGAAATGCAACAAGTGCCCCTGAGATTAGTATATTACTCCTCTTCTTTCCTGTTTGCCTTCCTGCTGCTCTGCTTCCATGAAAATTTATGGGATTTCATCCAAAGCTCCAGGATCTCCTCTCCAGCAGTGTCTAGGGATGGATGCTTAGAAAGAAAATAAAAGAAACAGTGAGCACAGAATTATTCTCTCCCTGCTACCCACTGCCAGCCTCGGGCAGCTGAAGCCTGAAGGACTTCTGAAGTTAAAGGCCACATCCAGACTTGAGCCTTTGGTAGTTACCACCTGAAAGCCAGCAGAGTGAGAGCCATGACAGAGTGAGTTTTACAGGATGACCCAGGGAAAGCATTTCCTCTTCTTCATGTGAAACAGGCTGTCCAGTTCTCTCACTGGACATCCCCCTGTGCTCTCTCACCTCGTCAATGCTGCCCTGGCAATGTTCATCTGAAATGTGGGGGAGCTGGATGGTGTCTCCAAATACCCTGTGTTTCTTCAGAGGTGTGAGTGAGCTGAAGCACAGCTTTGTGGAGGAAAATCATCTACACACATACTCACCGCTTCTGTCCACCAATGAAGCACGTGGTGCTGGTAGGAATTCCCCCTCCATGGCGTTTTGGGGTACTCAAAGTTCATACAGCTGCAAGAGGAGAGAGAGGGGATGCCTCGCCTGGCCCCATGCTGACATGCAGGGCTGGCTTTGCAAAGATGTCAGTGGAGTTTGGAAAAGAAGCAGAAATATGTATTTCCCTAATAAGCTGAAAACTTCAATAAATGTTTTCCCTCAGTAGGATGTAGCTGAGGAATCTGGGGACCATGGCTGGAGCCAGCCTCTCTGAGAGGAGAAAGTGAAGAGCCAGTCCAAGTGTAACAAATGCCTCAGCAATAAAGGGATCTGAAGGGGTTCAGGGGTAGGAGGGATTTTTTGTCTCTCTGTTGTTGTTTCTTGATTAATATTTACATGTCAGAACAGCAAAGCACACCTCCAGATCACACACGGGATCTTTTTCTCCTTACTTGGGCAACAGAAGGTATGGGCAGGACAATTGTGCAAACAAAGATGCGTGCCAAGCTCACCGCACCGAAGGGAAGAAATAAAAATACCAGTTATTTAAAACACGTGTATTAACAGACGGGTTGACCTCTCCCCTGCCTTCGTGCTCTGCTGACATCGAGGAGGGAGATGAAAAACCTCACTGGAGCATCAGACTGGCCCCAGCCCCCAGGGGTGGAGGGGCTTTGCTGCACCGACCCTCGGACTCTCTGTGTCACCCACTGGCACCTGCTGCACCTCTCACTGTCACCCCTGATGTCACATGCACCTCTCCACCCCTGCAAGGTCCTGGGGAGCAGAACACTGCAGGAGAAGCTGGTTGGAATCCCCAGCCCTTCCCCAGGAGGGGGAAGTACATCCTTGGTTCAAACTCAAGGCAAGCTGCAGTGTTGTGGTACCTGTGGGATGCTTCTCACAGGGCTGAGCCCCATCTGTGTGTGGTTGCAGCATCTCCTGGGTACAGTGACAGATGACAGCCACAGAAGGACAGGATTCAGACAAAACTATCTCATGCCAGCAAGGCTGTAGCTCTTTCTCATGCCCCTCTCTGCACCCTTCTTCCCTGCCTCTCCTCTTTAAATGCATCCAAAAGATTCCAGCCTAAATGTTCCAAATTTAAGGATGAGCTGTGTTCCCAGCTTTTTTTTTTTTTGGAAGGGAGATAGAGGGATACAGAATAGCCAGGGGCTGCTGTCACCCAGTCCTGTCACACTGCCCAGCTTTGTGCCAGGTCTCCAAACCCTGAAGAGAAGAGTCAGGTCCTGCCTGGGGGTCCTGCACTCCCTGAGCAGTTACAGCAGCCTGATCCAGCACCACGGTGAGGAGGGTGCAGGGCCCTCAGGGAGATAATGGGAGCCAGAGGGCCGGAGTGTCTTATCAACTTAAACAAGTTGATAAGCAGAGTCAAGCCCTTCAAATAAAAGCCCTTGAGAGAGAGGAGATGATCTTCCCTCAAGTGTCAGGCACATTTCAGCAGTTTAGAAACACCGCTGTCCTCCCTCCACCAAACTCAGCCTTGCCTGTGACATCAACCCTGAACGTGGTCCTGACAGTTGAGCACCTGTGCTTGATTCAGACAGGGGCAGCCAGGATCAGGCCTCAGGTCTGTGTTTCCAGAGGCACTTTCAGCTGCCATTTCTCAATTCAGCCTTCCCAGGTTTGAACTATGTGTTTTTCCCTATGCAGACCAAAGAAGGGGTTAAACCGAGCTTACCTTTTCAGGATCAGGACAAGACAGTCACTCGGCTGGAAAGGGAGCAGGATCCAGCCCTCTTCGCTCCCCCTTCCATCCCTTTCCTCTTGCCACCCTGTTTCCCTCCTGCGCATCCCACTGCAAAGCTGCTCTGATTGCTCAGTGATGAGCTGTGAAGGCTGATGACAGGAGAAGGGACAACACCCTGCTCATCCCTCCCAGATCCTGACATCTGTCAAGGGCAGGAGGGAAGGAACTGAACACGGCTGATTTTCCCCCGCCCTGCTACAAGGCACCTGGGACTGAGGCCACCGGCCTTCGCCTTTCCCCTGTATCCACCTCCTGTTTAAAGTCGAGGAGGAATTGTCCCAAGAGGTGTGCAAAGTTGCTGGTTTTACTCTTCCAGTGCTGAGAACAAAAGGAGCATCGCGAGACGGAGCCTTGAGTCTGCTAAGGCAGTCAAATCCCAACTGGCGATCATGTTTTATCCACGGGATGAGTTTTGGGATGGGCTCGGCAGAGACACCCAAAGCTACTCAAGGGCCGGTGTTGTGGCTGGGCTCCCGGGAGAGCAGCTGCAAAGGGGTGAGACGGGAAAATGGATTTGCCAGCTCTGCCTTCTCTCAGGACACCGGCCAGCCCGCCCCGCGCCGGTTCCTGCCTCTGCCCCCGTGTTCGTCCTAACGAGGTTTCCAGCTCGGCTGGAGCCCCGCGTTGCTTTCAGGACCGCAGCAGTCCAGGGCTGAACGGGACTGCGGAGGGAGGTGGGGACAGCCGTTCCCATCCCCCGATTTCTCTCCTCCACCGCATTCGGGAGGGTTCGGGTTACACCAAACTAACGCGAAAGAGGGGCAAAAGTGAGGAAGGGGTGCAGAAAATACTGTCACTGACTCATGGAAAGACGGGCGAGGGGGTTATAAACCCTGTGCCGATGATACCTTTGAAAGGGGCGGCTCGGGGTTGTTTTCGGCGGTGGTCCCTGCGCCCTGTGCAGGAGTTTGTGATGGAAAGTCTGCAAAAGCCATTAGGACTTTTGTGCTGGGGCACTAGAAAAGCAACGCAGACACCACTCACTTTTCTAAATAAACATTAGTCTTAAAAAGTTTGCACTGCTGACCCCCGCAGCTCTGATTACTTGTAATTCTCTGAACCATATTTTAAGGCTTGTAACTATTTTTTTTTTTTTCGGGGAGGGAGGGGGCGGGTTCCGTTCGTTCCTTTCTGCAGCAGTGCCACAGATGTACCGGGGCCGGGGCGTCTCTGCCCACCGCCCAAAGCAGGTCCTTATTGCACAGCCTTGCAGCCACAGCCCCTCCACATATTCAACTCTCTCCATGTTGCCCCAAAGAAGCTTTTTCTTCTTCCTTTTTTTTTTTTTTTTTTCCTTTTTTTTTTTCTATTAGTGGTTGGGACCACATTGGCGATCCCGATGAAGGGATGCTGTACCCCTCTCGGTGCAGAGATGGAGCGGGCTGCGGCCCATCCGCACCGGGCTGTGCCCTGGAACAGCCCCGGGAACCCTCCCCAATCCCCCAAAGAGCCACATCTCCGCAGCACGGCGGAGGCAGCTGCACCGAGGTATCATCAGCATAATTGGAAGGGTCACATGTTAAACCCTCGCTGTTGTTCGCGGTAATGTAGCTGTGTCCCCCGGCTGCACATTTACCGATTTCTCGCAAACCAACCATTGTCACAAGGTTCATTCCAGGAGGAGTGATCCAATGGGTTGCCACGGCAACTATAATGACATTAAAATAGAGGCGGCAGCCGCCGCCCCCCCACACACCCCCTCCCCTCTTCTCCGTCCTTTAAAAACCGGCAGCAACCCGGCAAAATTCCGCATCTTCCCGTCGGGGCAGCCCGGGAAACAACACGGGTACCCAGCGGAAAACAAAGTGTGTCGGGCGGGAGGATTTTATAGAAAACCTTCCCAGAGAAAGCGGCCGAGGGAAGCCCCGAAAGGCGGCGGGGTCCCCGCGCCCGCGGGAGGGAAAAATGACCAAAGCGCGCAATTTCCAGGCGGGAACGGCGCGCCGAGCCCGGGGCTGGGGAGCGGGACCGAGCCGCGATCCATCCCTGCCCCGAGCACTCGGAGGGAGCGGGGAAAAGGGTACAAAGCCAAGGGTTCTAAAGCCTGCCGAGACACCTGCGGGCTGGGCGGTGAGAGCCTCTCCCTCGGCCCGGCCCCGCGCTGGAAATCTGCTTTGCACCACTCGGTTTTCCGGGAAACGTTCGTTTCCGATTTATTCGCCTTTGTTATTTCTCATCGGCTCTGCTACGGTGCTTTCACGTATTTTTATTTTTCCCCACAAATTTTAGGGTGAGAAAATATGTTTTTTTAAAGGACCCCTGTTTCCGATTATCACAAGACGCCCTTCCCTCTCGATGAATATTTTCCTGCTCTCTGTCCAAGGCACATAAGTAAGTGCGACCAAGGAATATTGTGCAAAAGCAGAAGGAAAATTCTGGGAATATTGACTATAATATCAGCGGGATCTGGCGGGAAGCTCCAATATGTTTAATTTCCGTATAAGACCGTGTACTCCCGTTTTTCGTCGTCGACAGCTGATAGCGCCTGAAATCGAGCCCTGCAGGATTTCAGTGATGCTCTCCAGAATATTTTTCCCGATCTCTCAATGAGGCCGGGATACGAATAGAATCTATCAATTCCTCGCGCTTTTTTTTCCCATGTGAGCCCGTGGGTGAGAGTTTGTAGAGCAAGGACAGAGTGGAAAGACCGTACAGCTCCACTCAGAGCCGTGCTTTCATTACCTCCACCAAAATGTGCCCAACACCTGCCTGCGGTTGGGATAAATCCCCACTCCGGAAAGACAGGGAAATGTGCCCACTGTTGGCAGAGCCGAAAAAAAAAAAAAAAAAAAAAAAAAAAAAAAAAAAAAAAAGAGGGGGGAGAATCCTGCGCGACCGAGGAGGCGCCGCCCGCAGCCGGTTCGCACGCGGTGTGCGGCGGTGGACCGGCTTCCCCCGGCCGGCCCCACGGCGGAGCCGCGGCACCGACACTGCCCCACGCCGACTGGGGACCAGGGACAGGGCCACACCGGGGGATGCTCCCGGCTCCCCCCTGGGAGCGCCCGGGGCTGCCGGGTCCGAGGGCACCGCTTGGCCCCGGCCTCCTGAGGGCCGCCCGAGCCTCGGAGCTGCCTCCCTGCCCGGGGCGTCCTGTCGCTACCGCCGCCCACATCTCCACCCAGAGGTGGTGAGGCCGGGATGCGGGACCACCCCGCGGCTCGGCCAGAGGTTCCCGGCTCTGGCTGCTGCTGGAAAAGCCGCTCTGGCTGGGCTCTGGGCCGCCCAGGGCGGGCGGCAGCCACTGCACCCCGGGGTGCGGCCTCCCCACAGGAGCTGGGGTGGGGAAAAGCAGCCGAGGTGGTGGGAAAGGAGCTGCCGGGGCCGAGGGAGAGACGGAGAGGAGGCCGCGGGTGGGTGTACCCCACCGCAGGGCCATGAGGGGGTCCCTGTCACACGCTCCTTGGGTGGGGGACCCTCCGCCGTGCGGCTGGAGGGGAGCCCCGGGAGAGCAGAGGGGACACAGCCTGGGCTCAGCTCGCTCCCGCGCCAGGGAGGCCAGAAATGTTCTTTTTGACGATCTCCTGAGCTGAAGAGCCGTCAAAAGAGTCCCTCTGAAGTGACCCTCTTGGCAGGGACTTATTGAGAAACAGAGTAGGAGCATGCCTGAGGAGAGATGGCAGCCTCGTGGGACGGGGGGGAAACGAAATTAAAAACGAGTTTAAAAGACAGAGAAAAGAGAGAGAAAGGTGGGAAAAGAAATTATCCTTCTTGTGAAATGTGTCCGGGCTTCTCCGGAGCAACTGCAGAAGGGAAGCCTTTCCACTAGGGTGGATAAATTTACTCGTGTCCCACATGACCGAGGGTGGGGGACCCGGGGCGGGGGGGGAAGAGAAAGGTCATGGGATTGGGATTTGGGTTGTAAGTCACAGAGGAGACGTGGATTTCAGTGCCGCGTTAGGTCGCAGCGGCCTCTGGTTTTGCAAGTAATTAAATAGGAGAGGGGGGAAAGAAAAAAGAAAAATTTAAAAAGAAAAAAAAAGTGAGGGGGGAAAGGAGAAAAGAGCATTTTAGAAATAAGACGGGTGAAATCTCAGGGGGTTACGGGTGGGAAGGTGCGTCGGGGGAGCGCCTCTGGCAGATAGTGCTAGCCACGGGAAGGGATTGCCCCCCACATGTCCCAGGGCCGGCGAGGGGTGCTCGGCTCCGCATCCTGCACGGCTCTCGGCCGAGCCCTGTGCGCTCCTTTTGTTGCCTTTATTTTGTGGCCGCGTTTGTCTCCTGGAAAGAGGAGATGGCAGGGGCGCTGCGGGCAGGAGCGAGAGGGTCTGCACTGCCCCGCCAGCTGATTCCCATCTCGCTCCCCTCTCCCCTACGCTCCCCACCGGGAGGGGAGCCGAGGTCCGGGGCGAGGGGGGCCCGTCTGGCTGGCCCCTGAAATTTTTCGGTCCCATGCCCAGAGGAGGGAGGTTTTTCCTCCTCTATTTAGTTTGTTTCAATTTAAAGGGTAAGTGGCGGCACCTCCATCCCCGGCCCGCCGGGGTCCGGCCCCAGCACGGCTCCCCTGGAGTTTCCCCACACCCGAGGTCTTGCCCTCCGTCCCCCCTTCTCCCTCCGGGGAGAGCCGATGGGTGGACATTAGGGAAGGCCCCCCAGCTAATCTCGTCCGGGTGGGGGGAAAAATTCCCACGGACTTCGCAGGGAGTGCAGCTGGAATGAAAGGCGATCGTGTGCCCTGCAGAAGGTTCTCCCTGCTGAAGAGTGATTTGCGAGGGCGGGAGGTGAGCGGCGGCTCATCAGCGGCTTCCCGAGGGCTCTCCCCTCTCCCCCGTCGGCGGGGAAAAGTGAAGTATCTGGGAATTTTTGTGAGAGTGAAAGGAATCGCCGGTGTTGTTTCAAGCCGTTTCAAACCTGCGGTACTGACGGAAGAGGAATCTAATTTCACTTAAAAGGCGAGCTAAAGCAGGGAAAACGAAATATGAATGAAACGGATAAAGACGCCCCCGAAAAGTGCTTCTCTGCCACCCTGCGTCATGGAGCCCGAGCCTCGGTAACCAGAAAGGATCGAGAGTGGGAGAAACGCCACTAAACCGGTCCTTAGACGGACCCAAGGCACCGACACGATGTCTCCCATGGAGAAACTGACGGACAAACTCATTGCACCCTTGGCTCTCCCTCCCGACCTCTCAGCGGGGATTGCATCCCTCGCAGGTTTCATCCTGCAGTGGCAGGGAGGGACGAGTTTGGTTCACGCCATACACATGTACCTAATCCAGCCGGATCCCAGGGGAAGGGCTGCGGGCAGCCAGGGCGCTTGGGGAGCGAGGAATCCCGGGAAAGGCGGCCGGGCTCCAGGCTACTCGGGACGGGCTGCCCAGTGGGGCTGAGCCCCTTCCCGGGCCACGGCCGGGCGCATCCCGGCACTGCTCACCCGAGGACATCGTTAGCGTCTGAGGGATGGGGAAGGGTTGGAAACGCGCTGGCAAAGCCCTGAGCAGGTTCTGTCCCGTCCTGGATCTCGGTGTCACCTGTTGCTGCCACGGCCTTGCTGTGCCAATGCACATCTCGTTTAAGAAATTAATCAATTAGTCCCACACAGGTCCCCCGATTCAGGGGGGAGCGGGCAGCGGGACACGCTCAGCCCTGCAACCCCGCACAGATCTCCCCGCTGAATGCTCCGGCGGGCCGTGGAAAGGGGTGTGGGGAGTGTGCTCCGGGGTCCCCGGCTCCAAAAACTCTCCCTGAGCTGCTCCGCAGCCACTGGGCACAGGCAGGGGAAGCGCTGAGCCCGCGCCCGCAGCGATCGCTCCCGGTTCAAAGCGGGGGAGACTCCCCTCGCTGCGGCCAAGAGAGAGATCCCGGGGTGGACACAGCTGTAAACCCCCCGGTAAGAGCGAGAAAACAGCCCCACGAACCCCAGAAAAGGTGGGTGAGGCAGGAGAGACGGACAGCGAGAGAAAAGGGAGCAAAAAAAGGGAGAAGGGTGAAAAGAAGGAGAAAGAGAGTGGAAGCAAAAGAAGTAGAAAAATAAAAATGAAAATCGTTAGACAGGGCAAGAGCAAAAGAGAGGGGAAAAGAAAAAGAGGAAGAGGGAGAAAGACGAAAAAGAGGAGAGCAAGAGAGAAAAACAAACAAAAATAAATTAAAATTATTAAAGAGAGGGAAGAGGGGAAAACCAAAACATAAAGAATTTTAACAGGGTGCAGAAGCAGAAGAATAGAAAAAGAGAAAAAAGATAAAAAGAGGGAAAGAGAAAACGAGAAAAAAAGAGAAAAAGAGAAAACGAGAGAAAGAGAAAAAGAGAAAGAGAGAAAGAGAGAAAAAAGAGAAAAAGGGGAAAAGAGAAGAGAGAGAGAAAGGGAAAGAGGGAAAGAGAAAAAAGAAAAAGAGAGAGAGAAAGAAAGAG